>NC_136057.1:1127442670-1128091663 GCF_964261635.1 Lissotriton helveticus | reverse complement strand
GGGAAACCAACTGACAGGCTTATGCTTCTGTAGAGAGTATATATTTTACTCAGACTGTCAGACTTTACTCTCACATGGATGAGGAAGCTTTACATCCTCACACAAAAGCCTTTGGGGTCAAGATTTGCTTAATCTGCTCCGTATGTTTAAAAAAAAGAATGACTTTCAGGTGCTCAGGGTGGCCATGAAGGGGTTAAAAAAATTGGCATATCAGGAATGTTGGTGTCCAGATATACTCTGATTAGCCACTTTTAAAGGGGAGTTGTCAATACGGATTGCTGGCCACAACATGAACAATATGACTCAGGGACTCAGGGACATGGGACTTAGATGAACCATGTTTGAGAGTGAGAGATCATTGTTTTTTCTCTTGATTTTGTCCAAAAGGCTAGGGAAGGTGCTCTGGTAGCTGAAATGACAGCTCATTCATATTATCTCTGTTTGCCTTGTGACACCCACATACCCACTTACATACTCACCTACCACTTAAACAGTCACACAACCCATAAAACCACTCACACACCCACTCATAGACCCACTCAGCCACTCATATACCTACTCACACACCCACCTAAACACCCACACAACCACTCACACCCACTCACACACCACACAACCACTCACGCACCTACTCACACACCCACACAATCACTCACACACCCACTCCTAGACCAACACAGCTAGTCAAACATGAACTCACACACCCACCACACACTCACACACCCACTTAAATACCCACAGAACCAGAAACACACCCACTCACACACTGAGGTCACAGCAACATTGTTGTTGGAATACAGCATAAAAAAATGTCGAAATTCACTGAAAAAAGCTAAGGTTACAGGAACATTATAGTTAGGAAATAAATTGTTAAAAAACGTAGAAATCCACTGAATAAACCAAAGCTTAAAGGGATGTTATAGTTAGGTTCAGATGTTACACACACAAAGCCATAGAAATTCCGTAGTTCCCGCCACATCCGACGATAAATGTTGGTTTGTCTGCTGCGGGAGCCAGGGGGCAATGACCTTCCAAATTCCGTCCACGGAAATGCTCCAGCATGGCTGCACAATGGTCACAAAATGCCCAACAGTAGAAGAAGGAGGGGGTCTGAGACACGGAGGCAGCCGTACTCCGTCAAAATATCATCAGCAAGTCCTGTAGCAGTTGCAGGCAGCAAAGAACACACAGGCACAGACTACAGCTGCTGTATATATATATAAAACCTACTAGCATCCACCAGTAGGTAGTTATAGTTAAGTCTGCTTTTTCATATATGAAGCCATTCTTTTTACTTCCTAACTTTAACTTCCCTGTAACCAAATATATATATGTTTGTGTGTATATATATATATATATATATATATATATATATATATATATATATATATATATATATATATATATATATATATATGGGGGCCAGTGGAGCTGGTAAACCATTCCTTGTTTGGAACCGCAACGTGGGATAGAGGACATGCCAGTCAGACGGAGGCCCATCTGAGGGCTTGCAATACTTACCCGCAGGACATCGCCATTAACTACTCTGGGAATGCAACTCCCAAAAACCCTTGCATAGTCTCATCATGAGCAGCCCGTTCAACGGTTGCAACAGCTGTGAAAAGGAATCTGCCTGATTGTTATGCCAATACCCATTAAATGGCCTTTGCAAACGCTGCAGTTTGAGTGCGTCTCTTTCCAGAGGGAACCTTTGAGCTACAATTTGTAGGCGGCGATACAAGCCGCCGAGACTGCACCACCCCATGTCTAAGGGGGCCAGGGGGGCTGGTAAACCATTCCCTATTTGGAACCGCAACGTGGGATAGAGGGAATGCCAGTCAGACAGAGGCCCATCTGAGGGCTTGCAATACTTACCCGCAGGACATCGCCATTAACTTCTCTGGGACTGCAACTCCCAAAAAGCCTTGCACAGTCTCATCCTGAGCAGCCCATTCTGGGCGTGTGATTATGGGGAAAAGGAAGGGGCGTCACCAGAGCGAGCATCCTGAACAACCGCCGCCTCTGATGAAGGAGTCAGGAGACTCAGAAATCCGTTAGGCGTTCAACGGTTGCAACTGCTGTGAAAAGGAATCTGCCTGATTGTTATGCCTATATCCATTAAATGGCCTTTGCAAATGCTGCAGTTTGAGTGCTTCTCTTTCCTGAGGGAACCTTTGAGCTACGATTTTCAGGTGGCGAGCCCAGCCGCCGAGACTGCACCACCCCATGTCTAAGGGGGCCAGGGGGTTGGTAAACCATTTCCTATTTGGAACCGCAACGTGGGATAGAGGGTATGCCAGTCAGACGGAGGCCCATCTGAGAGCTTGCAATACTTACCAGCAGGACATCGCCATTAACTACTCTGGGAATGCAACTCCCAAAAACCCTTGCACAGTCTCATCCTGAGCAGCCCATTCTGGGCGTGTGATTATGGTGAAAAGGAAGGGGCGTCACCAGAGCGAGCAACCTGAACAACCGCCGCCTCTGATGAAGGAATCAGGAGACTCGGAAACACGTTAGGCGTTCAACAGTTGCAACAGCTGTGAAAAGGAATCTACCTGATTGTTATGCCTATATCCATTAAATGGCATTTGCAAACACTGCAGTTTGAGTGCGTCTCTTTCCGGAGGGAACCTTTGAGCTACGATATATATATACATATATATAGTGGTCTCAAACACATACACACATTTTCCCATGCAATTTCCCGTAGGAATGTCAGACAATGCTCCAGCCAAAACGTCTGAATGCACTTACACTAATTGTGTCTGAAAGATTGAATTTTACCCAAAGGAGTGCTTCTGTGATTTGGTGACTATCTGTTCAATCCTTTGAGAGAAACTAAACTTCAAAATACATAGATATCTAGCGACACAGTACTGCCAAGGGAAGACAGAGGGAGTACCTAAGTACATTTTAAGGTTGGAAAAACGACAAAATAATCACTTTGATAGGCCGTGCACTGCGGGTGGGAAGAATAGTGAAGCATGGTAATAAAATCATTCTTCACCTTAAAAAAACTATGGATATTTACTAAAAAACAAAGGTTAAATTGATGTTATAGTTAGGCATGGCAAAGCTGACTTCTTTTTTATTTAAAAAACCTTTAATAATTCACTGAAAAAAGGAAAGGTAAATTGATACAGTTAGGTGAATATGTGAGTTAAAATTCCATTTTAACCTAAATAAAAATTTTAAAAATCCCCAATTATAGTTAACTGAAGTTAAAATGAAGTAACTATAGCTTGCACACTTGCCGTACAGTGCTTATTGCCTTCCATATTAAATCACTCATGACATGTTTTATAATATGATTGATAAAATCAATGATGGCATCTGAAATGACAGTATGAATTACATATTTCTGCCTGGCAAGTGTGTAAGTGTCTTGAGGGTGAAAAGCCATAACGGATAGCTGTGCACCAGCTCAAAGGAAGTGCACATCAAATATGTAAGGACCAGGTTAAGATCATACTGTGGCATAACCAAGGGTGAAGAATGAAATAAATGTTGGAACACTTTAAAGAAAATGCATAAAGTGATTCACATAATGAGTGCAAGTTCGGCAACCATGAGAAGGACGAAAGAAACAAAAGGTACCCTTAAAATATGCCCAATCAAAACCTTGCTGGGTGAGGGAGAGAACAAACAACAGATTATTAGATGGCTAAACCAAACATTTGTCCCACTGACAGGCGTATATAGTTTTTGCTGAAGGAGGCCTAGCTGTCAAGATGAGATCAGCTGCCTCGGAAGGAAGGTAAAAAGAGTCTAGCTATCACTACTCAATCGCCACACATAAAGGTGGAGATTGCGGAGGCCCAGTTGTAAGACCCTGCCCTGTTGCTGCAACAACGGATTCTGCCAGAGGGTCAGTTCAACTGGAGAACAGATGCTCAAGCCCAGATACTCTGGATATCATACACTCTGTGCCAAACCGAGCTCGGATGACTTGGGCCCGATTGTTCCTAATCTTCTTCAGAACTTGGAGCAGGCGAGGTACTGGCAGGAAGGCATACAGAAGTCCTGAATCCAGACGTAGGTGGAACTGGTCTCTGAGAGAAAGAGAGCAAAGCCATGGGAACTCCAACATGCAACAATGCTGACATTGAACATTCTCCACTGGTTCGAGGTCAAGCCAAATTCCTCCCCATCATTGTAAGAGAAATTGCGTCACCTCTAAATATAACTGCCAATCATGATCCTCTAGATAATGATGGCTGAGTTTGTCGGCCCTGACATTCAAAGATTTCTTGATGGTCCATTAACTTCTAAAGCACTTCGCCTCTTGGTGCAAAGTCCGCAACACCACCCCATCCTGTTTGTTGCAGTACCACATGGCGCTAGTGCTGTCTGTGAGGCACTGCATCAGACTTCTCTTGATGGATGTCAGGAATGCTTTCAACACCAAGCAGATGGCCGCCAGCTCCAGAGAGTTGATGTGGAGTCAGAGACCAATAACTTTTGATCTCCACCCCTCCCGGGCTGTCACCAAAGCCCAGAAGTGAAGCACCTGTTATCGCAGTTAGTTATGGGTAGAGTAGGGAAATGGCTGCTGCCGACTCAGTCACAATTGAGCAACGACCATTGCAGGTCTTTGCAGTCTCCTCTGAGACCTGGACATGATTTGAGAAGTCCCCTTGATGCTGGGAACACAGAGACTTAAGATCCCACTGCAGAGTCCGCATATGCCACCTGCTGTACTTCACGAGCTAGATGCAGGAGGCCATCAGTCCAAGAGGCCCCAGAGTCTATTGCATTGAAATCCAGGACTAAGGCTGAAAGATCAAGATCATAGTCTGATTTTCCTGGGAAACATCACTTACAACGCAACTTTTACCACGCAATGCTTTTACATCGCAACTTTTACAACGCAAACCATTACAACGCATTGCGCTGGAGGGTGCTCTAGGATAGGGAATAGATTTAATTTACTATCCAACACCTTCCCTACTATCCACGGGGACTGGAGTTGGAATAGTAAATTAAACTATTCACTATCCAGCATCCCAAAGCGCTATGTGTTGTAAAGGCATGCGTTGTAAAACTTGCGATGTAAAAGCATGCATGGTAAAAGCATGCGTTGTAATGTCATACATCCGATTTTCCTGGACTCTCCTTTCTGGGGAAAAGACATAAAACTGGACCATGCCCAGAATGGTTTAAATGAAAAGCAGCATCTGAAGGAGCCATGTGTGACTAGGGCGTGTTGATAGTGAACTCCAAAGATGGTTGAAGTTTGACTAAACATCTCCAGGAAACCCTGTCAATCTTAACTAGGCATGGCAAGGGACAGCGACACTAGTGCCAATGTCTCTCCCGATGGAATCTGTGGTATATAGGTCCCAACAATTGGAGCATTTTGCAATGACAAGGCCATCCTTTAAGGCCTGAGTCAGTACGGGACAAAGAACTTCCAGAACACCTGGGGGGACTTGAGCAACAGAGAACCAGAGACTGTGAGAATAGTGACACAAAAGGCTACTGGGATTGCCCATGCAAAGAACCAACGGGTAGAAGCTTCCGCCACCAAGCTCTCAGAGGAAAAGTACTGAGTCAAATAAGAGCTGTCACTGGGTGCCAGGAAATTACACCACACAATCTGGCAACTCACAGGGGGATCAGAGCAAGGTATGGCCTAGGCTCCTAAGAGGGTGTAGGTATGGGTCTCATTAAGAACAACAGGCGTTTATTTTGTGTTTGCTCCAGCTGGAGCATTTCAGAATGAAACTGACATCAGTGCATGGGAATGATACCTCCATTGGCTACGCTTGTCATTTATGGAACGGGATAAGTGTGGAGCAGAATGGCGCACTCAGCGGCGTGCAAAAGTACTGCACAAAAGTGCCCAGGTACACTCTGATGCCTGGGGAAATATTCAAAAGGTGAGTAATCTGTGGTTAGATGTATCCATCATGAAATGGAGTCCTCAAAAAATACCTTAAAGCAAACACCAGCTCAATGACGTTTCAGATAAAACACTGTAGAAGATATTATTTGAGACCTAATAGATCAAATTGTTAAATAAATTAAATCAATTTGACAATGGAAAATGCATTATCTGCATGCATTGGCAAAGCTAATCGGTCTTGTCTTTAGAAGGTGGCTGCCAACCTACTATCTTTGCCAATGCTTGTTTGCACTGCCGGTCTGCCGGTTTCTTTTTCTTGTTTACATTTCCAACATAGCCACCCTAAAGAAAAAATCAACAATATGTCCACTGTACACAACAGTGCATGCTAGTGCATTCATCACACCACATGAGCGTCATGTGGGCATACACCTGCCATCTTGGTCACTATTCTAAGATGTCCGACATCTGCGCAAATGCATGTGTATGTGTCTCAAAGCATTTACATGCATAGATTGTCGAGAGTACTGGCTATTTTGACGTATTTTACTTGGCTGTTTGCGACATTAGAACAGTAAACTATAAATAAAAAATAAAGCGAACAAAGAACTGGAAGTTGAAGAGAGCAGCCAAGTATCACCTGGCAGCTGGTAAGCCTTCAGGAATTAATAAACTAAATTACATTTAAAAAAACGTTAAGCAGGATGGGAAATATATCGAGAGAGCAATGGACCATTTCAATAAAATAATGAAAAAGCCAGAAATGAATGCCAATTTATATGTGGAGAGATAGCAAAACCAAAGAACAACTAATTACTAAAGTCATCTGAGCCAGAGAAGCGAAACACTTAACGAGGCTTTCTAAAGCACCCTTTCTGTATCTGTATGTATATGTACGTTGTCTGTTGTGTATGGAATGTGATAACATGAGCCCTATCCAGATGCCAAAGTTAAATGTGATTCAATGGTTTGGGAGTATCTGCATCAATTCTGTTGCAGAAAAAAAGAATCATAAATCTGTATGCATCTTGCTACAACCAATATACTTCACTTCAAATATAATTGTGTAGAATGGGGACCATGGCATTTGTAAGAGATCACTGAAGATCAACAATCATTGTATGAGTCTACAAATCATCTGGAGCAATGTTCGCTTTCATGGAGGGTGAGCTAGAACATTGAAGCAATGCATATAGAGCATTTCACAGTGCAGAATGTGGGACAGTGTTCTGGGTAGTTCAGAGTTTGGTGGAGTGAGATCACTGTCAAAAATGTGTAATGTTACCTGAGGTGGGGAACCACTATATTTCTGCCAATGGAATCTCACCTGTCTCCATTGGTGGAAGCAGCCGGCTTGATGGTCCATCTATCAGAGTGCCATCAAGTCATACTAGAGGCTGTTTAGGGAAGGCGAATATCACTAGATTTCATTGTCCCTAACCAACAACAAGGCATGACAGCTCGAGATAATTAAACCCCAACTGTTTGTTTTTGACAAACAAACGTTCATGTTGAGCATTAAAAAGACTGTGCTAACTGGATGCAGCAAATGTGATCCTCCCCAACCAAATGCTCTGCTTTCAGTGCAACCACAAATCAGTGGCTCCACTGAAAGTACAAATATTGGCATCGGCATGGCAGAGATCTTTAAATTTGGCAAGTGGTCCTCTGCTAGGGAAGTTAAGCCCATGGTCTTCTCAAACCTGACAGTCTGGTAGGCCATCCATCAGGGTCTAAATTACCCTGCTAGTCTCCAATGATGTCATGCTTCATGAACTGTAATTGAGTCCTTTAAAGTTTGCATCTGAAAGCTATGGAATCCAGAGCCTTCTTTAAAGAAACTCACCTCTGCTCCAGTGATGACAACTTGCATGAGAGATGAAAAGTAAGCCCAAGTGGGCCATCAATGCAAACATTTGAATGATTTGTCGGGTGACATAATATTATTCCGCACCTCTTTTCAGCCAGACTTGCAAAACATTTTGTGACCTTTCAGTTAGGGATTGACTGATCCGGCGTTGCCCCATCATGGGTACCCCTCTAATGGGTGATGTTTGATCATTGGAGAATCCCACTGGAGATAAAGCACTGTTTGCCCTGATGATGGTTTGCAGCATTGGTTGTCTAAGAGCTGAAATGTCCACACTTGCCCAAAACTACCTTCCTTACTACCACCAAAAATAAAAATCACAAGGAACATGGAATCTAAATCTTAATCATACTTTCTTGACAGCACACAAGCCTCTTGTGACATCAGCATCTAGAGTGCATTATACTATAACACAAACACCCAGGACTGGAAACAGTGCCCTGTAATGACCTAGACAAAGGTGATCACCCTAAAGCATCCAATTGTACTCAGCAGGTTATATTGTAACTTTCCTGTTCTATTCTAAGACCTGGCCACCTGGGCCTGACTTACTTTAGCCCACCTATTCAGTTATCCACAGATTAGAATCATATAAAATTTAAATGAACAAAGAATTATAATGGTGCACTACACAGGCATAACACTGAATGCATACAGTGTGGCACAAAGGTTAAGAATAAAAACCTCTGACATGCAAGCAAAGCATACTGGGGCCATGCACAAAGAAAATTAGATGTTAACAATCAAACTACTTCATTTAAAATGGGGTATATTTGTGATTTCTACAATGACAAAACTACTACATTTTTTGACATCAGAAGATGGACATGTTAGGGATAATACAGGGTTAAAATGGAAGGATGTCCACATAATTTTGTTAGAATAACATCATTGTCTCTATTTGCATAGTTTAATGTTATTCGAGCCAGCATATGACAATTTATAAACCAGAAGAGTGCCCATTTGGACAGCAATTGCATCTTCATTAATTAATGACTGATTGACAAAGTTACTAGAAATCGAAATGGAATGGGTCTAGTGCAGTACTAACATGTTCATTTTCATAATTGACATTGAGAACTACGGTGGGGAAGAACATACAGGAAGATATTCCAACAATTCATTTCATATTATTAGATCAATATCAATGTATATATACTGTATAAACAGTTTTATATTAAACAAATGTTTACAATTATTTGATGGCAAAGCATATCAACAATATTAGTACCTGGTTCACAATTTATTTTATCTGTAGGGGCTACTGGGGTAATGGTAAAGGGCAATACACCCATTCCAGAACCTGGCAGAATTATTAGGAATATAAGTTTTAGGTGAAATAAAACAGTTTTACATTAATTACATGTGCATTAATTCTTACACTGCCAAGTAAGGTTTTATTCCTTCTGTAAATCTGTAAAATGAAAGGTGCTTTCCTGTGACTCTTAAGACCTTCAGAAGTTATGAGGCTGCCATTAAATCCCTGTTACCCCAAGAATCGGGTTTTAACACCTTCCTGGATAGCTCAGTGACAATGTGTAAAGACATACATCACTTTTCTAGTGGGTGTCTTTTTTCATTATGGCAAGGTAAGAATTAAATACATGAACTTGTTCTGCATGCATTTAATCAAGTTCTTCTCAAATATAACTTGCTCTCATCACAACCCCAGGATCAGCAAGCCTTAGATGCACGAATTTATGCTTCATCATAGAGCACATGCTTTTAGTTAACAATTAAATCCCACTCTCAATCAGCAGTTAATGTAGCATTTGGATTTAGTAAAGTATTTTATTCTTACAAGCCACCTCAGCAGATGTTTCTGAAGTATAACACTGTCTTTCCCAGGATCACCCTACATCTTGAGTGCTAGATTAGTTCTTGTCTTGGGAGGTCAGACCAATAAGCTAGACCAATATTTCGAATGTTCCACCATTAACCTATAAAGAATACCTTAAAATACATTTTCGAATGTCTTCTTTCAAAGTGTGTTTAACTGTGGGGTTAAGTTCCATAGAGGGTCTGTACTACTGTGCATTGTTAGCTTCAACAATTTTAAATCCTCATTTCTATTGAGTATTTTGCCATTTTCTGGCATAAGCCGATGTGTACGTTTCCTAATGCTTGAATGATCATTCACAGACCTTATGGTACCTCAATCCATGGAAATACTCTTACTTTCTTACTCTGCTTAAATTCAATTCACTCTCCTATCATTTAAAAGAAGTTGGAGAATGAGAATTCGGGAATAGTTCTGAGAGTACCTGATTTGCGATGTGATGTTTGATGATTACCTATGCATGAGCATTTGAGTTATAATGAATATGTGTGTTGAATAATGATCATGCTCTCAAAACAAAAATACTAAGGCTTCCCAGACTGAATCATATTTGTAGATGTACTTAGGTGTTGCTGAATATAATTGCATATCCAGGAAAGACTAGATGCAACCTAGTCTAGTCTTTAAGGATTGCAGAATTGTCCATGAAAGGTCACAATTTGTGAATCTACAACTGGGCATTTGAAACAGCCTTCATTCCCCAAGTTAACTGAACCCAACGAAATGGAAAATCATCTTCCTTGCATCAATGCAATTGTGCAACACAATATATTAAGGACTAGTTGAAGCAAGGACGCAGAAGGAGCAATTTAAATCAATATTCTACATTCACCCAACAAAGATTTATATTAGTATTCTGTGAAATAATTATTCGGGGATATCATGCAAGTTAATAGATTCATTAACTACTGCAATACTTATAATGTAACAGTGATATCTCCTTGGTGTGAGGCTCAGTGAGAACCTCTTAAACAGACTAAATTTTCATGTGGCACATCTTGTAAGCCACAAAATAAATACATTAAAACCTGGTCACTTGTTGAACTATGCTCAAATGATTAACTGTTTCCAAACAAGGCAAAGCAAATGTGTTTTCCACACATGGTCAATAAATCAAGATATATCAATTATTCTCCCCTGGATGTTTAGTCTGCAATGGCAAGTAGACCAATAACAAATAATTTAATGAAGCACAAAGAGAAATAGTGACCTCTACATGATCACATAAACGTGTCAGTGGTGAAAGTATAATTTAATTCAAGCAGCTCTGGACTTTCACCTGATATTTATCAATTAGACCAAATCTTCATACAGTGACTCTACTCTTACAATATGTGTTTGGTTGGTACTTTTAAAATTATTCACAATTATGAAAATCTCCATTACACACATTTTCATGTTGGTTGTAAGACTAAAGCAATCCATTCGTTTTTTTAATGAATAACATGTTCTCTTTTTCATGCTGGTGTTGGAGAGATTGTAGTTATACTCCAGAATTGTAAAGTTGAAATCACCATATCAGCAGCCATATGAAGCAAGGCCAGTGAATATTAGTTGTTAAGGTAATACAATTTGATTTGGTGCTGCATGCTCCCCCCTCCCTCAAATCCCAGCAAAAGAGTTAAAACACAGCTCTCCAAAACCAAAGCAAAACTACCACGCAATGCAAGCTTTTTTCACTTACAGATCTTGCAGCAGCCATCATTGTATGTCTGCACAATTCCTCCATTCTATTAAAAGAAAACATTTATATTTCAATTTACTGTGATTAAACATATACATGTCTGACTTGTAATGAAGACTTAATATTACAGAAGCCACTCCATGCAGCATTCTATTCACTCACCAGCACCAACCCACAACCATAGTTTCATATGAACTGACAGGCCTTATTCAAATCATGCCCAACCATGGCAACCTTCAAGTGCCCAATCCGCTTCAGAACACACATCTTGCTATAACAAACTATTGTAAAACATTTGCAGTTTGCATGGTGCTTATATCTGAATGCTTATAAAGTGAGTTTCTGAAATGCAACCCTACAAAGAGAACATCATTTGCCAATGGCATGGCGTTAGGGTTTGGGTTTTTTCCATCAGCACCAGGAGCACCACTGACAGGCACATTTTTCCATGTGTACGTTTGGGGATGTCTTATGACCTTTGTATCCGACACTGTCCTACCTATATGGAGTTCTCCACTTCAGAAACTCCAAACAGAAGCAATGAAAAACTATTTTCCCCATGTAGAAAACCCTTTACCCATTCCGCAGCCAATCTGTGAGAGGTCCAATTCCATTCCACCCTGGAAAAGGGTTTTAGTCAGCAATGTGCATGGGTAACAATATGACAGTTCAATATGTTCCTCAGCAACAATGTTGAGATCATTTTAAAAATAATTATTTTGCAGAGCAAAATCAGAAACCCTATAAAGGGCACAGATTATCATAATTTAAACTTTCTTGGCATTTGATTTAATCTATTGCAAGCAAGCACCCAAGTTGGGTAATACATTTTACTTCTGAGATAGGCTTGTACACGTTTAATCATTTGTGAGAACGTTACCATGTTTGTAAAACCTAGAACCTTAATAACAATGGAGCTAATCTTAATATTTTTTGCTTGTTTGTAAATGTTGATAAAACTGGTACAAATATGGTAAATGTATTTACAGCTCACCCCCTTTCTGTACCCTTAGATCTGTACATTCTTAAAATCAGTCATGTATTTATTTTTTCAAATTAAATGTTTGCATATGTTCTGCATTCTAGTAAAGAAATAGTGGGCCAGATGTACAACGTGATTTTGCATGCACAAACTGGTTTGGAAACCCGTTTTTGCATGCAAAACCACTGTTGGCCATGTACACTTCCTAAATAGTGAGTAGCAATTTATTTGTGACTCACTATTTAGGAATTGCCTGTTGCAATTAGGAAAGTCGCAATTTGGAAGGGGTCCCCAGGGGACCCCTTCCACTTTGTGACTGTCTCTAAAAATATTTTTTAAGGGCAGGCAGTGGTCCCAGGGACCACTTCCTGGCCTTAAAAAATGGACCAAAAACGTTTAATTTTTCTTTTTTTAAATGCATCCTGTTTTCCTTTAAGGAAAACGGGCTGCATTTATGTAAAAAAGCTGCCTTATTAAAAAGCAATTCCAGACATGGTGGCCTTCTGAGCCCAGCAGGCCACCATCCCTGGGAATGCTGGCATTCCTAATGGGCTCGCAAATTGCGAGAGGCTCATTAATATTAATGAGCCTCGCAAATTGCGACCCCATAGGGAATAGAAAAACAGTATAATATCTATAATTGTGAGATGCTGAATGAAAGGGTCGTACATCTGGCCCTGTAACTTTTAATAAGAAATTTTTAAATGCAAACATTGTTTGTTTCCACATTATTATTAAGCTATAGCAAACATGTTAAGCTCTTTAAAAGTTATTAATGGTATTTAGAAATGTAATATACATTAGGGGTATTTGCAATAATCCAAACTAGTATACATTTAAAACGTAGCTACTGTATGTAAAAACGGTTTGTTTGTTAAAATTTTTACCTACAACATTGCAACTCACAAGTTTGATTTGAATATATTATTGTAAAAGTTATTTAGAGGATTGTTTAGAGTCATAATTGTGAACTTTTTTTTTCAAGGAATTGTTGTCCTAAGTTTAGTACATCAAATCTTTAGAACACAAATATCAAAATCAAAGTACATGGAAAAAAGCAAATCCATATGGAGTATAATAATGATCCAAAGACAAAAAATGTAGCAGCTTTATAAGTCTTCTAATCATTTGGTATTCCTTTCATCTGCTTCCAAGCATCCACCAAACTTTCAGAAGGATGCCATGCCATCAATGTTATATGTCTGAACATCATGTGAAATATAAACAAATTAGCATGCTTGATTACTGTCTTGGAATAAGGCCCTGTGTGGACGTTTCAATTAATTTGAATTGGCATCTTTCCTATCATAGTAATCCTAATGAGGAAATGTAATTTGTTTTGTATGAATACTAAATTTGAAGCAATCAATGGCGCAATGTTTTTGACGTTACCTAGGAGCTTAGTCAAAGAATCAAGGTCCAATGTTTTCTACAAGTGGGCAAGCAATGAGACTATGTGGGACTGCTCTCAAAGTATTCATTTTCATTGGAAAACAGGTTATTTACCTAGCATTAAATTCAGCAGTGGACCCGCAGGTTAGTCAGAGAGGACCAATTGTCCGAGAAGCATCTAACTTAGGGACCAAAGGATTGTTTAACAGGGCCCAATTAGGAACGCATACCAGCCCTGGTGATTAATTCCGACCGGGCTGGGTGGGGGTGGGGGGGGGGGATTGCTGGTGGGAACACTGCTGTTGAATGCACGTTTGTTACAAGGGGCCGATTATGCAGCACTGCTGCAAAACAGGCCACCAGTAATAGAAACTGCCCCACCAGCCCACAACTGCACAACTGCCCACCACCCTTCTGGCCTACCAGGGAAACACCCAGTGCCCTCTACGACCAGTCCTGCCTTGTTGTTAAATAACCTCTGCATACTATAGCCTGATGCTTGACCAGTCTGAAGGTGTGCAAAGATTGGGATTAGACCACAGTCCTGGGCATGTTCTTTTCTAAGATTACCTGTTTTTAAAACTGGTAAGAAATCAACATTATAAAGCATCTGTTAAGAGCACGGGTTTATGTACCTGTGCATACGGTTTTATGAGCTACATAAAGTAATAAAGGAACATTTCTAAAAATTCTGAAAAGTGTTATTGTCTCATTGATTTTATTATCACCCACCAGTGGTAATTGGATTGAGAAAAAAAGTACAGGATCACTAGCCACCACTTCATTCAGATGGCAAAACATTTGGAACATCACTATAGAGTTGTAGAGCATGTTTAGTTGGAGATAAGAGCAGTGTATTACAGGAGGTCATTGCACTTGTGAAAACATTACTTTTTATTTTGTTAAAATAAATATCCAGAATCTCTCTAAAAATGTTATAAAATAAATTAACGTATTCACATTCAAAACTTCTTTACTGTCTTGATTTTTAAAACATATTTTTCCTCCAAAAATACGACCAAGTACAAAATACCTCTCAAGGTAATCTACTCGGTTATTAATCACACAGGTAATGCAGTGTTTTCATGCACACATAATTTACTAATCTTTGTTTATCAAAACATTCTTACCTAACAACATGCAGTGTACTTTTGTGTAAGATTTACAAAGAAATAACATTATCAAAAGGAGAGGAGATGACTTAAATGGCAAGGTACAAACCTTTAAACAATCAGTTTCATTAAAAGGAGGGCAGACAACACTAGAACCCAGAACCATTGCACCTACAGCAGACTTTGCACATTCATATTTAGTGCAGTTGGAGACCCATGTGCTCCCTACCTAAAATGTAAACAGAAGGGACAAAATTGTATATACAATATTGGTGCATTGATCAACAATATATCCGAACTCTTGTTGTGTTTTACTTTGTTCTGCATTTCGAAAGTGATTTTTAGTTGTACATTTTATGTTTCTTCAAATGTAAAAACTCGAAAAACATACAGAGATAAACATAACAAATAAAGTAGTACTAGTGAGCTACAGATAAGGAAACACAACATAAAAAGTATAATAAAACTCTTTTGCTCAGCATTTACAAAATGTGACTTCCCATAGGTTGCACTCTACCTATGAAAATAACAACATGAATGATATGTCTTTAAGATGCCATTCTGTAGAACCCTTTCGAAAGAGCTACAAATGCAAATATCATACAGGGCATGTCAATGCTGATCATGCATGAGCCTCATAGTTTTATAAATGGTGATGTACCCTGTTTTAAGAATCTAGTGTTCAACTGCAGTGGATTGGTGTTGTGAGACTCCAATAGGTAAAACAGAGTAGAAAATAATTTACTAAGAAACGTTATGAATACCAAATAGTTCAATGATACTTCTTTTATGGCTTCCAGCCTGAAGAAAATTTGCCATTTGGGGCATAATGAAAGACAGATGCATTCAGCACAATTTAATGGATTGACAGATTAACAACCAGCAGTAAGACCACAAAAGATGCTTTAAGGCTAAACTAAATCAACACGTAACTCTGCAGATCTTCACAAGTAATTGAGTAATCCACTTCTGCAGAGTGAGCTCTGGTACATTTAGTAATAGGCTTTTCTATCACCTCAAACTAAAAAAGAAGTAAAAATGTCAACCAATGGTCTACATTGATAATGGCATTTTTACTGCGAGGGTTATATTGCTCATCAATGACAACATTCTCTCAACATATAATCTTGCAATATATTTATCATCAATGTTTTTAATTCCTTGTTTTGCTTTGGTAGGTCCCTACAAAATGTCCTCTACTAAATATATAATATGTATGTGCTTTAAAAGTCTTAGGTGCAGCAATTAACCTTGGCATGCATGCATCCATCATACGCAAAATACAGCTCATCTAAAATGCTTCTGTAAGGCTTTTCCTCCTTCTTCACACAAGGTAACGCATGATTCCAGTCCTACAATCCCTCTACTGCCTATCTATTGCTAGAAGGGAAATGATCAGTGTGCCCTGCATTGCCCATAGAGCCTCCCAAGGAAAAGGTACACTTTACCTACAAGTTAAATCCAAGCAATACATACCATACAGAGCACTGCACGGTAGGCTTGCACCACTTTTCATCATACCATTTTACCGAAGGAAATTGCAGTAGGCACTGCTTTCTCAGTAAAAACTGCAAAGCTCTGGAAGTCACTACCAGACAACATTAGAAGCACCCAGGAGAATACACTTCTGAAGACAGTTGGAAACATGGCTATTTCCAAAAGAACTGCAACCCCATTTCCTGGCAACAGAGACCAGAAAATAGTTCCACCTTCAAGTGTAATCCTCACCTTTTAAGGATTGAAATACAAACACCTCAACCAGCAAACTGCTTCAGTATGCAAATAAGTTAAGTAGTGCTGACCTATGATGTGCTGTGGCATTACATGATTATGTCCTTGCTTATATAACAGTTATAGACATCAATAAGGCTAAAACATATTATGCAGTGGTCAGAAACAAATTATAACCGATACCTCTTAAATTCACATACAACATATCAGCTATGAGGGTTGTCCATCACAAGCATTGTACCCCCAATAATCCAGCCATCATCAAATGAACAAGCTTGGAATATCTGAGAGAGATCTGTCTCACAATGCTCAACAATTGGGAGGATTTTAATTTAGTCCACCTCTGCAGGTCCCAATTATCAAATAATATCTGACCACTTCCTTACATCTCACAAAGACACTCTCATATGGGATGATAATAAAAAATGTCCATCTCAAAAGATCGCTCCACTTCTCTTTCCCTCCAACCATGCCAGGTTAGGACCACAACTGTACACAAAATCTCAGATTGGACACCCCAGTGAAACCAGCTAAGCAGATTATATCATATGAAATACCATAATGGGGCCTGCAGAGTTGTTCAAACCTACCAGCAAACTGAAAACCTTAAAACTGTGTGTTTGTCTCTCACACTTTGTCATCAACACATTGCTACCTGCTATGCCCCATAGCAAAATAAACACAACTCAGTAGTCATCCCTCACAACATTGAAACACTTCCCACGTAAGTAAAAAAAAAAAGACAATATTCTTTCAACCACACACTGCTCATGGTGTAGCATGCTGCTCATGTAGGCAAAGGCTTCAGTGCCCTACACAGGGTAGTAAAACATATTTACTGTCATTTATTGTAAAGGTGACTTTGAAATCCTCTGTAGTTGGTGTATTAATATTGTAATCGTAGGACTAGTGATACTTGACATTTCTTTGAGTCTGAGAATACCATGCTTTGAAAACCTTTCCCAATGAAAGGGAAGTAAATGATGGAGAAGGAGTTGGCAACATTATCATTGTCCATTTGAAGAGCCTAAAGTTCTGAATACATTATAGAGAGGAGAGAACGGTTCTATTGAGGAGAAACAGAGGCACAATGTTGAGAATGGGAGAAGGGTGCCAAGAGAGTAAATTTTTTATTATATAGGAAGCATGATGTTGTCCTCTGCAGTTTATATTCTGAAGTAGGTAATACGATTATACTACTGAGTATTCATTCCAACAATACCATGGTATACTAATATCGAGCACATAATATCGAGAGCCAAAATATTGAAAGGTTAATGCATATAGGGAAGTATAGATTTTACTGTTGCTAATTCCACATCTACATACTTTAAAGATATATGTACCACATAAATACATATACGTGGAGTTAGATATAGAAAACCAAGACTTACTTACTTATTTTTGATATTCTGTCCTCGATATTTTGTCCCATTGATATTGCTGAATTGACATTCAGGGGAAACAGCAAAAATATTGTCTTGGTATTCGAGTGCAAGGGGTCACCAGAATACCATGGTTACAGAGGACCACAATGTTTGCCTATGTGGATGTTTCTGAGATTGTTGTTGTCTCTTAATGTGTTGATTTTTATAAATAAAGTAGTGGCTTATCTGTATGAGTTTTTGAACCATGTCGAGGATGTGTGCATGGGTGTTTAATGTAATTTTGACACACTTGAAGATATCCTTGGTTTTGTTATTGATCTGAAACATGGTGTTTTAAATTTACCTTAATCAATGTTTTGTTTGCAAGTTTGAACAGCTGTTTTGAGTGAGGAAATAAGTGAGGAAATAAAAGGGTGGTCTGTAATGTGGTTCTAGTTCCCATAGGTGGACTGCAGAAGTAACAAAGAGTATTAAAAAGAAAATCAGATTGAAGCCTGTTAAGAGGAAATGCACCTGGTAGCCCCACCGCTGTCTATTTACACCAGACAGCCTCAGCCCAGAGCCTTTGAACAGACATCCAGCAGTTTGATGTGCGCTGTTGAGGTACCATAACTTTGGAGCCAACAAGGACTTATACTGGCAGTGCTGATATGAAGTGAACTTGCATTTCTTTAATTCAACATTTACCGTGAGCTGCCTTCATGTACTTAGCTGTATGAAGGTTTGACACCAGAAGCGTTGTTGGTGGTGGGGCAACCAGTTTGGGTAGTGTCATTGTGAGTGTACTGAAACTGGACATTTTAAACTCTGCTTAAGAGCCAACCATTGGCATTCACAGTTGAGGAAGATAGGCAATGCAGTGAAAGTAAAGGAGATTGGCAACATTGAAACTTCCTGTAACGGAGCTATGAGTTTGGCCATTGGTAACTGTGGACTTTATGACTGGTAGGCAGCGCCATTATTTGTTTCGGTGCTGCACATGTGCTATAATGCGACAGTTGAAAAAACCTGCGTGCTCTTGTAGCGCTTTTCTCCTGGCTCATACTTTTTAATCCCGCAAGCCCATGCAGTGTTCTGGCTATCGACTGCAGCGGAATACTTCATGGACATTTATACAGTGACGTGGTTATATTTTAATTGCCTGGGGGGGCTGCACAGTTTTGCCACCAGAGGCAACAACTGTGCCTCTGCAGCGCGGGGGAGCACTTACATATGCAACCTAAGCCTGTGGCTATGTCATCATTTAAACAAGCATTGGCATAGCCAATAGGTCTCGCCTTTGTGACCTCATAGGTTAGTTATCCAACACAATATCCTTGGTGCCACAACATCAAGTGTTGCATGGCTAAACATTTATAAGGTCCCAAAGGCGAGACCTATTGGCTATGCCAATGCTTTTTTTGTTTTTGGCACAGGGAGATCAAGTGATTTGCCCAGAATCAAAGGATACTTGAGTCTTCCACCAGACTCAAACCTGGTTCCCCATTTCAAAGTCTGCTGCTTTAGCCTTAAGGCACAATCTGTCCCCTTTCCAGGGGTCTTTTATTTACAAACACTTCATATTTGTACTCAAATGTTGGAGCGTGCAGGCGCAGTTCTTTTCCTGTGTAGTAAATGAGTATTGACCAGGGCACTCATAATATGAGCAGTGTCCTGGTCAATGCCATCAGTTTTTGCACCTGTTTACGTTTGCTCGCAGGACACAATGTGTACGTCCTTGGGATAGGGATGGGGCGGCTGCTGACACTGACAGGTGTCAGGGGCGCAGGGGACAGGGCTGCACAGCTGTTTCAGGGCTGCCACTTCCTGCTCTGAAGTCACGTAACAGTGGCCGCAGAGCGCGAGGATGTCTGCGGGTTGAAAATGGCGGATTTCTCCGAGCTTCGGCTAAGGGGTGTGCGCGTCTGGCAACTTTGGGGGTGTGGCTCTGGCTGGCGGGAGCGCAGCGAGTCCCGCTTCTAGGGTGGGGATTAGGCCATGAGGGGCGCTGTGTCTATGAGGGGGGAAAGGGGAACAGGTCGCCAGCGTCAGCAGCAAGCGGACGCTTCCGCAAGGTTTTCACTGTTTATAAAGCAATTCCTACCAAGGGGCTTAACTGTCGACCATGACACATAACGCGATAGTGCTGAAGTGAAATCTAAACTGGTTGTCATTGGACTGAGATAGTTTGCGAATAGCGATGTGCCCTCAGCCTGTTGTATTCCCTCAGTGGCAATCTGGTGCTTTATTATTTGTGTGTATGGGTTTGTAAGATAAGAAACAGGACCACGTCAAGGTTGTGGCTCGGCGACATTCCCAGAACTGCATCCTTGACCAGTGCCTTTGACCAATGTTTATTTATATTTACAGTTTTATATAGCGCAAACTCGACCTCCTGGCATCGGAGCTCTTTACACAAGCATCGGTTACACCCTTACAATGTCTTGTTTGCTTTTAGAAATGGGGATATTATGTGAATAGCCGAGAATCACAACATGTTAAACTCACGCCAAAATTCAAACCTGATCCCAGTGATTCAAAGTTGGCAGCTCCGCCTGTACCACCACATCTTCTCCCAGTATTACAATGACAATTATTACGGACAGGGCACAAGTCTTAAACAAGCGCGCGCGCCACGTGCTGAAAGTAAAAAAAAAGTTTGACGAGGGAAGGAGGAAGCAGCAGGGGGAGGGGAGAGAGGAAGGAGCTTGCAGCTCTTTCCCTTGCAGGAGCGAGCATGAACCATATGTTAATTACAAACAGATGGTTTCAAAGCTCACTCCCGCAAGGGAATCACTAAACGTGCACGCGTTCCCATTCAAAGCAATGCAATGCGTGCAAGTTTTTGCCTAAAAAACGGAATCGATTTCTAAAGGTCTCCTCCAAAGCAGCGCATGCGCGCTGCGTAGGCGAGACCAAAAAACGTGGGGCGCAGTCTTACCAGCATTGTTGTGGTTCAAGCAGTCAAGCTCGAGAGCCAGCGTCCTTCTAGTTCATTGTGTTGCGAGGAGGGCATCACAGGATAGAGGATAGCTGTCATGTATCAGCAACAGCTCAATGCTTGTAATTCGCCTGAGACAGCGACGCGTGAAGGCGTCCATGATGTGAAAGATTACATGAGTGGCTCGTTGCTAGTATTAACCTAGCAACATGGGTGCCTTGTGATCTATCGCAAGGTTTAAGGAAGTGCTCGGCAAGAGCTACGTGCACAGCTTCAAATTACAACTCTGCATGCCGCATTGGACAGTAAGTGTCCTGCAGTAAGTCTGGTTAAGGCTGACACTGCTGATGTGCACAGTTTAAGGATAACATTTAAACTTCTGTGCGCTGTGTGAAGGTGATCAGTGCCAGTACTCTTCCCCAGGTCAGAGGTGAACATGCATGCCAGTGCTGTTTTGGCAGTAGGTTCGGGTGAGAGGTCGCTCACTGGACACTTGTACTGTAACTGGGTGCTACTTTCCCTTGTCATGCCTTTTCATGTCTGAGTGCTATTATAAATTTGCTGCCTGTCGTTCTTTCATTATTTGTGACATGCTGGGTTTCCTCATTATGTGTATTTTTCTTCATGCTACTCTGAATTTCCTTTTCATATGTATATTCAATGTCGGTCTGGAGTTGCTGCATGAGAATATGTTGGAATGTTCAATATTTGTCTGAAAGTTTTTATGGGGAGGCTATTGTGAGTTGATTTCTGTGTACTTGTATTGGACAACGGTTTGCCCCTGACTACAGGGGGGCGGGGGGTAGTTGTGAAGGGTATGGTTCTTCTGTTTTGATCTTCTGGTCCTGATGTGTGAGCATCTTAATCAATTCTTACAGGTTCTGATGATGGAGCAGGAATTCTGCAACCCAAACCGTATTTACATTTATGTGGCAGGTGATGGGCATTTGCATTGCATCCAATTCATTCTTGCTTATACTTGTTCTGGGTTACCCCAGACATTACTTCCTGCTATTGGTAATGGGGCACCTGTGTTGCACCCTTACCATACTAATTGTTACATGTCTTGGGGAATAGTAAATGCACCCAGACGTAACTTACTGTTTGCTAGTTGGCCATTTGCATTTCGACTCAAACCATTCTTGTATTTACATATTATGGGGTATTTCTTGCATCCAAATGTTGCTTTGTGTTGGGGCTTGTTAGTTGCTACCCAAACAAATACTTACTTTAGAACTACTTTGTGCTCGAACCTTTTCTTTCGGGCATATGTTTTGCACTTTATTAATGGGCAGGTGTATGGCACCCAATGGGGCACACGTATTGCACTTGTGTGAATGGGGCATATGTGTTTCACCCACAGGGGCACATGTTTTGCACTTTATCATTGTACAGGTGTATGGCACCCATTGGGGCACACCTATCTTGTTCTATACTGCAGAGGTGGTGACTGTATTATGAGGTATCACTTCTGATGCTACTCCATATTTTATTGTCTGCTGAGGGGGTAGGGTGTGGGTATTTCTCCCGGATGATGTATGTATGTGTAATTCTTAACCTTGTATCTTTATTTACTTCTCCGGTCCTTTCATTTGTATGTATTATGTGATTGAATATGTACCCCCTTGCTTTGTTTTCATTTTTATCGCTGTTGTGTATTACTGTATTATATAGATTTATAATTTCTGTTTTTTTCCATAAAGAAGGGAGGTGTGCGGCATCTTCATTTCCATACCATGCATTCTCCCCTTAGTGTTACGTCACCAGCTGATCAGTCAGAGTGGCTGTGATGTAATTAAAATGCAAATGTGTGCCTGGTTGAGTGAATGTTAGTTAGAGTGCATGGGCTGAGCAGCAAGGATGCTGCCAGGGTGAGGCTTTCCTGGTACCTTCCTGCTTCCTTACTACTATCTTTACCTGTATCCTGAGACTACTATCTTAAGAATAAACCTTATCCTGTTATCACCTACTACTGGCTACCCTTTATCTTCATTTACCACAAATGTACCATGATGAGGCAGCTTAGATATAACAGTCTCAGATATAACCTGGAGCGCTGCCCACTAGTCTGCCAAATAGTTTGAGGCTACGGACTCTGCTCTCCTGGCAGTAGTTCACCTGCCCTATTTACAGATCTTTGTCCAATCTGCAAGGGACCTTTCAAGCCTTTTCTACAACCACTGGTGCATCAGTTGCAGTAAAGGCTGTGGAATTAGCCAAGTAGGTGCCATTTTTGTTGTGCCCACACACAAAATATATTGGCTTTCCAGAAAAATTGAAAATGCTGAAAAACTAAAATGTGTGGCCATGATGTGCAAAGAGTTTTCTTCCTATGGGTGGGGCCTCTGATCTGCTGCCAAGTTTTGCATTAACATTCCATGCAGGGAAGTCTCGTTTCAATCGCCTTTCCACCGCAAGTATGGCAGACGACTGTCACTATGACCTGCCAGCCAAATGCCATGCTGGCTGTTGGGTCTGCGTTTTCCACTAGCGCCAGTATAGGTTCTACTGGGGCAACTGAATCATCCCCACCCTGCTAAATGCTTTAAATGGAAACATAAAAGTGCAGGTACCCACTATTATTTTTTGCTCTTGACAAGTGCAGTTGGTGCATGGAAGAGGCTGGATATCTGAAAGAGGCTTAAGTGTTAGGTTGAAAGTGTCAAGGTGACCGTGTCATTTGTTGTGATATTTTTTTCCTTAACAACAATGCAGAAACTGCTGGGCACCATTTTACTTGCATGCAAATGCCTAACATCAGTGTCAAAATAAAAAATAAAAAACAAGTGTCCCAATTCAGTGATTGGGTGATCGTAGTCATATATTGCACATTACCATTTCTTGGGTATGTACAAATTGTGTCTTTTGGAGAACATCATTGGTGACAAGTCTCTCAATCCGGTTTTGCTGGCACGGATGTAATATAATGTAATGGATGGCATTTTGTGGCACTTCCATCCCTTCCTCCCCTGCCCCTCTATGACACACATTAATGAAACAGAATGTTACTTGTGTCGATTTATATATGCGTGAATTGAATTTGCACTTACCTGATACATATCTAAAGTCCCATTCTCAGTATAAAAAGTACAAGACACATTTTTGCAGGTACCACAACACATATGGTGATCAGCTGATGGAATATATATTTGATGCTGTGAGAAAAATAAAGTATTTCAGTATAGTTTAACTTCGAGAGTGTGTTAATGTTCACGAACTGATCATCACATTAATGGTTATTTGTCAAATTGAAGGACTATTTTTAATCAAAAATTGCCTTAGTAATAGCCATTAGATAGCAGATTCATTATCTAGCACTGTTCTTAAGACATCACTTTTCACGGTGGTATGCTAGTAAGGAACCTGGTCTAGCTTTAGTTTTTCTGCAAAAGACTGACATCTCATGAGATCACTTGTTTACTTCTCTGACTGGATAGCTGCATTTTCCTCAGCAATGCAACACGGCCGCTAGTGCTTTGTGCTGTGCTAAGTGCATCAATCCAACACAGTGCAAAACTGGTTCTTGGAACATATTTCATGGGCAAGAGACTAGATCCTAAAATTACCAATAACGTTTACAAAAATTATTTTCGTCATTCTAAACTACTTACCGATTCGCATCTTTCGGTGCAGTTAATAGTTGAAATAGTCATGGCATGAAAACCAGTGGCATAATCTAGTTCTCTCAAACACTGTACTGTGTAGCAAAGGTCCCCATCCAAATACTGAATCATGGATTGGCCCGGATGTAGGATTGTTACTTCCTGAAAAACGCAGACATCTTTCTTTTCTAAGGAAGGAAAATTGAATGGTAATGAAGTTTGCCGCAAAGGAATTGCACTCTTTATATATTCATGCTTTATATTCACAAAACATATTATAACCTATTCGAAAACGTCGTTTGTATTTCACTTTAAGTATCTTAAACTGTGTATATTTCCATTAATACGGTTTTTGAAATTTAAGCACATAAACTACTCCGCTTGTGTATAATAGGATGCGTTTCAACTAAAACGGTGGTCTCATTGGAAATGTATCCTGCCTGTTACCACCCACAAGTAGAGCACAGCACAGTTGTGAAGCAGCAGGTATCACACTGTTCACTCTCGGTACTGCACATTCTTCTGGAATGAGTAGATGACATCATTTAGTTTCAGAGGCATGTGTAAGCACATATGGGCCTCGAAGATGTTTTAGCAATCCCACTGTGTGGGACTTACTGGAGGTAACAGGAGAGGGAGTTGGCCCCCTTCCCTCCTATTACCTCCAGTAAGTCCCACACAGCAGGATTGCTAAGTGCTCATAGCACGCAACACCCCCTTTGCCCACCCTCTGCTAATGCACTTCCTGGCGCGCTCTTGGATGGTGATTGAAGTCCTCTTTGCTGCTGGGGGTGGTTAGGGGCCAACTAGTCCTCCAGTAAGCTCCACACGATGGGATTGCTGGAGGTGGACACAGGCCACACCCCCTTTCTCCACCACTCTGAAAACGTGCATCCTTGTGCGCTCTTGGTTGGGGGATGAAGTGCCCTTTCCTCCTGACACCCCCTGGGGTCAACTAGCACTCTTGTTACCTCCAGTAAGTCCCATACAGCTGGTTTGCTGAGAATGCTCAAAGGCCACACCCACTGTTTACACCAATTTGCAAATGTGGCTCCTGGTGCACTGCTACTCAGGACACAAGAGGACCTCATTGCCCAACAGCAATGCGGCAAGAGGGGTGTTTGCAGAGTGGTGTAAAAAGGGGCATGGTCTCGGACCACCTCTCAGCAATCCCACTGTCTGGGGCTTACTGGAGATACCTGGGGGGCTAGTTGGCCCCTTGGATTCAAGGGGACTTAATCCCCTAGGAGACACGTTTGCAGAGTGTTACAGGGAGGGGCGGGGCCTCTGGGGAGATGCAGCTTTTCTTCCTTTTGTTAGAAGGGGACCTGTGTGCCACCCCCCCCTTCACTTAATATTTTGAGGGCCCCAGGGACCCCAACGCTCAGGGCTTGACCCATTTAAAAAAAAATGGGAACCTCCCAATTCGTCCAGGGACCCCTTCCTCCGTGGCATGGCCTTGTATTTTTTTTATTATTAGTAGACGGGGGGCAGAGTGGCCCCCTTCCCTGGGCCACTATTGGCTCCAGGGACCCCATCCCCTGGTGCCTGTCCTCGTTTTTTATTTAATTAAGGAAGGGGGGCTGCGTGGCCCCTCTTCCCTAGGATAGTTCTGGCCCCAGGTCCCCATCCCCCGGGGCCTGGTCAGTCTTTATTATACATTTTAGAGGGGAGCCGCATGGCCCCCCTCCTGAGGCCAATTATGGCCCTGGGACCCCACACCCCCGGTGCCGGCCTTCTATTTAAAAAATAATAATAATTAAATTAAAGAGGAGAGGGGCCAAGTAACCCCCTCACGGACCACTTCTGGCCCCAAGGCACCTTATACCCCAAGCCCCAATGCCCCCACGGTCCCAGCCGGCTACCTCCTCCTGCGGGAGCCGGGAGCGGGAGCCAAGTGTGTTTTACAATATGTACTGAAGCCATAAATCTTTATAGCTGTGTCTATGACTTTTAGATTAAAAACAGGCACACTTGGAGTAAATGCTTCTTTGAACCATTTCCTTCTTAATTAACAAAGACTGGAGAAAACAGATTTGTGCTATAGTTTACAATCTGTAAATGTGTGGCCCCCCTGCGTGGAGAAAATTGATTGGGAGAAAAAATGCAAATAAATTATATATTTTGCTTCTAATTCTTTTCAGTGTATGACATAATTTAAAATAATGCCGTTGCGTGCATAACAATTACTAAAATATAAGACATTATGCAACTTCCTTAATTTTATATTCTATTCGAATAGGAAATATAGACAACTTTTTTGCCCAGAAAAGGCTTTTCATTTTCACATTTCAAAAGAAACTATAAATGGTATTATGTAAACACCTCAACCGTAAACGAAAGGCAGTTTACACTTTGGTTTGCCTGCAACAAATCATTTTGAATTCTGTATTAAGCAAACACCAAAATCTTGTAAAATAGCATTTGCCAAGTTAAAAACAGCTAGCATATAGTTTCATGCAATATTTGTAGTATTTAACTGGATAATGCATGTATTCAACGCTCACATTGGGTTCCATTAAATCACGTATCATTAAAAATCGAAATTATTTCAGCAAAGACTTGGGAAGGCTTTCACTAGTATGACATTACATGTCCTTAAATAACTCGTTAAATTGCATAGATCTTAGGCAGAACGGGCCCAGCCCAACCATCACAGCCCTAGAAAGGTAGAATCAATCACTAGATACACCACTATCCCAGGAAGACTGGACCGCTTACTGCAGCCTCACAGACATGCTGACACCAAACGGTAATTTACGTAATATACTCCTAAAATACCTTCATTAAGCTTACCACACACCTCAGAAACTGTGGCGACAGGGCCTGAGGACAGACTCTGCATGCCGTAGGTGTGGGACGCAGGTCGCTGACTTTATACACTGAGCGTGGAGCTGTGAGAAAGTTAGGGACTATTCGGAGCAAGTAGTGAACATCCTGCGTGAGGTCACACAGTGTGTAATAGAGTGCTCTGTGCAGGTGTGCATCTTAGGTCTTCTCCACGGGTTTCCGTCAGCTAAGAAGAAGCTGTTGGCTATAGCATTACTTGTGGCGAAGCGTAGGGTGTCTCAGCACTCGGACAGTAAGATCCGTCCGACGACTCAGAAATGGGTAACAGACCTGGTGTACTGCAGAGACACCTTAAAGACTTACAAGAAGGAATTGCCTGCCAGGTCGCGTCCGAAAGATTTCTGCGCACCCATCACTGCATATCTACTGGAACATTGTGGTGACGGTCTAGTTCTCAGAGGCCGGAACCGGAAGGGAGCGCAAGTGGAAGCGGAAGGCGGCCATTTTAGATAGGCGCCGACCGCAGCCAGAGCAGCGGTTTTATCCCGGCGCTCTGGGTAAATAAAGAAGAATCTCCTCAATTACCGCCTCTTGTCATTATTATGAGGCTTCCACAATGGCGACGAGGTGTGGCGCCCAACCGCGGCACATAGTTTAAGGCGGGGCACCTTGTGCTGACTTGCAGCGCACAACGGGCGCTCCCGCTAAGAAAAGAGACGCTCGTACAACCCGGAGCGCGGCAGAGGACGACGCAGACGGCAACGGCCGAGAACGCCCGACCATCCATCCGCCGCCCACGACCAGGCAGGGCCTGCAGACCAAGGGGGCCACCGCGAAAAAAATAAAATAAAAATAGATCGAAGAAATGCATTACACGCCATAAGAGATAAACGAACGTCACGCACTGTGCGTCAAGCGGACTGCCCCTGGTGCAGTCGATCACGTGGAGTGTGGGGCTGAGAGACTCCTCGCAGGACGACGTGAGGTGGCACGTAACTACTGGGTGCAGCCCACCGTGCTAAGCTGGCGGAGCAATTGACCCAGACCGGAAGGTTGGTGGGGGACAGCAGAGCAGGGCCGCATCCCCTGCAAGCTACGGCGGCGGCGTCTGGAGGTGCGACCAGCAGCGGGCGCAGTGAGGCGGACGCAGACACAAGACAAGCACCGGGCAGCCCTCCCAACCGAGACATCCCAGCCCCAGCAAACCCCAACGCGGTCAGAAGAATGGCGGCGCAATCCACGTCTCTCACGCAGATGGTGCCATTTCTCCAGTCCATAGGGGAGCCAGCGATGCCCTGGGAAGATTGGAAAAGGTATTTCCAGAACTACTTAGAGGAGTTGGAAGAGGAGAGTGGAGCGGCGTATTCTAGCAAGAGGAGGAAGAAAATCTTGTTACACAACTTGGGCCCTGAAGGCATCAGAATGTTTGACACCATTGTAAAAGGGCAAAGAGATGACACCGACGACGATGTTTTCAGCCACGCCATTGCAGACCTTGATGCGCACTACAGGCCTGTGGTGTGCGTGGCCATCGACCGATACAGTTTCCTCCATAGGAAGCAGGAAGGAGGTGAGACAGTGGATGAATATGTGGCCGCTCTTCAAAAACTGGCTCTCACATGCAAATTTGGCCCCCTCCATGATGAGCTCATCCGAGACCAAATCATAATGCACACGACGAGCACGCATGTTCAGGAGAAGTTGTGGGTAAATGGCGATGCACCCTTGAAAGAAGTTTGGGCCGTGGTGAAGAAAGCGGAGATGTCCAAACGGTGCGCGCAAGCGGCTAGGAAGGACACTGGTAGCACGCAGACAGTTTGTAGAGTCATGACGAACTATAGAAGGGAGAAGACCAAACAGAAAGACACAATGAGAGGCCAAGACAACAAAAGAGGTCCACAACAGCCCGGAGGAACAGCCCAAAGAGCAGGCAGAGGAGGAAAGCCAAGCTGCTACAGATGTGGAAGCACTGCGCATTTGGGAAACGACAAAGTATGTCCGGCGTTTAGGGCGAAATGTGCATACTGCAGTGTCTTCGGACACTACGAGAAGGTGTGCCGTCGTAAGCCCAAAGGGGCCACTGTCAGGTATGTGGACCATGAACAACAGGAGGATGAAGCGAACCGAACTGAAGAAGAAGACCTGCAAGAGTTCCTCTACATAGACGCCCAAATATTGGACGTGGGGTGCTCAGAATCGGACAAACCAAGGTTAGACATGCAGATAGGAGGGGTGCCCATCGAAATGATAGCGGACAGTGGAGCCCCCATCACCATAATACAAAGGTAGGTGTGGGATAGAGAATTCTTGACGAAAATAAAGGAGGAACTGCGTTTGATGGACTTACGACCAGTCACGTACACTGGACAGAGGATACCCATGTTAGGATACTGTCCACTGCTATTTGAGTTCAGAGGACGATAAGCCATGTGCAAGCTGTACGTTGCTGAGAAGAGACCGTCGGTGCTCAGTTGGAAGGACCAGGGTGCGTTAGGGATACAACTGAACCCTGGGGGAGTTGAGAAGATATTGTTAATGAACATGGAACAAAACTGTGACAACGAGGCTTGACGCAGGGAGTACCCCAAGGTGTTCGAGGGACAAATAGGCGAACTGGTCAAATACAAACACCTCATCAAGTTAAAGGAAGGAGCAAAACCCGTGTTATGTTATGTTAAATGGCACTTTTTGAGTGCACTGACACCTGAAGGTTTCCTGGCGCTTGCTGACAGAGCATGTGTAGAGTGACAAAGAGAGATTACCCAGAGAGAGTGAACAGGAAAGTTTTGAGAAGTTTCCTGAACTGAAAAAGGGAGCCACTGGATTTAATGGCCTGGGGAAGGGGGTTCCAGAATTTAGGGGCGAGGAGAGAAAAGCGACGGCCCCCGAATTTATTGGTTTTAAATTTGGGAGTGACAAGTAGGTGATGGTGAACTGAACGGAGGGAACGTGCAGGTCGATACAGAGTGATCAGGGAGTTAAGAAAAGCGGGGCTGGGGCAGTGAAGAGATTTGAAAACCATGCAGCCCGTCTTAAAGGCAGCCCTCTCCTCAACTGGAAGCCAATGGAGCTTGCGGAGCAAGGGCATCGCAGATTGCCACCTAGGGATCTTAAAGATAAGACGGGCCGCCAGATTCTGCATGACCTGGAGACGACACAAAAGAAATCCGGGGAGTGCGTGATAAAGAGAGTTAGAAAAGTCGAGGCGAGAGAGAACAAGGGACATGACGACCTGACACAGAGCCGCATGTGGAAGTAGGTGCCTGGTCTTCCGGATCTTTCGGAGTTGGAACATACACGAAGAGACCGTGGCACCCACTTGAGCTTTAAGTGACAGCTCCGCGTCGATCGTCACCCCCAAGCTCTTAACTGCCTTGACTGGTGTGGGAGGGGGACCCAGATCGAGGGGCCAGAACTGCGGGCCCCAGTATGCAGCACTCGAACCAGGGAGAAGCAGCTCAGTCTTTCCAGGGTTGAGCTTTAATTGGTTTTGATTCATCCATTGTTGGATATGGGTCATAACGGCGTGGAAGTTGTTGACCGCCTGTGGAGAATCAAGTGGAAAGACGAGCTGCAAATCATCCGCATAATTGAAGACTGTGACATCCCAATTATGGAGCAAGCAAATTAAAGGACGAAGGTATAGGTTAAATAATAAAGGGGAAAGTGAGGAGCCTTGGGGGACTCCGCAGGTAGTAGGAGACTTCGGCGCAGTGAAGGGACCCAAACGTACAGCTTGTGACCTGCCTGTGAGGAATGACTCTACCCACCTAAGAGCTGAGCCCTGAATGCCAGCCTGTCCGACACGGTGGAGAAGAATGTCATGATCCACCGTGTCGAACGCGGCCGATAGGTCCAGAAGCACCAGGGCCTGTGGTCTTTTTGCATCTGCATTCCCACTCAGAGTATCCATAACTGCCAGGATAACAGCTTCCGTGGAGTGGGCCGGCCTAAAGCCGGCCTGATTAGGCTCAAGGAAGCAAGAGCTCTCGATAAGTTGGAAAAGCACCAGGTGACATGTGCTTCGAGAAGTTTTGACAAATAGGGCAGCAGGGATATTGGTCGGTAGTTAGAAAGTTCGGCAGGGTCCGCCCCTGGTTTTTTCAAGAGCGGCACGAGGATAGCTTCCTTGAAGGAGCTAGGGACTGCGCCAGAGATGAGGGATGCATTCAGAAATGGTAATATGCATTCTGGTAGCTTAAGACAAATGTCCCGCAGTACTGAAGGAGGGCAATGGTCGTTCGGTGAGCCAGATCTTACACGAGTAGCTAATTCCGCTAAGGCGGGAGGATCTATGATAGGGAGCTGAGTGAGGGATAAAAGATTATCAGGGGAAACATCAGGGAAAGGTGACTGTGGGATAGGAATGATAGAATCTTTTATTTTGATGATCTTCTCAATGAAGAAGAGATTGAGGGCATCACAGGTCTCCTTAGTCGGAGTTTGGGCTGGAAGGGTCCTATCGTCAGTGGTCAGCTCGTTCATAATCTTGAACACTTCTCGAGATTTATTGGTAGCAGAGAAGATTCTGTCGGAGATATGCTCCGATTTAGCTGAGAGAATAGCTAACTTGTATTCTCTGCGGGCTGCCACATATCTCCGTCTAGATGAATTAGAGTAATCCCGTCTCCATGTGCGTTCCAATTGGCGGACCTCAAGTTTTAGTTGCTTGAGGTTGTCAGAGAACCACCTGTTGGCGTTAGGATGTTTGGTGCAGGGGAACTTATTTAATGGGGCAAATTGATCACTGGCCCCTTTTAGCCAGCTACCGATATCAGTGTCCATCCTATTAACATCATCATGGGTGCCGATAATAGGGCGAGTGGTGGCCAAGGTTGCTAAAAATCCCTTTGAATCGTAGTTGTTCCATTTGCGTGAGGAACCGCCTGCCATCAGGGGGGGCTTAGTCCACCCACTGAGAGTGATGGTAGTGTCAATAATATGGTGGTCCGACCACGCGCAAGGAGATATAGAAGGCTGAGAAAGGGTAAGATTTGTAGTCCAAACATGATCTAATATGTGACCTTTGATGTGGGTAGGTGAGGAAATATGTTGAGTCATGTTCAAACTTGTAAGGGTCTCAGATAGTGCCGTGGCATGTGCACCTGCATTGGCATCATCAAACCAGTAATTAAAATCCCCGAAAAGGGCAAGGCTAGGATGTGAGGTCAGAAGAGCAGTCACCTGATCGCATAAATTCTCGGAGAAGTCCGGCATAGAACGTGGAGGGCGATATAGCAGAGCAAAAGTGAAAGCCCCGGCTTCTGTTCCTAGACTAATGATCAGATTCTCTACTTGTGATAATGCAGAAGAGGGCGAAGAAATAAGATGGAATTGTTTTGAGATGATAGCCGCCACGCCACCTCCAGGGTGGCCAGGGGGCCGGTCAGCGTGGAGGATAAAATAATCTGAAGGGAGGGCAGCCAGGATGTTGGGAAGGGAATCCTCCGTAAGCCAGGACTCAGTCAGCAAAATTAAGTCCGGTTTTTCCTGCGTCAACAAGATACAAATATCTGTCTGGTGTCTCACCATAGAACGGGTATTTAAATATAACACCCGAATGGAAGTGTGGTTCTCTGGTGGAACTATCGGAGGAGTGCGGGGGCCATGAGGAAAGGGGGGTGTGTGAAGGATACCAGAAGCAGTGAGCTTCCCCATGGTGGATAATGAGGGTACATGGCCGGGTAAATTAAAATCCGAGAGTTGCCTAGCTGAGTATGAAATAAAATGACTAGCATCCCCTGCCCCTTGGCCCGGCCGGCCACGGACGGGCGCAGATGGGCTGAACTCAGGCGCAACTCCGGCGTGCCTACGACACGCCCGCTGCGCTCGTCCGCTGCGCTGACACATAGTGGCCGTTTAAATAGAGGAATCACGAGGGGGGTGTGGCAAAGATCCAATGCGCCGGCCAACCCAAGCCAAGATGGCGCCCGCGGCCGCTGAAAGCCCGCCCCAACAATCAGCCCTCAGCCGGCCGCGTAGCCTCTATAAAGAGAAAGCAGGGTAAGTAACCTATTAACTTTGAAGTCAGGTTAGTAAGGAGTCACAATAATAATGGCCAAAGATAAAATAAACGCCGCTGCTCACAATCAGCAGGACGAAGGGTAAAATGACACAGCAGCTCTCCAGCTATCGCGCGCTAGCCCTCTGCCACCGGGCAGCGTAGCAATCGCTGGGAGAAGGGAATGCTTGCTCCTAAATAGAGGAATCACGAGGGGGGTGTGGCAAAGATCCAATGCGCCGGCCAACCCAAGCCAAGATGGCGCCCGCGGCCGCTGAAAGCCCGCCCCAACAATCAGCCCTCAGCCGACCGCGTAGCCTCTAAAAAGAGAAAGCAGGGTAAGTAACCTATTAACTTTGAAGTCAGGTTAGTTAGGAGTCACAATAATAATGGTCAAAGATAAAATAAACGCCGCTGCTCGCAATCAGCAGGACGAAGGGTAAAATGACACAGCAGCTCTCCAGCTATCGCGCGCTAGCCCTCTGCCACCGGGCAGCGTAGCGTGGTACACAAAGTGAGGAACATTCCGCTCAGGTGTCTGGAGACGGTCCAAGCTGAAATGGACAGACTGGAGAAAAGTGGGGTGATACAAGCCATTGAAAGCTCGGAGTGGCTCTCGCCCTTGGTGGTGGCCCAGAAGCCAAATGGGAAGGTGAGGCTATGCGTCGATCTTAGGGAACTGAACAAAAACATCTTGGTCGACCAATTCCCTCTTCCCCGCATCAACGAGATGTTAGCCAAAACAAAAGGCATTAAGTGGTTCTCCACGTTGGATTTATCCTCAGCCTACCACCAGGTGAAGCTTCATCCCTCATGCAGTCACCTCACGTCTTTTATCACGCCATTCGGTTGCTACAAATTTGTCAGAATGCCATTCGGGTTGGCTTCTGCAGCTGCCGTGTTCCAAAACCTCATGCATAGACTCTTCAGGAAAATGGAAGGGGTCCAGTTCTTCCAGGATGACATCCTGATCATGGGAGCATCCAAACAGGAACACAATGAGAAGCTGCATCAGGTACTACGCACACTGCAAGCAAACGGATTGACGGCGGAGTGGTCAAAGTGTATATTCGGGGTTCCGTCAGTGACGTACCTCGGACATGAAGTGAGTGAGAGGGGCATAGAGCCAAAGAGGGCCAACATGCAAGCGATCTTGGATGCGCCAGCCCCAGGGAAGAAGGAGGATGTCAGGTAGTTCCTGGGGATGGCAGAGTACTATAGCAAATTCATTCCCAACTTTGCCACTAAAGCTCACTGTATGCGCCAACTACTTAAGGAGAGAAATGGATTCCAATGGAACGAGGAAGAACAGGAAGAATTTGCCAAGCTTAAGCAGGAACTTAGTGCTACGATACCATTGAAAGGGTTCGATCCTGAAGCGATCTCCGTCCTCACCACCGATGCAAGTGAAAGAGGCCTGGGGGCGGTGCTGATGCAGAAATCTGAGAGGGGTGAGATGTCTACGATCAGTTTTGCTTCGAGGTCCTTGGCGCAGAACGAAGAAAAGTTTAGCGTCATCAAAAAAGAGATGCTGGCAGTAGTGTGGGGGATAGAGAGATTCCGGCAGTATCTGTGGGGAGCAAAATTCCTAGTGAGAACTGACCAAAAACCTTTAGTAAAGGTTTTGACATCAAGTGGCCATGCTCACGCCACGCCCAGAATAGCCAAAATGACACTGAGACTTTTGGACTTTGTATATGAAGTGGAGCACATACCGGGGCCACAAAATAAGGTGGCTGACTTCCTGAGTCGAGCAGCAGCACAGGACGGGGCCGACATGCAAGGGGCCCCGAATTGGGATGGCTATGTGGTAGCTACCATTCAGGACATGGAAGGAATGATAAGTGCCAAGGAATGGGAAGAGGCGTACAAATCGGACGAGGATCTGGAAACGATCAAAGGATACGTAATTCATGGATGGCCTGAGAAGAGACATCTCAAAGAAACGTTACGGAGGTATTGGGAAGTGCGGGACGAGATGTCACTGGGAGAGAACCCCCTGTTCCTACTAAGGGGTGACAAAGTGGTGCCCCCCCAAGGAGTGATAGACCACTTATTGGCACTGCTGCATGAAGGACATCAGGGAATTACAAAGACCAAGGCATTGGCTTGGCAAATGGACTGGTGGCCAGCCATTGACTCCCAAGTGGAACGCTACATAAGACAATGTGAGTCTTGCGCCAAAGCAGACAAATCCCAGTGCGTGCTGAGACCTCAATTGGGAAGGTTCCCCATTTCAGAAGGACCTTGGGAGATGGTGTCCGTCGACATCATGGGACCCATTCTCAACACAGAGGGAATACAAAAGTACGCCGTGGTGTTGATTGACAAGTACTCCAAATGGCCGGAGGTCGATGTGAAGGAAACTATGGACACAGAAGCTGTGATAACATTTTTAGGTATTCCGAAAGTAGTCATTTGTGACAATGGACCCCAGTTTACGTCTGCGAAATGGGAAGCGTTTGTGTCGAGAAATGGCATAGAGGTCAAACACACGCCAATATATCACCCCTCAGGGAATGGACAAGTTGAACGCTTCAACAGGGTGATTATGGGCACCATTCAGGCTGCCATAAGCGACGGATTGGACTGGGAGAAGGAGTTACCAAAAATGTTATGGGCCTACCGTATCACACCTGGTAGCACAGGTTACAGCCCATTCAAGGTACTAAGGGGAGAGAACCCTTCACAAAGGACAATGCGGTGTGAAGGAAGATGGTTGTGCAGAGCAAATGGTCTCCAGCGGTGGTTAGGAGAAACCTGGAAAGAGCGCAGGAAACATACACTGAACATTTCAACAAAAGACACAGTGTCCAAGGAGTGACATTAGAGAGAGGCGATTGGGTAAGAGTGAAAGTAGCCTCACTCAAAAGAAAGGGAGAAAGCAAGTTCAGCCCGCCTCTACAAGTACTAGAACCGTATGCCAGATCGGCGTTGCTTAGCGATGGCAAACTGTGGTCGCAGGACAGGATGGCGAAGTGCAGCAAAATCTTGAATTGGGGAACAGAGACAGGAGAGGAGGTAGAGAATGTTGAGAGAAGCGAGGAAGAAAGTGGTGGACAGATGAACGAGCAAGTAGAAGAAGGCATGCAGCAAGTAGAAGGTAGAATGGGTAGAGAGAGCGAGGATGTCCGAGAACCTAAAGAAGAGAAAGGTGAAGGTAGAGGAGGTACAGGAGCCGGAGGTAATGGCGAGAAGGCAAGGACCGTGGGTCGGACGTCAGAAGGACAAGGTAGAGAACAACGCGATGGAATGAATATGACGAGAGCTGGAAGGACTGTGAGAATCCCGGAGAGGTTCAAGGACTTTGAGATGGACTACTAGTAAGATTTGGTTATTGTTAAGTGTTTGCATAAAGGGGGGGAGATATGTGGTGACGGTCTAGTTCTCAGAGGCCGGAACCGGAAGGGAGCGCAAGCGGAAGCTGAAGGCGGCCATTTTAGATAGGCGCCGACCACAGCCAGAGCAGCGGTGTTATCCCGGCGCTCCGGGTAAATAAAGAAGAATCTCCTCAATTACCGCCTCTTGTCATTATTATGAGGCTTCCACAAACATAATGACAGTATATCTCAGGAGCCTGACCGGGCAAAGGATAACTCTGAATACATTTTGTACTGGCAAATTAGATGATCTGCCCCTAAGTGTACATCTTTTTTTTTGCGTAACACCGCCAATCAATGCATTATGTAAAATGACATGACTATGTTTGTTGTATATGGTATTATTGAAAATCAATAGCAAAAAAAAAAAAAAATGCATAGATCTTCTAGTTGCCCCTGGGAGACGACCGACAATAAGTGTTATATTTGCAACTTCAAAGTGTAAATTAAAGTGAAAGTAAAAAAAATGGAAAGAAGTCGTGATCCGATCAACACACAATTTAGGGAGACGAAATATGTAATTTCCTATTTTAAACTGTTTACGTGTACATGCACATTATAAAATAATTACCGCAGATGTAGAGGGTGCAGTCACAAAGACTGCTGAAGTAAGGACTCTGCTTCAAATCTTCTCCCTGTGAAAGCACAAAAATATCTTTATTTCCAAAACGTACAACTCAAGAGAAATTATGTAACAGAATTAGGCTAGCACAGTCATTAAAGGGTGCATTTAAAGTATCAGATTTTCAATGGAACATCCTTCTCAAGTCATTCACAACCTCCTCCAGCTTATGCATGGGCATCAATTCACCAAAATACCTTGCCAGTGGAAGTGACATCGCACACCTTTTGATTTTCATGAAATTACAAGAAGTGACATCATATGATGTATGACTCTGAACATTCCCAGAAAGAGACATTACGTGATTTTAATTCTGATGACATCACGATAATTGACATTGCTGAAGTTCGATAATAACTGCATTAATAATATAACACAACACAGAATGTCTATTTTAGACAGCACCTATCCACAGAAGATCAATATTAAAGATCAAGATCGAAGATCTAGCTGACTAGATTTCCAAGAGTGGTGAAACATAATACTTGCACTGATTTGAAGCAAATGTGTGAAGTGAGTGAGCCAGACGTCTTTGGGGGAGGGGGGAATTTGGCAAAAAGCAATAGGCTCTAAAAGAGTACTCATTAAATATTCAAGACCATTCATGGTGTACCAATCCAATGAAACCTGAAACTTCCCAGGAGTTGATCCTATTTATTTCAAGAGGTGCTCTGGCTTTCCATATCGGTAAAAAATGACCTCAATTGTGCCAGGGTCGTACAAAAGGGGGTGGTGATGGACGGAGCATCTGAACCAATCAAACACTCACACCAAGTCAACAGATCTGGGTTTAATCCATCACCGTTCTTTAGCCCACTCTGCCACCCCAGTTCAGACATGGCCATATGCAAATCAGTCTAACCCTGTGCCTCATGGGAACAGTCCAGCCCGAACTGCCAATCCATGCCTTCCCTGGACCGGATTCAAGCTTTCTAGGACCGGTTTCTGGCATTACAGCCGTCTTCAGCCAGGCTTGCTTGAATCCAGTGGCAAAGTGAACAAGGGATTCACGTCTTAGCATACCCTGCCAACTTATGGCGAACAAAGCGGTACAAAAGGGGGTGGTGATGGACGGAGCATCTGAACCAATCAAACACTCACACCCAGTCAACAGATCTGGGTTTAATCCATCACCGTTCTTTAGCCCACTCTGCCACCCCAGTTCAGACATGGCCAAATGCAAATCAGTCTCACCAGTGCCTCATGGGAACAGTCCAGCCCGAACTGCCAAGCCATGCCTTCCCTGGACCGGGTTCAAGCTTCCTACGACCGGTTTCTGGCATTACAGCCGTCTTCAGCCAGACTTGCTTGAATCCAGTGGCAAAGTGTGCAAGGGACTCACGTCTGAGCATACCCTGCCAACTTATGGCGAAGAAAGCGGTACAAAAGCATTGGTGCATCTTAAGCCAAAAATTGCATGCCTTATGCCAGTGCACACATTTTTTTAAATAATGCCATCCATATGCCATGGGGGGGTTCTTATGTAAAAAATGTCCTATAGTATGTCAGAGCTAGTATTTTTTTATAGTTGCCCCAGTGCCCCATATGCCACAGTTCTCCCCGTATGAGAAGTATTACATTCAATGTGCTAGCTATACCATTTCCCCAGGTTCCCATTTTGCCAAGGATTACCTCCACAGTGCCATTGCTAGTATTTTGCTACCGGTGCCTGCCATGCTAAGAATTGCCTCCAGTATACAAGAATCAGTATTTTACCAAGTGTCCCTCAATAAGCAAAGAGCGACTGGTAGTATGCCAGCCCCAATGGGAGACTCACAAGCATACTAATACAAAAAAGAGGCGCACTTCTTCAGTTCAAAACATTTTGTTATGCTAACTGTGTATACTATCAATTCAGCGTGCCACAGAGGCAGGCATGCTATCTGTTCATGCCTTCAGAATCCACACCATACTTCAAGAACAACTACTTGACCTCTGTGCACTGTGTCTAATGCACTCTTACTACACAATATTCTTTAATAAACACTTTATAAAAAAGTGTACATGCATGTCACATTTTAAGAATGCAATGATTCAAGAAAAGAATTAACAAGAAATATATCTCCTTGAGAAAACATCCTTTAATCTGTTTTTGCCACAGACAATGTTGTTCAATACATGATAGATATTCCTTTGCTGGTTTGCACCCAATGCATTTTGAGGCCCTGTGGCCCTTCTACAGGGGCTGGAATCAATAAACAATACAAACATTTTTATGATATAACATGATTTCAATGGGCATGGATATGTGAACATAAATAATTCTGTTACTGAATATATACTTGGGATCTGTACCTGATATGAAACTTAGAAAACAAAAAAGAAACCAAACGAAAAAAGCAATAGAATAGATAGTCCCCTGTTGACCCAGAGTGAACCGTGATTCTAATGACGTGGCACCAGGCTGCCCTGTATCTGGAAAGTAGGGGGTGGAGAAGCCCAGGAGGTGATAAGGCCTGGGCTGGTGCTATAAACCAATTGACCCATCTCCTGCTGAGTGATTAAGGATCCAGACCCCGAGTATCAAAGGGAGAAAGGTGACACTGGGAGGGACGTTATAAAAGAAAGGAGGACCCCACACAGACTTATTGGGGACTGGCGGGAAAGTTAATAAATCAAGAAGGAATGTCCCCACAAAAAATGGACAATACAAAAGTGTCCACATCCAATGTGAATTTCCTAGAAAAAAACTATTGTTTTCGCAGACAGCACGCCAACAAATGGGCGGGAAAGGCAAAGGTACAAGGTTTAGGCGTTATGTTTCTCGAATTCACATTTAAGCTGCAAGGTGTTGTCACTAGTACTGATACTTAAAAAAAAGACCAACGTACAAATATCAATCACAAAATACAGTGAATAAGAAAGGGATAGATGATTCTCACACTATGCGTTTTCTAAAACTCTGTTACAATTTATTCCAATACAAAAACAATTTCACATCATACAATGTTTAAAAACATGTCATACAATTTAAAAAAAAAAACAATTTTCATGTTATATTAAAAACACAAAAGAATCAACAAAGTCGACGCGGCGTTTCGGTATTCTGGTAGTAGACCTTCTTCAGGACTGATTCTTATTCCAGTAGGCTTTCTTATGACTACTGGCTTCTGCTTTATGCTTTGCAAAAAGGAATCCTGAAGGCTTCGGATTGATAGACCTGCCCCTGGATTCTGTACACACACTTCTTAGTTTCTGGTGTCACTTATTCGAAGACGAAATGTTTGTAACCCTTTTTTTTAAAATGTTGTTTATATCAATCCATCTTCTGCTGAGGAACTATCTCTCTGTCCTGTCTGGAGTTATACATGTTGCAGGGTATTAGACCACCAGGAGGAGCCACCGTTCTATTTGTCGTGGTTGCTGGGATGTTGGCTAATCAAATTTGGAGACGGCTACTTCTTCAGTTAACACTGTAAATTCACGGAAGGTCCGTTTTCAATTCGGTCCGTACTCCGCGGTTATCAAGTCGGCCTCCCTGCTCCTACGTCCCTGGCGGTCCGTCCTTGTTCCTCGCGTCCGGGGTCTTCCGAAACGTAAAAGGAGGGAGACATCCAGAACTGATTTAGGGAGGGGTCAGGGACCCCTGAGCACAAAAGAACTTCAAAGACATTAAGGGGTATAACGAGGTGAGCTGGCTCCCTGTTTAGAAACACAGGAACATAAAAGTTTCCGGAGAAGTCCCAAGCAACACGATGTGTGTGCTTTTTCAGCTTGAGACCTTCAGAGGTTGTGCCTTGTGATCGTGGGCACGCAAGAGTAAGCTGAGTCTCGGACACGCAGGGTGCCTGTCGTGGTGCAGGTCAAGGTGTTGGTGAAGAGCGCCTGGTAGTTGTGTGCATGGGGAGACGAGGTGAGGCTGGCGTGTCATGGTGCAGGTTCGATGATGTTAATTAGCTGATACATTGATGAATGTCTGTACATTTTTTACAAAGAAATTTGGCATATTAGTTGACATGTGCATCTTTTGAATATGCTTCCTTTTTCTTTTTCACAGAATACCCCTAAAGAAGGGACTACAAGTCCCGAAATGCATTGGGTTCATATCTAAGTGGATTGCCTTTGAATATTCATATATTCATGTATCTGTATTTCGTTTAAATTTATGTGGATCTTTTGAATTGACTCTGTAATAATTTGATGATCATGTTGATGTTTTCGATTTATGAAGCATTAAATTGTTAAACATGAAAATTGCTTAAATTCGTAGTTGTGTTGGAGTCCTAGCAGCCACATTAGGGCTAGGCCACTTTCATTATGGTGCAGGCCAGGGCATTGATGAGGAGCGCCTGGTCGTTGTGTGCACCGAACGAAGAAGTGAGTCTTGGACACACAGAGTGGGTGTCGTGGTGCAGCCATGGCATTGTTGAAGAGCGCCTGGTCATCATGTGCACCGGGAGAAGAGGTGAGACTCGGACGCGCAGAGTGCGTTCCGTGGTGCAGCCAGGGCATTGGTGAAGTGCGCCTGGTCATTGTGTGCACCGGGAGAAGAGGTGAGACTAGGATGCGCAGGGTGCGTGTCAAGGTGCAAGCAGAGGTATTGGTGAAGAGCGGTGGGTCATCGTGAGCACCAGAGAAGAGGGGAGTCTCGGACATGCAGAGTGCGTGTCGAGGTGCAACCAGAGGCGTTGGTGAGGAGAGCCTGAGTAGTGTGTGCACCAAATTCGAAGTAAGTCTCCACAGTGCCGATGGCAGGTGTCGGTGTTCACTGAGACCGCCGGAAGGAGGGCCAGGTCATTGGGCCCTTGGAGTGAAACAGTAGCGGCCTGGACCGGCAGCCCCGGAGGAGCGGATCCGCCGGCCCGAGCTTGTCATACCCATTGACGGAGTTAGGGATCAAGGCCCAAGTCGCTGAAGGAGGAGAGGAGAGTGGGGTTGCGCCCCCTCAGTTAACATGGATCACCACCTGGGGTGGGGTGCGGGCCCGGAGGGACACTCTCTCGGACTCTCACTTCTGTCAGCTGCGTGAGCCTGTTGCTTCGGCCCGGATCTAGGCCCGTGCTGGCCCAAGGATGGGCAGTACTGGGGCCGGAGTGAGAAGCGGTACTTTTGTGTCATCATTGATCCATATTGGGGCACTGTTAACAGAGCACCTAAACTGTTGTATTACACTTTGCATTATTGCTGCTAACGAACTATCAAACTGTAGTATGATGCCGGACCTTATTTGTGCCTGACAAACTACATGTTGGATGCGCTACACACTGCGTTATTTTTCTCTTGCAGAGTACATGATTGTAATGTGGTGCATTGCAATATTTCTTCATCGTACAATATCTGATTATAAAGTGGAGCAGTGCATTATTTCTTCTTTGCACAGTACATGATTGTAGCGTGAGGCATTGCTTTGTTTCTTCCTTGTACAGGGCATGCTGGTAGAGATACGCATTGAATTATTCCTTATATTGCAAAGTACACAAATGTGGCGATATGTATGGCATTGTTTCTCTGTTGCACAGTACAAGAGAACATTGTTACGCATTGCAGTATTTGTTTTCTTTTGCAACATGTGTGATTCTAACAATACAACTTGCCTAACCTTTTGGAAATGGTTGGAAGTGAGCTCAACTGTTGGTTAGAAGTGGTGGTTGGGATTAAACGTAAATGTAAATGTAAATGTCATGGTATTTATAGAGTGCACTGTCACCAGATGGTCACCTTGCTGTGTCGCCTAATCGGCTTCCTGGCGCTGATACTCATACCGCTGTGGAACCCCTCCTGGCTTTCCCTGTGAAGTGTCCACTCCTGGGCACCCCCAGGGTGAAGCCAGGCATCCTTAGCGCTGTTGGGGCCGGTGTGAAGGCTAAGCAAGCTATTGCCCAGAGTTGCAGCGTGGGGCCCGTGATTAGAATAGGCACCGAGGCGAGAATTAAAAGGTCCGAGGAAATTGAGCCTGAGAACCCGCCGAGGCGGGAATCAAACCCTGGTCCCCTGGCCAGAACTCTGCATCAGGGACTGCCGCTCTAACCATTAAGCCACACTCCTCCACTTAGAACCTACCAACCCACCGGAAGGAATACTACCCATTCTTATATGTTGGTTGTGTATCGTGTGGTCATATCCTATAACTTCTTCTATAAAGATTATACTCATTACATCAAAAATCGTTTGGGGTCTATTTGTGGTGACATCATTGGGTTACTATGAGTGTGGTTGCACATATTGTACACTTGTGCCTTGGAGATAGGCCTGGCCGTTCGTGCCAAGCTGCTAAGGGAGTGAGAAGGGCTATCTCAGATGGTGTCCTTACATAGCCTAATGTTGAAACGAGGGGTCAGGGACTCCCGCCTCCATCATTTTGGTGGCGCGGTGAGGGAGAAGGACTCATACTTCCAACAAGAGGTATATCTCTAAAGGGGGCCCGGAAAACATCTTAAACGAGGCCTTTGACAAAGTTAATAAAAAATCCCGCCAAATTCTCCTTATCAATCAATCAATCAAAATCTAAGTCAACCCGTCATTTGTTTGTGTCAAAATATTCCACCTGCTCTGATGGGAGATTCTACAAAATGAAACTGATTTAAAAGATCTGTTCAAGGACAAATCTTTATATGCATACAGGAGGTCGAAAAACCTCATAGAATTACTCACATTCTCATCGAAAACAATAAATACAGAATTTCAGCGCACCAGGAATTTTCATAACTGCGTGCACTGTAATCAGTGGGAACAGCATACAACACCCATTAACAGGAGAATCCATCAAATTAAAATATAGTGCAGATTGTAACCCAAAAAACTTAATCTATGGCATAAAGTGGCCTTGTGGACTACTTTATGTCGGAAAGACAGAAAGGGAAATAAAAACGAGAATTTTGGAACACAAAAGTACTATCCCCAACCTGAATGCGAACAGTAGTTTAGCAGTACATGGGATGACAGCTTGTTATACTATTGCACAAATTATATTTCAGGTCATGGAAGTAGTGGATCCAACCCAAGGCCAAGATCTCACCAGGTCATTATTACAGAGGGAAATCTTTTGGATTAGGCAATTGAATACTCAAGAACCTAAGGGAATCAATGAAAAAGTTGATTTAACCTGTTTTTTGTAAAAAAGGAGTAGGTTTGCAAGGGACCACTGGTAGATGCACAAGGAGGAGATTATATTTACACTTTCATGTACATACCTTCACAGTGATATACACAGCTTACTGTTAAGCATTTTCAGTAACGTCATTTGACAGCCTTGTTTATTTAACTAGAACATGTTTTTTTAATATTTTTTCGATTTCCTCTTCGAGCATGCCTCTCTTTGTTTTTATCTCATTCAACTCTCTTCAGCTAAAGGCGAGCACAGTACGGGACTACTCTAAGTACTCTGACACATGATATTCAGTTTTTTCTTATTTAGAAAAAGGCTCCAGCCTCATACATCTTTAGCACATTTGGCAGATTTAGTCAGAACCCAGATTGATAGTTATTTTTGGTTCAGCATACTGAATGGAAGGTATTCAATCATGGCGCTGATGGAGAGATCAGCCGTTTGGTTTAGTAGAGGAGAGTCCGTCATCTATCTCAGTTCACAATCAGGTTTTACATAGCAGTTTAAATGCAACCAGCATTGGTAGGCATTAACACTATTCACAGTTCTGGCAGTAAGGAGATAGCAGTCAGCATTTAGTTTGACAGTCTAGAGAGGTGAGTGAAAAGAACACATGTGGTGATGCTCCGGACTAAATAGCAGGAAGCGGTTGACTCATGAAACCCATATGGTACGCTTCATGTTTTGCAGGACCCCGTTTATCACCATCTTCCCGACGTTAAGCAAGATTAATAATGGCAGCATTTACTCTTGCCTGGCCAGGTAGCTACATCCGACAGTTTGGGTACATTTCTGACTATGTATTTTAGATATTGGAGAGCCGGAACTTTGGAGATATCAGAGAACATTGCCACATTTGGAAGTCAATGAAACCCACAAGTAAGTGATTTCAGGCATTGCACTGTTGTTTGAGAGCACGTCATTAGAATCACGATTCGCACTGGGTCACAGGGGACTATCTTTATATTTTCTATAGCATTTTTTGTTTGCTTTCTTTTTAGTTTTCTAAGTTTCATGTCAGGTACAGATCCCAAGCATATATACAGTAACACAATTATTTATGTTCACATATCCCTGCCCATTGAAATCATGTTATATCATAAAAATGTTGTATTGTTTATGAATTTCATCCCCTGAAGAAGGGCCACAAGGGCCCAGAATGCATTGGGCGCAAGCAAGCAAAGGAATATGTACCATGATTTGAACAACATTGTCTGTAGCAACAACACATTAAATTATGTTTTCTCAATTAGATATATTTCTTGTTAATTCTTTTCTTGAATCATTGCATTGTTAAAATGTGACAAAGTGTTTATTAAAGAATATTGTGTAGCAAGAGTGCATTAGACACAGTGCACAGAGGTCAAGTAGTTGTTCTTGAAGTATGGTGTGGATTCTGAAGGCATGAACAGACAGCATACCTGCCACTGTGGCATGCTGAATTGATAGTATACACAGTTATCCCCAAACGTTTTGCTTCTTCCTCCTATTTTTTCCTGACCGGTGGTTGTTGGCTATACGACTCTGGGCACTTTACCACTGCTGATCAGTGCTAAAATGCATATGCTCTCTGTGTAAATTGATATTGTGATTGGTTATCCATGATTGGCATATTTGCTTTACCTGTAGGTCCCTAGTAAAGTGCACTGAGTGGGCTGGTGATTCAAATGCTACTAGTGGGCCTGCAGCACTGATTGTGCCACCCACATGAGTAGCTCTAAGTTTGTGAACTGCCATGTTGTCCTGGACAGTGTACACACTTGCCAGTCCTGACGCTTCCCTTTTCTTACACATTGGACACCGCTATGGCAGGCCCAAGGTACACCCCAGGGCAGGGTGCAGTGAATGTGAAAGGTAGGACATGTTCCAGTGTGGGTAACTAGTCCTGATAGTGAAATACTGCCAATTTCGTTTTTCACTATTGAAACCCTTAGGATACCACGGGGAATGCTGTGAAACATGTGTACCTGCATATCTTCCCATAGCTGCAAGATAGACATATGAAATCTGGTATCCCTGAACTCAGAATTTATTAACACACCTTTTAGTGAAGATGTTTTTTAAATTCTAAGTTTGGAAATAGCACTTTTAGAAAGTGGCTATTTTCCTGATCAGCCTTTCTATTTCTTTCTGCCTGGTTGTGGATTGACTGTCTGGTTTGTGAGTGACAGGGGCTGGGGTGGCTCCAGGAGACTGGGTAAGTCAGCACTAGGCTGAATAGACCCATCTGCATGTAGAGTAGTGGGGAGGAGTAGCACCTGGGTCTGAATAGGGCTGTGCCTGCCTTCCACAATGCTGGATCCACCTCACAAAGGAAGAAAATGTGCACTGGCAGAGAGCACCCAGAGCTGGTTTGGACTGGGTCCAGGACCCCTCACACAGGAAGAACAAAGACTTTTGGGGTATAAAATTAGAGCTGAGACCCCTGTAAAATTAGATTAGGAAACTTTGCGATCAAGAAAGAACAGCCAGGAAGACTGAGGAACAGTGCTGCCATTGCTGAGTGTCTGGGAGCTAACCTACAGTTGCTGTGATTGCTGAGGAAGAGGACCAAGGGACTGCTGTACGCAGTGTCCACCTTACTTGAAGAGGAGCTATGCTGTGTGCTTTGCCCCCTCTGAAGACCACTTATCTCCAAGGGCCTGAGAAGAGCTGGCCTCCTGTTATCAAACTCAGGGACACAAAAGTTTGCAGAAGAAACCATCTTTCTAGCGCTGAGTGTGTGTGGCTGTGCACTGACGGTGGCCTCCTAACCTTTGTCCTGCCTGCCCATGTGGTGTGGACTCAGTGTGCTTGTCGGCACACAGTGGGGCTCTGCCTGGGGTCTGCTGTGCCTCCACCGCAAATCCCCTAAAGGGCTGCCTCAGTGCTTGAGAGTGGGTGCCCGTGCACTACTTGAGGCCCTAATCAAAGGGGCTGCAATCACCACCGCAGGCCCGGTCTGAGGAAGGAGGAGAGAAGTGCTGAATCTGGAAAAATCATCGCTGCCGGCCCGGGAGCCTTGTCGGCATAGTTCCCCTTCACCGGACTACGTCACGGCCATGCCATGCTGGGATTGGCCCCAGCATTGCGGGTTGCCAGGCAACAGGGAGACTTGTCCTGATGGAGCAGCGTTGAGTCCCAAAGAAGCGCCCGGTGTCTTCTAGCAACCGGGGCTTCGCCACGCTCTGCTGCAAAGTAGAGCGGAGTGCACCCGAGGAAGGACAGTGCCGCCGGAAAGTAAGCTGCTCCGCCGAAGGAAGAAAGCAGGCAGCTGAGCCCCCTCTCTCTCGCAAGGTAACTGGAGCCAGCACAGAGGGGAGTTGTGGCTGAATGCGCTGCTGGTGGGCCCCCTAGAAAGGCGTGGGAGCCTGCGGGTGGTTGGCGCGCACTCGCGCATCGTGAAGGGGGTGATTTTAAAAAGTGAGCACCTACGTACAGCACATTCTGTGCTACAGCGGGGGCATTCTGTCACCAAGGTTAGCGTATTTAAAGTGATACTCCCTACGCCGGGAGCGTCATTGGTGAGAGGCACATGAGTTAAATTGTGCAAGCCCAGGTAGCACATTCCATGCTACGAGTACAGTAAGGCTGCTATCGATAAAGGCACCACTTTTAAAATTCCCCCACGCTAGGGGGAAGGAGTCCTACAGCCTCAAAGGACTCTACCAATTCAATTACTTTTAACAGTGAACTTTTTCCACTTAAGAACATTGCTACAGTGGACCTTGCATTAACAAACCATTATTGGAATAGAGTCTATTTTCTTATTCTTGTATGTTGGATCTATGTCGTTTTGACTCTGCCTAATCTATATGAAGTCGTTTATATTTTTATGATACAACTTGTGTGTAGCGTCCATTTGTGGTGTGTCACTATATTACTGCGAGTGTTGGTACAAATACTTTACACATTGCCTTGGGGATAAGCCGGTCAGCTCGTTCCAAGCTACCAGGGGGTGAGCAGGGGTTATCCACAGTGTGTTTCCCCCTTGCCCTGACTAGAGTGGTGGTTTCTGCCTGGCTTTGGCGCAAGTCTTAACCAACCAGAAATCACATTTCTAACACATTGTCTGTGGCAACAACAGATTAAATGATGTTTTCTCAATGAGATATATTTATTGTTAATGCTTTTCTTGAATCATTGCATTGTTAAAATGTGACATACATTTACATTTTTTTAAAGTGTTTATTACAGAATATGGTGTAGCAAGAGCGCATTAGACACAATGGACAGACTCACAAGCATAACACCACATTTTTACTCACTCTAACTTACATTCACTCACTCATACTCAATCTTGCTCATTCCCATGAGGTGTTTTTTTAAATATTGTTATTAATTTTCTTGACAGCAAATGACAACCAAGATATTGACATATATTTCTATTAGACGCAGGCAAAGTGTAATTAGCTGGGCATGGCCCCCAGCTGCATAAAAAATACATTAGAGCCCGGTGGAATAAATATTATTCTCTTCAGCACTGCAATTATAACATGTTTGGACTTCTGTGTACTTATATTCATATTTTTGTAAAAGCCTAATGCAGTAAAGTGTTTTAGAACTCTCCATCAATGTAACAAATGGAACACAATCAATTCTTACATGACATACATCTACATTTGAGTTCCTCAAGACATTTCTACAGTATAATGGGCAAGGTTCATATACAACAGTCTCCCTTATACCGGATCCACATCTGTGGGAGGGGTAGATGGGTGGTACATTGTTTAGTGTGGAAAAGTGGCATTCATACCACTTAATCTCTCAGAGGGTTAAGTGGGGTGTTAACCCTGCTCAATCAACAGCCACAATGCTAGTCAGGGTAAACTACTAAAGTCACTAAATTAACCAGTGCTTATCCCTCCGGTAGGTTGGCATAAAAGCAGCCAGGCTTAACTTATTGGTAATGTGTAATGTATGTATGTAGCACACACACAGTAATAAAGTGAAAACACTAAAAAAGAAAAACCCTACACAAATTTAGAAAAATAGAGTAATTGTTAATAAATAATTTGATGCCAAACTGGCAAACATTAAACCATTAGAAGACGGGTTATACATTTCTAGTGCTCATAAGACCAAAGGGCCAACAGCGGACATATATGTTGTACGAGAATATGTCAAAGTTGAACGGAAAGAAGAAGTGGTATGGGTCAGTCTGCACTTACCTTTGGACTTAGAAGAAATTTCTTAAAAAATTGTCTGAAAAGGTAAAGTTCGGCGGAGCAAGACTGCAGGCAGTGTCTGAGGTGGAGGATGCATCACCGGGGACTCACTGGATGAAGTTGCAGTGAAGATTTTTACATTCGGACTTATTATCTTTTTTGGAAGTCAAAAAACTCCTGCAGAATGAAACTGCAGGTTAAAGCTAAAGAGGGCTCAAATAGCCAGATACCCCTTGGACACGAGCGACTGAACAGGATGTGCTGCTGTGGAGAAGATCGTAGCGGGAGCTGCCATGAAGTCAGACCAACCATCGATGCACATTGGACCGATCGACAAACAAGTAAGTCCCAGTCTCCTCTCGGTTTTCAGAGCACTTGTGAACATAAAACCTTTCATATTTCAAGTTGTGATTTTGGCTATCAAGGAACCTTTAGACCAACTTTCAAAGGTTAAAGACTGGATAGGCACCCCTTGAAGGGTAAGAACTTGCTCAGGCTGGGTTCAGATGCTAGTTCAAGAAGGAAGAAGAATTTTCTGTCCTCAAGACACAGATCAGTAGGCCAGCTAACTAGCGCTTGGAGTTACTGTGGTAATTCTGAGTTCAAGAAATCACCACAAGGCTCAAGCATCAGGGTAGGCCTCTGAGGATTTGAGCCAGACTTCAAGTAGCAGGACAGTCCTTCCAGGTGCCACAAAGCAACATTCTGAAGTACACAGAAGGCCACAGCAGCAGGCAGTACTCTGAGAGTCCTTCCAGAGGTCCGGAAAATGTACTGAAGAATTGGTCTGGGGGTATTTTTTATGCTTGGTTCCTTCTTTTAAGTTGGAGACAGTTTTAGAGATTCCCTCTGAAGAGTGCTAGACATTTCCTGGCTCCATGCCCCGGCTCCAGCCTGACTGCAAACACACTGAGGTAGTGTGAAGTGGTGGTCCATCCAAGCACACAAATCCATCTATCATGTGGATGTCTGGGAGGAATATACATAGACCAGCTGCCAATGACAGCCAGTCTTCTGACCCAGAAAAGGCTGCAGGCACAACATAGCTAGGGTAGAAAAGTGCCAATGTTCTAAAAGTGCCATTTTCAAATTTGTGTCTTAAAATTCGACTTCACCATTAAAGAGAATTTTTAAATAACAAATACTTAGCCACCAAACATGAACTTCCTATCTGACCCTAATCAAAAGTTTAAGACACACAAATGATGGACAGAATATGGAACAAAATCAAACATTCACCCCCAGTGAAGAGATCTGGGTTAAATCCATCATTCTTTTGCACTTAATGACACCCCAGTTAAACCCAGCTATTGGCAACTCAGTCTTCACCCTGCCCCCCTTGGGAACAGTCAAGCCCAAACTGCCACTTAACCATCACCCAGTAGGTTGAGTGGGGTGTATCCCTGCTCAAGCAACAGCCAAAATCCAAGTTAGGGTGAACTACTAAAGTCACTAATTTAACCTGTGTTTTTCCCTCTGGCAGTTTGGCACAAAAGACGTCAGGCTTAACTTAGAGGCAATGTGTAAAGTATCTATTTACCACACAAACAAAAATAAAGTGAAAAAACTAAAAAAGAAACCCCACACAAATTTAGAAAAATAGAGTAAATTTTAAGAAATTATTTGACCCCCAAATGACAAACATTCAACCGTTAGAACCCAAGTTATACATTTCTAGTGCCTAAAAGATCAAAGGGCCAACAACAGAAATCTAGTCGCGTGAGAATATGTCAAAGTTGGAAAATACGGACGAGAGCCACAGAGTGCGGGATGTATCAAAGGAGTGGAATGGGTCAGTCTGCGCCCACCTTTGACTTAGAAGAAATTTCAGCAAAAATTGCCTGAAAGGGTAAAGTTCAGTGGGGGAAAGCTGCAGGCAGTGCCTGAGGAGGGGGATGCATCGTCCGGGACTTACTGGATGAACTTGCTGAGAAGATTTCTACATTCTGACTTATTCTCTTTTTGGGAGTCTAAAATCTCCAGCAGAATGAAGCTGCAGGCTTCGGCTGAAAAGGGCTCAATGAGGCTGGATACCCGTTGGACACGAGCTGGTGAAAGATGTTTGATGTTGTGGGGAAGACCGTAGTGGTAGCTGCCATGAAGTCAGACCGACCGGCGATGCACCTTGGGGGAATCGATGAACAGGTAAGTCCTGGTCTCCTCTCGGTTCTCAGAGCACTTGTGAGCCAAAAACTTTCTGTATTTCAAGTTGTGGATTTTGGCTTTCTGGGCACCTTCAGGACTACTTACAAAGGTTCAAGACTAGATAAACACCCCTTTGAGGGTAAGGACTCCCTCAGGCTGGGTCCAGATGTGGGTTCAAGATTGAGAGAGACTTTCTGTCCTCAAGGCTCAGATCAGGAGGCACGCTAACTAGCCCTTGGAGTTACTGTGGTAGTCAGGAGTTCAAGAAATCAGAACAGTGCTCAAGCAGCGGGGTAGGCCTCTGAGGGTTCAAGGCAGGCTTCAAGTTGCAGGGCAGTCCTTCCAGATGCCACAAAGTATTCTTGTGAGGTACACAGCACCCACAGCAAGAGGCCGTCTTCTGAGAGTCCTTCCACAGGTCCGGAAAGCGAGCTGAAGAGTTTATCTGAGGGTATTCTGTATGCCTTGTATTTTCCTTGAAGTTGGAGCTGTTTCTAGAGATTTCCGTTGAAGAGTGCTGGAAATTATCTGGCTCCATGCACCGGCTCCAACCTGACTGCAGGAACACTGAGGTGGTGTGAAGTCTTGTGTGGATGCAAGGCACAGCCTATTGACTTGTAAGTGTGGCTATGCCCAGCTATGTGCCGTATCCTGTCAGTGATGGCCCATCCAGGCACACCAAATCCATGAGCTATGTGGTGGTCTGGGAGGAATATGCAAAGACCAGCTGCCAATGACTCTCAGTGATGTGACCCAGGAATAGGCTGCAGGCACAAAGTAGCTAGGGCAGGAAAATGCCAAAGTTCTAAAAGTGATATTTTCAAATATGTGTCTTAAAATCCGCCTTCACCATTAAAGAGGATATTAAATAACAATTTCTTAGCCACCAAACATGAAGTTCCTTTCTGACCCTAATCAAAAGTTAAAGAAACAAATGATGGACAGAATACGGAAAATATCAAACATTCACCCCCAGTCAAGACATCTGGGTTAGCTCCATTGTTCTTTTGCTCACAATGCCACCCCAATTTAGACCCAGCCATATGCAAATCAGTCTTGACCCTGCTCTTCATGGAAACAGTCCAGCCCTAACGGCCAAGCCAGGGCCTCCCTGGACGAGAAACAAGCATCTGGCACTGGTTTTGACGAGGCGTCGATTAGCTGGTTCTGCTCCAGGTCGGTCATAAGTTGGTTGTTGTTGATCTTTTCAAGTACCTTTGCTGGGAATGGGAGCAGGGAGATTGGCCTGTAGATTTTGATTTCGCTGGGGTTAGCAGATGATTTTTTTGAGTAGTGGTATGATTTCGGTGTATTTCCAGGTGTCAGGAAAGGTTGCGGTGGCAATAGAGGTGTTGAGTAGGTGGTGAGTTCCTGGCCGATCCTTTGGTTTCCAAGTAGAAAATGTGGCGTGGGCATGGGTCTGTGGGAGCTCCCGAGTGGATGGATTTTATAGTAGAGGTGGTGTCCTGGGATGAGAGGATGTTCCAGGTGGTCAGTGTGTGGTTCATGTCAGTTATAGTGATGAGGTATCTGCTAAGGAAGTACATAGGTGTGGGTTGGGGTTCAAAGTTTCTGTTGTGATCTTATCCTGGAAGAAGTGGGCAATGTTGTCTCACAGCTCCTGTGAGGGTGTGATGTTTTCGCTGGCATCCGGTTCGGAGAATTCCTTAACAATGTTGAAAAGTTCCTTGGTGTTGTTAGTACGGGTTTTGATGCACGTGGACAAGGGCTGTCTTCATTGCTGTCCTCTGCGGGTGGTGGTAGAGGTTGAGGGAGGTCGTAAAGACTGCTCTTTCAGAGGTGTCCTTGCTGGTGTGCCATCTCCTCTCCAACTGCTTTTTTGTTTCACTGTTTTGAGTTCTTGGGTGTACCACCTGCTATTTTGGGAGGATTTTCTCTAGATGTTGCTCTCGATGGGGACAATACTGTCTGCCCAGTCAGTGATCCAGGTCTTGATGTTTTATACTCCCTGTTCAATGATGGTGGTGGTAGCAGGATTGGAGGTTTTGAGGGCATTCACTCAGCTGGTCTCTGAAATTTTGTTCTACCTCAGGTGGGGGGCATTGGCCATCTTGGGGGTGGAAGTGCAGGGGCTGGAAACACTGAAGTGGATGATAGAGTGATTGGTCCAAGTGAGTTCTGTGACATGGCTGTATTTGACGTGGTTGCTGGAGGTGAAACTTGTGTCCTGCGGTGTGTGTAGGGTTGTGGATGATCTGTGACAAATCAAGTCTACTCATACTGTTGAGGTGGTGTGCGGTGTTTTTGCCCTTGGGGCCGTCGATGTAGAAATTTAGGTCACCAAGGACGATATAGTCCTTGGAGTGTAAGGCTGGGGGGCAATGAAGTCTGGGATCCTGTTACAGAAACTGGAGCACAGGCCTGGGTGTCGGCATGTGAGGGGCTTCTGATGGTCGTCTTGTCGTGGAGCTTGAAGTTAAGATAGTCCATGGTGGTGGTGTTTTGGGCAGAGGTGGTGGTATACTGTACATTCTCTTTGTGGATGATGGCTGCTCCTCCTCCGGCTTGTTGGTGCGCTCCTGGTGAGTGATTTTATACCTGTCGGGCAATGTCTGGGGCGGATGTAGGTTTGAGGTAGGTCTCAGTGAGAAAGACGATGTTGAGTGCAAGGGTGATAGTGAGGTCCCATAATTCAGTGGAATGCTTGCATAGTGAGCATGTGTTGAAAAGGGCACGTGCAAGTTGTTTTATTGTTCAGGTGGTGTCTGTGGTGTTTTTGGAGTGGGGCTGTTCAGTTTGCTGGAGTGTGTATAGTGGCAGATGAGGTGGCAGTGGTTCAGCATGGTGGCAGTGTTTGTCAGGGGGTTTGAGGGCCAGGGGACGTGGTGCTGGGTGCGGTCCAGGCACGGATGGGCACAGATTTGGCTTGCCGTTGGCAGTCATGCTGCGGCCTGAATTAAGTAGGTCCCGGGGTCAGCAAGTCTTCTGTTGGCGGGAAAACTGGTAAGTGGATAAACCATGTCAGTAAAACCCCAGTGGGAAAACTCAGGAAGCTGCGGTGTCACTGCGTCAGTCCGGAACAGGCAGAAACTGGTGGCCACAGGCAAATGGCAAGCTAGGTGTCCAGGTGCCTACTAATGTGGTTGCACTGCAGCCCTTCATTAAGTAGGTCCTGGGGTGGGCAAGGCTTCTGTTGGAGGTAAGAACAGTGAGTGGGAAAACCCGGTCAGGGAAATCCCAGCGGAAAATCACAGGCAGCTGTGGCGTCAAGGGTTCAGTCTGGAACAAGTAGAAACTGGAGGCCACAGGCAAGTGGCACGCTAGGTGTCCAGGTGTCAAGGAATGCCATTTGTCAAAGTTAAGACAATCACTCAATATAACTTTGTTTAAATTGGACTCTGGCCTTGCCAAACTAGTGACCCATCTCAAAAGAGGGTGAAGAAATATTGCAGATAGTATATGCATATTAGTCACCCCTATGGTAGCCCCGAGGGCAGGGTGCATTGTAGGTAAAAGTAAGGACATGCCCTGATGTGTGTGGCATGTCCTAATAGTGAATTACAGCCATTTTCGTTTTTCACTGTCGCAAGGCTACCTGTTTCCCGTAGGCCAGAATGGGCAGTTTTATTATTACGTCTTATAATCCTACTGACTCAGGGAACTAGGTAGAAATTTGAGTTTTGTATGCCTGACTTCAGAATGATAAAATAGATCTTTTAGTGAAATTGGTTTTAACATTCTGTGTTTGAAAATACCACTTTTAGAAAGTAGGTATTTTCTTGTCTAACCATCCAAGCCTGCCTCTGCTAGGTTGTGTATTCCTTGTCTGTAGTTTGAGAGACAGGGGCTGGGGGATTCCAGGAGACAGGGTGAGTCAGCACAGGGCTGAATAGAGAGATCTGCATGCAGATGGGAGGGAGGAGTTGCACCCGGGATCTGAATAGGGCTGGGCCTTCCCTCCACAATGCTGGCTCGACCTCCTGTGGTGCGCCTGATGTCCCTGCCCTACACTGTGAAAGGAAAGAAGGAGTCTTGTAAACAGAGTGCTCCAGGACTGACCAGAACTGGTTTGGACTGGGCAAAGGCCTCTCTGCCTTCAGAGACCAGAGAGAAACTGTGTATAAAAGAGGGGACCCAGACCCCAGAACTTTAGATCACTTTTGGGAAATAAGAAGAAACCTATGCGGGAGGAGAGGAACCAGAGGAACTGAGAAAGAGACTATCCCTAAGCTGAGTGCTATCTGGGGGATTGGCCTGCAGTGGTTGCCTGACTGCCAAAGAAAGGAGAAAGGACTTTGTGCTACTTTCATTCAACTTGTGAAGGATCTCCAAGGGCTTGAGATAGAGCTTGTCTCCTGCTGAAGTCTCAGGGACAACAGACTTCACCCGCCAGCTCCCCAAGAGTTCTTTGGAAGTGCCTGCAGTTGTGTTGGGCTTTCTGAGGGACTGCGTGCTGCAAGGAGCTGGAAGTGAGACTCACGAAGAAGAAGCGTGTCGCCACCGCAGCCGCTGTCATCGCAGCACTGCAGACGGGTGTCGCCGCAGTCGCTTTGCCTTGCAGAAGTGCCTAGCATCGCCGGAGAAGAGCGTCGCCGTCGCATCATCGGGAAGCATGTCGCTGCCGTAGCCACGGTTGTTGCTTCACTGAAGAAGGGTGTTGCAGCTGCAGCTGTCGCATTGCATCGCCAAAGCGTCTTGCATCACTGGAGAAGAGTGTCGCTGTCGCATCAGACGCCGTCGCATCACACTAGAAGTGTGTCACATGGCCTGTCACGGCTCAGAAGAATGGTTGAGTCGCCGCAAGGCCGTCGGGCATGCACGCATTATGTCACATCAAGTCGAAGATGCCATTTTTGGTTCATTGCACTGGATCTTCATTGCATCACGGCGCTGCTGGTCGTGTCGCCTCGGAAACACAGTAAGAAACCGACGCATCACCTCCCCATGCCGAGAAGAATCAACACATCCCCTACGCATCAGTGGAGACCCGACGCATCACCGTTCTTGTGTGTAAGGAACTGACGCATCACCTTCCCTGCAACACTTTCATTGTATAGTGTTACGCATCCAAAGGTACATTGAACTTAAAGTGTCGCATTTACCATCTTAAGAGAACTAAGCTAATTCTACCATTTTTCAAGTACGGTATTGCCGATTTTTGTCGTTTGTGGTCTTGTGTTAAGTCTATATAAAAATACTTATTTTTCAACTACAACTTGTGTGGTGTCCATCTGTAGTGTTGTCACTGGCTTACTGTATGTGTTCACAAATGCTTTACACACTGCCTCTGAGATAAGCTTGTCTGCTTGTGCCAAGCTGCCAAGGGGGTGAGCAGGGGTTATTTTAGGAGTGTACCTCCTTACCCTGACTAGATGTAAGGGTCCCTATTTGGTCAAAGGTGCCTACCTCTGCCAACTAGAGACCCCCAAATCTAACATTGCCCAAATTGGAGGCAAAGCCAAAACCTGAGGCAATAGACCTCAGAAACAGATTTTCCTTGCCGTTTGTAAGAGAACACCATGTCCCAGCTCTGTCAAATAGAACACCAGTATAAGGGAGAGAATTAACTCTATTCAAATCATGACCTTGGACTCTAAAAGATCTAGTCTTGGTATTCCTGGGCCCAGCCACCATGTCTAAAGACTTGTTATAGTTGGTGGTCAGGTCTAGAGAATCCAGGAATATTTCAAACGAGTACAAATTATTTTTAAGCCCTACCACTGTTCTGGCAAGCAGAAATGCATAGTCCGCATAGAGTAACTCTGGAACGACTCACTCGCGCCCCCCTCCCGCCCCGACTCACTCGCGCCCCCCTCCCGCCCCGACTCACTCGCGCTCCGACATTTTCCTTTACTGCTGCCTCCTTCTTGCCTCCCCCTGCATCACACAGTCTCGCACTGAACTATCCCTTTCCTTACCTGTGCCGCCGCTCCTCACTGCACAGCCGCTCGTCACTGCACTGCCGCTCCTCCTTCGTCGTCATCACGCACGTCGCGTCACGGTCATCACGCACGTCGCGTCGCGGCCAGCGCTAGGTCCCGGCCGGCGCTACTTTCAGGGGACTACTTTGTTTACAAACTTAATTTTTTGAATTTACTTTTTTTATTTTTATTTATATAGCCTATGTCCATCTACACACCCTGACATTTTCATAGATGTATCGGGTGTGTAGATTGGCGCTGTGGTTCCCGAGTTTACCTGGCCAAAAGGTGCAAGTTCTCTCTTTATAATAGTAGGATAGATATTCACTAAGTCATTATGAGAGGTCCTCTCATGGGGTACTGTATAATCATTGTCCTGCATTATTGGTCTACCTGCCATGGATCTGTGCTCTACACTGTACCCTTGTCCTGATGATGATTTTGTAGTAACCTTCAGATCGAAATCCCATTTACAATAAACAATATTTAGGGCCTGATGATCCGCCAATCTCGTGGTGAGGGTGCGGTGGCGGTCGAGGACTGCCACGCCAGTTGTCCAACCACCACATTATGAGAACAACGATTGGACAATTTTGGGCCTGCCACAACCACCAGGGATCGTGGTGCGTCATTGTGAGGCCTCAATATGCTAGGTGGTGCCGCTGTGGCACTGCCAAGCATAATATGAGTTTCCTCCCTGCAACCATATCCACTGCGGTGTGCCTGCCATAGAAAGGGTGGTGGTGAGGTAACTCTGGGGGCCCATACAGGTCCCCCTTTTGCCTTTGTACAGAGGGGTGCATGCATGGAGGCACATGTTGTGCCCGCTGTGTGTGTGTGCACCCCCAATTTCTCCTCACAACAAAATGCACAACATTGCAGGAACAAGCTTTGACACTTCCATTGTGGTGCGTTTTTGAAAGGCACCGCCGTGTGAACACCAAAGGGCCGCCCACCAAACCACAAGAAAACTCATAATCTGCCGGGTGGCCGGTGGCCCTGTTTGGGGCCCGCTCCCACACCGCCAAACTCATAATCGGGCCTATAGACTTGCAGACCCTCTTTGGCAGATAATTCTCACGAGCCTTGTGTCATCAGTCTTTTCTGTATACACATCTGTCCCTGACTTACTGTTTTTGCACCATGTGATCACAATTTTTATTACTCTACATGTTGTAGTACATTTATTACGTGTAATTTATTGTATTGTATTGTAAGGGGAACTTATAAAGCGCGCTGACACCGTGGGTTTCCTGGCGCTGGCAGACTACTGAGGGACTAGGAGGGTTTAGCCAGATTGAGGGAAGAGCCAAGTTTTTAGGGATTTACGGAAGAGGGTGAGGGAGTTGGAGGTTTTGAGAGAGAGGGGGAAGGAATTCCAAAGTTTGGGGGCCAGAAATGCAAATTCCGGCCTCCAGATCTGCAGAGTTTGACAGGGGGAATGCGTAAGAGGTGCAGATGAGAGGATCTCAGGTTCCGTGAGGGACTGTAGGTCCTGATGAGAGATTTCAGAAAGACAGGACAGGAACCAGATAAAGATTTAAAGATGAGGCAGCCGATCTTAAAGGCTGCCCTCGAGATAACGGGGAGCAAGTGCAGTTTTAAAAGGAGGGGTTTGGCGGATTGCCATTTCGGAATCCCAAAGGCCAATCTTGCCGCTTGATTTTGAACGAATTGTAGTCTAGAAAGAGATGTTTTGGGCAGACCATGATAGATAGCATTTGAAAAATCTAAGCGGGAGAGGACAAGGGCCATGATTACTTGCAGGAGAGCTTCAGGAGTAAGAAGATAGGCCACCTTCCTGATCCTGCGCAGCTGGAACATGCAGGAGGAGACAACTGTCCCCACCTGGGGCCCGAGGGAGAGACCGGAGTCGATAGTGACCCCTAGGCTTTTTACCGAAGCCACAGGGGTGGGGGGAAGGCCAAGTTCTACCGGCCAAAAATGCGGACCCCAGTGGGTAGAGCTCTTACCAGGGAGGAGAAGCTCCGTCTTTCCGGGATTCAGTTTCATCCACAATAGGATGTGGGACATAACTGCCAGAAAGTTGGGAATAGCAGAGGGGGAATCAAGAGGAAAGATGAGTTGCAGGTCGTCCGCGTAATTGAAGACGGTGACGTCCCACTGCCTTAAGGAAAAGAGAAGGGGTCGAAGATAAAGATTGAAAAGAAGGGGGGATAGAGAGGAGCCCTGAGGGACCCCACAGGGCAAGTGCTCCCAAGGAGCTCTAAAAGTGCCCAGGCTGAGGGTCTGAGACCTCCCGGTCAGGAAGGATTTGACCCATGCCAGCGCCAGGCCCTGGATGCCGGCTGGCTCGACACGGTGGAGAAGGATGTTGTGGTCCACCGTGTCGAAAGCAGCCGACAGATCTAATAAAACCAAGGCCTGGGGGGTGCCCTTGTCAGCACCGTCTCTCAGGGCATCCAGCACAGCCAAGATGACAGTCTCCGTAGAGTGGCCGGGTCTGAAGCCGGCCTGGTTGGTCTCAAGAAAGTTGGAGCTCTCGATGAACTGTGAGAGGCAGGTGGTGACATGGGCTTCCAAGATTTTAGAGGAAAAATGCAAGAGAGAGATGGGACGGTAATTCGCCGGAACGGCGGGATCAGCCCCAGGCTTCTTCAATAGAGGCACCAGCACGGCCTCCTTGAAGGAGCGGGGTACCGTACCGGACGACAGAGAAGAATTCAGCAGGGGAAGGATGCAGTCGGGTAGAGAGTGGCAGATGTTTCGTAATATGGTGAGGGGGCAACAGTCGTCTGGGGATCCAGATTTAACGCGGGTGGCCAGTGTGGCCAAAGCGGCAGGGTCTAAGGGAGGGAAAAGCGTAAAAGAAAGAGCATTGTGGGGGGGGAGACGGAGCCAGCGCCAGGAGGGATAGTCGGAATGGTTTCTTTGATCAAGGCAATTTTTTGAGCAAAGAAAGTGCTCAGCGCGTTACATGATTCTTGTGTAGGGGCCTGAGTCGGAAGTGTCCTGGGGTCGGAAATAAATTCGTTGAGAACTTTAAAAATCTCCTTAGACTTGCAGGGGGCAGATAAGATTTTATCCGAGGCATAAGCTTTTTTGGCAGCGGAAATGGCTGTTTTATACTGATTCCGCGCGGCCACATATGCGTTTCTGCTAGGTAAGCAGTAGTCTCTCCTCCACCTGCGCTCGAATTGGCGGAGTTCTAACTGCAAAGTCTTAAGGTGAGGGGAAAACCATTTATGGGAGTGACAGTGTCGGGATCGGGGAAACTTAGTCAAAGGGGCGAAAATATCGCTGGCTGTAGTGAGCCAATCAGAAACATGTCCCTGAAGCTCATCGGTGCTTGAGTCTATGGGGAGCAGGGGGCGGGTGAGAGAGAGATGAGATAAGAGTTTAGAGGAGTCGGCGGCTCTCCACTTGCGTGCGGTGCCGCCCTCCTGCAGTGGGGTCCTGATCTGGCCAACGGCCGAGAAAGTGGTGTCAATTAAGAAATGATCGGACCACACACATGGTGTTATAAGTGGGCAGGAGGACTTGACCCCGTGAACCCAGATGTGGTCAAGGATATGGCCACCGCTATGAGTGGCAGACCTGACTAGTTGTATAAAGTCCAGGCTCGAGAGGGCCTCAAACAGTTCGGTGGCATGGGGGACGGCATCCTCGTTCTGGAACCAGTAATTGAAGTCCCCAACAATGATAGTGCGGGGGGAAGAAGTAGCAAGGTTAGTTAACTGTTCAGTGAAAGAGAAGGGGAAGGAAGGCATGGGGTGGGGGGGGGGGCGGTAGAGTACCATGAGGGTGACTGCGCCTACCTCGGTCCCAAGACGGAGGACCAGGTTATCCACATCGGGGAGGGTCATATTGGCAGAGGCGATGATCTTAAGATTCTTACGAATTACCGCTGCCACCCCTCCACCGGAGCGGCCTCCCGGGCGGTTGGTGTTTAACAGAAAGTAGTCTGGGGGTAGTGCAGCGAGGATGTCGGGGAGGGAGTCGTCAGTGAGCCAGGTCTCAGATAGTAAAAGGACGTCTGGCCTCTCTGTCATAAGAAGATGGAAAATATCGGCTTGATGCCTGACCATAGAGCGAGTGTTAAGGTATAATACCCGGAGGTGAGACTCGTCAGGGACAGGAGAAGTGGAAGGTGACGACGTCCCCAGATGAGGGGAGGAGTAACCAGGAATCCCCAATGAGGAGATCCTGGTCCAGGTCTCAGGGGGTAGAGGGCAAGCACAGGTTTGTAGACTCATTAGAGTGGAGCGGGAATAAGAGGTGGCAGCGTACCTGGCCCCTGGGCCCGTCCGGCCGCGGACGGGCGCAGACGGGCTTAACTCTGGCGCAACTCCGGCGCGTCTACGGCGCGCCCGCTGCGCTCGTCCGCTGCGCTGACGCATGGAGGACGTTTAAATAGGCTGTGACGAGGGAGGTGGGAGGAGTCAGCAGGGCGGGATAGGAGGGGTGTTTTAAAATAGGTAAACATCCGCCGCTCTTAATCAGCGGGACGAGGAAGCTGTAAAGCTGCTTTTAGTCAGCAGAGAAGGTATTTAAAAAGGTATTTCAGCGCCCAGCGCGCGCGAGCCCTCTGCCACAGGGCTGCTCGTCTGCGCTGAAAAAGAAGTGGGCGGAGCCTAAATAGGCTGTGACGAGGGAGGTGGGAGGAGTCAGCAGGGCGGGATAGGAGGGGTGTTTTAAAATAGGTAAACGTCCGCCGCTCTTAATCAGCGGGACGAGGAAGCTGTAAAGCTGCTTTTAGTCAGCAGAGAAGGTATTTAAAAAGGTATTTCAGCGCCCAGCGCGCGCGAGCCCTCTGCCACAGGGCTGCTCGTCTGCGCTGAAAAAGAAGTGGGCGGAGCCTAAATAGGCTGTGACGAGGGAGGTGGGAGGAGTCAGCAGGGCGGGATAGGAGGGGTGTTTTAAAATAGGTAAACGTCCGCCGCTCTTAATCAGCGGGACGAGGAAGCTGTAAAGCTGCTTTTAGTCAGCAGAGAAGGTATTTAAAAAGGTATTTCAGCGCCCAGCGCGCGCGAGCCCTCTGCCACAGGGCTGCTCGTATGCGCTGAAAAAGAAGTGGGCAGAGCCTAAATAGGCTGTGACGAGGGAGGTGGGAGGAGTCAGCAGGGCGGGATAGGAGGGGTGTTTTAAAATAGGTAAACGTCCGCCGCTCTTAATCAGCGGGACGAGGAAGCTGTAAAGCTGCTTTTAGTCAGCAGAGAAGGTATTTAAAAAGGTATTTCAGCGCCCAGCGCGCGCGAGCCCTCTGCCACAGGGCTGCTCGTCTGCGCTGAAAAAGAAGTGGGCGGGGCCTAAATAGGCTGTGACGAGGGAGGTGGGAGGAGTCAGCAGGGCGGGATAGGAGGGGTGTTTTAAAATAGGTAAACATCCGCCGCTCTTAATCAGCGGGACGAGGAAGCTGTAAAGCTGCTTTTAGTCAGCAGAGAAGGTATTTAAAAAGGTATTTCAGCGCCCAGCGCGCGCGAGCCCTCTGCCACAGGGCTGCTCGTCTGCGCTGAAAAATAAGTGGGCGGAGCCTAAATAGGCTGTGACGAGGGAGGTGGGAGGAGTCAGCAGGGCGGGATAGGAGGGGTGTTTTAAAATAGGTAAACGTCCGCCGCTCTTAATCAGCGGGACGAGGAAGCTGTAAAGCTGCTTTTAGTCAGCAGAGAAGGTATTTAAAAAGGTATTTCAGCGCCCAGCGCGCGCGAGCCCACTGCCACAGGGCTGCTCGTCTGCGCTGAAAAAGAAGTGGGCGGAGCCTAAATAGGCTGTGACAAGGGAGGTGGGAGGAGTCAGCAGGGCGGGATAGGAGGGGTGTTTTAAAATAGGTAAACGTCCGCCGCTCTTAATCAGCGGGACGAGGAAGCTGTAAAGCTGCTTTTAGTCAGCAGAGAAGGTATTTAAAAAGGTATTTCAGCGCCCAGCGCGCGCGAGCCCTCTGCCACAGGGCTGCTCGTCTGCGCACTCTTTTTAATTTGTATAAGAAGTGTTAATTGGATAGATTATGTATCTCCTTAATGGGAAATGCCAATATTGAATTGATTCTAAAGTGAACCACGGTTTCAATTATTACTATTGTCCATGCTTCCTGTACAGCGTATTGGAATTGCCTTTGTATAGGAGTATACGCCACAGGTTTTTTAAGCCGTACACAGCCGTACTTAAAGAGCACCATCCTCAATCTCCATCTGGCCACATCCACATCTGCTGCCTCAGGGATTCTTTTGGGATATGGGCTTGGGGGTTAGGTTGGCACACACATTTTCTCGTTCCTGCATGGAGATGGTGATACCTAAGGCACTGTGGATACTTCTAGTGGTATCTGCACACCATTTGTAATGTTTCTGCACATAAAATGTCTGTTTTTTCCTCTTTTTTTGCCGTAGAACTGCTGTTTCTTCATTGGAGCCCTCTGGTTGCTGCAGTCCTTGAATATCCTGTTCTGCTTGCCTTTCCTTCAGCATCAGCTGGTGTTTTCTAGCACCTTCAAGTTGTCTCCAGCTGACTGTTTTTTGTTTTATCTTATTCTTTTTTGCACCTTGCCTGGTTATACTGTGTTTTCCTCGAAGAGTGAGTAAACATACCTTAATGAGTTACACCTTATATGCTATAGTGACTGAGACTTGGCCTCTTATAGTACTTGGATCAAGGTGTTTCTTATAGGATGGGTCGTTTTCTTGGGTTTTCCTTGTTTCAGATTTTTATATGTATATTTTTTAGTTCACTATATTTTTCTCAGTAAAGTCCTTTAAGGTAACAGATAGTTTTAAATAGATATTTATAAAAGATTTGCTAGTCCTTGCTATGATATTCTTCTGCTGTCATTTCAGTCTGCTGGAGAATAGGGATCTATCTGAGGCTCAATTCAGATCTGAATATGTGGGTATAGTATACTCTCTCCATTACTGTTCACTGATTGATCCTGATCTCAGGCCATCCCCATTTATGTAGTAGATGGCTGTCTTTTTTTAAATTTCAAAATAGTTTTTATTGTTTTTATACAACATATAATCAACACCGCTTACTCGACTGACACTGTTTTCCTGGACATTTCTATCAACAAGCCAGAAATTTGTCAAGTGGGGCATTGGGTTTCGATAGACTTCACTCCCAATGGGTGACCTCGGAGGCATACTGATGATATGTCACTTCTATGTGGTGCATTATCAGTGCGCCTTCTGATAGCTCCTTTGCCTCTGTGCCCACATCTATGAAATGGCACAAAGACAAAGAGTTCCCTCATTTTCACGGCGTCATGCCACCATGCAAACAAAATTACACCCCTTTGTAACTGTTTCTGCAGAAAGCATGCATTGGTCCGATTCACACACAAATATCTACGGCCCCTTCTACAATACCAAAGTGGCACATGGCAAAATAAGCAGGTACAAACGCCTGTGGCTCCCCATGGCACTATATGTCCTGGAGTGGCATGGGGGCTATTCAAAAGCCATATCAAGGAAGGTAAAAATGGGCTTGGCCAATTCCTATTTAATATGAAAGTATGAAATTCACTGAAATGCATAGTCTCTACTAGAATCTGAAATCTTGTGTTATCTCCCATCATCAGTCTTGAAACTTCCTACGAAACTTGAGCTCTGTTATAAACCCAGCCATAATGTGTGCTTGTTGATGCACAATCTAGACTGACAACTTTGGAACACCGAGCACCAGGTTTGATTCCTGGCTTGGGTTCAACCTCTTGAGATTCTGAGCAAATCACTCATTCTATTGTAAAGAGCTCGATTTCCCAATCTCTTGGTCCACGTTTACAAAACAAACTGCATCAAAAAATGGACAATCATTTTGGAATAATGATCACGCTGCCTCTGGTGGATTTCAGTATTGGTGAGGCACGTCACAGCTTCGCTGTTAGACAGAATGAGAACTGTTCTGTTTTTTAAACCTCGCACACTGGAATACTAGTTTGCACTTATGCAAAGACAGAATTAACATCAAAAGTTCCTTACCACTTTACACCTGGGAACAGTAACATTTTCACAGTTGCACTCTAAAAGAAAATCAAAAACATATCATGAGCCAACATATATGTGAACAGAATACACAAATCAATAGAGATAAAGTAATAATACGCAACATTACCACAGTGCCATTCAGGGCAACACTGCTCAGGTACTCTTCGCATCACTAGTTTTGCATCAGAGCTGCAGTTCACCAAATGCGCAGGGCACAGGTTCTCGTCACATGCTGAGGAAAGAAAAGACACACACTTAATGCAGCTTCAAAGTACTCATGGTAGTACACGACGCATGAATGTGGGTACAAGTACCAATTATAAGAATGCTAGACAGTTGCAATTAAAAACGATATGAATGTTCTTTAGTCACGCGCGCACGTGTGTGTATAGCTGTAATATCTGTTGCATCTATTCTGGGGGTCAGAAAAAATTGCCAGTGTAAATTAAATCCGTTTTCAAAAAGTATTTGATTCAGTTTACCTCTTGGATAACCTAACATATATCAATGGATCTATGTAATAGTGCGAAGTTTCTGATATAGACTCCATCGAGTAAAGACACCAAAGGACAGGGAATTAAATGCAAAAGAAGCAGCACCTGGTGATACCACTCCAAGTAATTTCGGGACACTTCCTTGTGTACTAAGTTGATCAGCTGACTGAAAAAATGTAAATTCCCCTTCTCTACCTTGCATAAATAGCATTCTTAGGGAGGTCTGATGTGCAGTAGTTCCTTTTAACTCTCTGAGTAGTGAGTTCCAAAGAGGAATAATTTACATTCATGTCCTTATTAAATGCTTAAGTAGCGAGAATCAGCCAAGGGTTATTTCCTTGATGCTCCTACTGACACCTTGATTATCAGAATTCCAGGAAGGACTGTCTATTCAATGCCCCTGTGAACCTATTGAGTATTACGTTTCTGAGAGGGGTACTTTTACTTGCTGTCGTTATGAGCTCACTGATGAATGGGGCTTTGGCCTGCCCCTTGATACATTTTAACACCTCTTGAGCGGTGGGTCTTTCACTCCTACCCTTGACAAACCTTCAAGTAGTGAGGCCCAGCAATAGGTTGTTTCCACGGTGGTAGTCTAGTGACAAAAGTGCTAACTTCAGAACCCAGTGACCTGTGTTCCAATCTTTGCTTTGACACTAAACCAATAATATTCATTTGATTGTAAGGGCATCACTTTATTTCCTATATGTCTGATATTTTAAACATGAATGAAGTAGTATGTGAAAAAAAAAGAAATCAACTGTGCAGTGTGCTATATTCCACCATCCCAAATAGATGTCCACACTCTACTCATTAGCAGTTCCTTCTTTAAAATAGTTTTTTTATTCAGTATAACTGTTGGACCTGGCCCTCTCTCCATGGTCATCCCAAACATTTTGCCTTGACCCTCCTCTTTTTAAACCAGTTTTTGTTGGCTATTAGTATTTTTTTGTGCACTTTACCACTACTAACCAGTGCTAAAGTGCTTGTGCTCTCTCATTTAAACATGGTGAAATTGGCTTACACTCAATTGGCATGTTTATTTTACATGTGAGCCTCTAGTAAAGTGGCATTTCATATAGCCAGGGTAGATAAATTAAATGCCATCGACCAGGCCTAATAGGTACAGGTTAATGTAGTGACTTTTGGGGTTCACCCTGACAGTGATTATGGCTGTTTCTTTAGAGGCGCTCACACACCCCTCAAACAACAACCCAATGTCTCATAATAAGGCAGAGCAATTGAGGTATGATAGATAAGCTTGTTTGTAATGCAGGTACAAAATCCTAGTTGTTTAGCAACAGCGAGTTTCACATTTACACAAAACACCCTCTTTCCTTCAATCGCTTAGTGAGTGTCATCCAAACCTTTAATGGAATAAACCTTTGAAAGGACCTAGTGTGCATGCAAGCTGAACATTTGCCCCGTAACAATTTACACTTTTCCACTATAAATGTTCCTGTTTAGACACTGTAATATGTTCAGTCCTGTGACACCACACTACCAGGTAAGCAGTCTCTTTGTAACTAGTTACACTATGCCTATCACAATAGAGGTCTGTGAGGTATGATTTGATCAATGAGGTATGATATTGTGCTTTCTAGTCAGTTTGAAGAGGAGCATATCACACTGCATTTCCTGGGTGTGATTACTACTCATTATTTATTGTTGTGTCAAGACAGTAACAAGTGCCCATTTAGTAAGTTTACTGTGCCTCTGCAGAATGCATGGACCACTGGCCCTGTTCTTTACCATTGACAATTGTCTTTTGACCAAAAATAACACAAACTCCATACTACATTAGCCCCAGTAATCATGTTTTGAGACCAGGACGTATTGTGGTGTATGTCAGTCCTATTTTAAAAGTGATTATGTCATCCGATTATGATGCTATGTACGACCAACTCAAGTCAAGTAAGTTTCATTAGCCTCACACCCTGGACATTTGTCCACCCATTAATAGCAATGACAGAACTGTATGTGTTTGTGGAGGGCCATCATTGATGCTCCAGTTCGTTTTGCATAGTTCTGTAAATGTGTTAAATGTTCCCAGATCGCCCAGATGGAACATGATATGCCTGTTGAAAGCTCTAAAACACTTAGGGCTAGATGTAGGTCGGTCGGTAACGGCCGAAAATCAGTATTTTCGGCCGTTACCGACCGGTAAATGAGAATTGGTATGTAGGGCCCATAATTTTACAGATTCGGTAAATTTACCGATCGGTAAATTTACCGAATCTGTAAAATACCGAATCGGTATTCATACCTATTCGGTATTTTTGATATGTAGGTGGGACTCTTCTGAGTCCCACAACCCTTACCGATTCTATATATTATACCGATATATATATTTGATGGTAAAATACCGATTCAGGTGTGCATGCACATGTGTGCATGCACACCTGTGCCATATGACAGGCAGACCTGCCCTTAGGGCAGGTATGCCTGCCACATGGCCCCCGAATCTTTTTTGGGGGTGCTAGAGGGTGTCAAAGTGACACCCCCTGCACCCATGGCAAAATCTGTATTTACAGATTCGGTAAATACCGACCGGTAATGCCCCATTCATTCCTATGGGCTTCAAAGCCCATAGGAATGAATGGGGCATTACCGGTCGGTATTTACCGAATCGGTAAATACAGATATTTACCGATTCGGTAAAAGGAACATCTGGATGTTCCTACATCTCCACCCCTTAGATTTACCGATTTTTAATTACCGAATCGGTATGATTCGGTAATTAAAAATCGGTAAATCTATTTTACCTACATCGGGCCCTTAGAGTGCTTCACCGCTCAACAATTGCATAGCTATTTAATGTCTACCTCTGTCCACACTGCCAAGACCGCCTATCTAGCCACTCTCTTTTAATTAGATAAACACCATAATGGAAGATCTAATGCATATTGTGCTTTTATATTTGTGCAGATTAAGACTCTACAACAGTAAAATCAAGGTCACCCATTAATTTGTCGTCAATTTCATGTTTACCGTAAAATCAAAGGAGTTGAGTCATAGTCACACCATTCATGTGTGCCTCAAGCTTATATGGCACTCCCAGACTGTCAGGTCATGTTAACCATCTGGCCACCGATTTGATGGAGGACAGCCAAGTAGTATAGTTCAAAATTGGAGGTATTCACCCCGTTCCTTTGTGCCATGGATAATTGTACTTTGCACAATGAGGTCCTGTATCTTTGTGCCCCCCCGCCCCCCATGTAAAATAAAATGAAATATGGTATTGATATCACTAAACAATCTTCTAGGCATACCGGCATGAAAGTAAATAAATGAAAAAGCCACAACAGGATTAACATCTCAGCTAGTGCTATGCAACGCAGAGCAATCAGTGGGAGTCACTTCCAGAAGGTCACTGATTCATGACTATTCACATTGCCCTGATATAATTCCATCAGTGAAAGACGTGTCAGTGTGATTAATCTGGATGCCCAAATTGCAAAACATGGTTTGTTCCCAAGTAAGGGATACTGCAGGAAGATCCCCCCACCTTCTTTGTGGATATAAAAAGTACTTTGATTCATTCACCTTCAGGCCTGACACATTGCCCCAACTGCACCAAGGTGCACAGTACATAGTCCAGGTATTAACTCAACCCCTTAGGTAAAAAATTAAGCATTTAGGCTAAAAGTATATCATTTGTGCATATCTCCACATCTCTATACGCCATAGAGCTCCTCACTAATGAAGTACAGAAGGCATGGCTTTGTATGGTTAGGTACACCCTTGTATCGTGCCTTGATGAATGTGCCAAGCCTCATATATATTCGTACCAGTTCTCGCCCTAGCTCATTGGCTTAAGGAGGGCAACCACATCCATTTCTTAATCACTAACCCAAAAATAATTATTCTAATATTGAATATCTAATTTCAGTTCAAAGTGTCAAACGCTTTTACCATAGCAATGGATGATGTAGTTGGCAGCCTTGTTGTCAATGGATATTTACTCATAATATGAAGTGGATATATTACATTAATCACTGTGTTACTTGAAAGAGTAAAACCTGATTTGTCCAAGTGGACCAGGCCCAGCATGCATAGTGATACCCTTTATGCTCGCTATGCAACTGCTTAGTGCTTTGTAAGCCAAGTCTAGTAGTCAGTCGGCCTATAAATTTCATGTTGGGTCACAGGTATTTTGTCTATCCCATCATAAATGTACCAACATGGGGCAGTAGTCTGTAAGTGTCCTTTCTACTTTTCTGTGTAGGTCATCATGTCTATTATCTAGTTGCATTGGAAAATCATATCTACTTTGAAATATTAGGTGCAGGTGAGGGAATAGTATGATAATTCAGTTTCAGTGGAGTGTAGCGTTTGCCATCTATCAGTAGCTGTCAGTTTGGCTAGTGTTATCTATGACTTCGACATTCTTGCATTAAGCAGTGGAGAACATTATTTACACCTAACTTTATCTAGGACACTATTAAATTCATTCCTAAACCACAACAATAATGTTTGAACTGATAAAAGCATGTGGACGTGGTTCAAGTCCAGAAATTTACATCGAGATGTATTATTTGCTTGTCTGCAAATTATTGCTAGTGGTCATTCATCTGGTACTCCTTTAACCAATACTAATCAATCTTCTGGATTGTTTTTACCATTTCAGCAATAAACGGGGAACCAGATGCGATCCATGTCAATGCACACCTGGCCTAGGACAAGTATGTGGTGTAAAAAGTTGTCTCCTCCATTTCTTCTGCACTATCAGCTTTAGTCGAGTGTGTCTCCTCAATTACTCCGAGGTCTGAATAAAGCAAGTGCAGGTATACCCACAGGTCTAACTGTACTCATGTATTCAATCAGTAGACACCTCTAGTCTTGGGTTTCCAACTGTGGAAACTCCAATGCAATGTTTTTTATATCTGAGCAAAACCCTCATGTGTTGCGTCCAGTCAAATCCTACTCCACTAGGGGCTACTGTGTCCACACATAGAAAATGATCTTCCAAGGAAAGAGAAAACTCCCCAGGAGGCACATTTCAAGCATTAAGGAGCTGGTTTCAGGCCAGGAGCTAAGATGTGCCTGTTCCTATGCTGCCCATCTAGCCATTTGAGTATTCAATAGTGGTGTTTCATATTATCAGACACACACATCCCAGAGACCTCAGATTCCAGTCCCTTTTAGGCACTCAGTGTGGTCTGCTTTTTTGAATGTGCAATGTCAGCCCCTTTTCTCAAGGCCCTGGTGGGTTTAATCAAAGTGGACCTGGGTAAATGCGCTGTTTGACTCAGCAACTTGAGTCCACGTTATTGTCACTCTCAACAGGACACTGCTTTTCTCATGTTCTGTTCACATGTCCTGAGCTTTAAGCCTCAGTCCTTCAGCCTATCCCCATATTTGCTATGCTACTAGTTTCTGTCTCAAGCCAAGCAGCGGATGTTTAGGATAGTTTCAGAATCCATCAGGAATCAAGTGGGCAGCAGGAGCTGGGAGAGATCACCATATTGCCATGAGCCATCTTTTCACGCCACACCTCCATGATCACATCCATGTGTGTGCATGCTAGCCTAAGTTGGAATCCACACTTCACATGACGTTCTGTGTACAGCACCACATGGCCAAGAAGTTCCTCCTACAATACAAATAAGATATTCTCAAAATCTCTTTCCTACTCCTTTAGTATAGAGAATGCCATAAAAAAAGTCTGAGCACTAAGCTTCAGAGGGGCTATTTTCCTGATATCTCCATAAGCCCTTCATTGATGATACTATGGGAATAGGCAGTTTCACGTGCATCGCTTGAAATCCCCATAAGCAATGAGGCTCTGGGAGGAGGGCATTTCTATACACTGAACTATTCGAGCCATTAAATTCCTGGTGAAAACCATTTGCTTTACACAGCAATGTAACAAGAATCCTGGAGGCAGATATTTGTGATCCCTTTGTGAGAAGATACTCCAGGGCTGTATTTCATTGATGACTGTCCAGTTCATGTGAGGAAAGAACCGTTCACGAGGGATTCCTTTATTCAATACCTTGCAACTAAAGCACCTTTCAGGGGTAAGACTAGATAGAGGAAGTCTTTAAGTAATAAGAAGTGCGCATGGACGCTGTGGTTGGTAAATGCAACAAAGAGAATACCAATTTTTATGTGGGAGTGTCTTTATATAGAAATACATATTTATACTCGGAACTTTTTCTAACCATTTGTTGATTGCCTCTTTTGCTAAACTGATGGCCATCATGACCCGACACCTTATGAACTGATTTGTTCTATTATATTTATTGTCTATTTCTATTGAGTTGCTTATAGAGCGTTTTGGAAAATTGCTCTCAAAAGTGTTTAAAGACTCCAATCAATCAATCAATCAATCAATCAGGTCATTTGTAGAGCGCACTACTCACCCGTAGGGTCTCAAGGCGCTGGGAGGGGGGGGGGGGTGCCGCTACTGCTCGAACAGCCAGGTCTTGAGCTTCTTCCTGAAGGAGAGGTGGTCTTGGGTCAGGCGCAGATTGGTGGGAAGTGAGTTCCAGGTCTTGGCGGCCAGGTAGGAGAAGGATCTTCCTCCTGTTGTCGCTCTTCGGATGCGGGGGACGGCGGCGAGGGCGTGGTTGGTTGATCTGAGGAGGCGCTTGGGAGTGTAGAAGTTGATCCGGTTGTTGAGGTAGCTCGGGCCTTGGTCATGTAGGGCTTTGTGTGCGTGGGTGAGGAGACGGAAGGTGATTCTCTTGTTGACCGGGAGCCAGTGCAGATCTCTCAGGTGTCCGGAGATGTGGCTGCGTCGGGGGATGTCGAGGATGAGTCTCGCCGAGGCGTTCTGGATCCGCTGGAGTCTCTTCTGGAGTTTGGCAGTGGTTCCGGCGTAGAGGGCGTTGCCGTAGTCCAGTCGGCTGGTGACGAGGGCTTGGGTGACCGTCTTCCTCGTCTCGGTGGGGATCCACCGGAAGATCTTACGTAGCATGCGCAGGATGTTGAAGCATGATGAGGAGACGGCGTTGACTTGCCTGGTCATGGAGAGGGAGGAGTCCAGGATGAAGCCCAGGTTGCGTGCGTGGTCCGTTGGTTTGGGTGCGGTGCCCAGGGCGGGAGGCCACCAGGAGTCGTCCCAGGCGGAGGGTGAGGAGCCCAGGATGAGGACCTCCGTCTTGTCTGAGTTCAGTTTCAGGCGGCTGGTCGTCATCCATTCGGCTACGTCTCTCATCCCTTCGTGCAGGTTGGCTCTGGCGGTGGTGGGGTCGTTGGTCAGGGAGAGGATCAGCTGGGTGTCGTCAGCGTAGGAGATTATGTTGAGGTTGTGTTGGCGTGCGATGGCCGCGAGGGGGCTCATGTAGACGTTGAAGAGGGTGGGACTCAACGAGGATCCTTGAGGGACGCCGCAGATGACTTTGGTGGCCTCTGACTTGTACGGTGGTAGGCGGACTCTTTGTGTTCTTCCGTCGAGGAAGGAGGTGATCCATTCCAGTGCCTTCTCCCGGATTCCGATGTTGCTGAGGCGCTGTATTAGGGTGCGGTGGCAGACAGTGTCGAAAGCCGCGGAGAGGTCCAGGAGGATGAGGGCCGCTGTTTCTCCGTTGTCCATCAGGGTTCGAAGGTCGTCGGTGGCGGCGATGAGGGCGGTCTCGGTGCTGTGGTTCGCTCGGAAGCCAGACTGTGAGGGGTCGAGGGATCCATTCGTCTCGAGGAAGGCGGCCAGCTGTTTGTTGACGGTCTTCTCGATGACTTTGGCCGGGAACGGGAGGAGCGAGATGGGACGGTAGTTCTTGAGGTCGGTGGGGTCTGCTGTGGGTTTCTTGAGGAGAGCGCTGAGTTCGGCGTGCTTCCAGCTCTCAGGGAAGGTGGCGGAGTCGAAGGAGGTGTTGATGATGTCCCGCAGGTGGGGTGCGAGGACAGTGTCGGCTTCGTTGAAGACGTGGTGAGGGCAGGGGTCAGTCGGAGATCCGGAATGGATGGAGTTCATGGTGCGGATGGTGTCTTCGGTGCTGATCGGGGTCCAGGTGCGGAGGGTGGTGGTGGGTGGCGTCGTTGCGGTTGTGGCTGGCGTTGGTTGGTTGTTGAAGCTGTTGTGTATGTCCGTGATCTTGTTGTGGAAGTAGGACGCGAGGGAGTTGCAGAGTTCTTGTGACGGGGTGATGTCATTGTTTCCGGCGTTGGGGTTGGATAGCTCTTTCACGATGTTGAAGAGTTCCTTGCAGTTGTGTGCGTTGTTGTCCAGCCGGTCCTTGTATGCATTTTTCTTGGTGGCGCGGATCAGTTGGTGGTGCTTCCGGGTGGCGAGCTTGAGGGTGGTCATGTTGTCCGTCGTTGGTTCCCTTCTCCATACTTTCTCGAGGGCTCGACAGTTCTTCTTGGAGCTCTTGAGTTCGTCGGTGAACCATGGTGTTTTTCTGCTGCAGGGTCTGCTGGGTGGGGTTCTCAGAGGGGCGAGTTCGTCCGCGCAGTCGTTGATCCATTTCGTGAGGTTGTCGGCGGCCTGGCTGGGGTTCGCTGAGTTGGCGGGAGGGTGCTGGCTCAGGGAAGCGGTGAGCTGGTCGGCTGTGATCTTGTTCCAGCTTCTTCGAGCAACCTGTTGCTGGTGGTGGTGGATCGTCGTTCTTCTGAAGGTGAAGTGGACGCAGCTGTGGTCCGTCCAGTGGAGTTCTGTTGCGTGGCTGAAGGTGACGTCTTTGCTGGATGAGAAGACGGCGTCGAGTGTGTGTCCGGCGTAGTGGGTGGGGGTGGTCACCAGTTGCTTGAGTCCTAGGTTGTCGAGGTTGTCGAGCAGGCTGATGGTGTTGCGGTCGTTGTTGTTCTCCAGGTGGAAGTTGAGGTCCCCCAGGAGGATGTAGTCAGCGGAGGGGAGAGCGTGCGGGCTGACGAAGTCGGCGATGTCCTCGCTGAATCGTGTGCGTGGTCCCGGGGGTCGGTAGATCAGGGTGCCTCTGAGGGTGGTCTTTGGGTTGGTGTGGATCTGGAAGTGCAGGTGTTCAGCGGTGGTGAGGGTGTCATCGGTGTTGGTAGTGATGCGGATGGTGTCTCTGTGGATGATGGCGATGCCTCCTCCGGTCTGGTTGTCGCGGTCCCTCCGGGTGATCTTGTAGCCCTCTGGGATGGCGATGGCGATGTCTGGGGCTGAGGAGGCGTTCATCCAGGTCTCGGTGATGAAGGCAACGTCGGGGGCGGTGGTGTCGAGCAGGTTCCAGAGTTCTACGGCGTGTCTGTGGACGGAGCGGGTGTTGAGCAGGATACACTTGAGGTGGGTGCTGCTGGAGTTCGGCTTGGCGGGTGCAGGGAAGGTCCGGATGCAGGTGAACTTGCAGGCGTGGCAGCTGAAGGGTCCGTGGGTGTGCTTCGGGGCGGCTCGGTGACATCCTGGGATGTGGCCGGTGTTGAGTGCGGTGAGGTCGGCGGCGCTGTAGGTTCGTCGGGTCGGCTTCCGTCGGTGGGGGCCAGGGGTCCTGGCGCTGGTCGCGATCCGGTCGCGGACGGGCGCAGACGGGCTTACCTTTGGCGCGCCTTCGGCGCACAATCGGCGCGCCCGCTGCGCGTGACCGCTGCGCGTTCGCACGGTCGCCATTTAAGGCGAAGTGCGCGGGTGGGCGGAGCAGCTGGGAGGCGGGAGCGGGGAGGGAAACAGAAGAGAAAAGGGGCGGGGCTGAAGGCGGTGGCGGGAAGCGGGAGCGGGGGGCGGCGAGGGGGCCAAGCACGACGAGAAGCGGCAAAAAGCAAGCACAATTACAGGCAAAAATACGGGGGAAAAAGGACAGTGACACGCTCTAGGGAAGAAAAAAACAAGCACAATTACAGGCAGAGACACGGGGGAAAAAAGACAGTGAAACGCTCTGGGGAGGAAAAAACAAGCACAATTACAGGCAAAAACACGGGGGAAAAAAGACAGTGACACGCTCTGGGGAAGAAAAAAATACAAGCACAATTTCAGGCAAAACGAGGGAAAAACCAAGGAGAGCGCTCAGGGCGGCAGCGAGGCCGGCGCTGAGGCAGAGGCAGGCACTGGGGGCACACGCAGCAGCTGGTGGCCGTGCGGCGCGGGGGTGTCCCACAAGTCCAATCTCCCTTAAGCATTGTAATACTCAGAAATCTTAAATGGACTGCTCATACGGAATCATCAGGGCCGGCTTTAGGGCAGTACGACCGGTGCGGACGCACTGGGCGCTGGCGCACTGGGTGCTGACCTGTGGAGGGGGCACTGACCACAAAGGGTCACCGTGTTTACCAATAACTTATGATTAGAGAGACGTGGGGCACTTTTTCCTATTGGTAGTGAGAGAATCCGAGGAGGCGGTTATGGATGTGGGGCGCCAAAAATGATTGTCGCACCGGGCGCCACCAGCGCTAAAGACGGCCCTGGGGATCATTGGCTGCACTTCAGACATTTATCAGAAGGGTGACTATATCTTTCCTTGTGCAACTATCACTGGTTTCAAAATTATTAAACGTAATAAATGATTTGCATTAGCCACAATAACGCTGTTAAGAGAAAAGATCACTTCGCCTGCATATATGGGAAATGGTTCTTACCGCAATGATAATGAGGGCAACAGTACTGTGTAGTGTTCAGATCTACGCTGAGGATCTCTCCTTCACTGCACACAGGAATTGGCTCAATGCAGGACTCACAAACTGAAACACACATAAGAATGTAATTTTTATAGCTATTATTTGCTCACACAATTTTGTATTTTCTTATCAGTTTAATCAGATTTCTAAACGCTTTATTTAAAAAAAAACAGACGTTTATGTAAACATTGAAGTGTATGATAAATTGTACTCATCAGATTGTGCAGGGTTGTGAAGGTAATATAGAGGAACCTTTATAACATTGCGATAGTCTTAATTATGTAGGTTTGTGTGTTTTCTTTTAAAAATCCAACGGAGCAAATAAGTTCATTTAATTTTCTATGATGTCTATAATATCCATGTCTATAAACAATTTTACAGAGCTAAATTTTAAAGTAGAAGGACTGAGCCAAACGTCAAAGAAATGCAAGCTTGATCAAATTGTATATCCTTGCCTAAGTGCTTGGCATTAATGGCTCTGTACTACCTGCTGTATGTTAGTATTTTCAAATGGTCTGTTCTAGGCAGGCGGAGATCTCTGTGCCTTCACATAACCACCACATAACATTACCACAAGGTAAATAAAACATGCCACTTTTACGTTGTCAATTGAGCTGGAAAGTCAGATCTAATGTCAGAATGTTCATAGAAATACATTTTAGTCAATCACTGTAGTTTGTCTGCATCATGGGCACCAGTCTGAAAGATGTACATACCACAAAGATACGAGAAACAGCAGGGGTCATCCTGTTTGACTTCAACAATGAACTGATCTTCCCTACATTCTGGCCGAGAAATGTTGGGACATGCAAAAGGGTCACACACTAAGGAAAGAGAAAAATGCACACAGTTGTATGACAACATTCAGGTGTATAGCAGCATATTTTCTCAACAGGGCAAAATAATGGTTTTACAGCATCAAACATTGTTCTCAACAAAAGCTAAAATATACCTGATGCTCTTGCATGTGAGGCAAACAATATATACATTTATCATCGCACAAGGCATTTTTCCCAGTGTTGCTGACCGGTTGGGGACTCTACTCCCCACACTGCTTAGCGGCTGGCACCGCCATCATAACCAGCTCCGCGCTAGGAGTCGCACTTAAGCTGCTCGGGGCTCCCGCAGCGCAGGAGCCTTTCATCGCACAAGGCACCTTTCCCAGTGCTGCTGGGCGTTTGGGGACTCTATTCCACTGTCTATTCCACACACTGTTTAGCGCCTGGAGACGCCAAAGTCACCAGGTCCATGCCAGGAGGAGCCCTTAAGCTGCTCGGGGCTCCTGCAGCACGGGATGCACGTGTACGTGCCCGAGCAAACCCCGGGCCAAGGGCAGGCCCATCTGCACCCGTCACCAGCCGGAAGAGGCTGGGCTGGGACAGGTCCCTTGGTCTCATCTTCGAACTCTTTGGTCTTTGGGGATCACCAGGCAACTGCTTCCTCAACTCTACTATTAAGGACATGAACAAGGTACTTTGTATATTTTGTTCTTAAGTGTCATTTTATGATTGACTTCCTTGGCCTCCCGCCACCAAGCTCCTTTAAAGTGTTAGATTTTGGAGAGTGATACCCATCTCCCCATACCCCCTAAGAGGTCCATATTGTGGCACATACAAGCCAGGTGAATCTAGCTTATGCAGCAATGGGCCAAAGGAAAATGACTGCTGGCCTAGGGGGGTCCCAGGAAGGAATACAGTATCGAACATTGATTCTCATTTAACCAGGGCAGCAAATGTTGTAATAAAGGAGATAGCATTAACCAAGAGAAGGCTTTCACTGGAGATGGAGAAATTTGCACAGGGCTTTGCTATGGCCAAGAATGGATAGGAGTTAGGGAAGATAGGGGACACAGCGGGAATTTCAAGACCTCCTGTATCCGTGCCCATACCAAAGGAGACCCCTCCTGTTGAATTGGCCACGCCCATATGCATTTTGACAGCCAAACCACCAGCTGGTAATGATTAAACTGTCCCTCACTAAAAGGAAGCAAACAGGCTCTAATAGAGTCACGAGAAAGTCTCCTTGGCCAAAATCTCCACTACCAGCCAGGTCCAACCTTGAACTGTTGCTGGACACCCTTTACGTTAGACTGGAGTCAATTAATAAAGATCTCTTAGCACCAACAATATTAAAGCTGGAAGGGATTGAGTTGAGACTTAATTATTTTACTCTCATGTGTAACAATTGTTTTTTAAGGCTAGAGCCAGTGGCTGGGGGGGAGGGGCAGCATGTCTGGTCGCCACTAATATAAACCAAGTTCCTCAGGCGAGATGCACTAAAGATCCAGCAGGCGAGGAATCGTCCTGTAGATCTAAAAACAACTGAGCACCTGGTGAGTCGATATTTGCAGTCCAGGTGGCTCAAATGTACAGGCCATGAACATCCAAAGAAGGCTCACTACCTATGTGCACGTCGCCTCAGCCCATAATGTCTAAGGCTGAAAATCAATGCATTCTCGACCTGCTCCCTGAATCTGCTCCCCTAATTGCTGTTTTAATGGGGGTTCCCCTGCTATCACAAGGTCTAAAGGAAACTTCTCTGGACCTAATTCACAAGGCGACTCACTGATGTAACAGCAACGTGGTAAATGGATCAAATATATCTTTGGACATTATTATGGCCAGAAGAGTGGGATGGATCGGACGTAGGACTAGAACAAATGTAGAGGGGGATTGTGTAATTGTAAATTTCAAGCACCCCATGCAGACTGAGGTGTTAGTGGGATGCCATTACAGGAATAGCACTATAACCTTTAATGGCGGTTGGCCTTTAAACCGGTTAGGCCTGGTCAAATAAAAAACGTGGACACGATCTTACCCATGACCAATCGTTTCCAACCTTTGGACAGTCTACAGGGTCTTGACGAAAACGATTGACTAAAGCCAGTGGTTGAAAAGAAGCAGGGCATTAAACCGCCAAGCAAGGTTACTAACAACTTAATCCCACCAGCATCTATGACTGAACCACTGCTTGATACACACCCTAACTCCCTTTCCCCATCCGTCATCTCTGGTATCTCCTGTACGAAGGTTCTCTTGTGGAACATAGCTGGTCTTGGGTCAAATAGGGGCAATATATCCTGGGAACATTTTCTCTTAATGCACCATATTATTGCCCTACAAGAAACATGGGAGCCGAATGACAGTTTTTTCTGAATGGTTTTATCTCGTTCTGTAAATATGCAACCCTCTTGAATATGGGAAGAGCAAGGGGGGACTTCATTTAATGTTTTCACATAAACTTTCCTGTCAGACCAAAATGATAGAATGCCAATCACCCCATGTACTAGCAGCAGAATTGTCATTCAAGAATCTTCCTGCCCTGCTAGTTGTTAATTTTTATAATTCCTTTTCTAGAAGCCACGAGACAGAACATTTTCTAGCTCTACAGGACTTTGTGGAACACTACAGGGACGGCAAACAAACTAATGATTTGATAATCCAAGGGACTTTAAGATTCACCAATGTGTTCTTAATTGCTTTTGCAGGATGGAGCAAGGGGATTCTTTACTACTGAAAAACCACTTTGAGCACAGACCGTCTGGCATTTTTACAGCAAACAGATTTGTCCGCTCTTGTCCCTACTTATGTAGGAAGTGGCAGCCCAAGTATTATTGATTACATCATACTCTCCGCACCCTTTACTCTCGGTTGAAGAGACCTGAGCATCTCTTGGAATTGTCATGGCGATCATAATCCTCTCACACTTGAGCTGTCCTATTCTTAAAAGGGGTGGCGGTCAGTTGTATCTCCAAAACAAATATTAGTACCAAAGATCAAGCACGCAGGCTGAAGTGGGAAAGCAGTACCCCGGAAAGTTTCCTAGAGTAGTGCAGGAAAAGAAAAATGGATCAAACAGATCTAAACTGATGGCTTTACATATGCAATCGATTGATTATGCAATACAAGTAATGGGATAGGGATCCCAACATCAGGAAGAAGAACAGGGAGGACATGAGGTGGGCAGGCAGGTCTAAACAATGAAAAGGGGAGAGGTGACCAACCCCATTGACTGGGTCATGTTATAAACTCTGGTGAATTGGGGCATTACAAAAAAAATTGCCTCAACCTAATATCAGGAATCTCTCCACACCCAAGATTACTCAGAGCACACAAATCTAGTATCCACACTACCAGGACAACATCATAGGTGCTGACTCGGCTTTTAATGCATTAATCCCAGTTGATTACAATTTATAATAAGTGTATGATTGATGTTGAGCTCAGCTCACATTTTGTCTCGTCGACACCTGCCGCAAGCTACTATGCCTTGAAAATGTCTATATTTTCTTCTTTACCTCCTTTGAGCTTGTCCATTCAGCAGTCGGTATTTCAAATAGAAGAGGTTCTTACCATATTAATGATCCTGTCACTATTAGCTTGGGTCCTATACCTAATAAGCATGCCTTTTTGCTGAGCCCTATGTCCCCTGCAAGTTAGGTGAGACGAGATGTATTATTTAAGATAAATTGCACTGTTTTCTGTACGATCGGAGTGTTCTGTAATGTTCTGTAAACAAATCAACATTAAGTTTTAGCTGTTTTATATGAATTTGATAATCAGGCTATGGAATGGGAAATGCAACTGTCTGAATCTTTAAAGTAAAATGCTTGAACAAGTTACTTCTACCTTGTGGTCTAAACGTGTAAATTACATTTAATGTATCCTTTCAATTAATTGACCCTGTAAAGATCACGGTGAACTCCTTGAAAAAGCTGCCTTACATCTGACAGTATAATTTCCATCCTGAGGCTGAAGCTAGGATTTGCCATGTCATTCTGATTTCAATTAGCAAAGCATCTGAATGCCCACTGTAAGTAACTGCAACACTCATTAATTAATTCTTTTATTGTGTAGTTAATAAAAACCGTTACAATGTAAAATGCAATCTTGTTTAAAAAAAATAATTTTTTTTTTAGAAATATACATTATTATACAAGTGTTACAAACAACAGTTGAGTGAAATTGTAAAAGACAATGATACTATGGAGTTTAAAAAAAAAAAGGTAATTCACTAATAAAAGATACAGTTTTAAGAGTCCTAAACATTCAGGGTGGTATTAACTCGTTACAAAAATGTTGTTTGTTTTTTCGAAATTAATGACATATTTGATCATTCGACAAATAAATTGTGGGTCAACTGAATCCATCACTTGTAGAATCGCAGAGCGACATGTACAGATTCCTTTTTCTTTGAATTTTGCCTTTAATAACCTCCGGCGGTCACTATCCAGTGCGGGGCAAATGCAGATCATGTGAATAAAGTCTTGGGTAGCAGCGCCACAAAGATCACATTCTGTGTGACCCGGTTGCTTCCAGCCAGGTTGATCGGCATTTGTTGGTAGTTTACTCATACGTAGGTTTAAATATTTTTGTTTAAGATGTGGTGGAAAGACGAGACCTAGATAGGTTGCAGGTGCCGGGTTTTTGTAAGATTGCAGTGTCATCCAGGCATGTGAGCGTTGTCTCAAAATTGATTTGTCGTCAATCCGCGAGTGCATGTTGGCTGCCTTTTTTACTGCCTGCTTAAATATTGACGCAGATAGCTTCTTTTGCCATAGTGGTACCAGTTCAGTGATTTCCAGAGAGTAGATTAAATACTTCGCATGCTGGGAGCTAGGATTCCTTTGCATGGCTTCCCAGATTGCAAGGTTGGTTTCTATCTCGCGGTTCAGCCAGATGCTGTACCAAAATTTTACTGCCTCATATTTTTTTAGCAATATTTGAGACTGCAGGCCAAATTCCAACCGTACCTGAGCTGGTGAGGCGTCACATGGTAAGCTGCATACCCGTTTATACACTCTAGTTTGAATTTGGTCCAAAAGCCGAGCGCTTCGTCCACAGTGTACCACACTGCCATAGGCTATTGTTGGAAGTAGCTTGGCTTTGATGACTGTTAGGAGGGGAGTAAACAATGGACCGTTCAGCTGCTTAGAGAGGCTGCTGAATGCGTGTAGTAAGGCGGCTCCTTTCTTCTCAATGGCATCAAAGTGCGTGGAAAAGGTAAACCGTCTGTCCAGGTATATTCCCAGGTATTTATAGCTTTCCACTGATTCCAAATTCTTATTATTGAGTGTGAGGTTTGTTGGTTTTATACAACGGTGGGTTATTGTCATGACCTTTGTTTTTTTGGTGTTTATTTCCATGAGATTCTGTCTGGTATATTCTGCTATCTCTTGAATAAGGCGTTGCAATCCCATCTTAGTCTGGCTAAGGAGAACAACATCGTCAGCATAGGAGAGATGCGTGACTGGCAGTAGTCCTAGCCGTGGGGGATGTGCATTGGTCCTGTCTAGCCGTGGTGTTAGATCGGCCATGAATAAATTAAACAGATATGGGGCCAAAACGCAGCCTGGCTTTAAGCCTTCGTACGTGCTAATCGTCCGCGTTAGCCTATTGCCGTTAGCAATCTTGACCTGCATCCAGGTGTTGCTGTATATTTCTATTATTGGATTCAAGATTCCGTCGGGCAGGCCCTGTTCCTTTAGTTTAGACCAGAGTAATTGTCGGCTGACACGGTCGAAGACCGCCTTGAAATCCACAAAGCATAGGTGCAATGCTTGTTGATTTTGCAGGCTTTTTTCAGCTAACATGCTTATGGCTACGACATTTGCCATGGTGCCTATGCCCCGGCGAAACCCTGACTGGTTTACTGGGATTTTGTTGTTGTCGTCAGACCATTTAGTAAGATCAGTTAGCACCAGGGAGGCATAGTACTTAGCTTCTGCGTCGAGGAGCGATATCAGGCGGTAATTTGCTGGATTTTTTCGATCGCCGCCTTTATATATTGGACTGATAATCGCCCCTCTCCAGCTTTCCGGGATCAGACTGGAAATATTTATCGTCAAAAACAGTTTGTTAAAGATACTAGCCCAGGAATGGGAGTCTTCCTTATAGATTGCCTGGGGGACGCCATTCGGACCAGGTGCACTGTCTTGCCTGCTTTTCTCTATAATTTGTAGAATTTCTAATTCCTCATATATTCGTAGCGTGTGGTCTGATCCCTTCTGCTTATTATTCGAGGTGTTTGGCCGATCAGAGACTGTTGTCGACTGAGACTCTGCCTTTTGGATTTTGTGCACTGGGATTACTGTTAAAGGCAGAGATGTCCTGGGGTTTATAGAGAAGGTATCAATTAGATGCTGTACCCATGCCATTTCCGTGATACAGGTCATACTTGTGGTGTTTATAGTTCTATTCAAGGAGTTTACTTGCAGCCAGAAGGCTCTCGGGTCGGGTTTCTTTGCATTGTGTTCAATTGTTGTCCAGAAGTTGGTTGCCTCCGTTTTTTCTCAATCCAGATTTGTTTTTTATATAGTTTCTTAAGAAGACGTACATCCTGCCATGACTTAGATTGTGGGCTGTGTCCTTGTGCTCTCCGCAAGGACTGTCGCAGACGCTTTCTTAGAGAGCATGTTATCTGGCTGAGGTAGATCCTATTCTTTGGGTTGAACCTCATTTTGAGGTTGGCATTAGTCTTAGGTAATTTGTTAACAAAGGCAGTCCATGTTTCGACTGTCAGTTCATTGTCGAGGGTGAGCTTTTGCAGTAGGATCTTTGCATTCGTGGCTATTTGTGGTAGGGTGAGGCTCGTCCACCTGAGGCGTTTCAAGTTTATTGTTGAGGTTTCCCCTGGTAGTAGTGGGGCTTCGGGGTGTTTAGGGGGATTTAATTTCAAATATATATGCTGAGCTGAATGATCGCTATCTGGGGAGCATATGATTTGAAATTTTGTGATTAGTCCAAGTAGTGGCAGGGAAACTATGGAATAATCCAGGATTGAGCTGGTACTGAGACCGAAGTAGGTGCGACTGGGAGGTCTGTCCTGTTTTATTCTCCCATTTAGCACCCGCATCCCTTGTTGCTCGAGCTCCCACAGCAGCTGTCGGCCCACTTTATCCCTTCTCTTTGCATTTGGGATATCCTGTGTTTCGACAGCCCAAAGTTCGTTGGCAGCGATGATGTTGTCTTCGTCCTCGTGGGGATGTAATAGATTGGTGTTGAAGTCACCTGTGAGGATTATCTCCCAACTGGGCTGTTCAAGATGGAGTCCTGATATTACACTGTTAAGTTTTTTAAAGAGCTCTTGTTTTACTTTGATGCTTGGGTGGGCGTATACGTTGATCAAAATGATGGTTCCGACGCCAACCTGTGAGCCCATTTCAAGTTTGATTATTTGCATTTCTAGGGTAGATATGGATAACTGGGAAGACTTGATATTCAATGCTGTGGAGATGTAAACCGACAGACCGCCCTTTGCTCGTCCGTGGTGCTGTGTTCGAGTGGCACTGACATGGAGACATTCTACCTGGGATGTCGACTGGAGCTGTTAACCATGTTTCCTGTAAAGCGATGATTTCATAATTATCCCAGGAGTCCGTTTTTCGCTTATCATTTAGGATATCTTTTGCTCCTGCGATGTTCCAGGATAGAACTTTAACGGAACTTTGGTCATTTTTGCCACCCAGAGTGTTATTTCAATTTTGTCTTGTTCCATGGCTTGGTCTGAGCTGATGTTCAGGGTTCGGGTTTTCCGCGCCCCTGGCGCCATGTAGTACTGAATATATGGATCGTTTTATCAGCAAGCTGTTATCTCTTTTGTCATACTTCATTAGGAGGGGAGACGGGTAACCTGAGGTTACCTCGGCTTTGAGGGTGATTCCCCACTCTTCAAATTTGATGGTTTCGTGAAGTATCTCCTTAGCGATTTCAACGTTTCTCCACGTTGTTAGGGTGCCCTCCTTTATTAGATTGTTTCCAAGATTAACAAATTCTATTATTAATAAATCTTCAGATGTTATGTGGTTGAGCCTCGAGATTGTTGATATTAAATATAAGATGTTACCTCTGTTTAAGTAATCTTGTGGGCCTTGCGTTTTGTAATTTGGAATGAAGAGAATCCTTCCTTCTGTGTTCAATTTAATATCTTTCATTCGCTCGTGTGTCCGGTGCCTTATTGTTTTATTTTTCTCTTTTTCATTTACATCGTTTGATGGATGTTCCACGTTGTGCTTGTTGTCATCCCTCCCAGTGAGCCCATTTGCAATTGCCTTCAAGTTTTCTGTATTGGGACCGGGCGAACCAGAGTTTGGTGCATGTTCATCAATAGTTGTTGCATGGGGTAAACATGTCCTGTTACTTGTTTTTGGAGCCTCGACTGGTTGTAAGCCGTTTTGATAAATATTTATCTTGATTAATAGCTGCTCTTTCTTACTCTTGTTTGCTTTTGCTGTAACGTGTCTATGATTTTTGGTGTCCCTTCTGTAGAGCAGTGCGATGGGGCTCTGTATTGTGCGCAAGTTGGGGGCTACTTTTTGTTTATTATTGTCAGTTTTGGCTGATGTCTCCCCTAGATGTCCCAGCTTCCTCGTTACACTTGTGCTGGGCTCCTTGTCCCCTATAGCCTGTTTACAGTCTGGCTGAGGAGTCCGGGCTATGTGGGGTGATTTATACCCATTTTTTTTTGTTTTTTTTTTGTTGGCCCTTTGGGCTCCCTATTATTCTATATGATTGTGTGAATTCATGGTCGATACTTTTAAAACTCCAATTTGCACTGGACTTTTCTATGGAATGGATCGCAAGGTCATCATTACTGCATGTTGATGCGTTTAGGCTTGACCCGTAGGCTACCTCATTTGAAGGTACTTCCACTATGGTTGGGTGGCGCTCTTCCTCATTGATGCTGAGGCTCTTCGAGTTTCTCAAACTCCCGGTTGCCGTGGGTTGCTGATGTTCTCCTTGTTCTAATCGGGTTTCGGCTTTCGTTGAGGTTTTGAAGAAATTAAAGATTGGGTAGTTAGCCAAAGCCTGATTATTTGCAGGTTTACTGTTTGGTGGTTGGTTTCTGGTTTTTCTTGCACGTTTTTTCTGACGTTTGGTTAAAGCTTGTTGTCGATTATTAGTAGGTTTTGTCTGCTCCTGCTTAGGTTGTTCATTTACCGTCGGGCCATGGTTATAAGTGGTGTGGTCCGGCAGTTTGGCCCCTGATGGTATGAGAACTTCTGTGGGCTCACAGGTTTTTATTTTTGTTGGCTGTTTATCTTGTTTGGCTATGTCTTCGACAAAAATGACTTTATGGTGGTCGGAGACTATGGGGTCTCTTTCATCGGTTGTGCCATTAGTGCCAGGATTTACCCATTTGCATTCATGTAAGATGTTTTTCAGTATGATTGGTAGATCCCTTAGCTTTTCGAGTATGGGGCTACATGTGCAGTTTGAGGGCTGTGCCCAAGGGTTATTCTTGTCCCGTAGAGTTGCAAATGTGTGTGCCATGGCATCCAGTTTTTTGTTTATGACAGAAATATGCTCGGCTATTAGGCTCATGAGGTTAATTTGGACATCAAGTTTATCCGACTGCATGTTCAGCGTTGTAATTGATGTTTCTAGAATTTTCCCTAATGCGCCATGCAGTTTAATTATGGCATCCAGGTTTTGGTTGGGATCATGCTTGTATGTTGACTGGCACCAGTCGACCTTGTCGTTGAATGTATTTGCTGAGGGGTTTGAGTGATTCCCGGTCTTTTCCCCTGCCATATTGACACCCACATCCCCATTTTGTTTGGTCAGATGATGTGTTTTTCCAAGCACTTTTGTGGGCGCCAAGTCGAGTAGATCCGACATACTTGATATTTCTATTATTGTTGTTTCCTGACGACCTTCATCGCATATTTATTTAGCTGTGTTCGTGGGTGCGTGCACTTCCTGTTCCAGCCCACTTGTTATTTCAATTGGATTTTGATTTGCTAGCTCGTCGTTGGATATGATTGAGGACTTAATGGATAGTTTCATTTGCTTAGGGTCATGATCGATTTCTCTAATATTCGTGATATGTTTAATGTCAATGGATGGAATTGTGCATTGGATTTGTTTAATCTCCTTGTTTTCAATAGAAGTTAGAGAATCCAACCAAGTGCTGCACTCCTCACCCTTTTTTTTTAGGTATAAGTTTACGTGAGTTAGTTGTCGTGGCTCTTGTCTGGGTGTCGAGTGCTTATTTGGTTGTTCTTGGTAGACTGCATTTAGATTGCTGGTATTAGGATAGCCCTGAGTGGTGCCCATGCCTGGGCCTGGGGAGCAGCCGGCTCCTTGTTGGTCCAGGTTTGTTTCACTTATTATGCATCCTGGGGGTGTGATTGACCTTGTCGCTTTGGTTAGGCTTGTGTGCCCTGTGCTATTATCTGATAGGTTTTCCATGAAACTGACCATAATCCTATCACTTGAGCACTCCAATGTGTTGTGCAGTACTTGATCAAGCTCCTGGCCAAAGCCTCCAGATTCCATGTGGACTTGGGCTTGTGTCTGGAGCATATGCTTATTGAGCCCCTGGCTCGTTTGCCTATAAACCCCTTTGGCTGTTGTCATACACCCGCCGGGATCTTCTGTTCCGATGTTAGTGTTTGGATGAGGGGGTGAGACTAATGCCACTACCGAATGCGTGGATGATTTACTCGGTGTCAACGGTTTTTGGAGTCCGTTTGTTGCTGTTGGCATTGTGTAAATTGCTGCTACAGGGTCTTTTAAAAAGGAGAACTTGCCAGTAGGATTCATGGTGCCGAATAGCGAGTAGATTGGTGGTATTAGCGGAGTTATGGGCAAGTTAGCTGCGTTACTTCCGGAGTTACTGCTGAGTAATTTATTTTTGGATTTTCGTTTCGGGGGTTGTGGGGGTTCCCTCGAGTCTTTCCAGACCTCATTATTCCTGAGAGGATTGGTGTCAAGGTCGCCGACGCCCTAAGGCTGGGTAGGATAATGGAGGTGTAGTATGATTATTCAGCCAGCGTAACCCTTTTTATAACCCACACAACCAACTGGTCTCTGCCCTAACCAGAGTGTCTTCTAATTTGTGCTATGATTTATGCTGTGTACAGTAATCGGCGGACCAATTGGTGAGATCAAGCAGCTTAGCGTTGGTTGTTAGTCACAGGAGTCACAGGAGTCTCAGGGGTCTCAAGGGCCTCGTGGACGAGGGAAAATAGGTCAGCAAGGCTTTCACGCTGCTGTCGCTTCTGTCGCTTGTGCGGGTGCACCAGAGAAGTGGCGGAGGCTAGCAAGAGGGCGTGAGTGTGAGCAAGGGGGGGGTCTGGACTGGGCTTGGGCTGAGCTCTGCCCCCTACTCGGACTCTGCTCGGGCTCTGCTTGCAGTCCTCACCGACTCTGGCCAGGGCTCTCGCGACCAGCACCGCTTTGCTCAGCGGCGCAACTCGCACTTTTTTTCAGGTGGGTCACCGGGCGGGTCTCAGGCTCCGGGCGGGTCTCAGGCTCCGGGCAAGTCTCAGGCTATGCGTCGGCGTTGGAGTTGAGTCCGGAGTCAAGTCGGACTCCACGCCGTCTCTCCCTTAGCCGCGGTCTCAGCTCGAGGTCGCCGGGAACGGAGCCCCCCAGCACACCAGCGCTCCACTTATTTTCCCGCTCCCGCTCAGAGGCTCCCGCAGGTTGCGGGTCGCGGGTCTCCCAATTGGGTCTTGGGGACTCGAGTAACGGGTCACTTTGCGGGTCTTAGGGAGTCGGGTCTCGAGACGCACTGCTCTCGCTGGTCTCTCTCACTGGTCTCCCGCGCCTGACGCCGCTGTTGCTGCTGCTCTACAGCGCCACCTCAGAGTTCAATGGAGCGTTCTCTTGCAAAGGTATCATAACTCGCAGGAGAGGGAGGGGGTGTACTGCAACACTCCCAGTTCCCTTATAAAAAGGCAGGGAAAAATGTGTTCTGCAACATTCAAGATCTCAGGGGATCAATGGCTTAGTTAGTCTCAGTGGTACCCAACCAAGTCACAATGTTTCATTCATGCCAGCAGCTGTATGATGGTTAACTGTTCTAGACCAGTGCTTCAACTTTTTTTACATCCGTTTTCAAAAAGAAAGCCAGTGCCTATTTGTTCTCCAATTCATCAGAGGGCAATTAATATGGCGGGGATGCCCAGAGGGGTTTATCAAGTCTTTCTGCTTAGTCTTTCTGGGTTGGTCTATGCCGGTTCAATATTACTTTATGTTACTTTCTTCTGCTACCTTACAACAATGCAAGGTTGATTCCTTGTCATTGGTTACTGCTAGAAATTGGGACTCTAGTTGGCAAAGGTATACACCCAGTCCAAGTAGGGACCACAGACCTAGTCAGGGTAGGTCAGATACACATCCGTCATTAACCAATGCTTGCCCTCTGGTACAGAACAGTCAGGCTTAAGCTAAGATGCAATATGTAAAGTATTTGTTCACATGACACACAGTAACACAGTGAAAGCACAAAAAAAGACTCCACATCAGTTTAGAAAAAGAGAGAATAATTTTATAATAAAAACAAGACCAAAACAACAAAAATCTGATAAGCAGAAGTCGAGATATGAATTGTTAAAGATTAAATGAAAGACTAGCGCTTAGAAGCACATTGTGCTCAAAGAGTTAATTGGTTGCACTGACCTGGGACAAAGTCACTAAAAGTTAAGTAGCATACTTTTTAGCAACACACTCCCACAGAATGTCTTGCAAGAAACTTTTCCTGCAGCTGTTGGATCCTTTAACATAAATCAGCAAAAGAGACACTGTGATTATCTGTGAGTATCACTTTTGCTCAGTCTGTAAATGTAGACTTTAATTGCACTGCACTTGTAACTGCAGCTGGCCTGTTGAATGATGGCCCACAGTTTAGTCTAGAAAGATAAGCTGGTTTCAAATGTCACTCTTGGTAGTTTAGCCTAAGTAACAAGGCAATCCTGTGAGAAACCAATCATTGTAAAAATCCACAACAAATTAACAACTTACAATGTCCATACAAAAGTTTAAGTGAATTAAAGCAATACAATCTGATAAATGGGCAAAATTAGGAGAAATAAGGTGGAATTTAAAGGTTTTGACAAAAGATATAAAACGTTAAAAAGGCTTAGTGGAAAAAGATATTGAACTTATAATCAATATTATTAAAATACCACCTACAAAAATAAGTATTCAAATTTCTGGCAAAAAATCCTATATAAAAAGAAAAAAATTACAAAATGTAACTATTGAAAATTAATGTAATCACTTTCATCCAAACATAATCAAAAATGTCCCAATGAAAAAATAAAAGTAAATTCAGCAGTAAAGCGTCAAGATGCGCAAGTTCTAAGATGGCCACAAATTAGTTTACACCCATTATAAATGTGTTCTCAAGATCTCAGTGGTGGACTTGTTATTATGCAAAGTAGAATAATAGAATGCATATGTACTTTTCTGACTCATTGCATAACTATTCTTCCATGCCCGTAACTGACATTTATGCAGTCTAAAACAAACAACATTCACATTTAAAGGTGCAAAAGCATCACAGTAAATCACTCACCACACTGGTAATGCGGACAGCAGGAATGAGGGGTGTAGTGGGCAACCAATTTTTCACCAGCTTTACATGTTGTGTTAGTTATATCACACAAAGTCATGTTGCATTCTGAAAGCACAAAACGCATCTTATAAAATACTAGAACATAGTGAAACAGTAAATAACAACTGAATTGTTTATAGTAATTAAGTGCAAAGTTTATACCAAAGACAAAGGGGAGAGGATGTGGCCTAACAGCAAGAACAGTCGCCCTCGTAGCTGGGGAACCGGGTTCCAGTCTTGGCTGGGACGCTCAACATCCAGTGATTCTGGGAAATCACTTCATCTCCCCGTGCCTAACAAAACATGAATGTGTCCGTCTATAATGCAACTGTTATGTATGTAAAGCTCTCTTATTCCTTCGGGTCGAGTTCGGGCTATATAAAACAAATGAAAATAGTAATACAAAATCCGATGCCAGTTTTTGCAAATTATATTATGCCCTTTAGAGCAGAAAGGCCTTAACTGTTACAGTGAAACATGCCTGGTTAAATCAAATCTAGGGTCTGATTCATAAAACCATTTTCGGCTACAAACATGTTTGCAGCTTAAATGGACTTCATTTAAAGCTGCTGGGTATCCACAAAACGATACCCATGAACATAAATGCATTTATTACTGTATAATTGTACTCCACTACTGTGTACTAAGGCTATACAGATTTCCTGTTCTGCAGTAAATAGGAGAATCAGAAAGAGAAACACTGGAATGTTGGAGCAGAGGCTTATTCGAGCCAACCATGCACATTGGAAGTAGGGGTGCAGGGGGGTGCTGCAGCAGAGAAGGTCAAGTAGAAGGTCAGTAGCCCAAATCTGCAATGTAGAGGTGTCCCTTCCAGCTTAAAGACAAGCCGACCCATAACTTAGGCGCCCTTGCATGATGGCAGGTGGGCGCCAGGCAGCACACAATGCACCAGAGCTAGGAGACAGCAGAAATGTACCATATCTTTGTAAATATGGAGCATTTCTGCTGTGTGCCTTTCACGCAACTCAGCGCAGCAAGTTGCCTTGCTGCTTTGGGTTGTGTCAAATGTAAATAAATCTGCCCAAAAAGTTCTGATTAGACAACCAGAGCAGTAATCAGCTAAGCAGACTATAATCATACCAAATACCATAAAAGGGCCTGCTGAGCTGTTCAAAGCAGACAGAATACTGAGAAACTGTAAATTGAGCGTTAGTCTCTCACACCTCATCCTCCACCACACTGCTACTTGGTGCATTTTACAACATGATAACAGCACCTTGGTAATCATCACGCACGACAATGAAACACTTCCCACATATGTTCACAAAAAGAAAAACAACACCCTTCCAACCACACATCACCCCACATGTCGTAGATTGCAGTCCATGTAGGTAAGCACTTCAGTGACACACATAGTAAGCACTATACAAATTTGCAATACAATGTAATATTTATCATTTGTTCATCACCAAGATTTGATTTGATCCAGTTAAAATATTTGTTTCCATCACCCTGCCACATAATCCATCATCTCCCGCATAATCTGCAGATTTTAACAACAAACTCATTTTATTTCTAGCTTAAACAGATCAAAAGTTACTAAAAATGTTGCAACATGTGCTGCAGTGAAGTGAAAGGTCCTTTGCTGCTAAGGTTGACTGGCCACCTTTCAGTTACTTACAGCTGTATTTTGTTGTGGAACTGTTACTAATGAAGTGAAACCTTTGCCCAGACAGTGTTAACATGTAATATTGACAAAAATAATGAAGTGACACTTTCACACATTTGGCTTCCACTTCCACATATTTCCAGTGGCCCTGTCTGTACCCCAGATAAATGGTCAGATAGTTCACTTTACAAAATCCTCTCACTTTGCAGTCAAAGAAAGAAACGTCAACAACATCTCCACCTTTAAAGAGTAAACAGCAATCTGTCAGAAGATATACCCTGACATTTAACCTGTCTTGGAACATGCAGCAAATGTAGCGAGGTAAACAAAATGTGCAGGCATTTCTACTGCTTATTCAGGTTCGAACCTCCCACACCTCTATACTGCGCCACCTGCCTCCGTCATTTGGGAGGGCCAGAGATAAATATGGGCTGGCCTGCCGCTCAAATGCCCCTCCCACTGTGGCTGGAGCCCTAGTTCAGATGTTGAATGAGCAATAAAGAGGTCTTTACATTTTGTTTTTATCTTGTCACATTTGTTGTGCGGTTCAGATACAAAGGTCAAATGTCAGGCTATATCTTCACATAATTTGGGCTTTTTCTTTGAACAGAGAGAATGGTGTTTTCTTTCTTCGACTTCAAAGATAGAGAATTTTATAAAGTGAATTAAGTGATAGTCCTTCAGGAGTACAGGAAGTTTGAATGGAAAGGCAGTAGGATGTCAGAAACAACATTTTAATATCTGTAAATTAATTGTACAAATATTTCTAAATGTATCGCCCATTTTGGAAGCACACACAAGGCACCTTTTTGTAGTTCTGAAACGTGATGGAAACAAAGGACACAGGAAACAGAGGTGCAAAGCAAATCAAGATAATTTTCTTGGTGATCACCAAATGATAAATCTTTGCAAAAACCAATTTTCACACATTATTCTATGCTCAGTCTACAGTTTTAGAAGTAAAGCTGCATGTCTATGCAAAAAGGTGGCCAATTCCATATAAAATGTGCTGTATGTAAATGGCAGTGCACTACCACCACATGGTTTAGTAATATATTTGCGACATTGTGCACCAAAATGCACAATAAGCTACATACTACACCAAAACCACTCTCATGCTGAATGGATGTGGTTCATTTGATACACTTGTTCTGTGTGTGACGCTCTGATTTTTCACAATTACGTTTACCTCAGTGATGTAACATTAATGGCAACACCCCACTCTGAAAATTGTTCCAGCACCACTGGAGCCATTATAAGCCTAAGCCACTTTATTGTCATTAATAAAGCTTCCAACATTTTATTGTACTAATACAGAAGTTTGTAAAAGCCCCAAACTTATCATTTGCTTTAACTCGTTGCTTTACCTTGAAAGGGCGAGATTTTGATCGATACCTTATATCTATTGATCCAAACCTCGATCTGGTCGACTGAACCTTTATTGCCTGTCTTGGAAGGAAACGGTACACCTATCTGCAAATTAGTTCACCCAAGAAAGGACTCTACTCTCAAAGATCACGGACAACTTCTAGGTTTCAAAAGTTTATTGTAAAGATATAATGAGCTGCAAATACAAGCATCTCAGAATGAGATTCACGAGATACACAGGTCCAATTACATACATGTGCTCTCGAAAAGCCCTCAGACGAGCAACAGAAATCACTAACACAAGTTCTAAAAATAGCAAAGCTATCAGCATAGACGCATATCTCTCCTTCATTTAGGTTGGAGGAAAACAAACACAGGTTAGGCGTCCCTACCCTGTTCTAGATGGTATCCCTACTTAACCAAATCCCAACCTAACAAAGGTGTCAGCAATGAATGACCCCCAAAGGAAGTCACCCACTCTAAGTCTCTTGGTGAAAACCTAAAGTTCTCCAGTCATGACCCCTCACTGCCTACCCATCCGCTCTCTAAAGGGTCCTCAGGTCTCTGCTCTAACTCCACCCAGGGGTGCTGTCCCTAATACAAAACAGTCAACAACATTTGAGACGCCCCTTGCGAAACGCCTCTCACGTGGTGCAACTTCAGGCTTTTTTCCATGATGCTTTGTATTGGGCCTCAGACGTTAGAGTTGACCTTGCTTCTCAGTCTCTTCTCCGGCCCGCTGATACCCCTTAAACATTCCAGAACCCTCCTCCATGTCTGGGCCGTCTACTGAACAGACCTCTATTCATTCACTTATAATTGGATCCCCCCTTTCCTGTTGCAGACAGATATCTGCCGCCAAGAACCCAACTCTCATAGACTTCTAAAAAGGCTTGCAACATTTCTCAGCCCAGACATGTACGTGTAAATCAATGCTAAAACATTTCAGGCCTACAATATTTCACATTATGATTATAGCATTCTATTTCTTCATTTAATTAAAGCATGTTAAAACTCTTATTCTATCATTTGGAAAACATTACTCTAAATCATGGCCCATTAATGCAATGACCAAAACGTTAAACAATCTGTGTCGTGAAAAGAAACACCTTCCCTTTTAGCTCCAGCTCTGGCCCTGAGGCCTACCACGTTCTGCGTTTTACCACAGACCATCTTATATGTTAACAGCTACACGACATAGATTCAAAATAATCACGTCTAATAAAATCATATAATGTCACACATTTCTGTATTAGTTCCACTTCTACTTAAATCTCTATATTAGCTATACATTTAGAATATAATTTCAGATACTATTAGCACTCATGGCATTTCTCATCATGACTTGTGCTTACTATAGGTAAGTGTGATGTACTCATACATTTATATCAGTTTGCGCTCTCTCAGTTCCCCCCTTTGATGACCTCTCGGGGTCATCACTAACATTTAAACTACAGTTATTGCTGGCATTCTCTGCGCTTCCAGAGCTCTCAGGCTCCTGTACTGATTATCTTGTATGGCAGCCAATCTCTGCAACTGTTCTCTTTGGGCCCTTTCTAACCTTCTTGCTCTGTACCATTTGAATACCCTCACCAATCCCCACAATATTATCCCACAGATCAATATTATGATGATAGGCTTTAGGATATACCAAATAAAGCTTTTGCCTAAGGTGGAAAACCACCCTCCAACTGTACTCATTCCGTGGCCCACCTTTTCCCAGACATTTTCTCTACTCAAGTCTTCGATCTCTTTGTGTATATTAGTTATGTTCTTAATAACTTTCTCAAGGGGTTTTGAAAGGTCTGGAATGTAAGTGCAACATTCCTGAACCTTCAAAGCCTTACAGACTCCGCCCTCTTTTGCTAATAAGACATCTAATGCAAGCCGATTTTGAAGAACCATAGCCCTTATCGATTGCATCTCTCCTTCTACCAGCATTAAGGACTGAGCAGTGCTGGCAGACAACCTGTCGACAACTGTTGCCAGTCGTCTAATTTTAACATCATTAAGGATTATTCCCAAAAGAGGGAACATAGCTCCAAAGACATCTCCAACCATTTCGGCATCACCTACATCTCTCCTTCCCCTCGATGATGTCTGGCCCTCAATGATCAATAAGTCTTGTGCATGATATATTTTGGGGAAGACAATTGCCAAGTAACATGATCCATACCAGTTGTCAGGTAGTCTCACGTAAGCATTTCTTCCACATACAAAATACACATTTGGAATCACTTGCATTCCCTTCAGGAAATCCTTAGTGTAGTACTCTAAATTAAAAGCATGTTCACAGTCAACTTCACCCACGTATACATTTTCATAATACGTTTTGGCTCGGTGAAGACATAACTTTCCTCTCTGCGCTTTATCTAAAGCTATTGGACCACTACTACCCTTTCTCTTGTGTGACTTCTCTTCCTCGGTCCAATCTAATTTCCCTTGTCCTGATTTTTTCAAAATCTTTTGTCTCCTGTAACGATCATCCACCTGCCCTATGAACTTTTTCTCGACTTCTGACACCTTGCATGTCAGATTATTTCTACGGGCATGTGAAGTATCTAAGGTAATCCAAGGAATGAAGAACTTGGCCAATCTGTCTTCACTCTTCCAGTAATCCCATTTATTCATCTGCTTATAATTCGGGACTTCTGGCAACACAGAATCATAATTGGAGAAATAGTATTCAAAACTATCTCTCTCATAAAATATACTAAGCAATAAGCTACATGTAATGCCATATGTCAGAGGGAGGTGATGATATCGAATTCCTTCATCTACAGACGCAGGCAACTGCATGCAGACGTAGCAATCCTTAACCTCCATGGCATCCACGTATTCATACAAAAGTTTAGCATAAGCATTTGACCTAAAGTCTCCTTGGGACTCGTCTACATGTAACCTGCGGGCTTCTGCAGCCAATAACGCTTTCTCTTGAGTGTTTTCCCTTTTCTCACCTGCAACAGTGGGTGCAAGTGTTACTACAGAATTCGCATCAGTTACCTTTACCTCTTCCTCATGTCCCTTTACATAAGAAATTGTTACCACTAAAGCTATTAATATTATCACTCCTACTATTAGTGTACCTATTATACATTTAGCTCTGCGGTTCGGGGTGCCGGCCTCCATTTCGTCAGACAATCTAGCTTTTCCCTTTCTTTTTGCAAAAAAAGTTCTTTTCCTCTCGTTCCTTTACAGTCTCCTTCAATCCTTTTTTGTCTTTAGAATCCACACAGCTGGAGGCTGACAGCCTTTTTCGCAAAAGTCCTTTCACAGTTCAAAAAGACAACCCTAGCCCTTCTCCATCCACTCAAGGGGTTCCCTAAAATTCTCTGCTTCCTGGGCGCTAGGTAATCTTCTTTTCTTCTGCTTGCTTTATTTACAAAGTCCTTTAACAATCGACTATTAGATTTGTGGTTGCAGCTTCAATAGCATAGTTCAATATTTCCATGCGAAGAGTATGCTCTTCATGTGCTGTTATCGTGGTACCAAAGTCGGGGAATTTCAATTCTGTAAGAAACATGTGTTTTAACTTGCTGAGGCGGGGAGGTCTGGGGAGCACGAATGTTAGTGACCCTTCTTGTTCGACACCGGGTACCAACAGTTGTATTTCCACGGTGATAATGGGCTCAGAACTGGACACCACCACCGCTCGGATCCTCCCTGTCTCCGGTTTCACAGACATTTGTCGCCAGATATGTCCACTCAGGTGTGGAGTATCTTCTGTTAGGCACACGCACTCTTCTTGACCTTCTTCGGTCTGGTGCTTCAGCGCCCTGAGCACCTTCTTCTGGGTCTGAGTCTTCTGATATCGGAGGAAGGGTTGCTTCTGGAGTTGACCTCAGGCTAGAACTTCTTCTTTGCGGCCAATTTGCTTCTCCACGTGCCCTTCTACTCCTTCTCCTTCTGGTCTGTTCTCGCTCTCTTTCAGACCTGTCAGGGTCAGACTCGTACTCCCAGCTGTCTTCTCCTTCTGTAGCGTCTTCTGTTTCGCTGTTGTACTGACCGTCCTCAGCTTGGTCAGACTCGTTCCCTGCTTCCACTGGCACCTCTACAGCTTGGCTAGCCCCCTCTATGGCTTCTTGGTCCTCAGCTGGACGTCCATCCGAGAGAGGAGCTGTTTCCAGAGGTGCTGGAACCCTTTTCGTATGCGACGCGTGTATCCAGTTGGGCAGGCCTCCCACCTTTACAGCTGTACTTGTGATCAGGATGACCTGGTAGGGCCCACGCCAACGAATATCCAAGCAGCTTCTTCTCACATGTTTCTTCACCAGGACCCAGTCCCCAGGATACAGGTCATGGCAAGGGCCCTGGCACGCTGGAACCTCTGCAGCCTGCACCTGAAGGGACACAGAACGCATGGCGTCAGACAGCCCCTTACAATAGTCCAGGATCATATCATCTGTGATATTTAACAGTGCAGTAGCTGGAATAGATGGCAGTCTCATTGCTCTCCCCATTAACACCTCATGTGGTGACAACCCTGTTCTTCTGTCTGGGGTACTACGAAGGCTCATGAGTACCAATGGTAGGGCATCAGGCCAACTCAGGGTCGTTGAGGAGCAAACTTTCGCTATTCTGGACTTGATCGTGCCATTAATTTGTTCCACAATTCCTGAGGCTTCTGGTCGGTAACTGCAATGGAGTTTTTGGTCTATATTCAGTGCAACACAAATCATCTTCACAAGCTCGCTGTTAAAATGTGTTCCCCTATCTGATTCCAAAAAGGCCGGCACCCCGAACCGAGGGATAAGTTCTCTAAGCAGTAACTTAGCCACTGTGAGGGTGTCGCACCTACGTGTAGGGTATGCCTCAACCCATCTGGAGAACACACAAACAACCACCAAGACATAGCGGAGGCGGTTGCATCTTGGCATTTCAATGAAATCTATCTGCATTCTGTTGAATGGACCTCCAGACCTTCCTATGTGACTTAGCGCAACTGGTGTTCTTTTCCCTACATTCAGCTGCTGGCAGGTCACACAACGCTGGCACACTGCTTCTGCTGCTATTCTAAACTTAGGATTGTACCAAGTCTGTCTAAACACTCTCAGCATAGCATCTCTCCCTAAGTGTACGGGACCATGTATGAGTCTAGCCATTGGACTCACCATCTCATTGGGCAACACTGCTCTGCCGTCTGCTGAGACCCAAAAATGAGTCTCACCCATTACACATCCTGCCTTTTCCCATGTTTCCTTTTCTGAATCAGGAGCATTTTCTTGCATGGTTGACAGTTCATCCCAAGTATCAACAGTTTCCAGTATCATGGCTAATTCAGTTCTCATATTTATTCCACCCACATCCACCTCTGTGAAAGAGTAACCTTGTTCTGCGCAATACCGCGCAACTTCATCAGCATATCTATTGCCTTTCGAAACAAAGTCCTCATTTTTGGTATGTGCGATGCACTTTACAACTGCGATACTTGCTGGACATTGCAATGCTTCTAACAACAAGCGCACAAACTCTCCATTGCGAATGGGAGAGCCTGAAGAAGTCATGAACCCTCTTTGAGACCATAACTGCCCGTAATCATGAACTACCCCAAACCCGTATTGGCTGTCGGTGTAGATGGTGACTCGAATTTGATTGCCTGCTAAGCAAGCACGTGTTAGGGCAATAATCTCGGCTACCTGAGCGGAGTGTACTCCTTCCAGGCACCCAGCTTCCACAACTCCTTCAATTGTACAAACAGCATAAGCTGCTCTCAACTGCCCAACTTCGTCTCTTACACATGAGCCATCGACAAAGAAAACTTCGTCTGGGTCGGTCAGTGGCTCATCTACGATGTCGGGTCTGGGTTTGGTGCATAGTTCAGTCACATCGAGACAGTCATGGTCTGTATATTCATCATCATCATCAATATCATTTGGAAGTGGCATTAAGGTAGCAGGGTTCAAAACAGAGCATCTCTTGAGGGTCACGTTCTCTGCAGCAAGAATAACTTGCTCATAGCGCGTGAGCCTGCTATTGGTCAGATGCTGTGTTTTGGTCCTGGTCATCAACAGTTCAACAGAATGTGGCACGCACACCTCTAACGGGTGCCCCATGACGATATTTTCACATCTCTCAATGCTGACACCCGTTGCAGCAACGGATTTGAGACATCCGGGCAACGCTGCGGCTACTGGGTCTAAAGTAGCCGAGAAATAAGCAACTGGTCTACGGGCATTCCCATGGATTTGGACCAACACAGACAACGCACAACCTTCTCTCTCACAACAGTAAAGAAAGAATTGTTTATTGTAATCAGGCATTCCCAATGCCGGAGCACGACACAGGTCCTCTCTCAGCTGTAAGAATGCCATCAAACAGTCTTTGTCCCATGGTACCGGATCACTCACCTCTTTGTGCGTCAGTTTTTGCAAGGGCTTTGCTTTCAGTGAAAAGTTCACGATCCACTGTCGGCAATAACCCACCATCCCTAGGAACATCCTGACCTCTCTCTGTGTCTGAGGCGCGTTCATTTTCATGATCGCCTCTATCCTGTCCGGTGACACCTTTCGTTTGCCTTTCTCAATTCTGTGTCCCAAGTACTGTACTTCTGTCAGGCAGTACTGCAATTTTCCCGGGGACACCTTGTGCCCATTAGCAGCTAGGTGATTTAACAAAGCAATGGAATCTTCCCTGCAAGCTTCTTCTGTTTCTGACGCCACAAGGAGGTCGTCTATGTACTGGACCAGAACTGACTTCTGGGGCAGCACTAGACTTTCAAGATTTTTCTTCAGAAGCTGGTTAAAGATCGATGGACTCTCTGTATACCCCTGAGGGATACGACACCATGTTAGGACGCGATTTTCCAGCTTAAATGCGAAAAGAAAATGGCTATCTTCGTCCAAAGGGATCGAAAAGAAAGCCTGACAAAGATCTATCACAGTGAACCACTCAGCTTGGAATGGAATCTGAAACAGTATCACTGATGGATTCGGTACCACTGGACAACATGAAACGACTATGTTATTAATCTTTCGCAGGTCCTGCACTATCCGAAATTTCCCATTTGGTTTCTGCAGACCCATAATCGGGGAGTTACATGGACTACCCACGATTTCTTTCAGTATTCCCTGTTTAATCATGGACTCGATCACGGGTTTTATGCCTGCAATCGTTTCTGGAGTCAATTTATACTGGGGTGTTCTTGGGAACTCAGCATGCGGTTTCACTACAATTTTCACTGGGTCCACCCCTTTGACTAATCCAATCTCTTCCCCAGTGAAATCCCATACCTCTGATGCCACTGTCTCTCTCAAATCCCAGGGAAGCTCGTCTACTGTCAAAGTAGGGTACAGCTCCACACATATTCTTGAGTTTGCAACTTTGAAATCTGCATCATCATCATTAGTCAATACCTCCACTCCCTGGGGTGTACAATATATAGTACAATTCAATTTGCACAACAGATCTCTTCCTAGCAGACACACAGGGCTTGAATCGCAAACCACAAATTGGTGCTCATCGCTGTACTTCCCTATTTTCACCTGTACCGGTTCTGTCAATTGGCTGGTTATTCTCCTGTTTGCGACCCCTACCACCTGTATGGTCTCTCCAGACATGGGCAGGTCTGGAACTGCAGCTGATCTGATCGTGGATCTAGTGGCTCCTGTGTCCACCAGAAATGTCGTAGGGCACCCTGCTACTTCTGCTTCAACATAGGGTCCCCTCTGATCTACCTCTAAGGCTGCCCCAAGGGTGCAGTCTTCTCTTTCCACTCTCTGTCCGGTTAATGGGTCCACATAATAGCATTCTTCACCTTCCACAAACAGGGGCATTTGTCTATAGGTCTTACCCATACTCCCTACTCGAGGAGGTTGCGGGAACTGGGCTCGGGGAGGAGCCCCCCCCCCTTTGAGCACCTTTCCTTGGTATGGCGTCGCCCCTCTCATAGGTGCGCTCTGGACCTCTTCCTCCTCTATCTCTTGCTCTCCGATCTCTACATTGTAAGGGCACTCGCGTTTCCAATGCCCCAACTCGTTGCACTGGTGGCACCTAGTCGTTTTCTTCAAGGTAGCTATGTCTACTCTGGGTCTGAAGGTAGTACTCTCCTCATTACCCTTGTTCTGACTGTACTGCTTCTTACCTCCTGTACCTGTCCCTTGCTGCTGTTGTTGCGGTCCCCCCTTTCCTGCTGCCTGCAATTGTACCACCATCAGCTTCTCTTTTAGTTTCTTAGCCTTGGAGTCTACCTCATCACAGCAGTACCTGGCATATCTCAGTATTTCATCTAGGGGTCTACTTTGCCAACAAATCGAGTGTTGCTGAATCATTAAACTAATATCCGGTCTCAGTCCCAGGACGAACTTGGACACGAATTGCCCTATGTCCTTTGGATCCATTACATCCAAGCCGCTATACTGTTTAAACGCCTTCAGCAATCTCTCGTAATATTCATGGACTGTCTCTTTGGGTTCCTGTCTCGTTCTGTCTATTCTGACCCAATCTATGTCTTGCATTGGCACTTTTTCTTTCAGCCAAGTCATCACTCTCTCGAATTTTGCCATCACGATCTCGGACGGCCCATTAGTCCTAGCATCTCTCTCTGGCTCCGTTGTGGGCCACTCAGCGCTAACCTTGCATGCTGTCCACAGATCTCCTGGTACTACAATGTCAAACAGCGTGTTCAGATCTATCCATAGGACTTTTGAGATCTTTACAAACCTCTCGACTTGCTTGTACCACTCCACGGGGCTCTCTCGTAACTTGGGGAAAGATGTGGTAAAAGCAGCTAAATCTCCCCTACTCCAAGGGACATGTACATAGCTCCCATTGGCAACTTCACGCAAAGGGTAAGCTTCTATTCCCTGCTGTCCTGGTGTTATACCAATCATGCTTCTTCTGCCGGTCCCTTTCTTGGACCACCTCTCTTCCCATTTATCTAGTGCCCTCCATGTCCTTATTCCAGTAATCAGTTCCCTTATGTGTGTTTTCAGCCCAATCGTTCTCCTCTCATCTAGATCTCGATCTGAGTAATGTAGCCTGTGGTTACCCTGTAATGCTTTGGTTCTTGACAAGTCCACCATATATTTGCCTGCTAGTTCGACTAACTTCTCATGGACTGCTCTCGCCTTTCGTGTGATGTCCTTTGCCATATACAGTATTTCATCCTGTTCATACATTTCCATTCTTTCTAAAGGCAGGGTACCATCTACCATGTCATCCAGATCTGACCTTAAGCTGGAGACATCAAGTCTCTTGGCTTTTATCTCAGCTCGCAATATGTCTTTTGAAGGGGGCTCACTGGTCTCCCTCCCATCCCAACTTCGAGCTCTGCGTTTGGGCTCAGGAGAATTAATGGGTGGCCTCCCTTGCTCCCATCTCTCCAGGTCCCATGCTCGGCCATCCAATCTTGGAAGGTGATGGAACACGGGCCTTTTATCCCTACTCTCTCTCTGCCCACTCTCGTCTTCTTCTCTCCTCTCACCGCACATCTCTCTGTTATTTTCCCTCTGGTCGCTACACTCCCTTTGCCTCGTATCGCTCAGTATCCGATACGATCCTTCCTGGTTCCCCATATTCCCTGGGCTGCGCTCATTTCTGTCATCACAGGGACTATGGTGCGACCTCTCACAACTCCCATTCTGTTCTCTGGTGCCAGGCACACAGTGTGGACACTTAAAGCTGTTCCTGTACTCTTGTGCTCTCCTCTCCTCTTCACTGAGTATCGGGCACGCCACCCCTTCACTCCCGGGGCCCCCGTTTTCCAGGTCTGTTCTACCTCCATTTCGGGCCCAATGGGTGACTCCCCTACTCCCTCTACAGTCCCACTCCGGGCTACTCTCCCCAGCCCCGCAGTGAGTTCGTGCTCTGCTGTCCTGACTTTCCCTTTCTGCTTCTGCAGCATTGATGCACTTTTGAGCCTTCACTGCCTCATCCCACTGCTTCATGTACTCATTTAGCTCTTGAAAGGATTTTCGTCCAGATCCCCTCAGATCCTTTGGCCATCTAGGGCCCCCAGGATCTCCTCCTGGGTCCCCTGCTGTGTGCATCGGGGTACTCCACTCTCTGGGTATTGGCATCTGACTTGGGGGATTAGTGGTATCGTTCCTCCTTGCCTGCTCTGCTCTTTCTCTGTCTTTCCGTTTCCGTTCTTCCCCTCTTGCTCTCTCTTGGTCATATATCGATATTATAGGACCTATGGTAACAGGTACCTGTAGTGCATCTGGCAATGGGTAGGATGTGGCGCTTTCCGTTTCCGGCGCTCTTTGTACCACAAACCTACCGACTACCTGTTGCACCTGACTAGGCTGGAGCAACTCTTTCTTTGGCTCAGGATCCCACTCTGAACTGGGAAGCGGTCTATGCTCTCCTGCATTGCCCCCCTTTTCTCCTTCAGTATTCTCGACCTCTCCCCCTGCTCTATTATACGGGGGTGGCCTGTCTGTCAGTAATCTGTTTATCAGGCTGTCCTCTGTTTCGCTCTCGTCATCTTCTTCTATGGGGCTTTTATTTACTGGCGCCTCTAACACTGGGTACAGTTTATTTATTTCCAAATTATGCACTCTCCATCTTTTAGCATCCGCATCCCACCTGGCATCCTGTACTGCCCTTACCGAGCGTTTCACCCTTTCTTGTCGTCTGTTCATATTCCTTTCATGCGCTGCCCTAAGCCATGCCTCAAGGGCTTCAAACTGGGTTGGTCTAGGCAAGGGTCTCTTTGAGGTCATGACTGATTTCAATCGATGTAACACCTCTAATCTGAACGTCCCGTACTTCGGGAACGTCAGTTCCTCATTTCCTTCAGTAATCTTACTCCACTCTGATATCCAAAGGATCGTATGCAACCCAACATTTACTGCCATATAACGAGCTGGCGTACCCTCCGGCGGGGCTTCTTCCCCTTCATACGATCCTCGCCTCTCTTTCTTAAACAGCGCTTTCAACCATTTAAAACACTTCATAATTATGCGCACAAAATCCAGCCTCGCTACTCTGTTTACTTCCTGATGACAATCCACCAATCCTGTCGCGGCTTTGCTAGCTTGGCCTATCACAGCGCGGTCTTTCTCCTGTTGGCCAATCACGTCGCGACCCTGTATGACGTGTTCGCTAGCTGGCCTATCACAGCGCGGTCTTTCTCCGGTCAGCCAATCACTGCGCGACACCACCTGACGTCTCTTTTCTCCGCTTCGCAGCAGCACCCCTCCTTTCTCAACTCGTCTCCCGGTTATGCATGCGTCCCATTCATACACTGAAAAATGACTACTTCCGACCAAGCGGTCACTTCTCTCGACTGTACGTCCACAGTCTATCTGTAATTGTCAACACAACTGACGAGATGTCTATCGTCTTTCTGATAGGTTACTTACACACACAGTAACTTCCGACCAGCGTCCGTTACTCACGTACTCACTCTTACGTTCCCCCTATCTCGGTCTCTCGGGTGATCAATGGTACCTCATGACCCCCTTCACACTAGTTGACAATTACTCTGGGTGTCCGATACACCCGAACCACTTAAGCTCTCCTTGAACTTAAGATTTCCACCGGTTGCGCGCGCTCACAACCTGTTCCACAGTCACTCTACAGACATTCAACTCCGCCAGACATTACAACATAGATACAATACAAAAACACCGCAATCTAACACGCATAACCCTTTATACTCACTCTCTCTGATACTGCTGCTTTTTCTGTCTCACGTCATCCGGATCTTCATCTGCGGGCTGTTCTTCCGATCATCGATTTCTAGGGGCCTTGGGGTAAGCTAACCTGGCCTAGGTCACCGTCCTCAAGAAGGCAACCATCCTCTATAGCTACCAACTGAAAGGGCGAGATTTTGATCGATACCTTATATCTATTGATCCAAACCTCGATCTGGTCGACTGAACCTTTATTGCCTGTCTTGGAAGGAAACGGTACACCTATCTGCAAATTAGTTCACCCAAGAAAGGACTCTACTCTCAAAGATCACGGACAACTTCTAGGTTTCAAAAGTTTATTGTAAAGATATAATGAGCTGCAAATACAAGCATCTCAGAATGAGATTCACGAGATACACAGGTCCAATTACATACATGTGCTCTCGAAAAGCCCTCAGACGAGCAACAGAAATCACTAACACAAGTTCTAAAAATAGCAAAGCTATCAGCATAGACGCATATCTCTCCTTCATTTAGGTTGGAGGAAAACAAACACAGGTTAGGCGTCCCTACCCTGTTCTAGATGGTATCCCTACTTAACCAAATCCCAACCTAACAAAGGTGTCAGCAATGAATGACCCCCAAAGGAAGTCACCCACTCTAAGTCTCTTGGTGAAAACCTAAAGTTCTCCAGTCATGACCCCTCACTGCCTACCCATCCGCTCTCTAAAGGGTCCTCAGGTCTCTGCTCTAACTCCACCCAGGGGTGCTGTCCCTAATACAAAACAGTCAACAACATTTGAGACGCCCCTTGCGAAACGCCTCTCACGTGGTGCAACTTCAGGCTTTTTTCCATGATGCTTTGTATTGGGCCTCAGACGTTAGAGTTGACCTTGCTTCTCAGTCTCTTCTCCGGCCCGCTGATACCCCTTAAACATTCCAGAACCCTCCTCCATGTCTGGGCCGTCTACTGAACAGACCTCTATTCATTCACTTATAATTGGATCCCCCCTTTCCTGTTGCAGACAGATATCTGCCGCCAAGAACCCAACTCTCATAGACTTCTAAAAAGGCTTGCAACATTTCTCAGCCCAGACATGTACGTGTAAATCAATGCTAAAACATTTCAGGCCTACAATATTTCACATTATGATTATAGCATTCTATTTCTTCATTTAATTAAAGCATGTTAAAACTCTTATTCTATCATTTGGAAAACATTACTCTAAATCATGGCCCATTAATGCAATGACCAAAACGTTAAACAATCTGTGTCGTGAAAAGAAACACCTTCCCTTTTAGCTCCAGCTCTGGCCCTGAGGCCTACCACGTTCTGCGTTTTACCACAGACCATCTTATATGTTAACAGCTACACGACATAGATTCAAAATAATCACGTCTAATAAAATCATATAATGTCACACATTTCTGTATTAGTTCCACTTCTACTTAAATCTCTATATTAGCTATACATTTAGAATATAATTTCAGATACTATTAGCACTCATGGCATTTCTCATCATGACTTGTGCTTACTATAGGTAAGTGTGATGTACTCATACATTTATATCAGTTTGCGCTCTCTCAACCTCGTTGTACATGTATGATGCTGCAACCATGCTAATTTGGGACAAAAGTTTGTCCTTTTCCTGCATATTGTGATTACAAGCATTGCATTTATTGTGTTTGTCTTCGCCCATAAAATATATATTCTCAAAACAGTGCTCACCACAGATTTTCTTTGGGCAACAAGCCCTTTCCTCAATGACATTGATGATAACTTCTCCTTCTCGCTCACACGTCGGCATCGGTTCCTCACTGCAGTCCGGCTTCATAGGAATAACACTTCCATTCTCTATACACTGATACATGCAACATCCTTTGGGAGACCCATTCCAGACCTCCCCAGGAGAACGTGGCTGACCTTCAGTATCAGTGCACGCTGGTGGAAAACAAACAAGATGGAACTATTTGAGAATAAAAACTCCAGAGAAAACATATCCAAGTGTCTTTCTAGTAAAAGGAAATCAATAAAATGTATTTTTGTGAAGCATTTTAAAAAAAACATATTCATAACATACGGGACCAGTTGTAAAGTGTTAAGATACCACAAAGACAAATTCCATACCATATAGAGAAAGAGGCCCCAGGCTGAAACAGAACTCAAGCTGTTGCCTACAATATGTTTTCTTACTTAAAGATGCATGGGTATTACACCAAATAATAGGTCTTTCTTTCCATCTGCTTCATATCATTCAAGTTGTTCTGGTTCATGCACGAGTACCTCATTTAGTTGTGAATTTTTCTTTGTATTCGGGTACTTATAGTCCTATTGGAAATACAGAACTGAAACTCCTGCAATGCAAATGAAATAGGCACTGGTAGAGCAAACAGGTCTCGCTTTGGATGCTGAGTTATTGGCTTTGACCAACTGGCAATCGCTTGTTAAGATAGTGAAGACTCCTGCCAATCACATGTTGAGCATTTGAGAAATGTGACTGGCAGACGAAAGTTTCGGAAACTTTTTTTCTGCCATGTTCAATATTGTAAGCCAATTCTGATTTGCATTTAATTCGCTGTGGAAAAACTATTTCCACAGTCATAGGTAGCTATCCTTAGTTGTGTACCAACCAAAGGGAGAATCCATTTTACAGATTCAACCACCATCTTCTAAACGATGCACAACTTTCACATGGTGAGAAAAAAATCCAAGGTAAGTGGGGAAAATGTAATGAGTCTCTGATCCCACAGCACAGATGGTAGGGACATAGAGGCATGGAATACCCATGTCTACTAGCAGTGAACTGGGTGAAGGGTTTGCAAATGAAGTACATCTTAAAAAAACAATGACATTCATTGAAAAAAACACAGCTAAAAACTGAGTTATGGTCTTGGCTCAGTGGGGCAAAGCTAGTGAGATTCTCCAGTTATGGTTATCAGTGCACACAACACACCATAACCCACGCCCCCACCATAAACAAAATGGTGGGTATAACTCAGTCTTAACTATTTTTACATATGTGTGTATGTGTGAGTGTGTATATATATATATATGTATATTCACTGAAAAAACATAGGTTTCAGGGACATTATAGTTAGTTGGACATTTCAATCATACAAAACCACAGAAATACCCCCATTATAGTTAGTTCAGTTAACTATAACTCGCGCCCCCGCAATGCACTGCTGATGACGTCACATCTTACATCATTCATGACATGGTCAGTGACATCACTGATGACATCGCTGATGACATCTCAAATGACATCACTGATTACATCATCCAGTGAATGTGGTTTTCTTTAAAATTTAAATAAATATTACATATATACCAAGCTGTATTGAACAATGAGTTGCTGAATAAGTGTCTGGATGGAGGATTTAGTAGGTGTGTGACTGACTGTTTAAGTGAGTGATTAAATGTGTCTCACTAAACACATGGATTAGTGACTAAACTGTGTGTATGTCTGTATCAGTCTATCTGTTGTTGTATAAGCTGCTGCCTCAGTTGGTCAGTAGCTAGATGAGTGTCTATATGGAATATTGATTAGTTGCCTGAGTATTTGAATGGGAGACTGAGTCTGTGTGTGGTTGGGTAGGAGGTGTGTGACTCTGTGCATAGATGTGTGAGTGGTTGATTCACTGGGTGTATGAGTTTAAGAGTGCATGTGGAAACAGGTGTATGGGTGGGTGAGTGTGTGTATGCGTATCTTGGTGAGTGAATGGATGTATCAGTCAGTGCTTAATTTGTAAAATATGAAGTGCAGGTGCTCAAATGTTTGTCAGAGGCCACACCCACTTTTCTCTGGCGCCACCCACTGGCTCCACCCACTTAATATATTTTCCACCCACACCGGCAACTGGCACGCACACGCGTTCGTTCCCTCAGTACCACCGTTTAACACTGTCCTTCAAGTCTCTATAATATAACCACTGTCTCTCAAATTAATTTATTTTTATAGCGCCTCTCACACCAGTGAGAGGTGTGTCAGGGCACTTTGCTCATACACACATTGCATAGACACAGTCCTATGTGTGTAAATCAGTATATAGGGAATGTTACATCAGTTAGGACTACCAGGTATAGGAGTCAGATGTCATCCATGATTGCATTGTAGTCTTATAGATCACATAGTTTAAGAGTTCCAAGTCTGGAAAAGTGCAAATTCAGAATTTAAAACATAACAGCATTGTTAGGGATTCTCTTCAATAAGAATTGATTTCTACCCAAAATGATCCCTTTTTGCAAGATTAGGTTAATGAAAGATTGGGCAAAAAAACCATATAGCTCTCTAATATATAACTTGCAGCTTGCATGCAGCTATTTGATGACGGATTAGTTAGTAGCTTGCTGTTTTACGTTAGGATTTTAACTTACAAAGAGCAAGTAACAAAAGGATCTCTCTGACAGAAGTAGTAACACGTGTCACTGACCTACTTTACATGATTACATGCACTTTTTGATCAGCATGGTAAACGTTCTTTGCATCAGGTATAGTAACCATCTGGCATCTGTACTACCCTACAAGCAGTCACAACTTCCCCTAGACAAAAGTCCTGTCTCGCTCTATGAAGACGATTAATCGCCAGAGTTATCTTGACATTTTAATTTATGTCTGATTATTACTGGAGGCCAGGAAGGAACTCGACAGCAGGTGCTTTTAAAACAAGAATATAATGGCTGTGCTGGGGTTTAACCCTCTGCTTACGTTTGTGACTGGGCCCAGTGACCCGGCCCAGTCACAAGTCCAAGCCCCACGAAGGTCACCGAGTTAGAATGCATGCATTATAATGGTGACGTGACTGGAGCCTGCTGAGTGCTGACACCTTCATTTGCCCTTCACTGTCCTTTCAGTCTGTGTGTGTTCGTCTGATGTGGATTCCGTGGGTGAAAGGGAGGCACGCATGACTGTGCGCACCCAAACAAAAAGTAGTGTGGCGGTTTGGCAAGCAACAGCAAGTAATTGCCATGGGCCACCCCGCCACCCACGGGCGGCATGATGATTGTGGTACTGGCATCACATGGCGGCTACGGCCGCCCGGTATACTTCCAGTAACAACAGTGCATTCAGTGTGTGTTTCAATTAAAACTTAAGTAACCAGACACTGGGACATGCACACACACTGACTGCAGTAGTATTGCACTGCACTGCGCAGCACACTCAGACTTACTTTCACTTACATTTCACTTAGTGAACCCGTCCAGAACCGACGCCGCTGAATGCTGTTTTTTCAATCTGACTTGAATCGAATGGCCAGTATGATCATGAGTGACTCGGTGGTGAGGGAGAGAGGCCACTCGTGCGGCCGGGTATGACTATGCTCATGCTGGGGTGTCGGTTGCCAAAGGCAAGCACTAGCAGCCAATGCGCGCACATTACTTGCAATGCAATCTGAAAAGAAAAAGCGCACGCAGCTTGCCGCGCACAGCCTCAACACCCCCACCCCCACCCACTGTGTCCTAGGGGTCCGAAATCTGCACTTCCCATGGCGGCCATGACCACAGGCCAGCCCCCCTGATGACATCAGAGGCCAGTGAAAGCAAGTCCACCAAACTCGACTGAGTTGGAGCGCCTGTGCCCAGGGGTTGCAACTCAAGGATGGGCCTCGCCCTCATCGCGTCCGAGGTTGTCCACAACAAGCGGCGATGCAGTTAAATTGGCATCATAGATAACAACCACTCAGCCTTAGGTCTTGTGCTTAGGTTACCGTCGGTCACCCACAGACTTGTAAAACCGAATGTGAATCCAGCCGCAACATCAAAGTAAAGGGCCCGCGGCCACCGTGCCACGCTGTGCCATCATCACCAATCATCAAGATATATAATCGAACAATCGTAATCACCACGTGGCCACGCCATAATTAATCAACATATAAATATTAGTCTAATCGAATAATACATTAATCAGTCGAACTCTCACTAACTCGGCTCGGGACTACTCGACTCTGTTAGGCAGGCTGCTGCGCAGCTTAATTAACTGATCAGGCCCTGCTTCACCCACACTGGCGCGTGCTCCTTAGGAAGTGCTACGCACCTTTATTAACTGCTGATGATTAGGCCTACCACCAGGCCGTTTCTCACCTGGTGCTGTGCTGCCTGCCTGGTGTAGTGAATAGGCAACCAAGTTATGTCGTCCAGATCGCGCTGCCTCTCACTAGACAGAGCGAGAGCGGCCGCTTGAAGAACCTTGGCAACGATGACTCACTGAGGTGCGACTGCGCGGGTATGCTGGGGCGTGTGTAGTGGCAAAGCAGCGAATGCGTGCGCATTCTAATCTAAAAAAAGTATCTGCGAACGCTGCCTGATGCCGAGCACAGCCCCAACCCCCGCAGAAGACCGTCATCACCAAAGCCCTGCCCAAACTCAGTGTACCGCCCACTGGGCGGGCAACACTGAGCCGCAGCCGCTGCATTGTTTCAATACGTCAAGACATTCGGATCAATCATTATTACAATTAGAAAGAGTAAGTGAGATGATGTTGGACTGGTGACACTCGTGTGGTGTGACTGAGTCGTGATAACACTACAGTAACAGCAGCGCAGCATTTATGGTGTAGAGCAGCAGTCTGTGCTACGTAATTACTATAAAAATCAATTACGTGCACTAAACACGTGTAGACCCGGCCCTGATAATTAAGTGCCGGTGCTAAGCACCGGCAAGCACCGGCACAAATTAAGCACTGGTATCAGTGGTACATGTCCAACTAAGTACATATGTAAAAGGCAGTGTATGTAAGAGTTGGTGTATAAAAATGACTATATGTGAGAGTCAGTGATTGTGAGAGTGGCTGTATGGATGAGTGTGTACTTGTATCAGTGGTTGTATAATAGAGTTAGTATATGTTGGAATAAGTGAGGTGGTGTGTGTATAACTGTATAGGTCAGTAAATGGAAGTGTGATTGATTCTTTGCCTGAGTGACTAGGTGTGTCAGTAACTGTGAATGAGTGCTGGTGTATGAGTATTTATGTTGGTGTATGAGTACATATGATAGTGTTGTTTTGATGATTGACTGCATGTATGAGTGAATCTATGGGTGAATGAGTGGATGTATGTGTAGACTTAAAAATCAGTGACTACAATTCAGTAACTGGTATTGGTGTGTCTATGGTTTCAAAAATGGTATTCTGGATTTTGGAGACAGTGTATCAAAGGTTATATTAGGGTGTGAGAAGGTGCATCACATTTTCACATGTATGATGTCATCAGTGATGTCATCACTGATGTCATTTGAGATGTCAAGAATGATGTAATATGTGACGTCATCAACAATGCATTGTGGGGGCGCGAGTTATAGTTAGCTTAACTAACTATAACAGGGGAATTTCTATGATTTTGTATGAGTAAAATGTCCAACTAACTATAACGTCCCTGAAACCTACGGTTTTTTCAGTGTATTTCTAAGGTTTTTTAAATGCTAATTTCTAACTATAACGTGCCTGAAACCTATGGTTTCTTCAGTGAATTGCAATGGTTTTTTAAATGGTAATTTCTAATTGTAATGTTCATTAAACCTATCTGTGGTTCTGTGTTTTTAAATTATCATCCCATTCTCAACCTGGTGAAAACTGCAAATCTCACCACTTTTCCATTAATAGCTTCCACCCAAAAAATCGCCACAAATGAGAGCCACAACTAACGCTAATGATATGCAGAGTAGACGTTCCCGTCCCACAAAATCATGAAAACACCACTTCCCCATATTTTCAACGACCAGCCAAATCTGCTATGCGATCCAAAAAGCAGGCGATAAGCCGAGTTAGCAGTAAGAATTTAACATCAGCCTTTAACTGGTGTAAAGCAGGACGACTATCTACAGTGCGACTTGGAACCCAACTCGGAGCCACATCTAAAGACCAACACCTCATAGAGCTACTGATCATGCAGCTCCAACACCCAAGAAAGCCACAACACCTACCGCCACCACCCTCGGGCCCCCTGACCACACACCCCACTACCACAGAGGCAGGGCAGAACAGGACAACGGACCTTCCCAAAATGCCATGACCACTCAGCTGCACATCAGCTGAATGTTGGGATATGTGGGAACCAAGTATGTGTGAAGGACGCAAGTCACAAATCAATAATATGCACACAATACCAAGTGCAGCGCTGATGTGCTAGACAGACCTATCTATGCAGAGCAAAAACCTCTCCATGTGTACATATACTGCTGGTGCTTGTAGTATTGTGCACAGTGGACGCAACCAGGCAGTGGGGAAGATCTCGGTTTATGTAGCTCTGTTGTCCGCCCCTGGAGGCCGATGCGGAGTGGGCTGGACCAACGTACACCACTCCAGTGTATGAGTATGAATAAATAGGCTGGGCTCTGGGCATGGTTCAGTTGTGGGAAGGCCAACGCGTCTGCCACAGCGGCGGGTCTCACCCTGCGACGTGGCTGCCGCCATGACCGCAGGCTTCCTCCACACAGACCCCCTGCGATTCCAGCAGCACAGCACTGTAGACTTATGACTGTACAGACTACTGCCTTCGATCTACACTGTGAACAGCAGGCCTCACAATTCGGATGGAGTAGCCATTGCAGATGACGCAGTGCCGTACGCAAGATACATTGCTCCCAGTGCAGCCCTCTCGGACCACACATCATCACAGGATGTACACACGCTGAGTACTTCAGGTACCACTAACTCAGTGCACCACAAGGCATCGCCACAAGGCTTTATTAAGGCAGAATTCAAAAGGCATTGGTCCGAGTGCGGCACCCCGGACTACGCATCATCCCAGGATATGTACACGCTCAGTGCCAAAGGTACTACTAACTCAGTGAACCATAACTGATCGCCACGTGGTCTTATTAAGGCAGAATTCAAATAGAAAAAATACATTGCTCCGAGTGCGGCCCCCCAGACTACGCATCATCACAGGTTCTGTACACGCTCAGTGCCAAAGGTACTACTAACTCAGTACACCATAAGTCATCGTCATATGGCCGTATTCAGGCAGAATTCAATAGACAAAAGACATTGGTCCGAGTGCGGCCCCCCTGGACCACGCATCATTGCAGGGTACATACACGCTGAGCGCCAAAGGTACTACTAACTCAGTGCACCATAAGTCACTGCAAGGAAGAGTGAACAGTTTTATGCCAGCAGTGAGGCATACTATCATTTCAAAATCGAATTGAGGCAGAATTCAATAGACAAAAGACATTGCTCCGAGTGTGGCTCCCCGGACCACGCATCATCGAAGGATACATACACGCTCAGTGCCAAAGGTACTACTAACTCAGTGCAGCATAACTCATTGCCACGTGGCCATATTAAGGCAGAATTCAATAGACAAAAGACATTGCTCTGAGTGCGGTCCCCCCGGACCACGCATCATCACCCTAGGATACGTACACGCTGAGCGTCAAAGGTACTACTAACTCAGTGCACCATAATTCATCGCAAGGAAGAGTGAAAATTTTTATGTCAGCAGTGAGGCATACTACCACTTGAAAATCACCCAAAAATACTTCTAATATAAAAAGAACAGAACACATTAATGATTACAATCCGGTGATTTTGACCAGAGGCCCATCCTATTTATTCATACTCATACACTGGAGTGGTGTACGTTGGTCCAGCCCACTCTGCATCTGCTGCCCTACCTCAGTGTATCACAAGTCATGAACCCTTTCCGATAGAATCTTTTCTGTATGATTTTATATCTGGTACCCGTACCTTAATGCAGCACAAATCATTGACCTTTATGATTGAATCTCTGTGTCTGATGCAATGATTACTGCTGTACTTCTTGCCACCACCAACCATTCAAGGAGGGTTGGCTTACAATCACCCCACACGCATCCACCACAGACGTCACTGGACATGTGACCCTGTTAATAAAAAGGAGTTGAGTGCACATACCCGTACCCAGTTCCACTATCTATCTGTGTCTGTGTGTTCATTATGTATGCATCATGCTGCCCCTAGGCCATACCACATTACATAGTGCTCTGGACAGTGTATGCAACCATATTACCTTTGACAGTGGGGAAAAACTTTAATTATGTAACGCTGTCTCGGTCATTGTACAAGTATGTATGTAGAGACTGCATCATTAGAGTACTGCAAGGAGAGTGTATACTGAATTTATAAGTGTGTGAGGATCGTTGGAGTGATTGTATAAGTTGCATAAGTACATATGTTGGCGCAGCCTAACTCTGACAATGACCTTGTCTCTAATTGGTGCAATAAACATTCATATCTACACAGATATCTCATGTCTACCATCTTTCTTGTGTGGAACTATGGATGAATATGGGGTCAGTAATTCCCTGTACCTTCCCTGTTGGCCATATTGTGGGACTTGGCTCACAGAGAGACACTTTGGCTTTTGCAACCAGGGTGACGGTAGCACTCCAACACGGACACCCGCATCCAGTGTTGTCAGATTTTTTTCAGCTTTCTATAGCCCAAAGCCAACTAAAAAGTAGCCCAAATTAGCCCAATATTGCCCCTTTAGGGAAGGAGGAGCAGGGAGAGCATCAAGCAGGCGGTGAATGCTTTAGAATTGATGTTGCAGCAGTATGCCAATTAAATATTTGTCTAATAAAGCGCTTTAATATACTACTTTGCTGGAGCGTTGTATATATATTTATAATCTGGAAACTAGCACAAACCAAAATTTTTACCACACAACCGGAAAAATATAGCCCAATTGTGCATGATCTAGCCCAACTGGCAACATTGGTGCCACAAACAATCCCTCACAGCTGGTATACACCCACACCACACCCATCCAGCACAGCCGTCACAGGACATGTGACCCTACTGATATAAAAAACCATGCACATATGCTCTATACCATTTTAAAGTTTAGAGTGCGTGGCCTCACTTGTCACTGAGTTAGTAGCACCGCAAACACTGAGCGAGTATACAACCTGCGATGATGATAGGTACACTTGTATGTCCTCTGCCATGGCGATATCAAGACTCAGTTCCAAATGTGAGACATGTTACCTTGCGGAAAGGAGCTGCATGATGTGGGGGTGCCATTACTGCAAAAAGGTGAGCAGTGAGTCCTGGGTGCACAGCAGCGGGCGTATACCTCTGGGCGGTGGGAGTGGATGGGGTGCAGCAGCCTGGATGCTTAAAGACGGCAGAGTGATTTAGGCGTACACACTCGTATATACTCTGCCACAGTGTCGGATTGGTAACGTGAGCACTGGTGCAATGCCCAAGGGACCGGTGCTGAGTTCCAACTGTGGGCTGCTTTTTGGAACAGTCTGAGGGGCAGATTTGGGCAGTGTCACTGTTGTTTGGATACAGCCTGCTGCCCAGTGGGTATCTGAATGGCCTTTCGGCAGGCAAATGGGCGTCATTACCTCACAATTAACAACAGGCAGAAGAATCACTTTCTTTCTCTCGCAGGGCCTCCCATTAATGTATGCATACCTAGCAGGGCAGGGAGCCTAAGCTGAAGTGGCCTCACTTGCTTTTAAGTCACCAGTGTAAACGAATCCGTGCATTTTTTTGTATCCCCCAACCCCCCTTTTTTTAATTAAAATTTCGCTGAAGCAGTGTTTTGACCAAAGACAATGTGCAAATGTGGGCCACTTTTTTTAGCGTTCCCGGGCCAATTTTGAATCCTAATCCAACCCTGCTCTTCCATTACTAATTCTATACTACCTTTAGATGTGGGTGCTTGAGAGTTCCACTACGTCGTGGCACGTGGTTGGAGACAGTGTGGTGGCGTAAAGGTAAGCTGTGACAGTTTTGTACATAGTGTGGGCACTCAGTGTCCCTCCTCATCTCTTTCTTTCTCTCCCTCACACTCTTTCTATCTCCCTCTTCCTCTTACACTGTTTGTCTCTCTTCCTCTCTATCTGTTTCTCTCTCTCTCACTCTTCATCTGTTTCTCTGTTCCTCTTTCTCACACTCTTTCTCTCACTTCCTCTCTCACTCTTTCTCTCTCTCTCGAATTTTCTCACTCTTTTGCTCTGTCTTCTTATCACTTTCTTTCTTTTTCTCTCTCACTTTCTCTCACTGTTTCTCTCTGTCTCCTGCTCACTCTTACTTTCTCTCTCTACCTCTCTCCTTTGATGGACGCATGACACACAATCTTATCTTGCTTTCTATCTAACAGGCTGTGAATCACGAATCGACGTTCACCCCACCCTTCCCCCCCCAAAGCTGAACGTGCGAAAAGTCCTGAACGAATGACAAAGTTGCTTCGGCGTGTGGTGGACCCTCCTCCACACACGCCGGAGGCATGAGGTGAGCAGAGAGACGTCTTTCCGCAGCAGCGGGCAGTCAGCTGTGGGCGGTGGGAGTGGATAGTGTGCAGCAATCCGGGTGCACAAGAGCGCACAGACACCTCCGAACAGTGGGAGTGGATGGGGCGCACCAGCCTCATTGAGCATTAGCAAAACAGAGAATTACGTGTGTGCATTTGTATGTACTCTGCAATTACTAATTCTATATTATCTTTCAGATCACTAAACTTGAGGGTTGCACTATCTCCCGGCCTTGGTTGGAGACACACTGGTGGCACAAAGGTGAGCTGTGAAGATTTTGTCCAGTGAAAACACTCCCTCTCCATCTCTTCCTTTCTTTCTCTCACACTTTCTCTTTTTCTCTGTCTCTTTCTTTCTTTCTCTCTTCCTCTCTCTCACTCTTTATCTCTCTCTCTTCCTCTCTCTCACACTGTTTCTCTCTTTATCTCTCTCTCTCTACCTGTCTCTCACACTGTTTCTCTCATTGTCTTCCTCTCTGTCTCACTCTTTCCCACTTTGGCTAGCTTCCTCTCTCTCACTCTTTCTCTCTTCCTCTCTCACTCTTTCTCTCTCTTCCTCTCTCTCTCTTTTTCTCTGTCTTCCTCTCTCTCACTCTTTCTCTCTCTTCCTCTCTCTCACACTGATTCTCTCTTTCTCTCTTCCTCGTATCTCACTCTTTCACTCTTTCTCTCTTTCTCTGTCTTCCTCTCTCTCACACTGTTTCTCTCTTCCTTGTAGCTCATTCTTTCTCTCTTCCTCTCTCTCACTCTTTCTCTCTCTGTCTTCCTCTCTCTCACACTGTTTCTCTGTCTTGTATTGTACTATTTCTCTCTTTGACTCTCTCACTCTTTCTCTCTTTCTCTGTCTTCCCCTCTCTCACTCTTTCTCTCTTCCTCTCCCTCTCGCTCACTTTTTCTCTCTCTCTCTATCTCCTTTGCTAGACGCATGACGCACCTTCTTATCTTTCTTTTTGTCTTGCAAGCTGTAAATCACAAATGGACCAGCGATGACGCGCCACTGCTGTACATAATTTTATTTGTTGTTGTTTTGTTTAAATAAAATGTTTTATATGTAAATCGATACATGACTAAGATTATTATTTGTCCAACCGCACAGGGACACTTCCGGGTCCAAGAAGGTTGTTGGGGGTATGCTGGTGATGTGGGAAGAGGGTGTGTTACCTGCTAATGTGGGGAGATGCAGCGTGAAAGGGTTATCTCTCCGGAATGTTTTCCAAAATGCCTTGGACAGATGCCAGCTGACGGACTGAATCACAAAATGACTTTTCAATGCTCATATAGTGTGACTTATGAACAGTTGGCACCCAGACTCGCAGAGGGAAAGCTGCGGCCCGTGGGCTCGACTCGCAGAGGGAGAACTACCGGCCATACGTTCCCAAAGGAACAGCAGTGTAGTAGCTCACAGAGGTAGAGGCACAGCAAAGTAGTAGCTCGCAAAGGTAGAGAGCCGCAAGCCAATGCACTGGCTTCTAAAGGCATAGCTGTGAAGTGGTGATATTGGGCAGACGGAGCGTGAAGGGGGTATATTTGTTATGTTATGTTATGTTATGGATGTCTTTTATAGCGCTCGGCTACTCCGAAGAGTGTCCCGGCGCTTTCTAACCCACAACAGACTGCAAAGGGCAGGCACAAAGAAGAAAAAGAGCAAGCAGATTACTGACCATAAAGCCACGTCTTCAAAGCCTTTCAAAAGGCCAACAAATTAGAAGTACTGCGAAGCGACAAAGAAAGAGTGTTCCAGAGCTGAGGCGCCAAGCGTTTAGCGTTTAGCGTCCAGTCTCGACTTCACAGATACAACTGCAGCCCTGAGAAGTCCCACCGGAACAGCTGCGAGCCCACCACTAGTTTGCAGAGGCAGACTTGCTGGCCCAATAAGGTTGTTTGGGGTATGCTGGTGATATGGGAACAGGTTTGTTACCTACTGATATGGGGAGAAGCAGCGTGAAAGGGGTATCTCTCATAGACAGAGCTCCGGTATGTTTTCAGAGTTGCCTCGGACAGATGTGAGCTAACGGACTCAATCACAAAATGCCTTTTCAATACTCATATAGTGTGACTTATCAACAGTTTGCACCCAGTCTTGCAAAGGGACACCTGCGCCCCAGAGCAACGTACCTTCTTGCAAACGTAGAGGTGGTAGCCGCGACCTAGTGATATGAGGAGAGGCAGCGTGAAAGGCATATCTCACACAGATGCCAGTGTTGCCTGGCAGAGGTAAAACTGCGGACCCAATGGCTTCTACACAGAGACATGGAAGCTAACGGAGTAAATCACAAAATGGCTGCCAACACTTCCTGGTTTCAACAGTTCACAGCCAATGAGATGCACGCTCGTGCTTGTAACCCCTCAGCCAATCACATATCAGAATTCTCAAATATCGATATCTGTAAAATGTGATATTTCTTAAAAGCTACTGAACAGATTTAAACCATTTAAACAAAAGCATGCTATCTGGACCACCACCTTTCTCCCTGCCAAATATGCCGTAATTCCGTTCAGTAGATTCACCTGTAGTCTTCTGTAAAGTTTCGTATCGAAACTGCATGCCGAAAACACATTTTGTGACCCCCGTTTCCTACATCATTGACCCCCAAACTTTCAACATAGGACCTAATCAAAAAAAGAGAAACTTTTTGGATAATTTCATAAAGATTCGGCAATCGACGCCAAAGTTATAAGCACATACAGGCCTCCAGGAGGGGGCTGCGCAACCCCCCTCCCAATATGAGTGAAGCCCCGTGGCTGCGCAAACCCCTGCGAGCCCCGCTATTATTTTTTAAGAAATGCCCCCAGAACCTGGCCCACCCAAGGGCCTCATTAAATTAAAATGAGCGACCCCAGTGCAAATTCTGCTGATTTTCATTTTTCAAAATACTTTTTTGGGCCCTGGGACCCCCTGAGCAGGCCTAGGGGGTCGGGGTGTTTCTACCCTGCCCACTTTCCTTGTTTTATACCTTTGTTTCTCTGTTTTCGGGTGACTCGCTTCTACCGAGCCACAAGATGGCTGCCAACACTTACTGGTTTGAACTACTAGCAGCTAATTACAGTGAAGCTCGAGCACGCGACTTAGGCTCCGCCCCGATATCGAAACTTTTATTTTTCTAATTTCTCAGGAACTACTGAACATATTTACACCATTTAAAAACAAGGTCACTTTCTGACCCAAAAACTACCTTTGTGCCAAATTTTGGGTAATTCTGTTCAGTAGTTTCGGCTGTAGCCTTGCACAAAGTTTCCTATGAGAAAATTATTTTTTGACTCTGATTTTTTGAATTTCTCAAAAACTACTGAACAGATTTACACCATTTAAAATAAAATTGCTTTCTGAACCAAGCTCTACCTTTGTGCCAAATTTGGGGTAATCTCGTTAAGCAGTTCGAGCTGTAGCTCATCGCAAAATTTCCTATAGAAATTAACATGGGGAAAATGCGTTTTGGGACCCCCCTTTTTTCACAGCCCCCACTTGACGAATCACCCCAGGATAGGAGCTGATCTGGATAGGCTTTTTTTGGGGAAAATTTCACGAAGATTCATCAAACGACACCAAAGTTATTAGCAAATCAAAAAATGCTTTTCCTATGGAAACTAGGTTCTAACTATACCTACTGGCGACCCCCGAGTGGCCTCTACCTGTTTCCTGATGGAGTGGGTGTTTGTGGATATTTTTGCGTCGACCAGAGACTGGCATCCGCTGCATGCAGCTCTTTGTTGGTTCAAGGGGATTGAATAGACTCCGGCCTGCATGAAGCTCTTTGTTGGTTCAAGGGGTTGAATAGACTCCGGCCCGCCCCGAAGCACACGCCTGCACCCTGGACGGCTGCGAGATGCAGCATATCACTGATATGGATAACAGGTTCACTGCAATTCTGTTTCACGATCCAGCCGGCAAACGTGCAATGAGGCTAGAACGCCAAGGGGGACCAGAGGAGAATCGGCGATTAAATCTGTGCTAAGACTCCAGATTAATAAACCCTGCACCTTACCAGCAATTAAGCCACTGCCGAGCAACACTCACCCAAGCCCACCGCATTTTGGGAACTGTAGTTGTGGCAGAACTACAGCAAGGTTGTACTTACTCGACCATTGGTCAGCAGACTGCCGCCAATAGCAGTGACTCTGGTGATTTAAAGGTGGGGGAGGAGTGACTCTTGGTAATACAGCAGCATCTGAGGAAGGCCGTAAAGGCAGAAATGCATCATGCACACGCTGTTTGAATTGAATTAAAGATTCTTCAAAGTCATCCCCCGAGTGGCCTCTACCTGTTTCCTGATGGAGTGGGTGTTTGTGGATATTTTTGCGTCGGCCAGAGACGCGTGAGAGGCCCCGTTCTGTGAAGAGGCCGGAGCTTCACTGGCATCCGCTGCATGCAGCTCTTTGTTGGTTCAAGGGATTGAATAGACTCCGGCCCGCCCGAAGCACACGCCTGCACCCTGGACGGCTGCGAGATGCAGCATATCACTGATATGGATAACGGGTTCACTGCTATTCCGTTTCACGATCCAGCCGGCACACGTGCAATGAGGCTAGAACGCCAAGGGGGACCAGAGGGGAATTGGCTAATAAATCTGTGCTAAGACTCCAGATTAATAAACCCTGCACCTTACCAGCATATTAAGCCACTGCCGAGCAACACTCACCCAAGCCCACAGTATTTTGGGAACTGCAGTTGTGGCAGAACTACAGCAAGGTTGTACTTACTCGACCATTGGTCCGCGGACTGCCGCCAATGGCAGTGACTCTGGTGATTTAAAGGTGGGGGAGGAGTGACTCTTGGTAATACAGCAGCATCTGAGGAAGGCCGTAAAGGCAGAAATGCATCATGCACACGCTGTTTGAATTTAATTAAAGATTCTTCAAAGTCATCCCCCGAGTAGCCTCTACCTGTTTCCTGATGGAGTGGGTGTTTGTGGATATTTTTGCGTCGGCCAGAGACACGTGAGAGGCCCCGTTCTGCGAAGAGGCCGGAGCTTCACTGGTATCCGCTGCATGCAGCTCTTTCAGCTTTTTGTTGGTTCAAGGGATTGAATAGACTCCAGCCCGCCCCGAAGCACACGCCTGCACCCTGGACGGCTGCGAGATGCAGCATATCACTGATATGGATAACGGGTTCACTGCAATTCCGTTTCACGATCCAGCCGGCACACGTGCAATGAGGCTAGAATGCCAAGGGTGACCAGATGAGAATCGGCGATTAAATCTGTGCTAAGACTCCAGATTAATAAACCCTGCACCTTACCAGCATATTAAGCCACTGCCAAGCAACACTCACCCAAGCCCACAGCATTTTGGGAACTGTAGTTGTGGCAGAACTACAGCAAGGTTGTACTTACTCGACCATTGGTCAGCGGACTGCCGCCAATGGCAGTGACTCTGGTGATTTAAAGGTGGGGGAGAAGTGACTCTAGGTAATACAGCAGCATCTGAGGAAGGCCGTAAAGGCAGAAATGCATCATGCGCACGCTGTTTGAATTTAATTAAAAATTAAGCCCTGTGCTGACTCACCCTGTCTCCTGGAATCCCCCAGCCCCTGTCACTCAAACTCCAGACAAGGAATACACAACCTAGCAGAGGCAGGCTTGGATAGTTAGGCAAGAAAATACCCACTTTCTAAAAGTGGTATTTTCAAACACAGAATGTTAAAACCAACTTCACTAAAATATGTATTTTATCATTCTGAGTTCAGGCATACTAAACTCGATTTCTACCTAGTTCCCTGAGTCAGTTAGGATTATAAGATGTTATAATCAAACTGCCCATTCTGGTCTATGGGGAACAGGTTACTTTGCAATAGTGCAAAACGAAAATGGCTGTAAATCACTATTAGGACATGCCGCACACATCAGGGCATGTCCTACTGTTTACTTACAATGCACCCTGCCCTTGGACCTACCATAGGGGTGACTAATATGCAGAAAAGGGAAGGTTTAGGGACTGGCAAGTGGCTACACTTGCCAGTCAACATGGCAATACCAGACTGCACACAGGCTTTGCAATGGCAGACCTGATACTCACTTTACAGGCTTCTTCTGTGGGTGGCACAACCAGTGCTGCAAGCCCACCAGGAGCATTTGATTTACAAGCCCTGAGCACACTCAGTACACTGTACTAGGGTCTGACAAGTACGCCAAACCATCCAATCATGTAGTCACTAATCCATACATCAATTTACCATAGGGAGCACTTGCACTGTGGCACTGAATAGCAGTGACACAGTGCCCAAAGCATCTATAACCAGCTAAAACATATGAGCCAACAGCAAAAAATGGCAGGGAGACCCACGCCAATGGTGCCAGGTCTAATGTGCAACAACAGCACAAACATTTAAAGTGAATTCACCACTGTGCCTATAAAGTTTAAAAAAGTGCCAAGGTGCATGCTTCTATGCCCACTATACACAGATCAGCACCCTTGTGATTAACGTCATCAAATAGCATGCCTCCCTATGTGGTTAACAACTGTGGACCAGAGTTCCTGAAACAAGAACCACAGTTAATCACAAGCTTTATTGATCATAAAAAAGTGTCTCTGAGTGAACAGCTCAAAACTCTACTGTTAATCCATACAGAGCGTACCTCAAAAAAATTCAACCTGCTAAGTCATGCCAATTTGATCGACACCAGAAGACGAACTGTGGTTAACAGAGACCATAGAAGCAGAGTTTGCCAAAGGTCTATACCACATTTACCATATTTTTGCAGAAAGTATGGCTAACAATCTTATACCTATTGTTCTATTATCAGTTATGCCAACTGATTTTTTTTTCTATCTATCCGTCAAACCCCCTCTCAGCCAGCCAGCCAGCCCAACTAGTCAGCCTAGCCTTCCAGCTTGGCCAACTCGCCCAGCAACTCGGCAGAGCTACTTGGCAGAGCAACTCGGCACCGCCTACAACCTATTGTCTAGTTTAGCCCCGTTCTCGGCAGCCAACTAGCCCAGCCATACTGTGTGGACCACTTCACAATCGCCATTTAGCCGGTCAGCCTTAAGTCGGTCACCTGGGAGAGCTTCACCAGACAGGGTGTTAGCTTAGCCTTTAAGCTCCGCCTTCTGCCCCACATTTCAACCAAGGTCATCAGCCTGGCCCATCAGCCTAGCCAGCCTGCATAGCAGTCCAACTTAGCCAGCCAGCCTACGTAAAAAATCACTGGTCAGCCAGTCTGCCAGTCAACTTGCCTCACAGCAAGCTGCCCAGCAGTTCAGTTACAAAAAAGTAAACTTAAAATTATTCTGATTGTGATCTTAGCCAAAAGGCCGAGTTTTGCCAACCATTGCCCGGACAAACAACTCTGCTGCAACAAATTCGAGTGGCTAGCATGTGCTAAATACCACGTGTTTCGATGTGTCTGCCTTATATGAAAATGTACGTAGTACTCTAGACTCCCAAATATACCAAGTGCTGCTTTCGGCCATCTTTAAGAGTTTAAATACCTCAATGTTGATAAGCGGAATTTGTGTCTTATACTATCACTAAAAGCCCGCATAGACACCATAGTGCAGATATAGTAAACCAAGATTCCTATCTACAAATATTTCACATCACGCATGGTTGGGCACCATAAGAAGAAACCGCCTCCCAACTAGGAGCGCAATGTGTAATCAGCTTCCAACATTGATAGCAGTCATGGTAGTCAGAAGCAAAATGCATTTTGTTATGTGGTCTGCAAAGCACAATTGATAGCCTGACCACCTTGGTCCATTGTCCCAACAGTAGATAATTACCTAGACACTCAAGGTCGACATGATTAAGAATGGCGCTGGGAGGGAGGAAGGCCACGCGGCACCGCCATGCTGGTGACGGAACCACTCCGTCACCAGCCACGGGTGGGCTGTGCTAATGACGGAGTGGTTCCATCACAGCCCCGCCCACCCATTAGAACGCGCCACACAGGCGCGAAATTAAAGCCGCGCAGGCGCGGCGGCCGGGCCGGGCCGTGACGGAACCACTCCGTCATTAGCACTGCCCACTCGTGGCTGGTGACGGAGTGGTTCCGTCACCAGCATGGAAGAGGTTAATGATAGATGGGCATCACCAAATAAAACGTAATATTTGTTCTGTCATGCAAAGCATAACATAATTAAGGAAATATTTAATACAGCATTCCTGCATTACACCATTATCAACAGACAATCATTTTATTATACAGGATACATAAGGTTGATGTTATTATATCCACAAAAAAACTCTATTTAGATGTGTACAAATCTTTGTATTGAAGAGTACTCTGTGTGCAGATGACAGTTGACTACTTGCAGATAGTAAGTATTATAAGCACATTGACTTATTAGACAGAATAGTCTCAGCATGGCAGTTTCTACATATTATAGAAGACACAATGTGTGCACCAGGTAATAACCTATGTACATGTGCTTCTTTTGATTTGGAAGATGGGCTGTCTGTAAAGTTTTTAACCAAAGTATGAAGGCTGCAGGTACCAGGATCTTTAGTGCCTTCAGGCCTTGGTTATTTTAAGCTCAATGTGTATAGGCTGCCATCCCCACACTGTGCATAGCCTTTGGACCCCATCCAAAATATATATATTATGGGCAGGGGGACATGCAGTACCCTCCCGACTATTAGTTGGCCTCAGGAACTCCATCCCCCTGCTTTTACCCTTGCATATTGAATCACTCATGAAATACTTGTTGCCTATGTGCATAGCATCCCAAATCACATTTGAAATGCCCTCATTATTGACAATACTGTGCACAGTAGGAGGGACAAGTTATACTTACCCTAGGGCACAAGTAATAGTTACTTGAGATAACTATAACCAGTGAATTTCCGTGGTTTGTTAGTTTGAAATGGTATGATGTTTTATGGAATATTTTCAGCTAACTATAACATCACTTTCACATTTGCTTATTTCATTGAATTTCTAAGGTTTTTTTCAATGCAAAATTAGATATTTTTACAATTCCTAACAATAGCATCATTATAATCTGAGTTTTTGTCAGTGAATTTCTAGGACTTTTTAATGTAAAATAAGATGTCCATCGCAATGTGTAGTGGGGGCCAACATTTCAAACTTAGTAAATGGAGATTTTAGGCACAAAACAGCTAAAATAAAGCTCTTTTGGGCTGTATGGTTTGGTTTGCTGTCCCTGCCCACGTTTCCCCTGCCTTCTGTGGTCCGTGAGCTGCCACTGCCCCTCCAGGCTTCTCAGAGTGGTCATCTTGCTTCCTCTGCTCCTTCCACCCTGGCCTCTATTGTCCGAGTTTGTGCTCCTAACCTCAGCCTCCCCATAGAGTTCTAATGAACAACTAGATTTCTAACATTCAATATTTATCACAAAAGTGTGGTTCTCCTGAAGTCATCTTTATGTAATCAAAACTTTAATACCTAAAGCATTTCCTTTAGAGATTATAACAATGAGGGGATCTTTTTCCCATAGAAAATATAGTTAGTGTTCTAAAAAACTAAATGAGGACACATTTTCTGAATTCTAAAATAGTCACAAAGCACTTGTCATTTTTTTGCTATATTTATGTTTTTTATCCAGTTGATAACTTGATTATGTGTTGCACTTAGGGGGGGAGGATGTGGTGTAATAGTGAGAGTTGAGGACTTTGCAACAGGGGAATGAGGCTCGAGTTCGGCGTCAGCTCAACATCCTGTGATTCTGGGCGTATCACTTAAACTCCCCATGCCTAAAACCAAAATGAACTTGTCCTTGTGCAATGCCTTCAGGTCGGGTCCCCGTTATATACAACTTTAAAAAACACACTTCAGTCATTCGGCTATACTTGGGCTACATTTAGGCGATATTTGTGCTATATTCGAGCTACTTTTTATCTGGTGGCCATCGTGGGAGACATTTCTGTTATGGTGTTTCCTAATTTTCTCATGTACCGCATTATCCTCATTAGGAAATGCTTTCAATTTGCCACTTCAATTCCATCCAAATGTAGATATGCCACACTTCTAGCATAAATGCAGAATGTTTGCGTTCTAGTTGCTCAATAGTATCCTGTATTAAAGCTGCAGTTGATCACAAGAGAGTTACCTGGCAGTCTGCTGCTGGTGTTGAAAGTGCATATTTCAGTCTGCACGTCGGAGTGTTTTAATAAAATAGATGAGGAATATACTTGAGAGATCATTTAAAATGTGTTCTAATTGTGCTTTCTACATCACTAACCATAATTTCTATGGCCAAATGAACTTCCATTTTGATCCTTTCTAAATTAAATGTTTTATATTTTACCAGTTTGAGTCAATCAAGATGGCTTCAGGACTGCCACACTTTTGTGAGACGTAAGACTATTAGCGCTCTAGTTGTTCTTTACAACACTCTGGGAGGTTACAGTAGAACACAGACAGTGTTGATAGATTGGGCTATTTCCCACACAAATGGGTGGCATATTTCCCATTTGTGCGGGGAAAAACCACAGCTAGAAGGGGGGTAATTTTTGGGGGTATTGTAGCCTGTTGTGTGCATATTTGTGGCTGAGGGAGCGCCGACAGACAGAAGTTCATCGTGCCCTGTAGGGCAGCATAGATGAAAAACAACCAGGCAATGGCGCAATCAGGTAGCCATGGAGATAATGGCGCATTTATGTTGACGCCTATCACTGACAGTGGACATGTCAGTAGCTAATGAGCAGGAATCACGCTGCATCGGTGGGACATGATTGGAGGACGATTGGACACATCACACAGCAGAATTAGTTCCCAAACACATGTGTGGGTGTAATTGCAAGCGCACCTGCTGCTGTTGATACCCTAGAATAGTGGTGCGCAGGGGTGTACAGTCTTTTTGGGTGACAGGGCCATCAACTTTGCAGCGCTTGAAAGTGCTACGAATGACGGCCCTGGCAATAATTTTTTGGCAACCCCCGTAGGGCTCTATTAAAAGAAGTCACTTGCCATACGCCAGCGACAGGTCTCTCAGGAGGCAGTTGTGGACTCGGATCTGAAATTTGGGGGATTTGTAGTTGTCATCATCGCGTCACTCACACTGGCTGTCTGTCACTGTCTCTCGTCATGACACTAGAGATACAGACAGTGAGTGAGTAACTGAGTGTGAGTGACCACCACCAATGCAATGTCGCAGTGGCAGCATCAGACTTTGAGACTCCTGACCGGGCCAGGCCGTGATTTTGCTGTTACTCAGAGTCTGTCAGTAGCGTCAGACCATGTGTAGAGAAAAATGCACAAATTCAGTAAGTGAAGTTAACAAGGGAGTAGGGGGCGGCCAGTATAACACCTAGCATTTATGTACAGTGTGAGTAAATACCTGCTGTGCTTGCTAAACTACATTGAATGATCCTGCCTAGCTTTCCCTGGAGTATCTCCCTCACAAAATGCTGCTACTGCTACCCTCTCTGTAACAGTGAGCATATCGGTTTGTTTCCTTACTGTTGTAATCGGTTCGGATGGAGGAGAATGTTCTCCTAGTAATGCCCACTCCATTCTATGGTCTACAGTAAATACACCTGGGTTGCCACCTTCTCAACCTTGGATTTGAAGTTTAGACCTCAGTGCAACTGAACATTAATGTAACAGTAACGTGTACTGAAACTGCGCTTAACTTTTGCTCTTGTGTTTGGAAATGGGATGGGATTGCGCAGCTATTTTCATGCAGATTTTGACTGCATATTTGGCCCAACATATATAATGCTTGGTCCGCAAGTGTAAATATCTTATCAGGCGAGCAGTTGCTGCTTTTCTTATCCAAAAACTATTTTGTACTGCTGTGCTTGCTGAGAGAAGTGTGGGAAGAGAAATAGAGAAGCATAGCTGCCAAGGTTTCAGATTATATGTGTGACATTTCTGTGTTTTCGGTGTGCTCATGTGTGACATTTGTTGACCATCAGTGCCACTGTAGTGAGTAGAAACAAGGAGATATGCCTTGTGCCATTGTGCACACACACCAAACAAGGTGCCTTATTTATGAAAGCCTTGCGCCACCGGTGCGTCACTTTTTCCCATGTTAAAAGTGACGCACCGGCGGCGCAAGGCCTTCATACATAAGGCCCAAGGTATGTATAAATGGAGCGCTGGCATTTGTTTACTTCAGACCTAGCAGTAGCAACGTGGAAGACATAACGCTGCTTTAGAAACACATTTATCTTGAATGCGATCAAATTAAAATGGTGCTCATATACACCACTATATAATACTGTACTTCAGGCATTTAATACAGCGGTCCAAACTAGCACTGGGCTGACATGGTTTATAGCCAATTCACCCGGGAAAAGTGCAAATACATGTCGCAGAAAGTAAAGTGCTACTTGCTATAAAGCTATGCAGGTGGACGGTACTAGTAACACAACACACTGTATTAAGAATAAGGATTCTGATTGACTTTCCCATAGTCAGACGAAGAAATGTGAAATATACATGCTTCTCAATTTACTTCATTTAACTTTTGAAAAACCACATTTGAACCGACAAACATCAAATGTACTGTTCTGCTTCTACAAAGATTGTTCTACTACTTCCCTCAGACTCAGCAAGAAGAGACACATGGGCGATATTGCCTCATGTTTATGCTTTATGCTTATTTATGTTCATGCTTGGCATGTTTCACGGCTCCCTCTCTCTGGAGCTGCAAGGAGTCTTGGGCCTAAAGTTCTTCGACGGACTGGGTAAGGGGGCAATGCAATGGGCTGCAGCAGAAGGCAGCAATTCAAGCTTTGCCTGAGCAGACCGACGGTCACAGCAAACCTCTCTTCACTACAGGGTCTTTTACTTTGGCTGGCAGGCGGCACTGGCACTAAATAGTTAAATAAGTTGTGTGAATAACACGCATTGCACTACTTTTAACCCCTTCCCTGCGCCGCGAATTCCGCTGTGGCACGGGGGTAGGGGGTGAGCGCGGCGCTTCGGTGCTCATGACGGCTCCGCACCGTCATGAGTCACGGGCGGCGTGGTCTCCTGATGGCGTGCTTCCGTCATGACCAAGCCCGCTCATTAATTTGCCCGCAGAGGCGGGGAATTAGTGCCGTGTGGGAGGAGCGGCAGCGGCATGACGGGTCCACGCCGTCATTAGCACACGCTGCCCATGGCTCATGACGGCATGGAGCCATGCTCAGCGGGGAGTTGGCTGCAGGGTTTGGAACGCGGCAAGGTCCTGGAGTGGTCTGGTGAGCAAAAGAATGATGGATTTACCCAGATCTCTTGACCGGGGGAGAATGTTTTGATTTGTTCTGCATCCCATCCATCAATTGTGTGTCTTTTGCTTTCTCACCCTAAGTGCGCCTGGTATGCCTAGACATAGGTCCCAGGCTCACTGTGCCACTGGATTCAAGCAAACCTGGCCGAAGAGGGGTGAAACCCCGAAACCGGTCTTAAGATGCCTGTTTCTGGTCCAGGGAGGACCTGGCTTGGCAGTTCGGGCTGAACTGTTCCCATGAGGCACAGGGTCCTGACTGATTTGCATATGGCCAGGACTAAACTGGGGTGGCATGGTGAGTAAAAGAATGATGGATTTAAATCAGATCTCTTGACTGGGGAGAATGTTTTGATTTGTTCTTCATTCCGTTCCATCAATTGTGTGTCTTTTGATTTCTCGCCCTAAGTGTGACGGGTATTCCTAGACGTAGGTCCGGGGTTCACTGTGCCACTGGATTCAAGCTATAATGGTTGAAGAGGGGTGAAACCCCAAAACCGTTCCGAGGTTGCTTGTTTATGGTCCAGGGAGGACCTGGCTTGGCAGTTCAGACTGGACTGTTCCCATGAGGCACAGGGTCAAGACTGATTTGCAAATGGCCAGGTCTAAACTGGGGTGACATGGTGAGCCAAAAAATGATGGATTTAACCCAGATCTGGGGGAGAATGTTTGATTTGTTCTGCATTCCGTCCATCAATTGTGTGTCTTTTTTGCAAGTTCGGCAGCCAACATTTTTCCAAGTAGCCAAGCGCACACTACGTGCGGCACATCCCCCAGGGTCATGCTTATAAATAAAGGAGAGATGACGCACGTGGCCAACCTCTCAGGCTGAATCACAGCAACAAGGACCATGTCCCCTGGTGACTGGCAGCACTTAGATGGAGAGGGGGCTATGCGACCCGCTTCCCAGGTCGATTGTGGCCCAGGGACTCCACCGACCAGGGCTAGGCACCTTGTTCAAGGGGGAAGGGGCATGCGGCTCCCCTCCATGAGTCAATTTCAGATGCAGGGACCCCCATCCCCCAGGGCCCAGCAAAATTGTAAAGGGAAGGAGGCATGCCGCCCACTCCCTGGGCTGATTTTGGCACCGGGAATCCCAACCCCTGAGGTGCAGCACCTTCAAGTGAGTGTCATTGTGCCCACCCAGGGCATCCACCATCCAGTTGTTGTGCCCACCCAGGGCCCCCACCAGCTCTTTGCATTCAGCGGGAGCCGGCACTGCTCACAACCGCAGGGAGAGAGGAATATTTAGATTGGGTACCCTGCCCGGCCACTCCCAGCAGGCAGAGGTATTTTTGAGGCTCATGCCAGCTGGGAGTAGACTTTGTGATTGCTCCCATTTGGTGGGATATTTAAAAACTCCTACCAAGCCAGAGCAAACACTGGCTTTCCTGCCCAGGCTGCTGCATTCAGGGAAACTGCTGTGTACTGGGTGTGGTAACCCCAAGACATAGCTGCTACGCCGGCCCCAGGGGTGGGCTTCCTGGGCCAATAATGGCTCAGGGAGGGGACTTTGTGGTCCTCCTTCCTTGAAGGAATCGGCCCTGGAGTGTGGGCTCTTTGGGGACTTTTCAGGCTCAGGAAAGGGGGCTGCTTGGTCCACTCCCCATGAAAATTTGTATTGCCTGAAGTTGGGTTCCCTGGAGCCTCTCAAGGCATGAGGAGTAGGACCGCATGGCCCCCCTCCCAGTTAATAATACGATTGGCCCGAGGGATGAGCTCCCCAGGACTCTATTGACTCAGGAAGAGGAGCTGCACATCCCCCTTACCATACAAATTGTTTTTGGCCCTGGAGTTTGGCTCTGGAGGCTCAGGCAGCCACTCTCCCCTTTATAAACACAACCCCATGTGGGCTCCCCGGGGCTTATAATGAATACAAGCATCCCAGCCTCCATTTTATTATTTTTTTCTTCTTTTCATTCCCAAGAGAGTCTTGTGGGATAATCACATTTTTTGCCGCTCTTTTTCTGTACTAAAGTTGCATTAACTACAATGAAGTTGGTTCACTATTGTTCAGGTCGTACAGTAAAAGCGTAGTTGAAACAACATGACGCAGTACTACAAAGCCTTATCCCAATTGGTAATCACACCATATTACCACTACTTTGCCTCATAGATTGAACAACAAGACACTTTCTAAATGATTGCAAGAAATACTGTATTGGTGCTCGTCTTTATTCTACGCTTTCCAATGAAACGATATAATACAATGCACGTAATACAGAACTATGCCTTTAATCACTTGTTTTTGTAACTGCACTGTGATCAAAACTTGCATGCTGGAACTTACCACATTTTTCTTCTGAAATGCAGAGCTCAGAATCTGTGCGATGGAGAATTGTTCCGTTTTTACACACGCAGTCTTCTCTTAAATATGAGCATGGAGAATCTTCATAAAACCACTTATTCAGACATGTTTTAGCTGCGCAGGGCTGTACGCACGCCTGGTATTCCTTTCCTTCTGGGCAAACTAGGGCTGTCAGACACCAAGACAGGCAGATTATTAATACTTGTGATATTCTACAATACATATCTAATTTAATCTTTGGAGACATCATAAACTCACAGTTCATACATTTTAAAATGAAAGCATTTGCCATGTGAATTAATGCTACAATTCAGTTCGATTAGTGCAAACAGAGTGTTGTGACCAGTCCTGGGGTTTCTGAACTGCCTGTCCCCATATTAATGTATTGTAATCTTTCCAAAGACTAAGGACACAGGCCTCGAAACCACCAGAGCAATACGGTGGCTCAATTCAATTTACATTATATTAATAAGGGCCATTCAGTGCTGAAGAGGTGTCTCAAATGATCATGTCAGAACATCTCTTTAAGTTTTTAATGATACGAAATATATTTATAAATATTAAGGTAATTATAATAGATATATGGTGTAAAGCAATAAATACTGGTTACAGTAACGAGAATTGGTAAGTACATTATATAATATATAAAAATACAGAGTATTTATTTAAATTGATAACAATGAGCTTCCGCAAAGTATTAACTATATGTTCATAGCAATATAACAGGTGTTTGGACAAAATACTGAGCTATAAATATCGGGAGAAACAAATATCAGAAAAAAATATCATGACACAAAAATAACATGATGCAAAAATATCATTGTCGAGGGGCGTGGTCATCTGCCGTAAGAAATGGCCGCGCAGTAGCTTAGCTCCGACACACCACTCCCGAAAATCCGATCTAAAGACATCATGCCCGAGGTAAAATTGCTGTAAAGAAGACCATCTAGTCCCCAAAAAGTGCGGGTCCTAATACACCGAACGCCGTCCAGATTAGGCGAGTGCCTGCTGTGTTTCATCCGGACCTGGGCCCCATCGCATGGGAAGCGAAGTGCACCGCAGCACTCTCTGGTCGCCCGACAGCAAAGACACCGCAAGAGTGGTAAGACATACTACTTATCACTTGCTGGAGGGGGCAGCGCACCAATCGTCAGTATCCATACCTGCCCGGGTCTGTGTCTGACCCCCGCGACTGCCTGGGAGATCATCACACTCTGAAGACTCCCCATAACGACCCATCGCAGCCAACGGCCGTCATCCGCCCTGCACTCCAATGCTTATGTGTGGCGCCTGAATGATCCTGCCAGCACTGCGGTGCAGTAAAAGTGTGTGTGTCCCTTCAACACAGCCTGGGGAGTGACCGCCGCGTGTGTTTTTCCCGAACTGGGGCTTTCAAGGTGGCAGATGCAAAGTGGCCACTGGGCCTCCCGGTTGATTGCCAGCGATGGAACCGTGAGAGCGGCTAGAACAAAGGAGGGGACAATGCACTGGCAACACTACCTCGACCGGCTCCCTTGACTGTCTGGCCTTCACAACCACCGGGGAAACATCAAACCCTGCAGGTGTCTGCCGGAACACGAGGAGGCCGGAACAAGATTCTCTTTGACTCTCGTGGGTGGCGCCCACACACATGGCAGAAACCGAGGGGCGCTGACACACCACCATCAACCTGGGCTGCTGGTGAGTGAAAATCACAGTGGGGGCAGGAGTTGCCACCAGCAAGACAGTGCTCCTCCCTCTGTAGTGTGCATAACCAGGACTGTGTTCCCCTTTGGTACAGGCTTACTTGGTGAAACCGGACTGGTCAGACAGGGCCTTGACCCTCAAGCAGGCTGCAAGGAATAGCCAACGCAGCCCTATTTTCTCCTTTGGCAGTACCACACATGCTGAGCACACCATGGCGAGTGGCCGGGGTGGGCGTAGTGCACTCCAAACAAAATTTGACAAGTATGCATGGCAGAAGGGCCAGGAAGAAATGCAGGCCAACTTGAAATCCACTGGGGACCAACCAGATCCCACGTTGCAAGACATCCTGGCGGCCATAAAGACCGTACACACCTCTCTAGAATCTAGAATTGACACAGTCACTTCAGAGGTCTCCCTGATCAGGGCTGATATGCAAAACAGGAACAACCACATCAAGGAAGCAGAATCCACAATTAAGGACGTAACAACTGATACCACCCTCCTCAAACGTCAAGTCACAAATCTCCAAACCAGCTAAGAGCTGCTAGAACACCAACTCGACAACTATGAAGGTAGGATGTGACACAACAATATCTGTATTCTTGGGGTGCCAGAACGAGTGGAGTAGCAGGTGGCATACCTATTTGTGGAGGACCTAGTGCTGCAACATCTTCAACCCAAAGGGCTGTCCAAATACTTCTCTATTGAAAGAGGGCATAGAGTACCGGGCGGAAGATCCAAACCCAGCGCACCTCCCATGACCATCCTGTCAAGAGTGTTAAACTTCCACGACAGAGACATAATACTTCACATAGCAAGAGTGGCCCCACCGATCACCCTTGAAAACTGTAAAATAACATTATTCCCTGATTTTACACTGAGAGTGCAAAGGCAACGCTGTAGCTTCCCTGAGGTGACTCACGCCCTGCAAGACCAAGAAATCAAGTACGCAATGTTGTTTCCAGAGAAACTGCGCATTGTGTATGAAGGGAAAACATGGTTCTTCACTAGTCCAGAAGATGTATGGAACTGGCTCACTGGCTGGCGTACGGTTGGCAAGCGAAATCATGGCACTGTGGTACTGGAAATAAAGAGAGAGTAGGCCGCCAAACAGGACCTCTGAATGGCGTCACGACGGCAAGAAGTCCATCAGAACACCAACAGGCAGAAGGATCTAGGTGCGAAAGTAGTCACAATTGACGAGGTTTGACTTTCATCGCCTATGCATGGCACAGTTCACCTTGGCACTGATCTGCTTTATAATGTGACTCAGAGTGCTTGGTACTACTGCCAGATGCTTCACGGATATCACTGCTACCTACTGTGGGGTATTGTTTTTTGTTTGTTACCTATAGCATGATGTACACGAACAGAAGAAAATAGTTTATGCCTCAGGGAGTGGAGTTGGTTCACATTCCCCAATATTCTAAGGGAGGATAATAGGCATTCTGGCTTGGAGGGAGAGGGGCATTTTGGGGCGGGGGGTTTGTTTATATCGTTTTTGTTGTTATATCGTTGTGATAGCCGATGGGGAAAGGGACACCATTAAGAGAAACGCAACCCGCGCTATCTGAACCACTATACCAGCAATTAACATCCACACTCATGCTCTGGGCGAGTAGCGCCCTAAGACACCCATGTGCACTATGACCAATCTTAACGTGAATGCTCCATATGATCACATGGAATGTCAACAGGCTGGGGGATAAATTGTAAAGAGGAGTTGTTCTCCAGTATCTCAAGAGCCAAGCCCCCAATTTCACCCTTCTGCAGGAGACACACCTCATTGGCAATACATGTAAGGCACTTGAACAATGGGGCAATAGGTTGGTTGCTCATGCAGGCATTACTTCCGGTTCAAGAGGGAACAGCATTCTCATTTGTTAAGTAATACCCATACATAAAAGACAAAACATGGGTGGATGCCCAGGATAGATTTGCCACGGTTCCAGCGACATGGGAAGGGAGACCCCTAAATGAACTTTCGATTTAAAATTACACTGGCCGACTTGGGCAAGTTCCTGCTGAACCCCCCAATCGGCATCCTTGCGCTGGGAGGCGATTTTTATTTGACGGCGGATGGTCGGGTTGACCGCCGTCCTCCTCAACAAGATCGGCATGGCACCTCACCAATGATGGACTTTCTCTTAGTCTTCGGCCTAGTTGATCTTTGGCACCATTTTAATCCCTCAGCGTGTAGCTTTTATTTTCCACTCGGGTGCCCACGGTAGTCAATCCAGGATTGGCCACTTGCTTAAACATGCCGATGATCTCTCTAATTTTACTAAAGCCAAGTCCCTGGCGTGTGGCATCTTTAACCACTCTCCTGTCCTTATTCAGATAGCTCTGCCTCAGGAGAATAGACGTCTCACCTTGTCCATCAACCCGTGGTGTCTGAAGATTCAACATGTAAGGAACGCAATTCTAAAAGGGGTGGACCAGTACTTCACCGAGAATATAAACACTGTTGACTCCCATCAGATCCTGTGGGGGGCTTTTTGGGCAGTTATTAAAGGTCTGACGCTCTCATTAATGACGGGGCAAAAGAAAGAACTGAGGGCACGATTGGAGACTTTGGAACATGAGATCCAGGGTCTGGAAGATGTGGTAGCAACCACGGATGATGAACAAACCTTACACACTGTTAGCGTAAAAAGGCAAGATTACCAACAGCTCACAATGGAGGCAGTTAGATCGAAATAGAAAGCAATTCTACACAAAATAAACAAGTTGGGTGACAATACGGGGAAATTGCTTGCATGGTTAGTAAAGCAGGAAGCCGCACAGAGATGGGTACCCCTTATTGAAGGGGATATGGGTGAAATGTTGAGTGACCCGCAGCAGATTACCAAGACCTTTGCATCCTACCTTGCTCCAATATATTCCTCCATTACATGCACTACCTTTACTGAGTCCAGAGACCTCCTGACCACAATACCGGTCACTACTCTCACCCCAGAAGACTGTGAATCCCTAGAGAGTGATCCTACTGAAGAGGAACTAGCAACAGCCATATGTGGGATGAAGTTGGAAAAAGCTAAAGGCCCCAACGGGCTCCCAATAGAGCTGTTCAAATTGGTGACCTCCAAGATAACACCCGCTGTCTGAGCTGTGTATCTAGAGAGCCACCAAACTGCATCCCTACCTAGAGACCTGATGATGGCCTCAGTGGTCATCATATATAAACAGGGTAAACCAACGATGAGATGCAACTCTTATCGCTCAATCTCACTGTTGACTGCGAAGCAAAAATTCTCGCCAAGGTATTGGCAAACCGTTTGATACCAATTATTTGTAAGCTTGTGCACCAAGATCAATCAGGCTTTATGACTGGCTGGAACACAGCCCTCAATCTTAGAAGGCTACATTGGGTGACGGGGGAATTCACACTATTCAAGAGGATGCAGCATTGTTGTCATTAGAAGCAAAAATGGCATTCAACACCATCAATTGACCTCACCTATTTGCTCTCCTCAAATGTATGGGCTTCGGTCCAAATTTTATAAAGTGGGTCAAGCTACTGTACATGGAACTTTACTTTAAAAAATATTTCTAGAGCGCGCGTACACCAGGCGGTTTCATGGCGCTTATTGTAGTACTACAACCCCATCCAGACAAAAAGCACTGGGAGCCAAGAATAGAGTTTAAGAGGGGAATGCTTGGGAAAACAAGAAAGTTTTAAGGGCTTTATGAAAAAGGGAGTATTGGGGACAGGATCTCAAAGAAAGTGGGAGAGAGTTCCAAAAAGCTGGAGCCACTGTTGAAAACTTGGATCCTCCCCATTTTTTTCGTTTGAAACGGGGCACGGTGAGGAGCTGTTGGGTGGACGAGCGCAGTTCTCTGATGGGAGTATAATCATGAAAAGCAGAGCAAATAAAAACAGGGGCAGAACCAGACCGAACATTGAATATGATACAGCCTAGCTTAAAGAGGGCACGCTGCTGAACCGGGAGCCAATGTAGAGATTTGAGGAGGGGCGTGGCGTGGTGTGACTTAGGTAGGTTGAACACAAGACGGGCTGCCTGGTTCTGCACCAGCTGGAGATGCCGCACGAGGTACGCCGGCATGCCGCAATAAAGGGCATTGCCGTAGTCCAAGCGGGACGTCACCATAGCCAACAGTATGAGTTTAAGCGCAGGTGGGGTGAAGAAGCGGGAAACTTTGCGTATGGTCCGGAGGGAAAGAAAAGCCGAAGAGACGACCGCGCTGACTTGGGAGTGAAGTGAAAGTTGGTCATTGAATTTGAAACCAAGAGTTTTAACCGAAGAGACGGGGATGGGGGGGGACCTAGGGAAGGGGGCCAGAAGAGTGAAGACCAAGGACTGGAGCAACCACCCGTCAACACCAAATCCGTTTTATCGGGATTGAGTTTCAGGTGGTTGTGATTCATCCAATCCTGGATGAAGGTCATAACAGAGTGAAAATTAGATATGGGCACAGAGGAAGGGAAAAGTGAGAAAATAAGCTGGAGATCATCTGCATAATTATAAACAGAGACCTCCAGCTGTTGTAAAGCAAAAATGAGGGGGGCAATGTATAAATGAAATAACAAAGGTGACAGTGAGGAGCCCTGGGGGACCCCGCACTGCACAGGCCGGGCGTCAGCTGAGTAATCGCCCAAGCGAACAGCTTGGGTGCGGCCGCTCAAAAAAGAGGACAGCCAGACCAGGGCAGATCCCCCGATCCCCGCCGCCTTGACACGTGAAACTAAGATGGCATGGTCCACCGTGTCAAAAGCGGCGGAAAGATCGAGAAGAACCAGCGCCTGCGGCTGATTGGTGTCCATGCCCTCTCGAAGATTTTCCAGAACAGAGATGGCAACCGATTCTGTCGAGTGCGCAGGGCGGAAGCCGGCCTGTCTGGGTGCCAAGACACTGTTCCCTTCCACAAAGGTACTCAGTGTTCTAACTACATGACGTTCCAGTACCTTAGCTAGAAATGGCAAGAGCGAGATAGGGCGGTAATTGGCTGAGACAGAAGGATCTGCACCAGACTTTTTTAAAAGAGGAACAATTACCGCCGTTTTGAGGGAAGGAGTGACAATGCCCTGGGAAAGTGAACTGTTCAAAAGCATGAGGGGAGGTGAAGAACAGGAACCGTAGATCTGTTTCAGGATGTAGGTGGGGCAAGGGTCCAGTGGGGAGCCAGACTTGACCAAAGGGAGGAGAGACAGAAAAGAATCCGTTGTGAGGAGCGGGAAGGAATCTAAACGTGCTACGGCCAAGGGAAGGGGAGGGTTTATGAAGGAACGGGACGGGGTGGAATGTTGGCTCTAATCTTACTGATTTTATCAAGAAAAAAAGAATTAAGAGAGTCACAGAGGGATTGGGAAGGGGAAGGTTTAAGTGACGCCCTATCGGAATAGGCTAGGTCCTGGATGATGTCAAAAATTTCTTTTGGTCGATTCTCCGCAAACTGGATTTTTGCAGAGAAGTGAGCCTTTTTAGTTTCCAGAATAGTTTTCTTATAATGGGCCAAGAGATTAGTATAGTTTCTGGAGAGGGGACAGTAGTCCCGCCGCCAGAGGTGCTCCGCTCGTCGAAGATTGAGTTTTTGAGTCTTCAACTCCTCTGAAAACCATCGGTTAGCGTATTTGGGACGTTTAGACGCGATGCGCTTTAGAGGGGCGACTACATCACACCTAGCCCGCAGCCAGCCCTCGATGGATTCCATTTGTTCAAGAGATGACAGTCCTAAAAGGTCCGGACTGGATGCGAAGAGTATAGTCATCAGCGCGGTCACATCAACTCGATTCCATGATCGTGCCCAGATGTTTTTAGCGAGGGGGGGCTTAGGAACTGAGTGAAGAGATAAAGAAAAACAAATGAGAAAGTGGTCAGACCAAAGGCAGGGAGAGATGGAAAGAGAAGTGACCGAGCAATCTCAATGCCAGATTTGGTCAAGAGTATGACCCAAGTTGTGAGTGGGGACATGGACTGCAGATATAAAATTGAGGGACAGGAGTGATTCAGAGAACTCCTTGGAAGCTGAACATTCTGCAGGGTCGGATGGCCAAAAATTAAAGTCACCAAGGACCATAATTGACGAGTAGTTGACCACCAGGGTAGCCGCCAGATCTAAGAAATTAGGGAGAAATGATAACGGGGGGGATGGGGGTCGATAAATGAGTACACACGTAAGAGGGGGAGTGAGGGAAAGTGAGCGGGCCACCAGACAATCTGATGAGCCCAGGGGAGAAATAGTTAAAGGTTGAAAAACGATTTCTTTACGGGCAATCAATGCCACTCCTCCGCCAGATTTGCCAGAGGCACGATCGGCTCGAAGAGCATAATAAGATGGAGGAAGGATTGCCAGAAGGGAGGGAAGGGAACTGTCAGAGAACCAAGTCTCAGTGAGGAATAAAAGATCGGGCTTATGTGACTCCAATAGCATAAAGAGGTCCAGCTGGTGCTTGACAGCTGATCTAGTATTAAGGTACATCACCGAGACCACCGTAGGGAAAGAGCCAGTGGATGAACAGATAGTGGAGCACCTGGTCGGAACTAGGGGTGGAGAACAGGGATGGGAGGAAGCGTTGGGATTAAGGAGGCCTAGCCTAGAAATGCGAGCGGATGTCGCGCTATCAAGGTGCCACGAGCCTTGGAGGTCGGTTAACTGTGCAGATGTGTATTGAAAAGGATGGGCAGAGTGACTAGCCCCTAGCCTCGGTCGGCCGCGGACGGGCGCAGACGGGCTTTCCTTTGGCGCGCCTTCGGCGCGCCATCTTTGCGCCCGCTGCGCTTCCGGGGAAAACACATATTTTATTGCGGAAAAAAGGGCGGTGGGCGTGGCCTCAGAGGGGGCGTGGCCGGCGGGTTAAGCGAGGCGCTGTGAAAGCGTCCCACGCACGAAGACAGCAGCGCTGGGTCCGCTGATCAAGGCAGCAAGTATAGGGTAAGTAAGTTAAAACACAAGAATCACAAAGTAATCAAAATCACAATTTAAAAGTAGACTGCCTCCCGGCTTTCCGCCTCAGGAGAGTAGTTCAACAAATGGCGGCGCTAGTATTCAGCGCCTCCTTTGTAGTATGGGCGGTGGGCGTGGCTTCAGAGGGGGCGTGGCCGGCGGGTTAAGCGAGGCGCTGTGAAAGCGTCCCACGCACGAAGACAGCAGCGCTGGGTCCGCTGATCAAGGCAGCAAGTATAGGGTAAGTAAGTTAAAACACAAGAATCACAAAGTAATCAAAATCACAATTTAAAAGTAGACTGCCTCCCGGCTTTCCGCCTCAGGAGAGTAGTTCAACAAATGGCGGCGCTAGTATTCAGCGCCTCCTTTGTAGTATGGGCGGTGGGCGTGGCCTCAGAGGGGGCGTGGCCGGCGGGTTAAGCGAGGCGCTGTGAAAGCGTCCCACGCACGAAGACAGCAGCGCGGGGTCCGCTGATCAAGGCAGCAAGTATAGGGTAAGTAAGTTAAAACACAAGAATCACAAAGTAATCAAAATCACAATTTAAAAGTAGACTGCCTCCCGGCTTTCCGCCTCAGGAGAGTAGTTCAACAAATGGAACTGACTGCCCAAGTGGTTGTCAACGAGCACACATGCCGACAATTCTGTCCAGAAAGGGGGACTAGACAGGGATGCCCCCTGTCGCCTCTCCTATTTGCTTTAATATTGGAACCCTTTGCGACCTGGGTTAGAGGTGACCCCATGATCAGGGGGCTGAAATGGACGGACCACAATGGAGATAGAATTTTCTTATATGCCAATGACATCCTATTGTATGTTGCAGCTCCATCGGCCTCAATACATCGAATCTTACACATTTTTGCAATTTTTCGCACCCACTCAGGGTATACTATTAACTAGTCAAAATCAGTACTCTATATGCTGCAGGGCCCCTCACCTCAGATGCCCAAAGGCACCGATGTTACTGTTGCCACAGAGGGATTTCGTTATCTTGGCATATATATATAACCCAACACCCCACCCAGCTCTATGACATTAACCTTAAGGCCCCGCTGACTAGACTTCATAATGATGTGCTCCATTGGTGGTCGCTACCCCTAACTCTTCTGGGCAGGGCAGCGCTGTTCAAAATGCTGGCGCTGCCTCGATTCTTGTACTTGCTGCAAAAAAGCCCCTATGAAGTCCTAGATGCATACTTTACTAGTATAAAGAGCAAGGTCAGGACTCTTTTATGGGATGGGAAAAACCTATGCATTGCGACACATAAATTGACCAGGGGGTGTTACGATGGAGGAATCGCGTTGCCCGACCATAAACAATATTATTGGGCCTCCCAGCTTGCGGTGATGAATCAATGGGTCTTAGCCTCACCGTCCGAACCGACATAACGCATGGACAAATGGATAATGAATCCAGGGGTTATTGGCATGCACTTTATTCTAATCCTAAACGCCAATGCCTCACAGGCCCAAACAGTTGCAAACTGGTGTGGCATTACCCTGATCACTCCCCTATGGGAATCAGAGCAACTCGGCATACTGAGTAAATGCCCAGGCTAACTGGCAGGGTCACAGACATTCCAATACTTACAAATACGCCATGCAATCACTAACAATGTGGCATGTGGTGAGACTTTACCTGAATCCTCCCCACTGGAGGATAGACTTTTAGCAGATCCCATGTCCCGAAAAGCAATATCACTTACATATCGTAAATTATTAAATAACAGGCCAGAACCATTGGTAAGTCTCCGGTAGCTGTAGGAATAAGATTTCGGATATTTTGAAGATGACGACTGGCAGGAAGCACTCTCCACCCCCAAAGAAGTCGCTATACCAATGAGGTTACGATTGGTCCAGCTCAAAATCCTCCACAGAACTTATCTATCTGCACATACACTGGTCAAAATGGGGTGTAGACCAGATCCAGGGTGTCTTAGAAGATGCGCTATGGAGGGTTTTTCACACGCTCTGGGAATGTCCAAACATTGAGTCATACTGGGAAAGAATCATCTCCGCACTTAGGAGGGTGTGAGGGAAACGCATCACCAGCTCCCTGCGACTTTGTCTACTAAATGTATAGGAGGCCATCAACCTTACCCAAACTGAGTGCACGTGGGCCTCACTGGGATTCATCCTTGCTAAGAGGAATATAGCTCAAACTTGAGGAACTGGGGATTTGCCTACTTATCAGAAATGGGCTAATGACATGGATAATGTGATAATCGTACAGAAAGATGTTTTCAAACACAGGGGCTGTCCTAAGAAATGGGATCACAAATGGGCTAAATGATATGTGTCATGTGGCGAGCTATGTGTATCCCCAACAGAGGAATTACATAGGGCTGAGGTGGACATTGATCTTGATCCGACTTAAAGTTGTACAGAGATTCTGTTTAATCTGTATCCAACAGTCATTTGATATATTACCATTGTATCTAAATGTTATGTGGCCTCATTGTCTTCCATTGTACTATCACAACTGTTAAATAAAAAGAATATAAACATGTTTATATATATATATAAGTAAACATGATCTCATCACTTCCCAGGCAGGCGAAATGAAATCCACGGACCAGCGGATTTGGCAGGTATTGTTCTTTATTGAATCTTTCCTCTGTTACGCGTGTCGAGCACCAAGTGCCCTTGCTCACACAGGGGATAACGCGACAGCCATTCTTTTCTATATTTGCTTAGTATTCCACCCCCCTGTGAGTCACATGATCGCATGTGTGGACATAGACAAAATACTCAATGAAGGCTTCGCCTGTTTTCCTTCTAGTATTCACAGGTATGATGCTTCAACATTTCAATAATATTTAAACATTTAAACATTTGTATCACCTATTATTCCAGCCTCAATGCTTGAAATTTTGTAAAGTGACAATTGCAATGACTTTGTAATAAATTAATCAAATATTCCATAAAATATCTCATGGGCATTTATATAAAAAAAATTGATTAATATCACATTTAAAAAAATCCTATACAATGCAATAATAACGTTGACCTTATTCCCTTATACACTAAAAATCAATTTGTTAGTGCAAAATGCTATTGTGCCAATTTTGTGCAAAATATGCTCAATGTGCAAATCTCAGCAGTGTAAACGGACCTCATAAAATAATTTTTACTCCTTTTTAATTCATATCCTCCTCAGGATATATCTTACTCATTGCACCTAAGCATTATGAAGACTTAACTGTGTAACACTGATTTCTATGGCTGCATAAATGCAAGAATGAGCAAATATCCATTTACCATTCTATTTAGCCTCCAAACATGAGTACATCTATCAGCATCTATGTGCAAACATTGCGACCCCTGCTAGAAAAAGTGCTTTAAGTGCTTTACAGTTCTCTATATAATTTCAAGACTGTTGATAAAATCTGTATATTCACCAATATTAAATTAACCCTAAAACGAAAACTTATTTCTAAAACCCATAGTGGAGAAGTGTGGCTCAGGGGTTAGAGGCAGCAGACCCGGAAGCTGAGATCGGTCCTGGACCAGGGTTCAATTCCCCGCCTCGGCGGGTCTTGGGCTAAAAATTCCACGGACTCGATACTTCTCGCCCCGGTGCCTCCTCGACTCACGGGTTCACACTCTGCGACTCTGGGCAATAGCTTGCTTAATCTCCACAACGGCCCCTCATGGCGGGATGCCTGACTTTCACCTTGTGGATACCCTGCTATCTCACAGGGGAATACCAGGAAGGGTTCCCTAAGCAAGCGCCGGGAAACCCACTGCGGGTAGCTGTGCGCTATATAAGCTCAACTACATTTACATTTACAGTGTGCACATTATGTAAAAAAAAGATAAAAAAACAGTTTGTGCAATTGGGAAGCTGCTCATCATCTCTTGTTCATTACTCATATACGCTGTTTATCTCTTTATATCAGATACAATAATCACCAGCACAGTTTAACTAATACCGGGGCTCTTGGTAATATTAGATTACAAGAAGTGATGTAAATCTTCTGTCGTATTTAACCCATTTGGACTTTTACTGTAAAATTCCAGAATATAACGTGTCTCCAGTTTCCTCAGCAGTTTTTCTCGATTGCCACCCCGTCAAAGGGGTGCCACTGCATCAATTACAAAATACGAAAGGCATCCCAACTCATTGCCATGAATGGCTTTAAAATGCCTGCCGACCGGATATGAGTTATCTTTGTTGACGATCGCCCTGAAGTGCTGCAAAATTCTGACGTGCACCTGCAACTTTGTGCTCCCCACGTAACGTAGGCCACAGGTGCATGCCAGAACATATACAGCGAACTCAGTTCTACAGCCATAGTTACCTTTGATTTCTATCTGATTTTTGGAAAATGGAATGCTATAATGGGTTGCGTTCCTGCCGAATTTACACGCTCGGCAGGATGAACATTTAAAGAAACCCTCTTTAGCTCTTAGCCATGTGATGCTTATGCCTATTTCAGGACTTGCTTTTACCAGTTGACTAAGCATGGACCTTGCTTTCCTATACGTGATGATCGGCATTTCTGGTAATCTGCTGCTCAAAAACCCCTCAGTTAGGACAATTGGCCAATTTTTCCTGATAATTGACCTAATCTGCCTTTCCTGTCTGCTAAATGTTGTGATGAGTCAGGGAATACCCTCCTCATCTGGCTCATTGGGGTCTTTTGGCATAAGCAGGGTTTCTCTAGATCTTTTTTGTGCTCTAGTGTGGGCCCAGGATAGTGTTCTCTGATTGTATCCTCTTGATTTCAGTCGCCCCATCATTTCTTTGGTGCATTTTTCAAATTCTATGGAGGAACTGCAAATTCTTTTTAATCTTAGTAGTTCCCCATATGGAATGCTTTCTATCAAATGATTTGGATGCCGACTGCTGGCATGTAGAATACTATTGCCAGCAGTGGCTTTTCAGAACAAAGTAGTCTCAAGTGTGTGGTTCGTCACAGTTATCTGAACATCCAAAAATTCTGTTTTAACTTGACTAATATTGGATGTAAAAAATTAATTACAGTTGTTGACATTAAGGGGATTCACTGTGCACTGTTTTCATCCCCCTCCCACACACAAAAAACATCATCAATAAATCGTAACCAATGACGCACATGGTTGAAATTTGGAGAGGCTCTTAGGACCTGTTCCTCCCACCAGCCAACATGTAAACATGCGTAACTGGGGGAGAAACAGGATCCCATAGCCACACCTCTCATTTGTCTCCAAATGTCTTTTCCAAACATGAAATAATTGTTGTTTAGGCACCAGCTCACCAAGTCACGTCGCATTTGATTGTGACTGTAATATTCACAAGATTTTTTACCTAGGAAATACTGGACAGCATTCATCCCTGTTTTGATATCAATAATGGTATACAATGATTCGATGTCCAATGTTATTAAACACCACCCTTCCTGCCACCGCACATTGTTCAATTTGTTCAAAAAGTCACCAGTATCTTTTATATAACTAGGAAGTTTTTTTACTAAATCTTGTAAAAAAGAATCAATATATTGGGAGATGCTTTCACTCATACTGTTGATCGCCGAGATGATTGGTCTACCCGGAACTGGCATTATCCTCTTATACACTTTTGGGATTAGATACAGAATCGGGATGACTGGATGTTCTGCATGTAGGAAGAAAAACTCTGGTGGTGATATCAAACCTTCCCTCTTGTACCTAAATAGAGTTTTTTTAAAATTTTCTTTAGCTTTCTTGTATTCAATCCCATGAGATTTCTTGTAGCAATCAACATTCTCCAATTGTTTCATATCTTCTTTTATGTAATCTGTTTTTTGCCATAAAACAATGTTTCCTCCCTCATCGGATTTATTGATTATTACTTCATGGTTTTGGCTGAGCTTATTCATTAGATTTGCATACAGTGCTTCATTGTGCGATTTTTGCATTCCTTGTTTTCCGATTTAGTTTCTTTAAATCCTCTACTACGCATTCCTGAAAAATGTCCAAGGCGTTGATGAAGCAAGGTGAAGAACTAGATTTTGTTCAAACTTGTGTAGTCAAATCTCCTATAACCGTAATTAAATTAATAAGCTTGTGGTGAAATTACTAATCAACTTAGTTTAAGAATACATTCATCAATACATGTGGGATAAACTAATGTGCTTTATGTTGCAATCGCAAGAAAAAATAATAAACTGGCCTTGTCTATTGTCTTTGTCAGTATTAAATTCGGCTGTTTAACTAATGGCATGTGCTTAATTTGTGTGCTTATGTTGTGTCCTTTCTGTGACGAAAGCTCATGGAGTTCGTGCAGATCCTAAAGGAAAAGTAAATATAATGCTGCCTGAATGTGCTTTTGCTAGGTAACATAATTAACAGGATTAATTAGTAAAGGGGGTGGGTAACAGAATGGGTCTCAATTCTTTAATTAATTGATGTCTTGTGTTTGTTTAATAATAGTTTCCAAAATGAGGCCTAAAGGTGGTTCAGAAAACATGGCTGACAGAGCTGCAGGCGCAAAAGCTTGTCCAGAGTGAAGTCTTTGCACATGCGTAGCTGTGAAGATTTTTACTACATTGTCATCGTTAATTGAAAAAGCAGTTCTTTGGCTGAGTTGAACGTGCTCATGAAGAAAAGGCTCAAGGACAGAAACTTAAAGTGTCTGCCAAGGCTAGGAAGTAAATGTTCGAAACTCGAGGAAAAGTAACTTTCTTGAGGAAGCTGAAAGATGTGGAAGTGAAAGACAATAGGGCTTATGTGAAGCCTGGACCTGGTCAAGAATCGGAGATGACCTAATGTATTTTATCATGGACTGACACAGGACAGCCAATGAAAAGCTCGGATTTGCTTAAAAGAATGTAAAATGTAGAAAGTTTAGCTAGAAAGAAAGGTATAAAACCTGACACTAGGAGCAGGAATAAACTCTCTCTTCTTTCCGATTCCTGATTGACGTGACATGCTGTTGGACTTTTGGCGCACATAAGGACAGCAGACTTTAAATGATTGTTCCTTTCTAGGTGAAGTGAGAAATAGAAAGGGAAATAGATTTAGGGAATGGAAACTGTTATTCTGCTAATGATTCATGTTTCTGAGCTTGCTTTAAAAATGTCAGTTTATTAAGTCATTTCCTTATTGAAATGCTGCACTCTTATTTGCTTATAAAATAAAGATTTTAAAACGTAAATGCTTTTTCTTTATGAAAAATAAAGTTAATAAAAATTAGATTTGGAAAGACAAGCTGGTCTTGTTTATTCATGATCTAGTTACCATAAGTTGATTCAATCACCTTGGTGGTCTGATTAATAAATAATAAATGTAAAAACCATGGTAAAAATAGATAAACTGCAGTTGTAAATCATTTGTGAATAATATGTGAGTAGCTTAGTTAATCATACCACCTGATTCAGTCGCTCAAAAATTGTCTCATTGGTAGTATGGGCCTTTATATGTGTTTCATGATTTATGGTGAGTATTGAAGTGATAGGTAGCGTTTTTGAGACAGTTTTTCAATAGGAGCGCTGGAGCAACTTTTGGCATCATGGGGACAAAGGTGCTCCTGGCTTTAAAAGGACTCTCTCCTGCTCCCCTTTGGGATATATCTAGTCTTGCCAAATTGTTTTGTGTGCTGATCTCGCCTCTCATATTAATTTCTGAGACAACTGCTGTATTTGATCCTAATTCATTGAGGGTTACAAATAGTCTTGCGTCCGATGCTTGCACCACTGGTATTGAATTTGCATCTCCCTGTGGTTGGTTCTCAGTGTCTTCACTAATGGTGTTTCCTGCTTTGATAGTGAAGAACTTCTTCAATTTGAGCTTTCTAATGAAACAAAAAATGTCCACCCTTGTGCTGGTGTAATTAAAAGTACTTTCTGGGCAGTAATTAGGGTCTCATGAGAGGAGTTGCTCTTCTGCGGCAGTTAAAGTTACATCAGATAGATAGGTGATAGTCAGATCTTTTACCTCTTTTTCCTGTACCAGGTTTTTTTATTTTGCGGTTTGCTTTTTGTGCTTTCTTCTTCTTGCTCTTCTCCCCGCATTTTGCCATTTCCTGTTCTTTTGATCCTAGTTCTGGGGCGGAGTGTCTGCCTCCGATCCTCCACTAAAAAATAAATTTCCTCGTTTAAATTCAGCACCATATTGCAGTTTTGCCCCTCTGCGCTATTGCACTCAGACCCCGAGGTGCTTGACAAAGGCACCGTATCCCCTTCCGTGTCAGAGGTTGCTTCATTGCGGCTTCTCTGTGGCTGCGGCTGCATTCCAGGGTTGCCTTTGTTGCTGAATTTCAATTTCTTTGCATGTTCAAATTTGCGATAAAACGTATAAATTTGCCCTTGTTCATAATCTCTTTGGTCTTGAGCAAATTTTTGTGCCTTACGGTTTTTATTCTGTCCTCATTTTTGCGTAATCTTTTGCTGATCTCGTTGCGAATTTTCATTATTAGTTCTTTTTATTCAACACTAGTCACTTTATCCAATTCTTCATTTATTTTTGTATTTTCATCCAACAGGGTTTGTCGATCTATTGCTGCTTTTTTAATTAATATTTTGACCAGATTCATTGAAGACATCAAATTACTTGCTCCCCACACTCTTTAATCGCGGGGTTTGGTGCCTCAAAACTGGGAGCTAGCAAAATTCTAAGCCCCCTAGGCACTCGTCCAACCTCCTCGTACTTGATGAGAGATTTGTGTTCCCACCATTTTGTTATTTCTCCTTTCATCTCCTTTTCCAATGTTTTTAAAAGATGTCGTGTATCTTGATCCACGTTGTTCTCTTCGCCAGCTGTTTTGTTGGTGTTTACACTGGCTTTTGGCAAATTGCCGAACAGCTCTTCCGCTGTCGCCTCCAGCTCGCACTCCAAACTGGCTAACATTGTCTCTTCCGGTATGGAAAGAATTCGATTTACCGGAGTCGGCGTCCGGCGTTCTCCCTGACCTGCCACTAATGCGATACCTCCCACCTGCGCGTTGTGCAATTTTGCTTACTCACCGTTGGTACGCGTTGTCAACGGATCCTCCGATCCAGTTTCCTTTGCTTACCAATCGGCTTCCGTAGACTGTTTCACTGCTGCAGGGGGCCACCGCTGACTATTCCTCTTCAGAGTCTTCTCCGTTTTTTGGTTGTAGGCGGAGGCCACTTCAAAGGATGGGGTGCCGTAGTCGGAGACAACCTGCTTCCATTGTAACGTCAAGTAAACATGATCTCATCACTTCCCAGGCAGGCGAAATGAAATCCACGGACCCAGCGGATTTGGCAGGTATTGTTCTTTATTGAATCTTTCCTCTGTTACGCGTTTCGAGCACCAAGTGCCCTTGCTCACACAGCGGATAACGCGACAGCCATTCTTTTTTATATTTGCTTAATGTTCCACCCCCCTGTGAGTCACATGATCGCATGTGGGGACATAGACAAAATACTCAATGAAGGCTTTGCATGTTTTCCTTCTAGTATTCACAGGTATGATGCTTCAACATTCAAAATAATATTTAAACATTTAAACATTTGTATCACTTATTATTCCATATATATATATATATATATATATATAATTGTCAATAATATATTTTTTAGGTACGTAAAATAGTGTATCAGAATATAGTTGTTTTTAAATATCATTTTCAATATATAGTTGTAAAAATATTCTTTTGAATTTTTTTAATGGGCTTTAGTTAATATATACATTTTATGAGTTACTAAAGTTTGTAATTTTAAGTGATATAAAATGTTAATTCAATTGTTAGTAGTTTTTTATAGTGTTGTAGCAGGTTGTTGGGTTTGTAGGAGGATAGGTTGTAAAGTTAATTAAGCAAAACCTAATTAATAATTACTAATAATTTTTAATTACATATGTAATGGATTATAAATATGTAAATTGTAATACTGATTTATTTTAGTTATATTTTAGGTGTGGGTTGCTAGGCCTGCGAGGGTACGGAGTGTGAAATTATTTAAGTTATTAACAATTAATTACTACTTTATTAAAAATTATTTAATTTACTACGTAAATTGTATACTACTTATATTTTTTTATGTTTTACATAATGGCTGCTGGGTTAGTAGAGGAATAGTGTGAAAAGTTAATTAAGGAAAAATGTATGACAATTCTTTCTTGAATATTAACTGTTTATTACATTTACTATCAGTTATGTAAATTGTGCTATGGTTATTTATTTGTGTTAAATTTTTAGTGTGGGTTGCTAGGTCTGTAGGGTGAGAAGTTAATTAAGTAATAATTGATCAGAAATTATTTATTAATTTAAAAATGATTATGTAATAATATATTTTAGTTAAGTAATGATTAACAATTGATCATTAATTGTTCATTAACTATTTATTTGATTATCAATTATGAAAATTGCCCTATACCTATTTATTTTAGTTATATTTTAGATGCAGGTTGCTAGGTTTGTAGTGTTATAGTTTGGGAAGTTAATTAAGTAATCATTGATTAATGATTATTAATAATTAAGTATTTAATTGAGTATCGATTCTGTAAATAGTGCTATATTTATTTATATCAGTTATATTTTAGGTGTGCGTTTCTAGGTTTGTAGGGGTGTAGTGTGGGGAGTTAAGTAATAATTGAATAACAAGTACTTGTTAATTGATAATTAATTGTTTATTATGTTGCAAATAGTTTCATTGGTTATTTGTATATATATATATATATGAGCAAGGCGGGAAGAGCCGCCGAAACGCGTCTGAGCAGAAGCTGTTGTAACAAATAAAACCCTTGAACTGAGATACACGGAGTCAGCGCCTCTTTTGATGATGAAAGTTTGGTTGGTGGTAATATATATATATATATATATATATATATATATATATATATATATATATATATATATATCTCAATACTCCTTCTTTTGATTCCTCAAAAAAGACCGGAATGGACTCCACTTCATAGGTGCTGCAAATATATATTTTGTGCTTTTTGCCACCATGACGCGTTTCGGGCTACCCAGAGCCCTTGATCACATGTATATATCCAACAACAAAGTTGCCTGTTGTGAAGGAGCCCACACAGGTAAGTTTCATTCTGCCACACATTTATTGAAAGAACAGCAATGTTCATGCAGCCAAAAGGGCTTCGCATTCGTAAAAGTTCAGCCGTCGCGTTTTGTGCGTTGCCTGACTCTTGCTGATGATAAAGCTTAAAATAATCCCAAGTGAGCCGCGGGGCACAATTCAACTGCTTGTCATGCTTAATACCATCTTCCAAAGGCATCATCAGTCCTTGATGCTGCAGCGTCGGTTGGCACTGTAGCAGGGCTGCACACATGCAGCGGGGCCCCCTCGCGACTCAGGCCGGGCCGCTTAAAACATCCAACAACAAAGTTGCCTGTTGTGAAGGAGCCCACACGGGTAAGTTTAATTTTGCCACACGTTTATTGAAAGAACAGCAATGTCCATGCAGTCAAAAGGACCTCGCATTCATGAAAGTTCAGCCGACTCATTTTGTGCGTGTAAGCACTTCTTCATGGGCTGGGGTTATCGCATTCAGCATCGGTCATGGCTTTTTACTCTGCACCAAATATCTACAAGTCTCCCGCATCAGTGGGCGTGGCCACCCCAGTGGCCTGCTGGTAATTGTAGTGCTTTGTTTCTTCCTCCAGTGAGTCACCTGACTCTTGCTGATGATAAAGCTTAAAATAATCCCAAGTGGGTCACGGGCACAATTAAACCGCTTGTCATGCTTATTACCATCTTCCAAAGGCATCACCCATCCTTGATGCTGCAGTGTTGGTTGGCGCTGTAGGAGGACTGCACACGTGCAGTGGGGCCCCCTCGCGACTCAGTCCGGGCCATTTAAAACATCCAACAAAAAAGTTGCCTGTTGTAACGGAGCCCAGACGGGTACGTTTTATTCTGCCACACTCGTTCAAGACTGATACTGCTGATTTGTTTCTAATTTTAAAAAAATGGGTATGGCTTAATAAGGCAGACCAGACTTCTTCTGAGTTCAGTGTCTTTAAGGAGCTCTGTAAAACGAGCAGTCACAGATCTTTTTGCATTAAAGGTCTCAATGTTGATGTACAGCCAGATGTAATAGCTGAGAGAGTTGTCACAGCCTGTCTTTATTTTGTGCATCAGCTTGACATTGGTTGATTACTGTTCTATCTTCAAGTTACTTAGGCAGTATTCATGCACAATTTGCGATTGTGCACATTTAGTGGACAACAAAATACTCGCCTGTAGACTTTACAAATAAATGTATTAATTACAGAGGCTGTGATTTATGGCAGAGCAGCTAAGTCATGTGTTAGTGATGGTTAGATTTTACTCTTCATAACCCTGAGTAATGGTTCACAAAATGCATATTGTGTCTGGAATATTATTATTTCTTAAAGGTCTTGCCCAGAGAATTAGTCTTGGGTCCTAAAGATAGGATATGGACTTTGAGAAACCCACACTGTCACTGTACACCTACTGGGGTTGGTTTAATAAGACTGTCATCTGCATATTGTAGAACTGTCAGTCGATAGTTACCCAATCTCACTGGGTCACTTGGAGCTGTTTGATGGCATCACAGAGATCTGGCTTTGTCACCTGCTACTCTGAAATTGATAAATGAGGTAAACAATAATGACTTTGATGCTATAGCCTTTCACGAGAGAATTACTAATACCAGGATGTTATGTTTATGGCCTAGACTTGAGTAGAAACCAGACTGGTTTGGAAGTTTAAGCTTGTGTACTTCAGCCTATTTTATGAGGCTTTAGGCTGAGTCACAGTGGGAGCCACTGGCCGAGGAACTTGGGCAGGGCAGAACTGACCAAATATGTTGAGCTTGCCGACATCAAGTAATTTATTATAGGATATAGGTAATGTATGTTTCAAAAAAATCAATTTACCAATACAAATTGACAACTTAGCATATCTGATATAGGAATAATTTTTGCAATAATCATCCAAAACCAAACTTCCCACCAAACATTTGAAACAAGAGGGCTATAAAAAACATGTTTATCAAACCTTCACTTGTTGTACAATGCCAGCATGTAAACTGTCTAAACTATTAATTTGGATAATTTACAGGATGTCCATAAACAGTTAGATACAATAAATATATTTGATTGGTTAACAGTCAGCTATCCACATCCATAATTAATTGAAGCCCATATTTGCTGCCCTTGTTTTAAAGACAGTCACAGAAAGAGTTTATTAATCCAAAAATTACTTAAGGATTGCAAGTCCGAGAAAGCTGGCAACCAAAGATTTTTTTTATTGCATGGCCTTTTGAATTGAAGATATTTAAACACAATTCTAATTTAGGAGTTTTAGTTAAAGGTAGAGCATTTGAAAAAGAATCAAAAATAATCTGAAGAATGTACATTGATATCCCTTTGAAATTCTGCAAAAAACTAGTAGAAATCACTTCTGCAAATATGTAGAAGAAATATTCTAGCATCAATCCACTTTTTACCAGAATCTAATATTGTTACAAAGTTTAATGATGGGGTTAATCATGGACAAATCTTTTTATAACACGTAATGCCTAAATGAAAAATAAAGTGAAATTAAAGAAGTGATATCCTAGTTGGAATCACTGACAGAATATTGAAATCAAAAAATCGACATACACAAATATCGAGTCAAAAATATCGAAATACAAAATATCGACAGCCTATCTTCAAACAGGTAAGTACCAAAATATCGACTCCAAAATATCGACTTACAAAAATATAGACAGTAAAAATATCGATTTTTTTAAATGTCTTAAAATTAAGTTAAAAATAATATATATAAATATATTTAATATAAACTTAGAAATAATTATTAAATAAATGTAATATTAATAAATAATTAATATAAATAAAAAAATTATATCACCAAAAATAATACATATATATATGTATATATATATATATTTATATATATATAAATATATATATATATATATATAAACATATTATTAAATAAACATATTAATATAATATAATTTAATTTAATTTCATTTCATTAAATTAATTTAATTTTACTTTATTTTTACACTGTACCCCTGTACCCCAAAAACCCAAAACTGACCCTGAACCCTAAAAATACCCCTTTACCCAAAAACTAAAAACTGACCCTGAACCCTAAAAATACCCCTTTACCCAAACACTAAAAACTGACCCTGAACCCTAAAAATACCCCTTTACCCAAAAACCCAAAACTGACCCTGAACCCTAAAAATACCCCTTTACCTAAAAACCAAAAACTGACCCTGAACCCTAAAAATACCCCTTTACCCAAAAACTAAAAAATGACCCTGAACCCTAAAAATACCCCTTTACCTAAAAACCAAAAACTGACCCTGAACCCTAAAAATACCCCTTTACCCAAACACTGAAAACTGACCCTGAACCCAAAAAATACCCCTTTACCCAAAAACCCAAAACTGACCCTGAACCCTAAAAATACCCCTTTACCCAAAAACCCAAAACTGACCCTGAACCATAAAAATACCCCTTTACCCAAAAACTAAAAACTGACCCTGAACCCTAAAAATACCCCTTTACCTAAAAACCAAAAACTGACCCTGAACCCTAAAAATACCCCTTTACCCAAAAACCCAAAACTGACCCTGAACCCTAAAAATACCCCTTTACCTAAAAACCAAAAACTGACCCTGAACCCTAAAAATACCCTTTTACCCAAAAACTAAAAACTGACCCTGAACCCAAAAAATACCCCTTTACCTAAAAACCAAAAACTGACCCTGAACCCTAAAAATACCCCTTTACCCAAAAACTAAAAACTGACCCTGAACCCTAAAAATACCCCTTTACCTAAAAACCAAAAACTGACCCTGAACCCTAAAAATACCCCTTTACCCAAAAACTAAAAACTGACCCTGAACCCAAAAAATACCCCTTTACCCAAAAACCCAAAACTTAAATTTAATTTCCAAAACCAATTACTTTTATTTACTAAGTAAATTTTATTTAATGGTCAATTATTAATTAATTAACAAATTTAATTATTTAACATATTTAATTAGTTATTATTAAATTACTCCCCACCCTATCCCCCTATAAACTCACAACCCACTACAGAAATTAATTTACTAATTATTATTTATTTATTCTTTAAATATTTATAATTACCAATTATATTTTAATTATTTACCAAATAATAATTAATTAACAATTATTATTAATTTACATATGTAATTAATTAAATTTAAATTACTTCCCACACTATTCCCCTATAAACCCACAACCCGCTAAAAAAATAATATAGTAAAAAGTAATGATTTATCAATTATTTAATTATTATTAATTACCAATTATAATTTAATTAATTAACAATTATTAATTAATTAACAATTACTATTATATTACATATTTATATAATTATATTTAAATTACTTCCCACCCTATTCCCCTATAAACCCACAACCCGCTAAAAAAAAAATATAGTAAAAAGTAATGATTTATCAATTATTCAATTATTATTAATTACCAATTATAATTAAATTAATTAACAATTATTAATTAATTAACAATTACTATTATATTACATATTTATATAATTATATTTAAATTACTTCCCACCCTATTCCCCTATAAACCCACAACCCGCTACAGATTTATATTACACAATTATTACAAATTATAAAACACCTAATTTGACATATTTTTGTTGTCTATATTCTATCTACTCGATATTATGTCTAGTCTATATTTTTGAATCGATATTTTTGCTATTAATATCGATAGTAATCGATATTTTTGTAGTCGATATTATGTCTGGTCGATATTTTGTCTAGTCTATATTTTTGACTCGATATTTGTGTATGTCGATATTTGTGAGGTCGAAATTATGTCTGTGTACCTCCTAGTTGTTTTGAGTAATATAGATACAATTGGAAGCATATTATTACTAGGAATTGTTAGTGAAAACATTTTAATCATATTTCAAAATAATACATTTGCAGGAACCAGATAAAATACAATCAATATAAATTCTAGTAGTTGAATGAAAATACAGGGACCTGACCATCACTAATGAGATAACTATCTTGCAGACAGAAAAAGAACAAAATGAATACTGGAACCCCTATCAGACCCCCTCCCACCGGGAGTATTTAAGGTGTACTTACCCAGCATTGCTTCTGAACTACCATGCCCCACATATGTAGGCCAACAGTTCGGGAGGGAGGGTAGGGCGTAATGAATGGGATGAGAACAACAGGACTAAGAGTAATGAACATTACCAGTAAGTAATAGGGCATTACCCCAGGTCTCTGCTGTCCAGCGGCAGGACTGGTTTCCGCGATTGAGGCACGGGCTGTCCTACTTTAAAGTTGATTTTCCAGGCCACCGAGGATCGATTCACATGCCTAAAATAACTCCATGTGCATACCAGCCATGAGGTGATATCTCGCTCTCTGTTCACTAGGAGCCTACCGGCCCACCTTGTCTCGTTGAATCAGCACCACAAATGAGGCGTTTTTTTGGTGCCCTCACTCACTCACACTACCAATCCCAGTCCTGAGGAAGACCCCGTAGTAAGGTGGAACTCAATCTACGTCTATCAGGGGTCAAAACGTCGACTTTTACATCTTCACCTATCCATGAACAACAGATTATTATTACTGTGTTTCAATATATGGCCTGGATGTACCATTGTTCTCTTATGTGGCTTAGTAAATATGCTTTTGTGATGTCAACGATGTATTTTGTGACCTTACTGGATCTCTAAAACTTTCCACTAAACCCCAATCCTCACAAAAACCACTTACCTACCCCACTTCCTTCTTCCTTCTGGCCACATTGCATACATTCAGTGAAGATTCTTTGTCATACATATGCTTTGATGAGCATGTGATTAAATAACATCTCTCTTTAATTAAATGTGTAATTGTTTTCACTTTAGATTAAGTATAAAGTATTGTTTTTGGTCTTTAATATGTACATACTGGGACACAGGCACAACAGGTAAATCTAAAAACATCCAAATGAGACCCAATACAGGACCCACTGTCACTGCCCCTCAAAAGTAATACTGGGACCAATGGAAAATCAGGGAATGATGGCAGGAAACGCGGCCCACGAGATCCAAAGACATCCAATGACAAGAGGCAAAACTAGCCTATAGAAGGAATAAACTGCATAAAGTCTGAACGGAATCCAGTGCCAAATTTCAACCTGATACCTCTCCCAAAAATAGGAAGAAGGAGAGTGACAATTACCCAACTGCCCCTCCAAAATACCTGTACACTAAGGGGCCCCCATGCAAAAACACGGAGGGTCCCCTCTGGGCTTAGTCAGGAGCTCTCCAGCCAGTGTACGGAGCTGCGGGGCTTAAGGTATGCTCCTTCCACCAGGTCACCAGCCACAAAGCCGGGCTCCCCCACAATCTCCAGGAACACCACTTGCCTGACATCCTTGGCCAGGAGCCACACCAAACCACCCAGAAAAGCACAGGACGATTCCAACCACAGAAATGGCACACATCACAGCAGGACCATGAAGGAGCATTGTAGGAGGGCAAGAAAACAGAACAAGAACCCACTGTCTGCAGCAGTAGCACACCCAACTTAGCTATTGCATCCTTCCAAAAAGAATATATCTGTTGCAGAAGTCAGCACCCAGAACCAGCCACAACCCCTGAAACTAATAACGACACAGAAACCAAGGCCGGCACCAACACCCCTTTTGTGAAGTGCAACAGCCTTGAGACAATGCAACATCCCTATATGCGGATGATATGTTGCTTGATGTCCCTGAACCGCAAAATAACTTATCTCCCTTACTACGGGCATACATTAAATTTGGTTGGCAGTCGGGACTACAAATAAACTGGAGTAAATCCACCATCATCTCACTGACAGAAATTACAGCGACACACCCGGCAGACTTCCCGCTGGAGTGGCAATCAGACCCTGTCCAATACCTAGGCATCGGGTATCACAGAGATCCAGAAGTGGTCATACGTACTAACTATGACACCACCATAAGTAAGCTGAAAGAGAAAGTAGAAAGATGGATACATCTCCCTCTGTCCCTGGCAGACAGAATACCTGTAGTAAAGATCGTCATACTGCCAAAATTTCTATATCTATTTAATAATATTCCAATAACCCCACCAAAAGCAATATTCCGAAGACTGCCATCCAGTGTAACTCACCTTATCTGGGCTGGTAAGCAAGCCCGCATTGAACTGCGTGCACTGACACTCCCATATCCTGCAGGTGGTTTTAAGGTCCCTGACTTTCTGCTCTATTATAATTGTGCTCAGGCGCAATATGCACATTTTTGGTACCATCCAATCAGATACATCCCACATACGGCGGTCGATGACGGGGACGCCCACCCAATACCGCTTCAATATATTTTGCCGCACCCCGAACACATGTACCGAAACAAAAAATAAATACCATCCGCACGACAAATCTGGCATGGCAGAGGATGGGGAAATTGGCACACAAACTCCAGTTATACGCACCAGCATTACCTCTGCCGCAACATCCAGCTATCTCGGTGACTCAGGTGAAGGTGGGCATGACACTGCTGCAGCAGGTTGGAATAGACAAGATGGGAGATTTATATAACAACAGAATATTTATTGAAATGGACGGCCTTCAATATATTAGCAACCAAGCGCTCCTTATCAAATTCACCTATCACAGGTTATGAGGTGCGATTAAAGATGTCTATCCCACATTTCCGCAGAACCACCTGTCCTTCAAGCATTACAAATGATCATCACTAATCCACACAATATTCACCTAGTGACCAAACTATATGTCTTATTACAAACTGACATAGCAGAAAACACATGCAAAGCACAAAATAGATGGTCAATAGTTTTAGACACGCCCATTCTTGAAGAGGAATGGACCAAGTGTTGTGCCCTGACTGACCTATTTACACCAAATGGTAATTTACAACTTATTCATTATAAATATTTACACCAAACATACCATACACCGGCTAAATTACAAAAATGGGGTCTCTGACAGACGCGTGTTCCAAGCGTTGCGATGAGGCAGATTTTATACATTTAGAATGGCATTGTCCGCATATTAGTGACTATTGGGAAACTGTAACAACAGCGTTAAGCGTTGTGTTAGGAACAAAAATCAATTGTACAATCCATATATGTCTGCTAGGTCTAGTGTCCAATCTAAGATCCAATAACCGTAAATTCTGTGTGATTGCGTTATTATTGGCTAAGCGAAGGCTGTCTATGTACTGATATGGCAAAAACACCCCACATGTAAGCAATGGATACATGACATGGTGTATTGTAAGGACACCTTGAAAACCTATGAAGAAGAGCTTCCATCGAGATCCAAACCAGAGGCTATTGGCAACCCCTAACGGTCTATCTACAGTCCCATCCGATTGATTAATTACCCCTCGGTGTATATTATGTTGTAATCTGGTTGTAACTGTGTCAATAATGTATGGAGCATTGTTCTGTATTACTGTCACACCAGCAACCTGCCAGTTGGGGTGAGTGTGTATGTTAGCCTGTATTTTTCTTTTGGTTGTGTTTTTTTTTCCTTGTAAGTCTTTACAATGTATGATTTCGATTTAATATACAATAAAAACTAACATGAGAATAGATACAATTATATGAACAAATAATACTAACAGAACTGTATAGTTAAATAAATAAAGGCATGGTTTTAACAAACACCAAAAAAAAGTATTCAAGCCAAACTGCTATGTGGAACTTACCCCCAACCCAGCAGCTACCAGCGACCCCAGCCATCAGGAAGATGTTAAGCAAGAGATGCACAGGTGTGCATTTAGGACTGGCTTGTTTGTGTCCGCAGCACATCCAATGCAGAAGGCATGCCACCTAGGAAGTGCTCACCACCACTCCGTCCCTGGGTCCATCTGCCTCTCAGGCCTGAAGTGGGTCTCCTTGTCAGCTTGGCAGCCCAGGAGACTCTCAGCTGTGAGCCACCATGTGACCTAGAAGTCCACGAAGCTCCTTGTTGTGGCAGCACAAGACCCATCAGTGAGGGAGAGCACCCCATCCGCAATCACCACCACCACACTGTGATGATGGCCCATAGTCTCCACAGACACCACCCCAACCCTGCAGGAGCATCCCATGTATTCCATGCCCCATTCTGTTGGCAGACAGCAAAAAGAACAGGAGGAATGCTGAGTAAGTACACCTTAAGTACTCCCGGTGTGAAAGGGTGGGATAGGGGGTTCCAGAAGGTATATCTCATTAGTAATGAATGGGATGAGGACAGGAGGGACCCGGGGGTAATGGTATTTTCAATTACATTAATATTTTTAGGAGATCGTAATAGATGTTTATCAGATTGAGTAGGTGGAAGTAACTGTCAGGATTTTAAAAATGATTATAAAACAGTTGCAGAAATCTCTTGTGATTTATCATATGTTAGAATAATATTCTTAAAATTCATAAATGTGGTCTGTTGCTTATAGCAGCAGATTAGCATTTTCCTATTAATCGTGTCCATTTGTTTCATATCCTTTTAATACAAAATGATTTAGCAGGTACTTTGCCTGAACTACTGGTATTAAAATAGTATTCTTCTTTCTCAAACGATATTTGTAGACTGGTTCTATTGCTAAGTAAGGACATATTCATGAAATAACTATAAACTATACCTTTAAACACTGTTATTTGATAATACATAGAGATGTTCACATTTAGCTATTTCTTTCTTAAGATATGATTATTTTTTGGAAATATTTTTTTTTCATGTGGCTTGATAAATATTGTTCTGCCTCTAATAAATGGCTTGAAAGCATCTTAGCAACTAGTTGAAGAAGTAGCTTTTTCTGTATTTATAATAAAATATTGCTCCATACAATTTTTTTAGTTCTTTATTATATTCTTTAAGTGCTATGTTTGTATTCATTCTCCATCTAGATCTAGATACAGTGAAATCATCATGCTTTAAAAACTAAAATTTTAAAACACGATTAGAGATATCAGTTTTCCCAATCTTAGGATTTGAAGTCATCTGAGATAAATTCTTTAGAATCATAAATAATCAAGGTGAAAATGGGAGAAATGAGGATTTGAGAAAAACGTGAATTATGTTTGTTTCGGAATATTAAGCCTCATAAGATCTAGCTACCTGGCATTTTAAAAGAAGGCTTTGTATAGTAAATACAATCTAGGGTTTTTTCAATTTAGTAGAAGATAGTCTATCATGCAAAGGATCTCTAATGAGAATAAAGCCTTCACAGTAATAAGGGGAACATTCTACAACTTTATAACTTTAGGTATGACATCTTTCCAAAAAATGATAATTGGAAGTAGAGCCTTGTATATTAATTATAGCAAAATGTAATTATTTTATTCTATTTTAACATGTACATATCTTCCATTTGAAAACATTTTTTCAAAACCAATATTGCAGCTCCATTTCCTTCCAACTCCTGTGGATGAAACATAGTTACCTGCCCATCCTTTAATCATATACGATAATGTCTTAATCTACATTTCGTGGAATAAACAAATGTCAGATTCGTGTCTTGCTAAATATTTCAGCATTTTCTTCTTCTCACAGGGTGCTGTAAACCCTTAACATTCAATAATGTGATTTTTTTAAGGAGTAGGTTACATTAATTGCATGAACTAAACATAAATATAACCAAGGAACATATATACTATCTCAAGTGTAATCTATATACGATTATATAGAAGGTATGAACAGAACGACTAGCAAGGCTAACAACAAGAAACAAAATACGTAGATCTATAAACATATAAAACAGATATGAAGCACAACGTTACTAGCTCAAGAATAGCCAATGCAGCATCATGCACTTGAACGTACTAAACCTATAAACAGGAAGCATATAATAACACTAAATATGACACAAGAAATTTCAGAGGTCTTCATTGTCTTGAGCTTCCATCGACAAAGAATGATGTTGATCAAGAAAAGAACCCAGATCAGTGGGAACATTAAAGGATTTTGAGATATTATTTGCGCAGATTCTCCTATTTACGGGTCGAGAAGACCATATTTACATGGAAACTATTTGAGTCTGGATTTCAATGTAGCTAATTATTTGCAAAGATTTATATTTACATGTGCAAAGTCTTGGAGATGTATTACTTTATGACAGTTTATCATTAAATATGTGATCTCTTTTGCTGCTTTTCTTATCATAACGGGATAATGATGAAGTAAAACTTTAAACATAATTTGATGTGCCATCTTATGGTATTGTCTTTGTGAGGATTTCCTTTCCAGGTTGGATGTAGCCATGTTAGCAGTATAAATAACTGCACCAGGAAATATAATATCTAGATCAGAAGATCTCCTTTATAAAAGTATGTGAAGAATGACTGAAATTGTTGAAACTGTTGATGCTTATTAAATATGACCCAATAGCAGTATGGTAGTATTTTGATTATTAATGTTGTTTTGAACATCATGATGGGCAACTATAACCTCATACAGAATTTGAAGCTGCTTTGGTCAATTGTTGTTCTGGTAATTAAGAATAATATAGATTTGCCTAGAGATGAAAAAACACACACTGTTACTTTAACCAAGCCTTCACTTAGAATTTTTAGTTGGTGCAGCAGCTAAAACTGTCTGGACAGGTCTCTGAAGGAACTTGTGGTTTTACGGTGTTATTAATATTCACTATTAGTATCAGTCCCATCACATGATTTTACATTGGCAATCATTCCTGAATGTCCCATTTTCGTTCTAAACTTTAATTTGCAGCCCTTATAGTTTGTTGGCAACTCTCCTGCAGATTGGAGCGGGGGTTTCTGTCCTTGTGTGCATCTGTGTATCCTACAGCGATTAATTGCTTATGCAGGGATTGTATTTACACTCATTTCCAACAGATATGCTGTGCTCTGCAGTGCTCTACGCTGCATATGAGACCATGCAACATGGCTTCTGTGGAATCAAGTGCAAAGAGTGCTTTGTTCAAGATCTCTGATAGTATCACTATGGTGTCTTTCAGGTAATTTGCATGTTTAATTGCTACTACATTTCTTCAGTTATTATATGAGGGCAACTATTTTTGATATTTTTAGAAAACACACCAGGGCCATTTCCTGTGAGCGATCTGAGTCTGAAATGCATGGCATATACACTTGAGTTAAAAGCTGGCATTCTCAAATTGTCACTATTTTATTTTATTGTAAACTGATAATATGCAGGTTTCACATACCTCTCTGCAGCAAGGGCTCAAAATAAATGAACTAACTCTGTTAGATTTTAACCTTTGACTTGCAGGCTGGGCCTTGCACATATCCCTGAAGTGGATGTTATAACCATTGCACTACCAAACTGTAGACTACAAACAAATCTCAGCATTAGGACACTTACACATTAAGCTATTTTGTCAAGATCTATTTTGTGAGACAACATTTTTGCTTCAAGCTATTTGGCACTGCCAGTGATAACAAAAATATAAGGGCTTCATTATGAGTTTGGCGGTGCGGGAGCGGGACCACCCCGCTCCCGCACTGCCAAACCCATGATTGAACCACCTGTCAGATTAGGAGTTTTCTGCTGTTTGACAGGCAGTTCTTTGGCATTCCCACGGTGGTGCCTAAGAAATAGGCACTGCAAGGGCAACGTCAAAATCAGTACCTGTACGGTATGGACTTGTGCAGTCCATGCTGTGCAGGTACTGGGTTGAATGCGGACATGGGGACACAACATATGCCCCCCTGCATGCACCTAATGGAGCAGAGGCACAAGGGGGGCCTGTAGGGCTCCCTTTGTTTTCTCACTACCACGCTTTTCATGGCGGTTGCACCACCATGAAAAGTGTGGAGGTCAGGAAACTCATATTATGCTTGGCAGGGAGGGAGTGGCCTGCCAAGCATACTGCTGCCTCAAGACCCTTCACCACCGCCAAAGATCTCTCGTCTGTCAGAGAACAAAGGCATGATCTTTGAAAGATTGTCTGCTGTAGCTCCCTGTCTCAAATAAACTGGCATTCATTGACACACACATTTTAAATTAAATGTGCAATATTTAGCAACCTTCATGAACTATGAACACTTCCAAAATGCAGCTATCTTTATGTGTAAATCAACATGATTTCTGCATTCATTTCCATCCCATCTTCCTGGACCATATGTAACATATATGTTCAGGTACATTTAAGTTCCAACCCATTCCAACATTTACAAGACCTAGGGGATTATATTTCTAACTTCAAGAATTCCTCACTGTGTCTAATTCATATACATCTTCCTCAAACTTACTTTTAAGGGGTATTTAATGACAGTTGCTCATCGGTGGCAGCTGGTGAACTTTTGAAGTTGTGAGGCACAATAGGTGTGAGAGTTGAGAGAGAGTGAGGAAAGCTAGTAAACCTGGCCTTTTTTCACAGGGGTACATAGAAAGTCTTTACAATACAGATTATGGAATGTTTGCATACAATACATTCTAAATGAATCATCCCTCAAATATAATACTGAAATGCAATCATTGTTCCAAAAGCAACTTTCATCAAGAAATAAACAGGATACATTTTTAATAAATGAGCCTAATGCACCCCATAACAAGCCCCCTCTCCCCACCAACAATCTGTAGCATGATTTAAAAGGTCAGATTTTAATTTTATTACATACATTTAATCTGCATAAACATTCTGCAATTTCAATCCAAACGCTCACCTGTAGTAATATCACAAATGCTACATGTCATAAGATGTATCATCATTTTCCTATATCATGCATGTGTATCTTTTGAAAAGATCCCAATATGTCAAGTGTAGTCAAAATATTTTTTCAGAGATAGCCAGAATAATCCGAAGTAGGCCCAGTGCAATTGGACACTGCTTTGCTAGGGATAGACAGAAGGTCACCAAGCTGGTTCATTATGTTAAGCATGGAAAATCATGATACTGAGAACAAAAAGGAATGTTGCCAAGCATGCCCTCTGTTTGAAGGATGGGCCATCATTAGGACAAAGACAGCCAGGAGTTTGAAAGAATCCCCAATATGTCACAATCGCATCACTCAAATGCCAGAGAAAGGCAATAATACCTAATATGTCAAGAGAAGGCCTCACATATTCAAGGAAGAGACAAGAATTCCCCGTACATCGACGCTGAGCTCCAAATATGCCAAGGAGAATCAAGAATGCCATCACGTCAAGGCTGGGCCATCAGTATTCCAGGGAGAGCTAATGTATTGTTCGATCTACGTGCCATAATCCTCTTGACTTGTGCAGTCATACATGCTATCACGAGACAGCGACACTAGCATAGAGAATCAAAGGGGGTGGCGATCCGCAAGACATCCATACCCGCCCGCCACCCATTTCCCCCGCCATATTACTATGGCGGGGGGGGACCGCAGTGGACAGAAAGACGGTCCACCGCTTTTCTGCCCCGGTCGCCTTGCGGCCGTAAAAGGTTTAATATGGTGGTGGTGTCTATTAGACACCGCCAGCCATATTAGCATAGGCTGATTGTGATGCCTTTCCCATGCGGTCTTCACTCTGGGGGCCCCCTGCAGAGTGAAGGAGAGGTGGGGGGTGCACACGGGGGGCACCTGTGATACCCCCTGCATTTACATCAGCGAAGCAGCAGGCACCAAGCGGTGCCTGCCGCTTTGTTTATGTAAATGCGTCACATGCATTTTTAGCATTGTGGTGGGCGGTGCTGAGAGCACCGCCCACCACAATGCTAAACATGCAGGATGCACCTGCCACAGTGGCGGGTGCATAATAATACCCCCCACGGGACCCCGCTCTTATGGTGGGCGGTCCCAATCACCGATAGGATGGCGGGCAGACTAAGTCCGCCCGCCATCCTACTGACCCCCTTAGCCTCATAAATATTCACAGACACAAATTAACAATATTTATTGTCTCAGCCACCTGGCAGACCATTCAGGCAATATGGGCTCCAACTCTAGAATACAGCTTATTTATAAAAATGCTGGGCAGATCTAATAGCCCCAAGTTAATTCATAACTCTCTCAAAATGGTTTGGACATGCTGAATTTAGTAACAAGGAAGTCCCCAAGTTCTCACACTGTCAGGCATGAGTGGGCATTAGCAAGCCTTAAATTATGCCCACTACATTAGAGAATACTGAACCTATGTTGATGCAGTAAGGGTGATTCCACCCACAATTCAGGTTACAGGCTGGCAGAGGAGGGCATGTCTAGGGACACTCTCCAGCTAGGATCACTTTCTTCTCCAGCTGAGTCGCAGACCTCTGCCTGACCTAAGGGTTATTTCTATCCTGAATCGTGGCTTGAACACCCTTAATGCATCAACACAGGTGTAGGATTCTGTGGAAATGCCGATTGACCCTCCTGGCAACTAAAGCATGAAACATGTCGATCCCATCATATCTTTCACATATGAGCTATTAGCGTACATTGCAACCTCAAGATAGTGATCATTACCCTATAAATATTTCACTGGTTCCCTTAAGACTCTTTTAATCTCACTCTTTTCACCACCTTATCCTTGCGACCCCTCACATGTACTCATTTACCAGTGTCTACGGATCAAAAGTACTCCTCTAAAGAGCCCTCAGTCCCGTCAAGCATTGTAGCGCCGGCTTGATGAGGAGCGCCATATGATGAAGCATGACATCTGTCATGGTGTGTGAGGGCACTATGATCTCTGATTTCCCGCGATCCTTTTAGTCAGGCCACTGATTCCACTCTAATTAATGGTTTCTTTTACCCTTCAAGAGGAACTACTTCATTGGTATGTTTAGCTACAAGTTGGACAACATAACGGTAAAAGCCCGATTGATGGTGTCAAAATGAATGGTCAAGAAATTGATATGCTGTTTGATTCTGGGGCAAAGGTTTCTTTGATTCCCAAAGACTTATATTTTAAAAATTGAAGGGAAAAGTTGAGGTGTCTAAACTGGCCTTTAGCTTACAGTGGTCAGCCGATAATATTACTTAGGACTTCATAGGTGATCTTGAGTACAAGGGACATTTGACAGCAGGGAAGAGCTACATCACATGCAAGGGTGACAGCATCATTAGGAGGTTTCATCAAAAAATCCTCAATGTTATCTTAGATTCCATCTGCAAACCTTGTATTATATTGAGAAGAATATCAGCCACGGGAAAGTCGGAACTAGACCGAAAGGTAGAAGTAAAGGTTAATGCCTTTAGCAAGGAGAGAAAGAGTGGCTTAATTCATATTTTGTTTAGTGAGTTTAAGGAAGTTCTTAGTGAAAGCTTGTAATGTCTGATGAATTATACACACAAGATAGTACTTAAGGCGAAGGCTTCTCCTGTTGTGTGTAAACTGGGTGGAGTACCATTGGCTTTAAGGCAAGCAATGAGCTCCAAACTCAATAAATTGAAAGTGGAAGGTATCATTGTGAAGACTGAAGTAACTGAATGGCTTGCGCCAGTAGATCTCGCACGTATGGTTTCTGGGGTAGTAAGACTTTGCATTGACCCAAGAGCGCTGAACAGAGCTGTGGTCGCAGACAGGTATCCCCTGCCCAACATAGCAGAGATGCTTGCCCAACTTGATGGTGCAATTGTGTTCTCCACTTTGGACCTCAAAGCCAGGTATCATCAAATCAAACTTGACAGTGATTCCACTAACTTCACACTCTTTTTGGGTTGTTTTAATTTACAAGATTACCTTTGAGCTGTAATTCGGCTACCTCCATTTTCTAAAGGGCAATAGAAGGTGTTCTGTGAGATATACCTGTTGTTAAAATTTACCAGTGATCTAGGGCTCTATGCAGGAAGAACACAACTGCAGGTTCTGGTTAGTATTGGAAAGGTTTAAGGAGTGGGGCCTCACGTTAAGAAAAGCCAAATGTACATTTAATCTATCCAAGATTGAGTACCTCGGGCATTAGCTTACTAGGGATGGTGTCAGGCGTAAAGAGCAGTTGGTGAGAGCCATTGAGAAGATTCCTGTTCCAGAGTGCAGGGATGATGTAGGGTTGGCCTATTTGAATTTGAATTTAAAAACATTTATATAGCGCACATTTACCACGCGGTTTCTTGGCGCTTTTAGATTGCGAGGGGGCAGCAGGAGCGGAGGGAGTTTTAGACAGAGTGGGCTCGGGAGAAAAGCAGGGTTTTAAGACCTTTACGGAACTCGGCGTAGGAGGGAGTCATGCGAAGTTCCACAGGGAGGGAGTTCCAAAACACGGGGGCGAGGACTGCAAATTTGGTTCCACCCGCCTTTTTCTTTCTAAACCGGTGAGTGGTGAGGAGTGCCAGGTGGGTGGAACGAAGCTCTCTGCTCGGTGTGTAAGGCTTAACAGCGGAGCAGATGAACTCCGGGGCAGTGCCCATTTTAGCCTGGAAGGTGAGGCAACCAAGCTTAAATAGGGCTCGCTCTTTCACCGGCAGCCAGTGCAGTGCCTGCAGTAAAGGGGTGGCATGATGATATTTGGGCAGGCCATGAATCAGGCGGGCAGCCTGGTTCTGCACTAGCTGCAACCGGTGGATGGCGTAGGTCGGAGCGCCGTTATAGATGATGTTACCATAATCGAGGCGCGAAAGCACCATAGCCATCACAATAATCTTTAGGGCAGGTAGGGAAAAAAAACGAGAGATCTTCCTAATGGTTCTGAGGGAAAAAAACAGGAGGAGACAACTGAGTTAACCTGTGAGTGAACAGAAAGTGAAGAGTTAAGGAAGATACCAAGGGTTTTGACCTTAGGAACAGGAAGCGGGGGAACACCAAGTGAAGACGGCCAATGAGAGGGGGACCAGGGACTGCAACCACCTCCGGTCAAGACGAGCTCCGTCTTGTCCGGATTGAGTTTGAGGTGGTTGCAGTTCATCCAATCTTGGATGAACAACATGACAGATTGGACATTCTGGGGAGATGAAGGGGAATGAGAAAGGTTAAAAATTAGCTGGAGGTCATCGGCGTAATTAAACACCGTGACCTCGAGCTGCTGTAACATAAAAATGAGGGGGTAGATGTACAAATTAAACAAAACAGGGGAAAGTGAGGAGCCTTGGGGGACCCCGCAAGCAACCTTACGGGGGGCAGCCCTGAAACCAGCTAGGTGGACCGCCTGAGCCCTGTCACTCAGGAAGGATTCGAGCCAAGCGAGGGCTAGGCCCTCTATGCCCGCCGCCCTGACACGGGTAAGGAGAATGGAATGATCCACCGTGTCAAAGGCGGCGGACAGATCTAAAAGAATGAGGGCCTGCGGAAGATTGGTGTCAATGCCCTCGCGTAAGCTGTCCATCACTGAGATCACCACCTTCTCCGTTGAATGGAGGGGGCGGAAGCCCGCCTGCCGAGAGGAGAGGCAGTGATTGGTTTCCACATAGGTGCTCAGGGTGCTGGTTACATGGGTTTCCAAGACCTTGCCCAAGTAAGGCAGAAGGGAAATGGGACGGTAGTTGGAAGGGGGTGAGGGGTCGGCGCCAGCCTTTTTTAAGATAGGGATGATAGCCGCGAATTTGTGGGCAGCGGGAACCACTCCGTTCCTGAGTGAATCATTCAGGAGTGTGAGGGGTGGAGTTGGACAGGTTAGGAAGATTTCTCTCAAGATGTAGGCAGGGGCAAAGTCCAGGGGGGAACCTGACTTCACCTTTTGAAGCAGAGGAGGGAGCGTGACTTTAGTCAAGAAGGGAATAGATGTGAGTTTGGAAGTGACAGCTGGTGGGGAGGGGTTGATGAATGTGGGGGATGGAGGGGGGATATTAACCTTAATCTTTGCGACTTTATCGACGAAAAAATCGTTGAGCGAGTCGCAGAGCGGTTGGGAAGGGGGGATCGAGGCCATGACTCTGCTAGATGAGGCAAGCTCGTGTACCGTAGCGAAGATTTCTTTGGACTGTGACTCCACTGACAGTATCCTATTGGAGTAAAACACGGTCTTAGCCTCAAGGATACCTTGCTTATAAACCTTGAGCACGGAAAGGTAGGTGGTTTTTTGGGCAGGGCAGTATGTTCTTCTCCATGCACGCTCTGCTCTGCGTGCGGCCAGCTTTTTCTCCTTAAGATCCGGGGTGAACCACCGGTTAGCAGCGTGAATTCGCTTAACCGTGATTCGCCTTAAGGGGGCGAAGTCGTTGCCTGCATGGGTCAACCAGTTATTAATGGTGGCCAGTTGGGCTGGGGGGGCGAGGCCAGTGAGGTCAGGGCTAGAGTTGGCCAAGGATGAGCAGAGGGATGGCATATCGGCTTTGCCCCATTTTCTGACCCAAATGTTTTTAGGGAGAGGGGGTTTGGCAGCTGGGGCTAAAGCAAGGGAAAAAGAAATTAAAAAGTGGTCAGACCAGGAACAGGGGGAAATGATGGGTGGGGTGATGGGAATGTTCAGGGTCCAAACCTGATCGAGTGAGTGGCCATGTGCGTGAGTAGGGCTATGGACATGTGAGGTAAAATTGAGGCTGATCATAAGGTCAGTGAATTCTTTGGAGGAAGGGCTTTCGGCAGGATCATTGGGCCAAAAATTCAGATCGCCTAGGACTAACACTGACGAGTTGTTTACTACCAGTGTTGCGAGAGTGTCCTGGAGACTTGAGACGAAGGTGGGAGTGGGGTGGGGGGGACGATAGATGAGGACAACAGTTAAGGCAGTCGAGTGGGAACTAGAGCGAGTTATCAGGTAGTCAACTTCCGGAATGGGGGGGGAGGGGAGAATCTGAAAGTGGAGATCAGTATGAGCTATCAGAGCCACTCCACCGCCTCTCCTGCTCCCCGGTCGGTCCACTCGGATGATAGAGTATGAGGGAGGTAATGCAGCTAGGACATTGGGCAGGGAGTCGGCTTTGAGCCAGGTCTCTGTTAAAAACAAGAGATCCGGTTTGTGGGTGTCGATGTAGTCGAATAGCTCATACTGATGGCTGACTACTGATCTAGTATTGAGGAGCGCGGCCGTGGTGTTAAAGGCCGGAGTGTGGGGTATTACTATAACAAATGTATTCCTGGGTTTGACAGTGGCACCCATGCAGTGAGAGCTCTTCTAAATAAAGGAGTAGTTTTCTTGTCATCTCCTCAATGTGATCTAGAGTTTCAGGATATAAACGGAGGTTTCGGTAGTGCTTCTTCTTTGCAGAGTTTTGACACAATGAGACAGTCAATTTTAAATAAAGGAGTAGTTTCATTGTCGTCTCCTCAATGTGATCTAGAGTTTCAGGATATAAACGGAGCTTTCGGTAGTGCTTCTTCTTTGCAGAGTTTTGACACAATGTGTCAGGCGCTGATTCGCGCCTACCGGTCATATTGCGCCTACTACGACCTTCGTTGCAAATGACTACAACTCCCAGAAGGCCTAGTGGTAGGGAGGAGCATCTTCTATATTGCTAAGCAACGCGTTACAGAAAATACGGGTAATCTGTTGTGTGTTGAATTACCTGAAGTCTTCTGGCGTCCTGGGCTCTGCTCATGGAAGTTTGCTCCGGACTTGTGGATTCCCTTGTTCCTTTCAGCTTTCCTGTGTGGGCGCTGTGTTTTAGCGCTGCCTCAGAGTATCACGCTGCGTGAAGCGTGGATACTCCTCTACCCTTGAATTCATCATCGCTCGGATGAGCGCCTGTTTCCAGAAGTTGTGCTGCTAAGCGCGTTTTGTCATAGACTTACTAGCGCTGGGATTAGCGCCTACAAACAAGAGTTGCGCTGAGGAAAGTGCGGACTCTATCTTTGCTTGTTTTGTCTCTGCGCTGAAGGAAGCACAGCACCTCTGTCTCACGCTGCTGAAGTGTGATCTGTTGTGCCTCGTTTGTTTGCTTTATTTTCCGAAAGGAAATCTACTATGCTGAAGGAAGCGTTTTTGGATACGGTGGAGCAGCATTTGGATAAGACAGTCCGGGGACAATTCCGGGTAAGCTGCATTCTTTTGGTATTTTGGGAATAAACGGAATGGTCATGTGGATTACAGTCACTAGGAGCTAAAAGCCTTGAGCGTTGAGGGAAACGCACCAGTACTGTTCTTTTTTCCTATTTGGGTCCCTAGGAGGATTTTTGTATCAAAAAGGACCTTGAGTTTATTATTTTTATTTCCGGATCGTATATCTTCTCTGGAGCAAGAGAATATATATTCAGCAGCTCTGAACCATTCAGTCTCAATTCCTAAGGGGGAAGGATGTCCTGTTCTATCTCCAGTCTGATGTTTATGTTCTAAAGAGGGATTCACTGGTATCTATGTTGAAGTGAAGTCTGCATTTACAAGGGGTGCAGTGTGCGAAAGGTATCTTAATCTATTATGGTTTCTTGTTATAGGTATGCCTCAAGATTAGAGAGAGGTATCTCTGAATGTTGGCGTACTACTTACATGGATTGTCCACGGCCAGTTTAAAGGTATTAGTTAGTCCTAGCGAGATCATATGAGAGTAGCAGATTGTAGAACCAGTGCTAACCCTGTATTCTTTTGTTGCAGGTTTCTTGCTCCCCGCTGTTCCTTCCCTAATTCCTTTTTTCCCTCACCTGACTACCTTACTACTCTGTGTTGTGTTATCCAGAGTTGGGGAAGTCTGGAGGTGGACCCCTTTGTGCATCATCCGGAACCTAAGGAGTGGCCTTGACGCTGACACAATGAGACAGTCAATTTTAGTCACTGACAAGAGCTTTACAGGGTTAGGTGCAGTACTTGAACAGGAAAAGTACGGTAATGAGGAGACCATCATGTTCATGTCTAGACCATTGGTTGGCCCCATAAATAGATACTCAGTTATTGAAAGAGAAGCACTCTTTATCTATTTGGCATTAAGAGGTTGAACACGTTTCGTTGGGGTGCTGATTTTGTCATTAGATGTGATCACAAACGTTTCAAGGATGTTTTTTGCAAGAAGAACAAGTTACTTACCTTCGGTAATGATATATCTGTAAGGAACTTAGGTTAGATATAGATTCCTTAACTTAGAATTACCCCCAGGAGTCAGACTGGATCGGAAAGTTTTTCATTAGCAGTACCCCTGTGCGTCAAAAGGTGGCTTCGGTCGGCTCCACGTTCTTCGTTGGCGTCGTGGTCGCTGGGATGACGTTGCAGTAGTTAGATGCCGCCCTCACGCACTGACATCAGTTCTGTACACGACTTTCCACGCCAGAAGCACAGAGCCATGCAAGACACTGACCACTGGTGCACAAAATTAGGACCCTGAAAGGAAAACCTTAACCCTAGAAGTCAGTTCACAGAATCGGGAGGATGGGTGGGGAGGTAAGGAATCTATAACTAAGCTCTGTTTCTTACAGATATATAGTTACCATAAGGTAAGTAACTTGTTCATATGTAAGAATCAGTTAGTTATATAAACCTTACCTTACAATAAATACACCAGCAATACCAACCCCAGAGGTGGGTCTGTGAGCCAAGTTCACACCAGAAAGTCCTGAAGAACAAAACGGCCAAAGAAGCCGTCTCTCAGGACTTGGCGGTCCAGGCAGGAGTATGTTGTGAACGTGTGCAATGCCCATGTAGCTGCCTGACAGATGTCATTAAGGTCGACTCCACGTCCCAAAGCAGTGGTAGCTGCCGTCGCCCTTATGGAATGGGCACGCAACCCCATGGACAGCTACTTCTTAGCCAAGGAATGACAAGCTTGGATGCACAAAAAGACCCATCTAGAAATGGTCCGTTTGTGCAAGGCCATTCTTTTTTGGCACCCACGTAGCCAATAAAGAGCTGGCCATCCACCCAGAATTGTTTTGTGCAATCCAAGTAAAAGGAAAGCACATGCTTTGGATTCAGAAGGTGGAGCCTCTCTTCTTCTTTGAAAGGATGCGGAGGTGGAAAGAAGTTGGGCAAAGTGATGGTCTGTCCAATATGGAAAGGAGTAACCACATTGGGAAGGAAAGAACGGCGAATTCTAAAGACAACCCTGTCCAGATGAACAGTCAGAAAAGGAGGTTTAGAAGAAAAAGCTTGGAGCTCACTCACCCTGCACACAGAAGTGACGGCCACCAGAAAGTCAGTTTTCTAAGTCAGAAGCCTGAGAGGACAGTGATGTAGCGGCTCAAAGGAAGCACACATACGATAGGTAAGAATCAAATTCAAGTCCCACTGAGGCATTACAAGGGGAACAGGAGGAAAGAGATGAGTAATGCCCTTAAGGAAGTGATTTACAACAGGGGACTTGAAAAGAGAAGGCTCATCAGGAAGCCTCAGAAAGGCTGAAATGGCAGAGAGGTAGCCCTTTAGAGTGCCCATAGCAGAGCCCTGCTGGGCAAAAGAAAGGAGGAACAAGAGGACCTCCGAAAGAGTGGTGAAAGGGGGATCCACAGCCATTGCTCTGCACCATGCCACAAATTTGTTCCATCTGCAGGCGTATACAATCTTAGTGGAGGGACACCTGGCTGCCAAGATAACATCACAAACTTCGGGAGGCAGGTCGAATGACGTCAACTGCCACCGCTTAATCTCCACACAAGGAGGTGGAGGGTAGACAGGTTAGGGTGGAGGACTGTACCCTGCTGCTGCAACAGAAGATCCTCCCGAAGAGGCAGTCTGATCGAAGGATCGATGGCCATGTGTAGCAGCTCAGGATACCACACTCTTCTTGCCCAATTCGGAGCCACAAGAATGACTTGGGCCCGGTTGCACCTCATCTTCAGCACTCTGGGCAGAAGTGGTATAGGCAAAAGGCGTACGGAAGACCGCAACTCCACTTGCAACAAAAAGTGTCACCTAGCGAGTGCCACCTTGGAAATTCCAACATGCATATTTGCTGACATTGCATCTTCTCTTCGGTGGCGAAGAGATCTAACCAAGGCTCTCCCCACTGTTGAAAGAGACCTTGCACCACCTTGAGTTAAGAAGACGCCATTTATGATCCATCATGCACCTGCGGCTGAGTTCGTCCGCCCTGGCGTTCTGGGAACCTGCCAGGTGTTCAACCACCAGGGATATGCCCTAATGATCCAGCCATGTCCAGAGACAGAGGGCCTCTTGATATAGGGTCCACAACCCCACCCGCCTTGTTTGTTGCAGTACCACATGGCGGTGGTGCTGTCTGTGAACACCTACACTACTCTTCCCTGGACAAAGGGAATAAATGCTTTGAGAGCAAGACAAATCGCCCGAAGCACCAGAAGGTTAATGTGGAACCCAGACTCTCCTGGATAGCAGAGGCTTCTGATCTCAGCCTCCCCCATGTAGCCGCCCCATCCCAGAAGTGATGCATCTGTCACCACTGTAAACTCTGGTTGGGTCAGGGAGAGGGATCTGCCATCGACCCAATCCCGGTTCGTTAGCCACCACTGCAATTAGTGTGCAGTGCCCTCCGAGATCTGGATGCAATCAGACAGGTTCCCCTGATGTTGTGCCCACTGGAACTTCAGGTCCCACTGCAGAGCCTGCATATGCCATCTGGCATAGTCCACCAGCAGGAGGCCATCAGGCCCAGTAGCCAGAGGGTCATCCTAACCAAAACACAGTATAGTGGCTGAAAGATCGGAATCATAGCCCGAATATCCTGGACTCACTGTTCGGGTGGATAGACCCAAAACTGCGCTGTGTCCAGAACCGCTCCTATGAAGAGGAGCTTCTGAGAGGGAGTCAGATGTGACTTCGGCACATTGATGGAGAACCCCAGCAAATGCATGAGGTCTGCCGTAGTCTGGAGGAGGGGGACGACAGCATGGGGCGAGCCCACCTTCAACAGCCAGTCATCAAGATAAGGGAAGACTGAAAGCCCTAATCTACGCAGATGAACTGCGACCACCATCATCACTTTCTTGAACGCCCGAGGGGCACTGGTAAGGCCATAGGGGAGCACGGTGAACTGAAAGTGCTCATGGCGTATCGTGAACCATAGGAAACGCCGGTGGTCCAGCAGGACGGGGATGTGAAAGTAAGTATTCTGCAAGTCCAACGCTACCATCCAGTCTCCAGGGTTGAGGGCAGACAGGACCTGAACTATTGTCAACATTTTGAACTTCTCCTTCTGGAGGCCATTGTCCTTTTTAGGTACTGGAAAGTAGTGGGAATAGCAACCACGACCTAATTCTGGAACAGAAACTCGCTCGATGGCTCCTTTGGCCAAAAGTTCCAAAACGTCCTGTTGTAGAAGGGCCAGATGATCCTCCAACATGTAATGGTACATGGTTGGCATGGTTGGAGGGGTAGTCTCGAAGGGGAGGGAGTAGCCCATTTGGACTATTTGCAACACCTACCTGTCCGACGTGATGGTGCACCAGTGGGGGAGGTGATGGCTAATCCTGCCACCCACTGGCGATTGGTGGCCCTAAAAGGTTGGACTAGGAAGGTTTGTAGGCTGTTGCAGAGGGGTCTGTGGTGGACTGGCCAGCCATCTGGCCCCCAGAAGCACGCGGTGGTTCCCACGTCCCCAGCCGCGCAGCTTGCACTGGCCTGTGGCCCTGGGTGGGACGTGGCTGGGCACCCCTTCCGTAGCCACGATGGAGGCAAAAAGCAAACTGCGTAGGGCAGGTGGTGGAGAGGCCCAAGGACCTGGTCATAGCCCGTAAGTCCTTAAAGCGTTCAAGCGCGTTGTCAGCCTTGTTGCCGAAAAGGCGATGGCCATCAAAGGGCATGTCCATAAGAGTGGATTGGACATCCACTGAAAAACCAGTAGGCCTCAACCAGGCGTAGCGTTGAAGGGTACTAATGTGGAAATCATCCTGCCTAGTGAGTCGGTGGTATCCAGCCCACAGCAGATGGTAAACTTTGCTGCATCTCTCCCTTCGGCAACTGCACGGGAGAGTATGGCCGGGCCTCCTCCGGGTACTGGGGCAGTACTTGCGCCACCGTGTCCCACATGGAGTCGGTGTAATGGGCCAATAGACATGCAGTGTTTACCGACTGCAGTTCCAAGCTGGAGGAAGAAAACATCTTCCCAAGATGATCCAGCTTTTTTGATTCCCTATCAGGTGGTGCGTTAGGAATTGCGCCTTTGGAGGTGGAGGCTTGGACCACCAAGCTCTCAGGGGTGGGGTGTTGGGAGAGGAAAGCGGGGTCACCCGGGGCCGGGCAGTGGCGTTGGGCAATCATCCTATCCACAGGAGCCCCTGTATTGGGCCTGGACCAGGTGCCAAAAAGGATGCCAGCGAGGGCTTCATTGAAAGGTAGGAGGGGCTCCGAAGAGCTCACTACCGGTTGAACCACCTGTCAGGAGGTCAATCATGACTGCCACCGTAGGTAGCACAGGGTGGAGAGCCTCTGCCGCCCTATGCAACACCACAGTGTAAGACGCTCCCTCCTGCGTAGCCACAGTAGGAGGAGACAACATGCCAAGGTCTGGCGAGGTATTCAGACCATTGGCTTCCCCCAGGTCCTCTCTCCAGTCCGGGTCGTAACCCAACTTGTCAGTTAAAGGGTCACCAGACCCCTCTCAATCCTCCTCACCTTCCTCTGGCTGCCAATTTGGTCTAGAAGAGCCATGGTAGAACAAGGGCACAAAAGTACCCATCGACGCTGGTCCGGCTCCGTCTCTACATCGAGGTGGAAGCCGGGGTCGACGTCAGCTGGGGAGACAGCCGACGCCCGCTGCGGACGTGGTGCCGGTGGAATCTGCGCCAGGGGAGGTATAACCAGGTCAACCGGTGTCGATCCGGATCCAAGGGGATCCTGCGGCATCGGGGCCAAAGCTGCCAACTTTGAAGGCCCAGGGCCCCCAGCCGAGGCTGCGGGGCCTAAAGGCGCACAGGCGGAGTCGGGCTGCACAAAGATGGCATGATCTCCTCGTAAGATTGGTGAAGCTGGGCAGGGGTCGCGGGAAGGGAGGGAAACTCAGAGTCGACATTTCGGGCTCTGCACACGGAGCCGTGGGAGGGGCACCACTCGCATACCTCATTGCGTCAGCCGACCGACAGGGAGAATTTAAAGAGCGATAGTGTTTCTTCGACTTCTTGTGCTTCGACTTACCTGTGGAATGCGAGGACTTGGAAGAAGATTGGTAGTGGTGGCTCCGCGACCGGTCCCTCGACCTCTCACGCGACCGGGGCAAACTGCCGGTCCTCAGGAAGCTTTCAGTATCGCTCCCACAAAGACTTTGGATTCATGGTCCGGCAGTCAGAGCATGACTTGGGATCATGGTAGCGCTCCAAGCAAAACAGGCACACGCGGTGCGGATCCATTACCGACATCAGACTGATATAGGAACCGCAGGCTTTGAAACCGGGCATCCCTCGTGCACCAGGAGCCAAAAACTGTGTCAACAAAAGTCAAGAAAAAGTCAGTCAAAAAGTGACTGGAGTTACCGCTCTCTCCAGATCTGCGCTGGCTGGCGCGGAAAAAGAAAGAACTGATGTCAGCGCACGAGGGAGGAGTCTAGGTAGCTACCGCAACATCATCCCGGCAACCACAACGCCAACGACAAATGCAGAGCCAACCAACGCCACCTTTCGACACGCAGGGTTACTTCTGACCAAAAATCTTTCCTAATCCAGTCTGCCTCCGGGGAAGTAATCCTAAAGTAAGGAATCTCTAACTAACTGGTTCTTTCAGATGAATTTAGTTACCATTTCATCCAGAATTTTCATTTGGGTTGTTGCTTTTCAGGACTATAATTTTAAAGCACAGTACATCCCAGAAACAGAAAATAGGGTGACTGATTGTCTCTCATGCCTAGTCTCAGTACAGGCAGAACCTGAGGCTGAGATAGACAGAGGCGACCTGTGGAATCTGGAGGATTTGAAGGTCTGTGAAGTCATTGAAGGCATAATCAGTAGTGGAAACGTCTTTTGAAAGGCGATTTTGTATTGCATGAAGTGACCTTGTTGATCAACAAGGGCTGGGGCACTAAAGTGGTGTGAGGATGGATTAAAATACTGGAATGTGCGAGAAGAATTATCTGTGAGTGATGGATTGCTGTTGAGGGGCACAACACTGTTTCCTCCAATCTTGGTCAGAAAAAAACATCTATTTGGTTCATCAGGGCCATTAGGAAATTTCCAAAACTAAAGAAAGATTTTGACTGTATTTTTGGTGACCTGGAATTGATATACAGTTGGAAAGAGTTGTGAAAGACTATATGGAGTGTAATGTAAATGATAAGGTATGTAAAACCAGAAAACAACCCATGGTGGTGAGGAAGACCCTGGAGAGAGTTTGGAAAGAGGTGCCCTTGGACATTCTAGGACCATTGACTAGTAGAACAGGTCATTCCTATGTACTGGTCTTGATAGGCATGTTTTTACATTGGCCAATAATATGCATTACACAGAGCATAGAAATGAATAATGTCATCAGGTTCCTCAATTACATTTTTAGCAGAGAGGCTATTCCTGAGTGTATCCTGATGGACCATGGGGTAAAACTAGTGCCCAACGAGATGGAAAAATATTTGCCCAAAAAAGGGGTTCAGCATAAGAAATGTCCTCACTACCATTTCGAAACCAATGGGATGAAAGAAAGATTTAATACAATGTTAAAGTGGTCCATCCAAATTGCTATAAACACAGAACAGAGATGGGAAAAGTGAGATCCATGAGAGAGTGAGAATATGCCGTCTTACACCTTATTCGGTCTCGGGCAAAGTACCTTTTGACCTGTTCAGAGACAGGAAACTCAATATATTGATGTATCCAGCTTGGATAATGTGTAAGAATGTGGGAGGTGCATCACACAGTGAGGTATGGAAGGATACACAGAAAACAATGGTCTGGAAAAGGAATTTTTCAATGTGAGACATTCCACTCCTACGGCTGAAGTAAGAGTGGGTTACTGGTTGAGCATAAGGTACCCTCAGGGGTGTGGTACATCTACATTTTCTGCTTCATTTAGGGCTATCAAGTTATTCGACATCCCTGTAAAGTTCGATGATAACAGTTTCTGGAACCTAGGATGAATTTCCGTTGCGTGCTCTGACTCCTTGAGTTGCACAAGTTCCAACGGAATGACATTTGGTGATGAGTTTGAACTGAGAAGGAGTAAATGAGCACTTGTCCCAAACCATATTCATGAAGGATTACATATGAAGCTTATTCCTTACTGCGAATTGTAAGTATGCTCGATTTATTCCTTTAGGATGCTCAATTCATTCTTTTATTCCACACAGATTCACTTATGATTATAATGTGCCTTAAACTTGGTTTTTTCTTTACATTTTTTTATTTATGTTCACTTTGGATTGGAATATATACCAGTTTTTAAAGTCATTATTAGACATGTTCATATAGGTAAAAACAAATACACAATGGGGGAGTAAGATGTGTGATAACTTAGCATGCTTCGCTGTCTATTTAATAAGCAGAGTCTACTACATGAGGTAATCTTAATATGTTATTCTTAGAATGATGTTAGTGTGTAGTGCTGAACTTGAATAAAGTGTTTCACACCACATTTATTTTGTGTGGGTGTCCAACCTCATCACAACATGGTTAATCTCTATCCTGAGGTACTCTGCCTTTGGACCGACACAAATTGATAGTACAAAAATATTTCCATAGAGAAGGAAGAATGGAGAAGAGACAAGACGCCAACATGAGACAGATACATAAGGAACTACATAAAATGGTATTGATCGACTCAACAATTGAAATGACATAAAGACATAGTGCCTGACTCCTTTTTCATAGGCTGTGATGCCATTTTCAGTACTTTTTCAGAATTATCAACATATCCATATTTGACGAAGATTTAGTCTGTCTTTATCTTTCCAAAAACTGTGAACGTGTCAAGTCATTTAAACAGTGTAGTCTGAATTTTCGTATTTTTACCTTATGTGGTTAAAGGGATGCATTCTAGATTAGCATCTTGAAGCTCATTGGTTATATCAAAGATTCATAAGGTGATGCTAGAAATTCTATCTTAGATGAGATACAGTATAAAAGGACTGCCACTTGACCACATGTCATTAGAGGTTCTTCAGATTATCTCAAGCAAGATACTGCCAGAGATGATCCTGCCTATTAGAGAGAGACTGCCGTATCACACTTTCTAATGATTGTAAGGAACACAGCGTCCTTGACTCCTGATAACTACAGCATTTTGCTGTAACTAAGGTATGCAGTGCACTTGATCTCTCTAAGAAAATTAAGATGCTAAATATTCTATACTATGTCCTGTCCTAGATTAGCACATAGGCATAGCTTTCAGGGTGTTAGGTGTTTAGATGACATTTTAATCATGTTAGAAATATTTTTTTTATTGTTGTTTGTAATGTACACTTGGGCTGTTTTAATCGTTTACTGTGTGGTATTTTAGGTGTGTTGAGAAGCAGGCTGTAACTATTAAAATTAACGTGCCTTTAAGTTAAAGTCTTGTTTTCTTAGCACATTGTGTGTGTGTTTGTGTAAGTGTGTGTGGTTGAAGAAAGGGAATAAGATGTGTTTCTGATCACCACTGTGTCCCTGGATCCCTGTTTAGAGACTGTTAGTAACTAGACCTGGACAAAATAATTAAGTTCACCGGAGGAATTGGGGGAATTTTGTAATTCTGCATACTCTTGTAACTACAGTGCATACCCCTGGCACCCTTACACACTTTGCAGTGGTCACTGCAGATTATGTAAGGGCCCGAGGGATATGTACTGCAGTGCTTTTATTATTTGGCAGTGCTACTGCTCAATGCAAAATGCAACCTCACAGCCATTTTTGGATGAAAGGTTGCATTTTGCACTAAGAAAATAGAGCCAAATGTCCACTCCGCCCCATTGTGGAATTCCCCTGAATCTCACGGAATTTGAATGGAACTCAAAAGCATTGACATCACTGCAACTTTGTATTGGGTGCAGTTCTGGAGTGTTACAAACACTTCACATTCAAGCATTGGTGCATTGAACTCAGTTTATTTGTGTCAACCGTGGTTGGGAAAGCAAACAATCTTTGAAGAGCTGAGCCAGAAATGTGATTTACGCAATAGAAATATATGCCAGAGGGAAAAAAGTACTCTTCTACACACAATCTCATTATGGACATTACTAGAGCAGTATTTGTTATACAGTAATATCACATTTTGTTACTATCCAAGCCATAATTTATAAGGTGCATGAGTGGCATTGGGACCAATCCATAGAAACAGGAGGATGAATATTACTCCAAAAGATGCACAGAGACACATAACTGGATCACTTGATGCTCTTGTGATAACTGAACATTATAATATGGGCTAACTTTCGCCAAGATTTGAAATCCATAGGAGTAGTTTACCATGCAAAATGAGTGGCAGATATATTTACTTGTTGGGATGGTCGTATGAGGACATATTTATAGGTAATTTGGGCATACAGACATAAGGCAGTTTTTAATTCACCAACTCTTCCAGTGTTATTGATCAGAAGAAGTTTGGGTTTTGTGAACAAAGGACCTATACATGAGGAAACGATGCCATACATGCATGCACTAACTCGTTCTTGCATTCACCCTCTAAACAAACACAAACAAGCTCAACAACATATGCAAGATAAACTAAAAGAATGCAAGTTGGGAAAAGACAATATGCTGTTGTATAAACACAACAGGCATATGCTTGCAATATTGATATTTAATGTTGCAGCTGGTGTTCATCTTTGTGACTACTGACATCACCTTCTCTTATACATACAATGGTATTTTCAAACACAGGTTCATTGTTCACTTCCTCTAAAACTCCTCATCTGCAAGACTGGCAACTCTCCTGTTGCTTTGGCATAAAGCTCCAAAGTGACCCACTGTTTTTGCATTTATAACACTCTTTACCTCTAGCTGGGCAATGTTTGAATTGAAAACAATGTGATCTGGATACACAATGGGTGCACAATTGTTTTACTAGAAGATGAATTACGAGAATATTGTTTATTACCTGAGTGCATAATGTAAAAGGTTTGTTAGATTTCCCTTTGAAACAACCAGCCTTAAGTTTGGTGTCTTTCACACTAAGAGCAGCTACCCCTCCAGGTATGCTATCTACATTATTAGTATTCAATGAGGTAATGGATCGTTCAAAACTTTTGGCAATATCAATGGCCTCTTGTAAGAATGGATTGCGTTGTCTCAATAGTTGTTCCGGAATTTTCTTGTTTGAAAAACAAATGATTAATTGGTCTCTAATCTATTTGTATACTTGAACCCCAAAGTCACATTCTACAGCTAACACTCTTAAGCAAGAAACATTAGCATCAACAGATACATTAACCAATTGGTGTTGAGTGTAGAATGGTATCTTTCCATAACAATATGAGGTTGTTCTATGAATCTTTTAGTCTGTCTACTGCTTCTGTAAAAGCAATCATATTCCCCACTTTCCATTCCCCTTGGAGTTGGGGATGGAGGTAGATGTTCAAAAACATCTTCAGCATGTGTGCCCATCATATTTAGTAATAATGTTTTTTTCTTTTAGCATTGAAACCATCACCATTAATAGCTAAAAGATAATTGTTAAAGTGCCTGAACCACTTTTCCCATTTTATGCTAGGTTGATTGGGACCTGAAAAAAACAGAGGTGCAGGAATTCCACACACACACTGCTCATTTGGTAAAAACAGAAATTAACTTCAATATTACCAAGATAAGTTGAGTGAAAATAATACCAAAAATTAGTAATAAAACAAGTACTAGTATTTGTATAATAATTGTTGAATTATCAAATAAAACTAAAAAGTAAAATGTTACCATTAAGTTGAATAAGATAAAAATGGTAATTGAAGTTACATTATATGAGGTGTGTATCATCAAGATACGCATAGCACTGAAAATCCAGTTTTGCAATTATATGAGATGTGCGTGTCACCGAACACGCAGCGCTGAATACGAAATGGTCCCAATTCAAGATGGCGAGTCACGTGACGTGTTGATCTCACAGCGTGGTGCGCGTCTTATCGTGAGTAGCGCACACCATCTCCCGATAACGAATTCCTCAGACGGTTTGCTCCTGCACGAGTTCCATCGCGAGCAACTTCCAGTGTAAATTACAATCTTGCTGTAATCTCCCCAAATTGACAATAGGAGCAATGGCAAAAAGCAGGAAAAAAGTCTAAAGCTGTGACAATCAACAACACAACAACAGGAAACTGCCTAATGACTTCAAGTTGTTAGCAGTTCTGCCAGTGCGGCCAAGTCGTTTTGTCACTTGCTGACTGTCAGACACGTTCACTGTTTGGTCTGAAAGCTGCTCTCTTCAAGTACTCGGATTCCTTAACTTTCTTCAGCCAATGGTTCCCCGTTGCTGACAGAAATATCCAGAGGTAGCCGGATGACCAACATCAACGATAGGTTGCAGCGTTGAATACAAACCGGTCCAAATTCAAGATGGCGGAGGCCTGTAACATGTTGATGTCACAGCGTGGTGCGTGTCTTATCGTGAGTAGCACACACCATCTCACGATAAGGAATTCCTCAGACGGTTTGCTCCTGTGCGAGTTCCATCGAAGGCGACTTCCAGCGCAAGTTCCAATCTTGCTGTAATCTCCCCAAATTGACAACAGGAGCAACAGCAAAAAGCAGGAAAAAAATCTAAAGCTGCGACAATCGACAACACAACAACGGGAAACTGCCTAACGACTTCAAGTTGTTAGCAGTTCTGCCAGCGCAGCCAAGTCGTCTCGTCACTCGCTGCCTGTCAGACAAGTTCACCGTTTGGTCTGAACACTGCTCTCCTCAAGTACTCAGATTCCTTAACTTTCTTCAGCCGTTGGTTCCCTGTTGCTGACAGAAATATCCAGAGGTAGCTGGATGACCAATATCAACGATAGGTTGCAGCGTTGATAACAAACCGGTCCCAATTCAAGATGGTGGGGGCACGTGACGTGTTGATGTACAGCGTGCTGCACGTCTTATCGTGATTAGTGCACACCATCTCATGATAAGGAATTCCTCAGACGGTTTGCTCCTGCACGAGTTCCATCGCGAGCAACTTCCAGTGTAAATTACAATCTTGCTGTAATCTCCCCAAATTGACAACAGGAGCAACAGCAAAAAGCAGGAAAAAAGTCTAAAGCTGCGACAATCGACAACACAACAACGGGAAACTGCCTAACGACTTCAAGTTGTTAGCAGCTCTGCCAGCGCGGCCAAGTCGTCTCGTCACTCGCTGCCTGTCAGACAAGTTCACCGTTTGGTCTGAACGCTGCTCTCCTCAAGTAATCAGATTCCATAACTTTCTTCAGCCGATGGTTCCCCGTTGCTGACAGAAATATCCAGAGGTAGCAGGATGACCAATATCAACGATAGGTTGCACCGTTGAATACAAACCGGTCCCAATTCAAGATGGCGGGGGCACGTGACGTGTTGATGTACAGCGTGCTGCACGTCTTATCGTGATTAGTGCACACCATCTCATGATAAGGAATTCCTCAGACGGTTTGCTCCTGTGCGTGTTCCATTGCAGGCGACATCCAGCGCACGTTCCAATCTTGCTGTAATCTCCCAAATTGACAACAGGAGCAACAGCAAAAAGCAGGAAAAAAGTCTAAAGCTGTGACAATCGACAACACAACAACAAGAAACTGCCTAACAACTTCAAGTTGTTAGCAGTTCTTCCAGCGAGGCCAAATCGTCTCGTCACTCACTGCCTGTCAGACCAGTTCACCATTTGGTCTGAATGCTGCTCTCCTCAAGTACTCGGATTCCTTAACTTTCTTCAGCTGATGGATCCCCGTTGCTGATGAAATATCCAGAGGTAGCCGGATGACCAACATCAACGATAGGTCGCAGGGACTGGAGAACAGGAAAACAAATTCCAAAGGTAAAAATGTGTGTGTGGATGCTCCAATAACCTTACATCCTGCAAATATTAATTCCATGAATCATCGCCAATATGTCATAGTAACAAATTCTCAAATGTGTGTAAGTTGAAGAGGAGTTTAATAGAGCATCCACCTTCCGGAGAGCCACAGTATAACTGACAAGGAACTGCTCCCCGAATGTGGGACGATAACAACATACTTAAAAGAATACAGACAGTGTAAAAGCAGAAACAGTAAGCTTGCAGTCATGACAATGGAATACAGAATGTTACATTTATTCTACTGCCACAATCACACACATTTAGCCCAATTAACTCCTGTACTCAGGGGAACAAGCATGTGGGTTGAGCCGAAGCCTCTCTCTCAACAGGATTAGGAAACCTTTTTTTGGTTGATCATATAAGGTCTAAAATTCCATGTAGATTAATGTATCCCTGGGTTGAAAAACACAAAACTGCACTCTGAAGTCCATGGGTAACGGCTGCCCTCCTCCCATTTGTGCTACTGCTGTGAAAACTAAATACTGTAAACTATCAAGCTATCCAAGACTCCTTAATTGCATTACAATCTGTGCCCCTGAACGTTCAAGCTCAGGCAGCTTGATAAAGAAAGAAAAGGATGACAGCTTTTGGAAGGTAGGCACTTTTTTTGGTAGCACACAACCTCTGCCCAATCCAAACATGTACTCCTAGCAACCAACATGTGGTGGAGCCAAAGCCCTTCTCCTGATAGAGCTTCATAGAGCCCTTTTTTAGGTTGATTACATAAGGTTTGGCAACAGCAGTGTTTTCTAGCCAGACATAAAACCTGGGAGGGAAAGTGAAGATAGCACAGTGATAGTTTGAGAAATACGATACACAGACCTGATAGTTCTTGAACTTTGTTACCACAAGTAAACTCCAGGGTTATTGTTAAATATGATGAGAGGAAAACAGGGGTCGGCATTGCCATCATCTTTAAAGACTCTTTTAAATGTCGGGTTGAACCTAACCCTTTTTCCAACTGTAAAAGTTTTTTTTTCTCTATCTCCCCCACTGCTTCGCTTACTTTCTCAAGAATTCTTATTTATCGACCTCCCGGAATGGGTGGGTAATTCTTTAATTCTCTTCTGGAAGTGGCTGCCTCTTTGGCAAGCTCATCCACTAATCTTCTGCTCCTAGGGGATTTTAACTTACACTTCAACGACCCAAGCAAAACTGATGCCTTGGAACTCACTCAAGACCTTGCAGCAATTCAACTAATACAAAAAGTCATTGGGCCCACACATATTAAAGGCCATACCTTGGACCCCGCATTTACTAACAACATGGAGCTGGTAGTTGAAATACATATTCCCCTGCCTTGGCATGATTACTCACTTATTCCTTTTTCCTTAAAGACTCCGATTCAACATGATTCTAAGGAACCCAGCTCCAGGAAAGTCCTCCCTTGGTCCAAACTTTCCATAGAGGCTTGGTCGTCTGTGCTTAATAACTCAAAAACCTACACCAGACTCTAGCACCATTCTATCATCCGAGACATTTACACACTGGGTAGAGTCCTCATTGGACACAGTCATTCCCGCTAAAACTACCCACCGTAGGAAGAGAGAGAACATTTCTCCATGGTACTCACCCAAGCTTGGATTGCTTAAACAGACCTGTAAATGGTTGGATAGGAAATGGAGGAAGGACTATAGCAAGACCAGTAAAATGATATATAGATAGTCCATAAAATGCACTTTGTTTTGAAGAAAAAATTAATTCAGCAGCTAATGCCCCCAAAGAAATCTGTATCACAAAGTCCCTCCTGGACCTTCCTCCCCCTGATACGTCTACAGGAATAACAGTTGATCAATTACATGAACTGGCAGAATACCTTCAGGGAAAAATTCAGACTATATACAACATGTTCCCAGACACCCCGTGTCCCAGTGATCTCCTTATAGAGGTGACTAATGATCTTCTTAATATAAACAGGCCTGTGGATCACATCATGCACACTTTGGAGGAATTTCCACTCTTGGACCTGGATACCCTATCAGACATTGTTGTACATATAAAATCGGGCTCACCCCTGGACCCTGTCCATCCTCACCTTTTGTGTAAGGTGAAAGAGGTGGTGTTACCGGTCATACGGGATGTAATAAATCTTTCTATCACCAATGGCCTTGTTCCACCGGACTGGAAACATGCCATGGTGAAAGCTTTATTGAAAAAGCCAAGTTTAAATCCTGAGGTTCTGAGCAATTATCATCCCATATCCCTGTTACTCATGATTGGTAAGATCCTGGAAAAGCATATAAATTCCACTCTTTTGACCATCTTAGAAACTCATGAGCTCCTACACCAATACCAGATGGGTTTTTGTCCCCATCACTGAACTAAATCTGCACTCATGACCATAGTCGAAGAAGCAAAAAAGATAATTGATCAGGGAGGAGCAGTAGCCATCATCCTCCTTGAATACAGTGCCGCTTTCAAGATTGTTAATTTCACTATTCTTGGGGTGTCAGACAGAGCAATTTCATGGATCTAATCCTTTCTCAATGTCAGAATATTGCAGGTGTTTGCGGGCGAATCTACCTCTAGGCCTTTACCTCTCAGCTATGGAGTTCCTCAGGGGTCTTCTCTGAGTCCTACGCTGTTCAATGTGTATATGAGACCATTGGCTGATGTCCTCCTGCCGTATGGGATTAAAATTGTCACATATGCGGATGATACTCAGCTGGTGGTATCTCTGAATCACCCACATAATGTTTCATCTGACCTGCAATCCTGCCTGGAGAAGGTAGCAACCTGGATGAAACTCTCATGTCTTAAACTTAATGGAGACAAAACCAAAATGATGTATCTAGGCAACACACCCAATGCGGATTTCAAATTGCCATGGCCAACTTGTTTGGGACCTCCTCCGGTCCTGAAGTCCAAGATAAAAAGCCTGGGCGTGTGGCTTGATAAGTCACTTAAATTTGACCAGCAAGCAGTGGAAGTGTCAGGTGTCTGTTACGGCATCCTTAGAATGCTGCGGAAAGTCCTTCCCCTCCTCCCCATGGCGGCAAGGAGAACTATGGTCCAGGCGTTAGTCCTTATGTGCCTGGACTACAGCAACTCCCTGTACCTAGGAGCACCTTAATCCACCTTAGGAAAACTTCAGGTGGTACAGATCTGTGCCGCTGAACTGTTCTCGGGCTTTCCCAGAGCGCAGTCGGCAAATCCCTGTTTAAAGACCCTACACTGGCTGCCCATTGAGGAGAGGATTACATTTAAATCCCTCTGAATTACCCACAAGACCCTCTTGGGAAAAGGCCCTCTAATCAACCAGTCCCTTATCACTGCATACCGTCTGAGAAAACTCCTCTGATCTGCGAATCTAAATCTAGCCATCATCCCTAAAATCCAAGAATGCAAAGTGGGGGCCGGTCCTTCTCATACAATACAGCTAGGCTGTGGAACAACCTTCCCCGGCGCTCAGAGACATCCCATCTCATTTTTGGAAGTTTCTTAAAACCTGGCTGTTACAGAACATCAACTGGTAGCTACTTCACTTTTCCTTATCTCTCTGCCACTAGCGCTGGGATGCCTTAGGGTAGCTATGCGCTTAATAAGTGTTAATTAATGATAATAATAATAATAATAATAATAATAATAATAATAATAATAATAATGATAATAATAATAATAATAATGATGATGATGATACAAACTGGCACTTTGATCAACAATGCAAAATACAGTTACAAGTCACTTATGCAGCTAACTGAGTAGAATGTAGGACCAGGTTTTTGGAGATCAGCTCAGTGTCCCTGCTAGTCTAATCGAAGTCGAAATCTCCTTCACCAATTTTGGGGTCCTCAATTGGCATGTGTGCGTGATGACAAAGAGGCTAAAATATTTTGTTCACTGAGGCCTACAGATGGCCAACATGGTTAGACTGTGAAATAACAAGGTAGAACCAAGAAAATGCTAACAGGAGGCAAATGGGTGCATTTCAGAAGATTGAGGCACTGCGCAGGCCATCCAAATAGCTAGATAAAGCTCCATCATGATTTTATTGTTGAACATTGTGTTGATGAACATAAAGAAAACATGATAGAGTTCTGAATATGTATTAGGCAATATTGGCCTTGGAATATATAGAAATATTAAGCATTTATTTAGCAAGATAGGATGATCATGATACTTCAGCTTAACTCAGCTCCTTAGGGATACATATACCTTAGGGGGACTTTTATATTTTTCCCCTGCTATTAATTACTTTGGGGCCTGCTCACAAACTATATTTTGTGGCACTGAAAGGAGAACTGCAGTACGACACATGTATTACAAAAAGCTATTCATAAACCTACGGTGGAGGCCTCCACCTCTCCTATCTTTTCTTTGTGGGGTTCCACCAGAGTGGTGTCAAAATCTGCACACACAGGTATACATTTCAGTAGTGTATATGAAATGGAGAAGGGGAAGTGGATGGAAAATTGGAAATACTTACTACTAAACGAGAAGGACTTACCGATGGTTTGTACAGAGTAACAGGCTAACACAAACACACAGCCACAAAAGAGTAAGAGCATTACTAGTCACAAACTATAATACTAATGTTACTTTAACTCTAAAGGAGAGAAAACAGATGTAAATATATTCAAGCCCATCATTAGAGTAAGTCAAGCACAACACATGGCCAATCACAGACACTGCAACACACTCCTATAGAAAACAATGGCATGAAGGAAATATACTAGAAACCCATAGGAACTTCATTCCCTTCTTTTAGGCATTTGAGACATGCATGTTTACTCCTGCAGGAAATTCAACACTTAAAAATTGTGAACAGAAAAAAATGTATATATTTACGCCTAAGTGTAGTAGTAAATAAACACATGAGTATATATGTAGATTTACATTTGTAAATTTGCCCCTTTGAGATAATATTGAAAATGTACGTTGGTTTGTATTGGTTGCAATGGAAAACCCGCCAATTTCTAGAGGAAATGCTAAACAGAGAGGTGGAACTACCAGGCGAATTTTTCTCCAGCACAGGTATACTAAGGTGGAGAAATTCCCACAGGTGGATTGCCCTCCTAGTTTTGCATTTCTTACAGAAATTGGAAGACTGCCTTGCAACCAACCACCTCTAATCAGCTTGTTGTGTTTTACAACATGCTATTCAGAAAAGCTGAACTTCCTCCAGCTTGGAAAAAATGTGCTCTCAAACCAAGGGGCATATTACCAACAACTAGCGATATTTATCGCTAAATGGGCTTAGCGAGTATTTTTTTAACGCCAAGCATCGACGGATATTATCGTAGAGATAACGTGCTATTAGCAACGTTTATCTCTAAAGCGATTAAAAATCCGCCGTTTGCGGCGAAATGTGTGAATATTGCTGGTAATCCAGCGATATTCGCGCATTATAGCTAATGAGGACTTAGCCATAATATCCAACTCCCATTGGATATAATGGCTAAGAACTGGTCTGTGCAGGCATTAGTTTTTGGAGACATTAGAGCTTAGCGCAAATATTTCAATCGCTACGCCTGCCTTGCTAATAGGCGATAGCGACGTTAGCAACTGCTTTCAGTCGCTAACAGGTTGGGTACGCCCACTTTGCATGTCATTAGCGATAAATATCGCTGACATGCAAAGCGGGCCCCAAACCGCTCGCTATCACCTAACAGCTGTCGCTAACTGCTGTTAGCGATAGCTTGCTAATAGGGCGATAGTATTATCGCCGCTTAGCGGCCGAAAACGGACACTAAAGCGGCAATAATCACATATCGCCCGCCTTGGTAATATGCCCCCAAAGTTGCAAAAAGAGCATTAGTAGACAAGCAAGTAACCACTAGCCCAATGGGAAGTTAATAGACAGGCCCCAAGCTAACTTAGAACACTCCAATAGGATCATTTCAAATATTTTTTTTTCTAAACACTTCTAACTCCGTCCCACGGCCCGTCATCCAAGTGCTCCACACATTATTTATTTATCAAATATCATGCAAAATCAACAAGCCATTTGTGAACTAGCTAGATCATTTTAATACTGGTCATCTACTTACAACAATAATCTGGTGTTCTCCATCTGATGCAGATGTTGTGCTTGTTGCACAGAGAAACATATGCAGAAAGTGCATCACATTCATAATTGAAAAAATATGTATTGTTGATCCACATCTTCTCACAAAAATCATGTGGAGAAACCTAAAGAAAAGAAGAGAGTATCAATAACATTATTTGCCAGATATTATCTGTACAGTAAAACTGGGTAAAAAAGTGGTAAATCTCTAAAACAATATCACCTATGCAAATCTCATACCTCATTATCCGTTAACAATTATTACACAAAATTAGAGCTGTTTACTCTGTGTCTAATCTTGTTACATTATTTCAGTTTCTGCTAGCCAAAGTAACAGATACTTGATGAGTTGCTTTAAAGGGAATTTAATGATATTGTTTGTCTGTGTACGGAATGCCTGCAGGGTCCTGCTGGCTTGTGTTGGGTGGTGGTAAAATTACATGTGAGGTTTACCATAGTATTGCCATAGTCTTTTAGGTCTCCTTGTTATGATCTACATTCTGAGGTAAATGATTTTATAGTGCTGGTTGTTTGAGGTTTTAATGGGATGTCTAGAATGGTGAGGGGTGTTAACCCTAGGTGTTTGGTGACAGACGATCAAGCTGTCATCTCTTGTGATCAGGGGTAGGACTGGTATGGGGCATGTGCCCAACCATGTTAAGAAAGTAAGAAAATGAGGCACATAATCCACATTCAACACTCCCTGTTTTTGTGTGCTAGTCCTAACCCAAGCCAAAGGATGAAGATGAGCAGTTAGAAAGGATCTACGCTGAGAGCCATCATTTAGGAAGCTATTGTCTTTCACACATTCACATTTGCTTCCACTAGTATTTTTTCACATGCAGGTTTGACTATAAACAGTTGAATCAGGTTACACACATTTACAGCTATCAAGCTTATGATAAGAGAGAGTTTCTAAATGTCTTTTTTTAGGATTTCCCAAGGCAGTTCACTGTTGTCCTTTCACACAAATCCTAGTGGTATAGAAGACTCCACAAGGAACCAAACAGACGTTCAGCCTTAGAGACAACCCTTTTTAAATTAGGCTGTAAATATTACTGACACCCTTCAATCATGAATTGTCATTGTAATAAGGCTCAAACACATGTGTGGGTTCCAGAAGGAATCACAGACAGTGTTGCCATTATTTAGACTCCAGCTGGGATAGAGATCAATTACAATACTATAACGAGCTTAAGATTTGATGGATAACAAATCAATGAAAGCTAAATCAAAATGAGAGACATTTTTGGCAGAGAAACATATGGATTCTGAGTGGACAAGGCTACACATTATTAGAACATTGGAATGTTGAGAGCTCCATTGAAAACAATGGAGTGCTCAGTGTTTCATGGTCGGTAGAAGCCCGGGGCATCAACATTCCAATGTTTAACAAAGGCCTCACGTAGCCCGAGGGGTTTCAAACCACTTCGGGCTCATTGAGACCTTTGTTTTACAATTTAGAACATCCTGCCCTTTAGGGACGGAATGTTCTAATAGCCTTAGAGCTCTCAGTAGAGGGCTCTACCAGCCATTAAAGGCCTGCTCTCTTGTTAAAGGCCCTCGCCGAAAATGCTGGAGCAGGCTTTATTGACCGGTAGAGCCTGCTATGGCAGGCTCAAAGGCTATAATAAGGTGTCCTGCAGCAGCAGGTTATACCTCCTACTATTTATTGTGTCACACTGCAAAAGCACTCAGCTATAAAATGCAAGCAAATGTAAGTGCTTAAGTAAGAATCAGGTACCCATTATAACTGCTGCTTTGCTAGTCTGCGGGCTGCAGGCGAAGGGTGAGGGAGAGAAAGCACCGGCAGCGCATCGGGGAAAGTGTTGCAACGTATTCGACGTGCGCCACCCACACGCCCGGCACCACCCCAGCCAGACTCGGACGGACAGCGGGGGGCTGAGCACGCCCTGTGAAGTTTAGGGCGAACAAGTGTGGTGTCTGAGGTCGAAGTTCGCGGGGGTCTCCTCTTCAGTTCCTTATATTTGGGTAGCGCCCACAATCTAGCTGCCGAGGTGAACGATTCAGAAGCGTACACTGGCACAGGGACAACGGTCAAGTATTAAAGTGAGGCGACTACGGCAGCATCTCGTTTCCTTCTCCTCAGTGGCTTCTGGCTAGAAATATTCACAGCTCCCCCACCAGGCTGACTGTTAAGCTGACGGGAGCTGGTAGCAGAGGTTGTTGGAGGCTTTAAGTGGCGCTGGTGTTGCAGGGAGTCCCCCTGTTTCCTGTGCTAACAGTCCAGTTGGAAAGGTTTGGTGAAGAGAGGAGACTAAGAGAAGACAAGCATCTTGTCCTGGACCACCTTCGATGTAATTTGTGAATATTCATTATTCCCATGCTTTTGACGAAGGTGGATCAACTGAATAGCTGACTTGAGTCTTAGAAACACCTCTTAACATAATTTCTCCTTACTGCGGATTGTCTAAAGTGAGGATACTACAGGTGAAACCTGCATTGCAATCCTTATTCAAAAGCTCTCTGACATCTGAGCTCTTTGCCGCCCCAGGAAGGGTTTCCAGACAAGGGAGCACGCTTGTTGCCAACTGCACGGGACTCCATTGCCCAGGAGTCCGTGCGCTGCACACCTGAGCGGAGGACCGCCCACTTATCCACCTGCCACTATTTGAACTCCCCCGCCTCCCGCAGCGCGGGACCGCGCGCGGATCTGCGCCGGGCTAAGGGCGGGCCGTCTGTGGCCGTCCGGGGATGAAAGAGGACGGGACGGGCCTGTACTCTAACACCCCTATTGCCCTCCTTGTACTGCCATCTACAAAGAAGCCGGACGTGACGCCCCATCATCTATAAAGGTACAGCGTGTCGTACCATTGACTATCTGTTTGGGATTCATTTCCCTGTTGTGAAGTGGAAATGGGCAAGCGTAAATCTATGGAGGGAGGGGGGGGCTACGGAGGCTGCTAAACGCCAAAAGCAGATCAAAAAGAAGAAAGCAAAGAGAGCGCCTAACCATGCGGGGTTGAACTGCATAATTGATAATATTGACACTATCATTGAGGACTGCCAAGACATTTTAACTGCTGATGTGGGGCTTCCACAAACTGGTGAGGTGGCAAGGGTGGTAGGGGATACAAATTTTAATGCACAAGAGGCGGCTGGTCCAGCTATCGTAATCCCCGAAATGTTTAGTGCGAGTGTTAAGCAAAAGGCGGCTGTTCTTGATCAGTTTGGCTAAGACAGCCGGCCAAAGGGGCGAAGGGGAGACTCGCATCTAAGTGAAGGGAGTGAGGTGAGTGCGGTTAACCCACAGGTTGTACCCGTTATTTCCAACGATCCAATAGTATGTGCCAATAGGTTTGCCATTTTGGCTGAAATCCAGCAGGAGCCAGAAGGAGAAACCATTAACAATGGAATGGAGGGTTCCCAGCCACAAGCTGTAAACTTCAGCGCTATTGGCGATCTGGCCAACTTGGTCTACCTTTTAAGAGATGAGATAGAGGGTATGAAAAAATTATTCCTAAATCTAACTACCATTCCAAATGGCAATTTATGTGCCACTTGTCAACAACACTTGCCCTCCGCCAACATACTCAATGCATATCCAACCAAATCCCAGGGTACTAAACAAGTAGCTAGGAAAAATGGCATCACAAACACTAAGCTGCCCCGGCCTGCTCAGGTTGAAGGGGGAGCAATCATCACAAGCATCGCCCCTACTTTAACTTCGACTGTAAACACCTTGAAGTCCCCCGTGAGGGAATCCAAGGTGGCAAGCAGGTACAATGACAGCGCCCGGAGGACCCAGGGGGCACCCATAGGGCGGAGAGGCCCCCCAGGGCTGCTACCACGGAATGGGCCAGGAATGCCACCTGGGGCTCTGCTCAATGCTACTCTAACTTCCCTCAAAAGATCAACAAGTTATAGCATGGAACCATCTGAGCACCCTTTACACGCAATGGGTACTTTTGCAACGAACACTATATATATGACTAATGTGCCCAAGTGCCAAATACGAACCAATGGAATGAGGGAGGGGGTAGATTCTTTGACGAATAATGCCATCCATTGGCTCAGGCATGTTAGAGGGTGCCGGTCGATTATTAGAGTAGACATTGTTAGAGCTAGGAGAGTCAGCCACTCGGGGGCGACGCATGATGTAATTGAACTAACCCTGGTGTCTGATAATTTAGCAGAGAACTTATTCAAGATGGAGTATAGATCAAGCCCCCCAGCCAATTCGGGCATTCAGTTGAGGAAAATCCCCACATTACCTTTCTCACTAGCAATAGATATGCCTCCAAGAGAGAATGGGAATGGGACACATAGATCCAGACTTAATTCCATCGATTGACTACCCCTTAGCGGGACAGGAGAGCTGTCAATTGTCCAACAGGGGCCCAAGGGTAGGAACCACCTAAAGACATCTAGAAGGGTAGAGGGGGCTGAATATTCAGGCTCGGTAGGCTCTCCCTTGGCAGAAGTAGATGTGGCAAGCCTAGATGGGAAGAATGAATTTGGCGTAGCCAATAAGGAGCCAGCAGTAGGTTGTGATCCGCGAATCGTATCTGGCCCAGGGGTCCAGCCGCTAGCCACCGCAGCATTGGGGGGTGATTCTAGTGGGGTTGGGGGTAGAATAGTCTTGTGGAATGTTGCGGGATTGGGCTCCAGAATGCACTCACCAGAATGGGCGTTGTTTATAAATGGCTTTGACGTCTGTATCTTCCAAGAGACGTGGGCCTGTGAGCCTTTGTATCTCTTGGGTTTCCTTAATTTTTTTGTTCCGGCCGATAAAGGCCCCAAGGGAAAACCGAAAGGGGGTCTAACCATTTGGGCTCGGCAGGCACTCTTGGACAAGATAGCAGAGCTCCCTACAGGCAATAATGACATCCAGCTCATTAGGCTTAGTATGCCTTCGGGGGAACCCCAAGACATTTATAACCTGTATAGAAGAGGTCCTGATAGGGGGAAATCCCAGGTCTTGGCTGCACTTGACCAACTGATCGGTGCCCAGCCAAGTGAGAACAGCATATTAATTGCCGGGGACATGAACATGACCTTCGAGCCCCTTTCTGTAGAAGACTGGCAATCAGGAGAAGATGCAGACACTGAATGGGGGATTCCTAAGCTGGATCTAAAACCTGTGAGTAGATGGTCAACAGAAGTAATACAGATGAACGCCCTATGTAGCGAAAGGGGGCTTAGAGCTTTGAATGGTAGGACACCGAGTGATGGGCAAGGGGCAAACACCTTTGATAATGGCCGTTGGCAAAGCCGGATTGATTATGTTATCTGCAGCTTAACGATCTGGCATTTGATGAAAGACGTGAGGGAGGTCAGTAGACAAGAGAGTGATCACAACCCCCTTTGTATTACTCACCTGTTGTGGGGGGGGGGAACTTGAGGGGCAAAATATCATAATAGAAGCGATAGCGGAGATCGTCCCAACGAACGATATGAGGCGGGTTAAGTGGCCCCAAATTGTGGCTAACCATGAGGCGCTACAAAGTATTAGCAAAGATCTGGATCTCACCACTTCTGCTATGGAAGTAATTTTGAAGTCGGGATCGGGGAGCAGAACAGATATGGAAGAGATCACTAATCTGAACTGTGAATTTTTTAGCTCGATAAAGGGCCATTTTTACAGGGTAGTACGCTCGCAGCCGGGCAAGAAAAGTCGACCACATGTAGCGGGGTGGTACAATGCTATGTAGGGCAGCTAGAACTTCTCTGGGGATGGCCATCAAGAGCAAAGACCCAACCGCCGTTAGGGAAGCAAGGCGGAAGTACAAGTCCAGTGTATTTATAGCCAAGAAGCAATGGGACGAGCAGCACTGGCAAGATCTCAAAGCTGCCAGTTCTGCCAAAGAATCCAGATTATTCTGGAACATTGTTAAGTGGGGGGAAAGGGGGTCTCCCAGAACCACCCTCCAACCATGTCTCCCAGAGTAGCTGGTTGGACTACTTCGGGCCCCAATACAGGTGCCGTCCGGAGGACATGAACAGGGAGTCTGTGGCCACTGCTGCATTTCAAGCTCCTCCTTTCAACAATGCGGATGTAGCAGCGGCCTTAGACTGTTACACGGGGCAAGGCTCCAGGTCCAGACGGGGTGCCTACGGATGTTTTTCTCCATGAGAAATCATGCTGGGGCAAGTATATCTTGAATCTGGCTAATGCAGTAGGGCTAGGGGCACCAGTACCAAAGTCTTGGCTGGGGGCGGTAATAATTCCTGTATATAAAAAAGGGGACAAAACTTCACCAGGGAACTACAGGCCCATCAGCGTTATAGATACAGTACAGAAGGTTGTAGGTAAAATGACCCTGGCAAAAATCATGACCTGGGAGGAAGAAAATAATGTTCTATCTTCTTATCAAGCAGGTTTTTGTAAACTGACCAGCACGACAGAACAGATCTTTCGGTTTACGCTGCTGCATTGGAAGACAGTGCAGTTGGCGAAGGGCAGTCTTTATGCTGCCTTTATAGATTTACGTGCAGCTTTCGACCTAGTCCCTCGCTCCCTGCTTTGGAAAGTCCTAGCTGAGATGGGTATGCCACTTGAAACTCTATCGTTAGTGATGAGACTGCATGAGTCAAACTCTGCAAAGATTCAGTGGGGGAGACATGGGCAAGTAACTGACGAGTTCCCGGTAGAACGGGGGGTACGCCAAGGCTGTGCCTTGGCCCCGATGCTTTTCTCCCTTTACATTAATGGAGTAGTGGAGCGTATGTTGTCTGCTTCTGTAGATGCTCCAACTTTGGATGGTGTGAAAACGCCAATCCTATTATTTGCAGACGACACGCTCATACTATCTAAAACCCCCAGAGGCCTGCAGCGTGCCTTGAATATCTTCGAGGGTTTTTGCACTGATAATGGGCATGAAGTAAATGTAGCCAAAACAAAGTTCATGACATTCAACCCCCATTCCAGCTTCAGAGGAAATTTCTTCATGGATGGCCAAAAGGTAGAAATGGTTTCGGACTTTGTTTACCTGGGTATCCACATAGCTAAGGACGCAAAGTGGGGGAAACATACAGAAATGGCGGCTCTCAAATTCCGCCAAAACACTGGTGTTATAAGTGCTGAACTCAAAAGGTCTTTGACCAAACCCATTGCGCCAGCACTTCAAGTATATGAGGCCAAAACCATTAGCTCTGCGCTTTATGGCGCAGAGCTCCGGGGTTACGGCAATCTAGCATCACTAACGCTCGCCGAGAACAAATTTCTTCTAAATCTTATTGGCCTCCCTAAAAGCACACCCATGAAGCCTCTGTGTTGTGAGTTAGGTAGGAAAGCCATTTTAGACATGGCGATTAAGACCCATTTTATATTGGCGGCATATATGGGTCACCCCCGAACTCGCTCATTACGCAAGGGGCTTTCTGGATGTAATTAACTGCGACAAGTTCCATAAGATAGGCTGGTTGGGGGACTTGAGTAGAATGCTAGGGAATCGAGGCATGAATGAGTTATGGGAGAAACCAGAGGAGGCCCAGTTCCCGACAAAAGCAACCATAAAATCAAAGTATTGGGAAATGGTAGAACGCCGGAACTGGAATGATGCAGATCCTTCTACCCTGGAGGGACTGTTTCTGGAAGTAAAAGCTTCCCCTTCCCTTGAGCCCTACTGGGACATTATAACCAAACCCCAGGACAGGAAGCTATACTTCCAGCTCAGAGTGGGGTCTCTCCCAATTAGATCACTAACTGGAAGATGGGTAGAGGGTAATTCTCATGTCTGCCCAGCCTGTAAAACCAGTACTGAGACCATTGCCCATTTACTCTTTGTGTGCGGGGCTTGCTCAGTCCCTCGACGTGTCTGGCTGAGGGCTATGTGCAAACAGCTCGGCACGAGAGAGAGTGTTGTGGCCCTAAGGATTATCTGCACTAGTTCTTTGCCAATCATTGCTGTGGCAGTTGCTAAATTCTTAGGTTGGGCATGGGCTATCAGAAGGAAATCTCTTGTACAATAGTAGGCTTGATGAAATGAACTTAGGCCATTGTCTGCTCTCCCAGCTAATGAGAACCCATTCTTTTTCTTGTGCTTATACTGGCTAAATAAATGTATGAATTTTAGGTTTTACTGATGAATTTTAACACTACTGATGTCATGATGCTTTATTATTTTAAAACATTTTCTTGAGGTTGTAAATATGTTTTAAAAACTTGTTACTGTGGATGTAATGGTTTTAAATGTTTTATGCTTTTATGAGTTTTTTACCTCGAATAAAGCTAATTTGACTGACTGACTGATAACTCAAACTATATTTATGATAGGTTTTACATATTTGTTTGGTTGTATAAAGTATAGTGCAGGTCCTACAGGGTGTTTAAAAGAATGTTAGCACATTATGAGCTGGATCCATTTAGCGTTTGATTAACTGAACATGATAAGGAAGGTTGCAGGTAAAAGGCCAGCCTATAAGCATCATTTATAGTTTGCACTGCAGTTTGTATGGGTTTTCACACAAAGTTAGTCAGAATTACAATAGCGCAGTCTCAGCTGACTGCATGTCAGCTGAGAAGACTGGTCAATGTCTAATCTCTGAGTATCTTATATAAAGGAGATTGTCTTCCACCATGGGAATTAGGTTGATTAATTTTCTTCAGTAGCTTAACAAGTGGAAATACTTTACAGGATTACCTTACAGCATGACAAGGTGGACGGAGGAATCTTGCTTTACAGGTCAAGGAAATGTGACAGGTGTGGGAGAGGGATATGGGTTCTTCATTAGTTTGGGAATAGCCAATCAGATCTAGGTAGGTATTTGTTGTATCACCCTGTGTAATTGTAGACTGCAGAGAAAGGACTGTTCTTAGAACATGACCCAATATTCATTCAAATAACAGCCATGGACTTCGGGATTCATACAACCATTTGGTAATTCCTGCACCTGGGCGTGCCTAGTACTCACAGAGGTTGACAAATGAAGCCGCAGAAGAAAGAAAAAGAGCCATTTGAACAGGGAATACTGCCCTCCATGTAGAGGCAAGGTCTCTAGTAAATTTTTTAATAAGAGATAAGTGCTCCTCCAGGTGGGTATCATGAGTATTTGGACTTATGTGTTCATCCTTAGATTTGAATATTCAAGGTGCTGGTAAAAGAAGACTGAGGATGTCCTATGAAGAGAAGAGGGAGACTTTTGACCCTGTGACCAGTGAGGTTAGACAGGGGTCCTAATGAGTTGTGGGATAGAGCCGGAAGCTGGCCAAAACCTAGTAGATGCTGTCACAGTAGGATGGTCAATGTAGTGAGCTCATTAGAATGGTGCAAATGGAATAGAAATGATCTGAAGCAATCTGGCTGTATGGAAATAGAAGGCACATGGGTTCAACTTCAACATACTACCTAAATGCATGATTTAATCATATTATAATTTAAATGTTAACTAAAGAAGTACACGTGTATAGTGCTTTATATAACCCATCTCTGAATGCTCTGCATCTATTGCCTGAATAAAATACACAAAAAGGGACTTTGCACTGAAGTTGTTATATATGAGAAATAATATGAACAACAATTAGAATAATCATCATCATCACAATTATAATAATAATTTTTAGAAATTGGATTAATGGTTGGCTGAGGTATACACCCCACACCAGGCAAAACACACCTCTCTAGTTAGGGTAAGCTAGATACATGCTAAAAAATAACCTGTGCGCACCCTCTGGTAGCTTGGTATAGAACAGTCAGGCTATCTAAAGAGGCAATGTGTAAAGTATTTGATCAACACACTCACACAGTACCACAATGAGTACACCACAAAAAGACTCCCTACAGGTTTAGAAAAATCGATTCTTATATTCTGAACAAAACAAGACCAAAGCGACAAAAATCCAAAGTATAGAAGTTGAGCTATTGAATTTTAAAGGAAACAATGCAGTAAAGTGCTCAGAAGCAAGTAGTGCTAAAAAGGTTACTTAGGTCGTGCTCAACAGTGGCAAAGTTTGGGGCAACTGTGAAGTTTGGGGCTGGCTGGCTACAGGACCCACACAGGCCCCAGGGAACAAAGCACCTTTCCTGGTCATAAACAGCGAGATGCATTGATGTCGAGGCCCACTGTTGAAGGATGCATTGATCTTCTCCACCCAGTGAAGCCAAGGCATCTGTTCTAAAGATGGGTGCCAGAGTCGAGTGGCATCAAGTGATGCACTGGATTCTGCCAGGTTGTTCGTGGAATGCGTCGATCTCATCAAGCTGCAGCGGCGGCGTTATGCTGTCCAATGCGTCGTTCTCTGGAGGCAAAGCGCTGATTCCGAGGCGATGATCAGATTTTACCCCCACAAATGTGTTGATGTTCCGTTGCTGCTACACACAGATAGGACATGCATCGAAATACATGTTGCAAGTATCTGTACTGCTTCCAGTGAGCCAGGCACAGCACCAGCGGTAGAGACTTTGATATCACTGAGCCTCAAGCAACAAGAGGCAAGTCAACAAGCCCTTGGAGATCACTTAGAGTGAAGGCAAGGTCCAGCTGTCCTTCAGCAGAGTCAGAGAGCATGAGGCAGCAGGGCAACACAAAGAAAATCAGGGGTTCTAGATCAGTAGTCTAGTTGAATCCTTTAAGCAGCACAGAAGTTCATCTGGCAGGGCTTCAGCTACAAGTCCAGTAGTGACTGATTCAATGGAGTCAGAGACCCAGTACTTATACCCATGATCATGGTGTAAACAATTGTCTTACATGCATGATTATGAACGAGATGCAGCAAGTTTTTTCAATGATCTGAGTTTGGTGAAGCATGAAGAAGATACATTCAGAATGTGGGACACAAAGGGATGGTCGGTGTCAAATCTGAGTCAGAGATTCCTAGCAGTGGACGTGGGAGTAGGGGAAGGACCTAGTTGTTAACCAGTTCAAAAAGAAGAATTTCAGTTTTATTGGAATTCAGTTTGAGACAACTACTTTTCATCCAATCTCATGAAAAGACAGTAGCAGATAAGTGTCCTCCGCATACAATACCACCTGAAAGCCCCACGATCAACCAAATTACCCAGCAGCTCCAGGTAAATGTTGAACAGTGTTGAGCTAGCACCAATCCCTACAGGACTCCATATCTTAGTTGTTTAGGTCCTGAGGTGAAGCTGAAGCATACTTTTATGCTCAACAGAATGGGTGGTTGGGTATATGTCAAAATATGGGGTTCAAGAATAAGGTCCTGCACTCATATCAACTTCACAATCGACTTTCAGGATGTCATTATATTATCATACACCAGTGAGTGTAGATCAACAATTCTAAATCCACATCTATTTACCTTTCTTATATAATGGCTGTCAATACTGGGCAGTCAATGTAAGTGCAGGTCATTATAAAAACCTCAATATTTTGGACAACACATAAACGGGTACGAACAAATGAAGTAATGTATTTGAATGTGCAGCAACATATGTGGACATATCTTCTTATTGGCACATATCCTTGATGAAATTATAGAAAATAAAAATATAAAACTCTCATTCCATTGCACCATATCATGCCACAGTGCAGGCAACGTGCAGTCCATATATTCACACAGGTAGCCATTTCCTAATGTTCTAGACCCTAACAGAGTATGTGGGTAAAAAGCATTGTTTACCTTTCCTGCTCTAAAGGTCAACCATCAGCTATATAACCGGGGGTCCGAACGGTTATAATTATGGAAAGGTGCCTGTAGTCGTCAAGTCAAGGACTTTACGGATTAATATTTGTGCAGTTCAATTTAATAGACGTTTTATTGTCATTAGAATTGTCTGGAACTTACTTTACTGTGGCATGGTGCGAAAGTGCTTCTGTTCAGTAACTCCAGGCAGTAGGTACAGTTATCTTCAGTACAGTTCCTTATGGGTCTCCTCGTGGTTATATCACCTGATTTCTCTATCTCCCAGCTTTTAATTAATGTCTCAATGTCATCCATGTTTGTGATGATTGTCCTATTTTGCATTTTCAGGTCATCCTTAGGATCGCCGTTGCAAATGCCTGCAAATATTTTTATGGACAATAGTTAGAAAAAAAGATTGTACTTGCATTGTTGATCTCATGTAACCAGCAGGATTCATTCCCATATTTATGCTTGCATGCCACTGGTGCACAAATAATTTGGTGCCCAGCGTCGCTTCTCACCTGTTTTGTTAGCAGCTTTGATCTCATCAGAGTTAAACAGTCAATGTCCATGACCAGACATATTGGGACGAGAATGATTCTTTCAGCTAGTGAACCCACTTGAGGAGATCCCCCACTCTCTCCCTTTCCCTTCCACATCCCTGCAATTCCCTGCCTATCTGCATCCCTCAGCCTTATTCCTTGTAACTCTCTTTCTCCCACTCCTTTTCACCTCCTGCCGCTGTTTGCTGCCTCCCCCTTCCACCCTGGTAACCAGTGCCTAATTTGTAAAAGAATAAAAAGAATAAAAAGAATGAGAGCAGGTGCTCAAAGCTCTGCTCAGAAGTCTGCGTCTTCTTCTATTGAGTCGGTGCCACCCGCACCTTGAGGGTTGCACCCTTAGTTGCATCTCGGGTGGGAGCTACGTTTTTCTTCTTGGTGCCCCAGAATCATCTCCTGGAAGAGGGGAGGTCAGTGACGTCATTGGGGCACGCGAGGCTTCCCAGACGAGGATCAAACAATGAGCAGGACCAGGACCTTCCTCTTTGTCCCCTCCAGAGACTACCGAAGGTGGATTGGCAGGGGGCTTCGGGCTGGCGGGAGCAGGGTTCTGACCTGCTGGTGGTCCTGGTCTCTCCTACCCTATCCGAGATGCCTGTGTTAAAAGGACTTTGGTGGCGCACCTGTGATCAGGAACCCCAGTGGGGCCAATGCATTATGCAGCGCCCTGGTGTGGTAGACCAACATGTTTCAGCTATAGGTTTTCCCAAAAAACTCAGTCCAATTGTAGGGAATTTTTTAATTCTTTCTTAGATTGTACACCATAGCTGTTGTACCAAATTGTCACGAAAAATTTCATGTTTTGATTATTGTGAATTAGATGTGTGTTGAATGGGGAATTCAAGATATAGAGAGTATGAAGTTAAGATGGTGATGTAGAAGATAGAATGTGAGAATATTGTATAAAAATGTATTTTGGTGTTGAATAATATTGATCAAAATGTGATAAGATTTCAAAGGAATGTATAACTTTGTGATACAAAAAATAAAATAAATAGAAAAAGATTTAATCTAGACAGAAAAAGGAATCTCAGGTGTATTGTTGAATTCTCAATATGTCTGTTGCAGAATAGAAGCTGAATAGGTAGCAGTATTGGCATTTTTCCCGTTCGTTGTCTCGTGTGGTAGTTGCCTTTGGGATAGAGGTTGGTAAAGTTGCTACGAATGTCTCCTGGTCTATGTGATACTACTATGCTGCCGGATGGCTGGTGGGGCTGGGGGGTACTCAGGGGCCTGTGCAAATTGGGGCCTGTAGGCACAGCGAGCCCTGGGTGTTCTACACAGTGAGTGTGTTTGAATGGTTAATGCAATGTTTATGTGACTGTAAAAGCCAGTTTCCGCCTTCCTAACCTTCTGCATATCTTGCGACCTTGCTATAGCATGTAATTGTTTGAAGGTCCAATCAAGTGGTTATGTCAGTACGGGGTATAAATGATCAAGAGAATAATGACCACGTTTAGGTGAAATAAAGTCTACACCATGGACCAACAACAGTGGCTGTTGTTCAGTCAATTATGTGATGGCTGTGGGTACTGGTTGTTTGCGAAGGGGCGAATCGCACGTGGTATGCATATTATAAAAATCAACGCAATGCATACCAAGGCTGTGCAGTGTTCAATCCACCTCCTATCTGCAATCCACTACCAGACACCCCTTTATCTCACTATCACAGGTTCCTGCTTTCTCCGTTTGTAGCAGTTTTTCAGCCTTTCTCTTCAACTCTTCTTTCTCCTTTGTATGTTTTGATCTCTTGCTCACAGTAAATGTCTGATCAGGAAAAATGAGTGCCGGTCTCCAAACAGGTGGCCCTCACGAGCAACCACTGGCTTAAATTAAACACTGGATAACCCTATCAAAGACTGTAATCCCTTTTCCAGGGGCCTTCACCTTCACCGATGGTAATCCTCCATCCCCCAGCCTTGTTTTCCACTTCCGTTTGCGCCCACCGCAATCACTCCTCTCACTCCTATAAATAGCTTCACTCTCTGCCGCCTCATCTCAGGCATAGTGTCACTTTATTTACAAGCCCCTTGCGCCGCTGGTAGGTCACTTTTAAAATGGGAAAATGTGATGTACCGAAAGGCTTGTAAATAAGCCCCTAGGTTTCTGCTGCAGAAATAAAATAAATACAAGTAGATTTTAATACTCTGGTGGCTGCCTCAAACATAACATTCTTGCTTCAGAGCAAATATATAGCTTCGAAATGGCCCCTCAATAACAAAACATGAGCCTATAGAAACAGAGCATAGCGGTTTGCATTGCATTTTTATACTGAACAGAATGCACTTCAAAGCATTAGTAGTGTGCATCTGAAACCAAACAAGGGTCTTAACAAAGGATATCTGTGAGATATCTATGGGAGGTTCAGGGGCCACTCATCACATTATGCAGGGGGCCTATCATTTTGCATTATGCCACTGAACTGAACCGTCACCACGTATCACATTGAACAAACAAGACATCACTCTGATCAGCCAGGATCTCAATCCATGTGGTTGTCTGTAAAATATCTCCACATTGGTGGTGACAAACACTTTTTCTCTATGGTACCACACTGATGTGCCCCTACAGTGGGACTAGTCTGTGATAAATCAGCAACGCCGGCCTAGATCCCTGGTATAAAGTGAGATACAGACAGGCATGGGTAGAAAGACTTTCCTTGGTTTAAATCTGAGTTACTTCTGAATACATTAATATTGTTAGTCCCCGTTTGCATTTGCGAAGCACTATGCAAACAACAGTTTAACAAAATTTGGATTCACACTATCGTTTTTATAAATTCAGTGAATCCTAAATGCAGTGAAGCATTAATTAATACTTAAAAGAGGAAAAGCATTTTGAAATACAATCCAGAAACCTTGTAAAATATTCAAACACTAGATTAAAAACAGAAGCATACAATGAGTGAACTGTTTTTTTTAATGTAATATGACTTTCTATTCTGATCTGATCTCACTTACTTAGGGGTCATTTGGCCTATAATGGACTCCTTACCATCACACCTGGTGAGTGAATGCTCTGCTGTCCTCTCCAATATTGGAGCACCATCTGTCATATTAAGATATTCCCACCTGCCTGACATGTATCTCATTGATTTCAGAGCATCCACCAGTGCAGTAGTTGCTTTGAAGACAGAGCATTTTGCCAAGCGTATGCCATATTGTGTTGGACCCATGCAGTAAATATTTTGGTTTTCTAAACCCCCCAACCTCCCAAATTGGGTTTGCTTTGGAAAAACTAAAATAACAATGGAATGGAAGTGCAGACACTTTCTCTGTGTGCATCGGGTTCATTATTTAATATCTCTGTATGGGACCACATTGTCCATATGAGGAAGGCTGAGAAATGTAGTGACCTTAACTGTGGCTTTATGAGCCAATATTTGACAGGCTACCACATCAAGGGTCTCCAGTGATGGAGCAGGCTGAGGATCAACCAGAGGAAAGCTAGTGGTTCTCCCAACTCTAAGGTCCTCAATTCAAGTAAACTTGCCCTCATATTGATTTACTGTTACTGAAGGTTCTCATAATTTTTAAAGGAGGAAATTAACAGGAATAATGAGTTTTGAGGAATGACTGAAATCGGACTCAGTGAGACAATTTCCGCATTTTTTATTCCACCTGGAAGGGTCGCCTGCTGATATTCGAGCTGAACTCATAACTCCGACCTGCCCAGTAAATGTTGGCACCAGGCCCACAGTACTAAACCAGCAACTCGTAATTAAGGTGCAAATGGGAGGCATGAGTTTGGCAGGCAGGAGCACGGCTTATTTAAGGCACTGCTCTCACTCCACCTAACTCTAAATGACCACATTAGTCATAGACTCTACACAAGTGCTACAAAGACTACACCGCATTCCATGGGCACTATTACCTAGACTGACCATTTCATTTTCCTTACCGTTTCATTGACCATTACATCTGTTTGCATTACCTCTACCACCCAAATTGGTAGTACTGGTTTTGGAATACTATGCATGCACAGTCAAATGAATGACATGCCCAGATAATGATCATGGTGGATGTAGTGATAAAGGCAATTTAGTTGGGCTGTATTGAGGTTTTGGATGTGACATACGTAAAAAGATTGTAACAATAAACTGGCATAAAAAAAACAAATATAGAATGTAACCTTACCACAAAGACCCTCTGTCTTTGTTGATGTGTTGGAATGCAGCCCATATTGTATATCGATAATTCCTGTGACATGAGCCCATTTAATACTGACACCAGCAGGTGTATTGATGACGTACATTGCACCAGTATCTTGAATGCAGAGTCCATTCTTGGAAAAAGGCAGTGGTTGACTTAATGAATTCACTTCTACCTAAAATGACACAAAATACGTTTAGGACTGGGCAGGAACTTTAAACAACCGAGGCCAGAATTTTAATCTTTCAAATACACAAGAACAAGAGCTACTTCTTAAGTTTATTCTGGTCACAGTGAACTATCAAGAGAAGAAATGTACAATAGAGAGAAGTTCATTTGACAAAATAATAAGAATATTCTCTTTCCATAAACATCCTCAAAGCATTCATAAAAGAAAATAACTTAAAAAAAGAATGTGCAATATTGAGAAAACATCTTAAATTGTTGTATGGAATTAATATAAATTAAATATTAGTCTCGTTAAGTTGAATTATGGAGACATAAATCCATGGACAGACCTTCTGATTCATAAAAAACCATGAAAGTGAATCTGGAGATTGTCTATCCCGCTTGAATTTATATTTGCATTATTTTGGCAGTCGCACACATTGCGAGTTACTTATTTCAAAACCTCTAGTGTTAAAGCTTTTTAAGTGTACTACTTGACAAGTCATGTGACGTTTTAGACAATGCTGAATTGTCACTGGGGAACCTCAGCGCCTATTTATAATTAATTGTACTCTTCATTTGTTTTTTTTTTCCCACAGGAAAAAGTGTTTTCCTCTATACCTCCTGCAAGTATGGTTCTGTTCCTCTTCCCGTTCTGGAAAGGGTCTTACTTCAGCCCTTTGCAGGAGCATATCTCCGACCCTTTCAAGATATTTGAAACTCCCAAAGTTTTGGGTTGTTCCCAGCCCTTCATGCATGTTACGTCTGCGTAATTGTACGCATTTGTAGCATTTAATTGCGCAGTAGTTATACTTTCTAAGTATCCTTTTACCAAATAATTTCTAGCAGATATTAATCCAGACTTTCTTTATCCACCAGCATATGCTTACAGACGAAAATGCCTTTGTGAATCGTACGCTTATTTTTTGTTCTTGGGTTTTGGAACAGGAAGTTCACCAGTGATTGTTATTATAAGTTACATGCATCTTGAATCAGGGTTCGTTGAAATGTATACAAAAGGTAAAAGCTTAAGACAAAGCAGTAGAAGTTATTGATTTCACCACTTCATTCAGAAGACCAATGGAAAAATCATAATAAAAAATACAAGAGCATAACAATTTTTTGCTTCAGTTCAATTGTTGCAGGTGGACTAAATATAATGCTTGAACATTTTTTAAGCTTATGAGTTTCTAGTTTTGTGCAAATTTAGACAGACCAAGAGGATAATGGCAAAATCATACGGTGTGTGCAGTAACTATGCCGTACAGTGTGACCAAAATGTTTTGTGATACAGTTGTTGACTTCAACCAGTAACTGAGCAATGTGCAAGATGCAAAATCAAAATAGCGACACCTGCACAGTGTAATGTTCGGCATCATTGATTACTTAGTTAGAAAGTGCGCATTGTGGGGATTCGCTCAGATTTGGTTTCCACTTTACATGTAAATTTATTGACCAATAGTGTGCCCAGTACAAATTTTATAAGCAAGGTACGGACCTGAGGTGGTAAATATGCATCCGGGTTAGGTTCCAATGCAGGTACAGGTTTGATGGACAGAAAATCATCTACCATACCCCCCCCCCTTTTTAGCACTAACGTGATGTGAATCAGTAATGCTTTTCCAGGATACCTCTTCTATTACAACTTTAGTATGGTTATTTAGCTATGATGGGTTACTCCAAATCATGCTCAAACCTAGGCTGTTAAGGTGTGATTTAATGTGTGAAAACCATGGGATGAGATTACACTTCCCTGAATTCAGTAGTTCTGCCGTAGCAAGCCCATAAGTGGTAATTTTGGGGTTGACCACAATCTTACCCAAAAAAGGAGAGGTCTTAGAGAAGCTAAATCAATGGATTTAGGCCCAAATTTCTGTACTGCGGGTCAATGTTTGACATTGTTCAACATTCCTCCATCAATTGTTCTTTTTGAATTAGTCTCCATAGTCATTCATTGGTTCATTATTATTTTCCTTCTTGGCTTTTCGGAACCTCTCACCTAGCTCTTTTGTTGTTCTCACATCCCAAGTACTGTTTTTTTAAAGTGTCACATGTATTTTTTTGAAGGCTCCTATTCTCCTTGTGTAGAGTTATCCATAGTGGAGAATGGAACCTCCTGTGCAAATGCACTTTGTTCTTTGGAGGGAAAATATTTTTCCTTGAGGAAAATGTTCTCCTACCTTCTTCGGTCCTCTTTCCATACTGGAAGGAGAGGTAATCAAATCCTATGCTGGAGCAAATCTGTCACCATTTCCAGGGTGAGAAGAGGTTGCAAAAGCGTTTTGGAATGCCCACAATCACACATATTCGTGGGTGTTCCCACATTTCCCAGGCAAACTGCTCCTTGGAACACCTACCTCCCACCCCTTGAATGGGAGACACTAAGGTAGTCTTCCCTGCACTCATAGCAGATAAATCTGCTGCAATAAATACATATATGCCAACCCAGGCATAAAAAGGTGTATTTGGTTGTCAACGTCTATTTACATATGAGTCTACCATTGTGAATATGGCCGTGTATGTTCTAACTGGGGCACATTGATTGTTTTTTTGCCAAAAATGATGCTCTATTGCACTTTTTTCTCATTTCCGAAATCTGGCACTATCTTATTCCCTACAATTGTTTCATTTGTACTTTTATAATTTAAATGTTTTTTTTACTAAATTGGGAGGGGGATGTCATGATTATGTCGTTATATCAGATGCTCTTTTTCTGAGGAAGAACTGATGCTTTGGCAAGCTACAAAAGTTAAGCCTGAGTTCAGCACATGTACCTAATTTTATTTTGGACTTTGAATTGTTGGACACTGTGGGAGATCAGTAACAGCTCATATCAAGACCGAGGCTTCTTCCTCCCAAGTCATGAGCCAATCAAACATGAACAATTGTTTAGCTCTCAATATGATAAGGATCTTTGAATTCTGTAATTGCTAATGTTGCAAAGTATCAAACCATTAAACACTCTATCCTGTAGGATCAAATAAAGTGTTCGGTATCTGATGTGAGATGAGAAAAGGAAGTTTACTGATATTATAATCAGCAATGCAACGCTCCTGATGTAAAATATGTAACATTTATAAGCACTGAGGTTTTAAAAAAAAAACAGTACAGTTAAAAGTGGTGTGTGCTTTCATCAAGACACTAGAAAGAATGACAGTGCTATTAAAATTCAGAAAAACAAAACGGCAAATAGCTATACTCACCTTTCTCGACAAACGATTCACAAGAACTTTAAAGCTGGGGGTGGTTACATTTAACTTCTTAAAACAAAGACCCGACGTGCCTCCAGCCGGTACCTCATGGGATAAAATTGTAAACTTTAGTTCAAGGCCTTCAAGCCATACATACCTTTTGAAACAAACATCTAAGTGTCTGGTATGCAAATACAATTATATTCTGAGAGAACTTGATACTCACTAGTTTCCTGATTGAATTTGCACTCTGAAAGAAGAAACAGGGAGATTAATTACTGTTTTTTAAAATATTTTTCATTTAGTTGAATTTCATGAAGACAAAACATTTAACTCATCAATCATGATTATAAATAACAATAATGGGGGTAAACATAAAAAAAACAACAAAAGAAAATAACATTCAGAAAAAGACCTGTTAAACCTATTGATAAATGAAGGATATCTAAAAATTTATTTGCAAGGGATTCCGGAAAATGCACAGTAAGAAAAACGTTTTAGAAAATATTCATTACGGCTCTTCCTTTCAGATATAACAAAGTGCAGATTGAAAGTTTATAAAGCGTGTTACGGCGGGATTTCTGATCTATTGCTATAGGTCTAGATCCCAACTCAGGTCGACTAAACCGTTGATACCTGTCATAGAGTAAAATTCAATCCACTACAAGTTTAATCAGTTAAGGACTTACACCACTCTAAAGAACCACTTACTACGAATAAGTTTTAAAAGTTTATTATAAAGCCAAAGTTAACTGGAGATACAAACATCTCAAAATAAGGTTCAAAAGATATACTGGTATCAATACAAACATAAATTTTCTAAATGCTCTTAGTCGCAGAAGAATATCACCAAAACCAATTCAAAAATCATCAGAGTTGCAAGAATAGACACAAGCTGTAGCTTGTGAGTCATTTACAGAAAGGAAGAAAAATCCAGATTATACTGTCCCTACACTAGACTAAGTGACATCCCTACTTAGTAGAATATTAACCTAAAAAGGTGTCAGCAGTGGTGACTGCCAAAGAAGATCACTCACTTCCCTTAATCTTCGTTGTGAATCGATGTCTCGCAGTTATCCTATCTGCCTACCCATCCGCTCTCTTAGGTTCCTCAGACCATCTGCTCTAACTCCACCCACGGGTGCTGTCCCTAATACAAAAATCACATTTACAATAGAAACGCCCTTTAGAGACGCCCCTCACGTGGTGTTGGTTCTGACATTTTCCATGCTGATACTCCTCTAGGCCCATCGTTAGCGTTGACCTTGCTTCTCAGGCTCTTCTCCGGCAGGACGGTACCCCCCAGGAAATTCCTGAAGCCTCCTCCAGGCCTGTGCCTGGCTCTCTGAACAAAACCCTATTCATCACTCTCTTGATTGGAACCTCCTCGCACCTGCAAACAGACACTTGTACAGTGGGCCCCAAATTCCGGCCTCCACCGTATCTTCTAAGTCGTAAACCTTCGAGCAGGCTCCGCAATTTATGCTTAACATGACATTCCTCTAACTAACACATGCAGATCAAAAGAAATGACCTTATCTATTCAGGCCTATTTAGAATTACATGAAAACGGGCCTGTGCACTCTGTAAACCTTTAATTTCTTAGTCTAAACAGTATTCTAACTTATTACACACAATGGTTATATAAAACACTTCTATAAAACATATAATTCAGTTCTATGATCAATAATACTTTGAATTACAACAACATTAAAATCCATATCATGTGAGAGTGTAACAACACCTTTCATTCTCTGTGAACTGCCATGTGGCCTACACATTTCTACGTTTAGCAGCATTACATTCTCCTCTACAACAGCCACATAACATGGGATTTCAACATCATTCTAACATCTCTACACACTTCTACATCAGCTATTCACACTGATATGCATTCTATTTTATTTAAACACTCTTATGTATTTTCACTCTATAAATTCGACACTCTTATGTAATCTTTACTAAACTGATACAACGTGCTTGTAAATATGGTGCACTTCTAATTTTTCAATTTTTTTTTCTCGATTTGCGCTCTCTCAGTTCCCCCCTTTGATGACTTTTAGTAGTCATCACCATCACAACACCATCCCTGAGGTATGAATTGAATCAAACTGAACTTGTTGCAGTACTCTCTCGTTTCATCATCTCTAGAGCCCTCAGACTCCTGTACTGATTATCCTGCATCGCAGCTAATCTCCTCTCCTGCTCTCTCATGGATCTCTGCAACCTATTTGATCTATACCATTGGTACAGCCGCACCAATCCCCACAAGGTGATTATACAAATCGCTATTATGATGATAGGTTTCAGTATGTACCAAATGAAACCCTTTCCTAGGTTGGCAAACCAACCTCCAACTTTACCCATTCCATGACCTACTTTTTCCCACACATTTACCTGTGTCAAATCCTCAATCTCATGATGAATTTCAGTGATGTTCCGTATATACTTTTCTAGAGGTTTTGAATTGTCTGGAATGTAAGTACAACATTCCTGAACCTTCAAAGCCTTACAGACTCCTCCCTCTTTGGCTAACAGAACGTCTAGAGCAAGTCGGTTCTGAAGAACCATTGCCCTTATCGATTGCATATCTCCCTCCACCAGCATTAATGATCTAGCAATACTGGCGGACAACCTATCTACAACTGTTGCCAATCTTCTAATCTTGACATCATTCAGTACTAACCTTAAAAGAGGAAACATAGCACCAAATACGTCTCCAACTACCTCCTCATCGCTTACATCCCTTCTTCCTCTAGCTTGAGTTCCTCCCTCTATAATTTCTAGATCCTTAGCATGGTATATTTTGGGGAAGACAATTGCTAAATAACATGATCCATACCAATTATCCGGTAGTTTCACGTATGCATTTCTTCCACAAACAAAATATACATTCGGGATCACCTGCATTCCCTTCAAGAAATCCTTGGTATAATATTCTAATTGGAAAGCATGTTCACAATTTACTTCTCCCACAAACACATTCTCATCATAGGTTTTACCCCTATATATACACAGTTTCCCTTTTTGCTCTCGATCTAAAGCTATTGGACCATTACTACCCTTTTTTTGTGTGACCTTTCCTCCTCGGTCCAGTCTGTTTTCCATTGGCCTGAAGCCTTTAAGATCTTCTGTCTCCTATACCGATCATCCACCTGCCCTATAAACCTTTTCTCAATTTCTGACACTTTACAAGTCAAATTATTTCTTCGGGCATGTGAAGTATCCAACATTTTCCAAGGAATGAAACATTTCTTTAATCTATCTTCACTCTTATAATAATCCCACTTGTTCATGTGCTTGTAATTTGGAACTTCTGGTAAAACAGCATCAAAATTTGAAAAATAATATTCAAAACCATCACGTTCATAAAATATACTAAGCAACAAACTACATGTGATTCCATAAGTCAATGGAAGATGATGATATCTAATACCTTCGTCTACAGAGGCTGGCAATTGCATGCACACGTAGCAATCCTTTGCCTCCATAGCATCAATATATTCATAAAGCAATTTAGCATATGCATTTGATTTGAAATTTCCCTGTGATTCATCCACATGCAACCTACGAGTCTCTGCTGCTAGTAAAGCCTTATCTTTCTCTGTATTGTCCCCCCTTTGACCAGCAGTAGTAGGTTTCTGTATCGATACCATTTTTGCTTCCTTTGTAGCCTTTTCTTCATTTTCATGTCCCACTACATATGATATAGTAACTACTAAAACTATAAGAAAAATTACTCCCACTAAAAGTGTGCCTACTATGCATTTTGTCTTGCGGTTTGGGTTGCCGGCCTCCATGATCTCAAGACAGTGTAGTTCTGATTTTCTTTCACAACACAAAGTCTCTTGTCTTTGCTTATTCAGCCTTTCCGAACCACACCTGGAAGCTGATAATCCCTTCTGCAAGATCAGTCTTTGAGTTCTATAGCAACAGACAACCCTAGCCCTTCTCCGTCCACTAAATGGGAAGTCCCTAAATTTCTTCTTCTACCACTTGGCGCTAGGTTATCTTTCAATCTGTTTATTTACAAAGTCTTTAACAATCTGGAATGATACGTGTTCCAGCGGCTCTAATCACGTATTCTAATATTTCCAAACGAAGAATGATCTCCTCGGGTGTTGGCCTCATTGATCAAAAAGTCGGAAATTCTATTCTGTTTAAAACCAGTTCTCTTATCCTGCTCAGATAAGGAGGATTAGGAATAGTGAGTGTCAGCAACCCTTCGACCTCCACTCCGGGTATCAACAACACTACTTCCAATGTTATGATTGGGTCAGTACTGGTCAATGTCACTTCCCTCACCCTCCCGGATCTCCGTGCACTGGACATCTGCAGCTAGGTAGGTCCACTCAGGAGTAGCGTATCTTATGCAGGGCACTCGCACCCTCCTCGATCTTCTCAGACCTTCCTGTTCCTGTCTTTGTGCACCTTCGTCCAGATCCGAGTCTTCAGATATATGAGCAAGAGTTCTCATTTGGAGTTGGCTTCAAGCTCGGCCTCTTCTTTCTTTCAGGCCAACTAGCTTCTCCACGCCTTGTTCTCCTATTTCTTGTCCTCACACTCGGTTCTTGATCACTCTTGTCTTGATCTGTGTCTGAGCCGTATTCACAGCAACTTTCTCCTTCGGTGGCAACTTCAATTTCACTGTCGTCCTGTCTTTCTTCTTCTGGATCTGTACACTTCCAACTTCTTCCGACACCCCCACAGCTTGACTGATCCCCTCTAGTGGTTCGCCGTCCACAGCTGGATTTTCATCTGTGAGAGGAGCTGTTTCTTCTAGGGGTGCTGGAACTCTTCAAGTATGGGAAGCATGAATCCAGTTTGGCAGCCCTCCTTACTTTACAGCAGTATTCGTTGTCAGGATTATTTGGTAGGGCCCCTTCCAACGCACGTCTAGGCAGTTCTTCCGGACGTGTTTCTTCACAAGCACCCAATCACCAGGGCACAAGTCGTGACATGTTATGTTATGTTATGTTATGTTAATTATTTATTTATAGAGCGCTCGTACGCCCGCAGGCTTCATGGCGCTATTGAATCTTTAGAACACAACACAGCTTTGGGTACTTAAGCAGGAGTAAATCAAATCCTAGTTTAGTTGCAATAAGCTTGTCTAAAGAGCAGAGTTTTAAATGCCTGCCTAAAGTCAAGAAGGTCCCCACTCTGTTTCAGGGTTAACGGCAGGGAGTTCCATAGGAAAGAGGCGAGATAATGGAAACTACTGCCGCCCTGACGCTTTTTCCTGTATACTGGGATCATCAGTAGCTCTTGTTGAGCGGATCGAAGGTTTCGTGGAGGGATGTATTTGCAAACTAAATTCCGAATAAATTTCGGACCTTTGCCCTGCAAGGCTTTAAAAATGATGCAGCCAGCTTTGAAACTAGCTCTCTGAGCCACTGGTAGCCAGTGGAGTTTTTCCAACCCTGATCTAATGGATTGCCATTTAGGTTGTTTAAAAATGAGCCTGGCTGCCTGATTTTGGACATATTGCAGTCTCTTCAACTGCCCTGCTGGAAGGCCAAGATACAGGCTATTGGAGAAATCAATCCGTGATAAAATTAAAGCAGCAATTGCCTGAATCAAGGCTGAGTGAGTTAAAAATTAAGATATTTTCTTTATCTTTCTCATTTGAAAGAAACACGTTGAAACTACCGTCCTTATATGATTTTTTAGTGAGAGATCCTCACTGAGGGTCACCCCTAAACTTTTAACTGTGTGGGACTTAATCGGTGGAATACCCATGTTAAGTGGCCAGAAATGGGGACCCCAACTAATTTCACTCTTCCCGGGCAGGATTAATTCCGTCTTGCCCGGGTTGAGTTTGAGATAGTTTAAGTTCATCCACTTCTGGATATGAGACATGGTGTCCTGAAAGTCTGCCACAGCAGTAGAGGAGTCTAGTGCAAAGACCAATTGCAGGTCATCTGCATAATTGAAGATTGTGACTTTATGGTTTTTCAGGGTGTACAGTAGAGGACGTAAATATAAATTAAAAAGGAGTGGGGAAAGAGATGATCCCTGAGGGACACCACAGGTGGAAACAATTTTTGGAGCTGTAAATGACCCTAATCTGACTGACTGAGTCCGTTCTGAAATGAAAGACTCTAGCCAGCTCAGAGCCGTGCCCCTGATGCCGGCTTGCTCGACACGGTTGACAAGAATGGTGTGGTCAACCGTGTCGAACGCAGCCGACAAATCAAGGAGCACCAGAGCCTGATGGACGTCTCTGTCTGCGTTGGATCTCAAGGTATTCTGGACCGCTAATATCACTGTCTCGGTAGAGTGGCCTGGACGGAAGCCTGCCTGATTCGGTTCTAAATAATCAGTGGATTCAATAAAACTCGAGACACAGTTAGATACATGGGCCTCCAAAATTTTGGACAGGTAGGGCAGCAAAGAAATTGGCCTGTAATTGGCAGGGTCGTGTGGGTCCAAACCCGTTTTTTTTATCAGAGGAATCAACAGGGCTTGTTTAAAACTGCTGGGTACTTTACCCTGGGCAAGTGAATCATTTAATAAAAAGAGGATACTTTGCGGGATGGCAAGTCCTATTTCTTTAAAAATATGAGGGGGGCAGATGTCATCGGGGGAACCTGATTTTACCCGGACCATAAGTTCCGAGAGGGTTTTTAGGTCAATAGGAGGGATGTTAACCAGTGCTTGGGGGTTGAGGAATATGTCATCTAATGGACTTAAAATAGGAGAACTGGTGATATTTTGTTTAATATTGATGATTTTATCCTGAAAGAAATCATTCAGTGTGTCACACAGTTTTTGAGTCGGGGTGATAGGAAGAGTTGTCCTATCATCGTTGCAGAGGTCATTTAAAATTTCAAAAATCTGCTTCGATTTATTCGAGGAGTTTAGGATTTTTGCAGAGAAAAAATCGGTTTTATGTTTTAAAAGCGTTTTTTGATATTGTTTCCTTGCTAGACAGTAAATTTCCTTGTCCTCTAATAGGTAGTTTGCTCTCCATTTCCTTTCTTTCTGTCTGATGCTAAGTTTTAGTTGTTTCAGTTCTGGAGTAAACCATTTGTGAGCTTCCTTCCCACGTGATGTAGGGAAATTTACTAAGGGGGCATGTAAATTAGCCGCTAGGCATAGCCACTGTGAAAGCGACTTATCGCTAGAATTTATATCCGTGTCCTGGAGGGGAAGGGAGGTGGTTAGAGTATTAAGAAAGGCAGGTAAATCCGCCGACCTCCATTTCCGAATTTGTCTGCCAACTTGTGGCCTTGGTTTGATCGACCCCTCTAAAACAAGAGAGAATTGAATTAAAAAATGATCTGACCAACTGCAAGGACATAAAGTAAGTGACTTTAAAGGAAGGTTAAGTGTCCAGATTTGGTCTAGGCTATGGCCTTTCTGATGGGTAGGGACATGGATCTGCTGTGTTAAATTAAGATCCATGAGTAAGTCATTAAGTTCTGCAGCTTGAGGGTCCGAGATGAAATTATCAAACCAGTAATTCAGGTCCCCTACTAAGAGAACCTTAGAGCAGTTGACAACACAGGAAGCCAGTTGCTCTGCCAAAAGGGAGGGAAAAGTAGCCATATACTGTGGAGGACGGTATACTAAAATCAGTACTAACGCTCCACAATCAGTATTTAACTTGATAACAATGTTTTCAGAGTCTAGGAGAGATAGCGATGGAAGTTCTCTAAATTGATAGTTTTTCCGGATAATGGCCGCCACCCCCCCCCCCCATTTTTCCTGAGGGGCGGTTTGCCAGAAGGATATAATAGTCAGAGGGAAGTGAGGCAAGTATGTCTGGAAGTGAATCAGAAGTACACCAGGTCTCCGTTAAAAGTAATATATCTGGACGGTCATTACTCAGTAGGAGAAATAAGTCTACCTGATGCTTGATCAAAGACCTAGTATTCAGGTAGGCACAGCGGAGCTCTAACCTCTGTTTGCTTGAAGTATCCTGACCTGTAAGTAATGTACCTTTAATGAAGGGGTCTATATCCACAGTGGCTCTTGATAGGCCCAATTGGGAAGTGCGTTTTAAAACATACGAAGGAATGTTAGGTCTCTTGAAGATGGAACTTCAGCAGCCTGCACCTGAAGAGACACAGAATGAATGACATCAGAAAGTCCCTTGCAATAATCCAGGATCAGGTCATCTGTAATATTCAACAAAGCTGTAGTTGGAACGGACGGAAGTCTCATTGCCCTCCCCATTAAAACCTCATGTGGAGAGAGACCTGTCCTCCTGTCTGGTGTACTACGCATACTCATGAGTACCAAGGGCAGAGCATCAGGCCAGCTTAAGGACGTCGATGAACATACTTTGGCTATTCGGGACTTTAGAGTTCCGTTTATCTGCTCCACGATACCTGAAGCCTCTGGTCGATAGCTACAGTGCAACTTCTGATCAATGTTTAATGCAGAGCAAAGCATCTTCACAACTTCGCTGTTGAAATGAGTTCCTCTGTCTGATTCCAAGGAGGTCGGCACCCCAAAGCGCGGGATCAACTCTCTAAGCAACAACTTTGCTACTGTGAGTGTATCGCACCTGCGTGTAGGGTATGATTCGACCCATCTGGAAAATATGCATACAACCACCAGAACATACCTGAGGCGGTTGCTTTTCGGCATCTCAATAAAATCTAATTGCATTCTGCTGAAAGGCCCCCCAGACCTCCCAATGTGACTCATTGTAACTGGTGTTCTTTTCCCTACGTTCAATTGCTGACATGTGACACATCTTTGACACACTGCTTCTGCTGCAATCCTAAACCTTGTATTATACCAAGTTTGCCTAAATACCCTCAGCATGGCATCTCTTCCTAAGTGTACTGGACCATGTATCTGTCGTGCCATTGGACTCACTAATTTATCAGGTAATACTGCCCTTCCATCTGCTGAAACCCACAGACCCATTTCACTTTTCACACAACCTGCTGTTTCCCATGCCTTTTTCTCAGAATCAGGTGCGTTCTCTTGCATGTCTTTTAAATCCTCCCAAGTATCAACTGTTTCTAGCATCATGTTTAACTCTGTCTTTTCCTGAGTCCCACCTACTTCCATTTCCGTGAAAGAATATCCTTGCTCCGCGCAGTAGCGAGCAACTTCGTCTGCATATCGATTACCTTGCGACACAAAATCTGTATTTTTGGTGTGGGCTACACATTTAACGATCGCAATTGCTGCTGGACCTTGTAATGCTTCTAACAACAGTCGCACAAATTCCCCATTTCGGATAGGCGAACCAGAGGAGGTCATGTAACCTCTCTGAGACCACAATTGCCCAAAATCATGAACTACACCGAAACCATATTGGCTATCGGTATAAATGGTGACTCTAATTTTGCTACCTGCTAAACAGGCACGTGTCAATGCAATGATTTCGGCTACCTGAGCGGAGTGTACTCCTTCCAGGCAAGCGGCTTCCACAACTCCAGTAATGGTGCAAACAGCATAAGCTGCTCTCAACCGACCAGTATCGTCTCTTAAACATGAGCCATCAACAAAGAAAATTTCATCAGGGTCAGTCAACGGCTCATCCACAATATCTGGTCTTGGCTTGGTGCATAGTTCAGTCACATCAAGGCAATCGTGATCTTCACATTCTTCGCCTTCTATATCATTAGGAAGTGGCATCAATGTAGCAGGATTCAAAACAGAGCACCTCTTAAGGGTCACGTTCTCCGCAGCAAGAATAACTTGCTCGTAGCGCGTGAGCCTATTACTGGTTAAGTGCTGTGTCTTGGTCCTGGTCATTAACAATTCTACAGAATGAGGTACATACACCACTAATTGGTGTCCCATCACTATATTTTCACACCTTTCAATGCTGACACCTGTTGCAGCAACGGATTTGAGACATCCGGGCAACGCTGCAGCTACCGGATCTAAAGTAGCCGAAAAGTATGCAACTGGTCTACGGGCATTTCCATGAGTTTGTACTAAAACTGACAAAGCACAACCCTCTCTTTCGCAGCAGTAAAGTGAAAATGGTTTTTCGTAATCAGGCATCCCCAAAGCTGGAGCACGGCACAAGTCCTCTCTCAGCTGTAGGAACAACATCAAACAATCCTTGTCCCATGGTACCGGATCACTCACCTCCTTGTGCGTCAGTTTTTGTAAGGGTTTTGCTTTCGGGGAAAAGTTAGCTATCCACTGTCGGCAATAACCAACCATTCCTAGGAACATCCTGACTTCTCTCTGTGTCGTAGGCGCATTCATCTTCATTATCGCCTCTATCCTATCTGGTGACACCTTGCGCTTTCCTTTTTCTACCCGGTGACCCAAGTACTGTACTTCTGTCAGACAGTACTGCAATTTGCTCGGAGATATCTTATGCCCATTTTCAGCTAAATGGTTCAGCAAGGCGATGGTATCAATCTTACAAGCGTCTTCCGTTCCTGACGCAACAAGTAGGTCGTCTATGTACTGGACCAGAACCGAGTTCTGTGGCAGTACTAGACTTTCAAGATTTTTCTTCAATAGCTGGTTGAAAATTGATGGGCTTTCTGTATACCCTTGTGGGATACGACACCATGTTGGGACACGATTTTCCAGCGTAAAAGCGAAAAGATACTAGCTCTCCTCATCTAATGGAATTGAAAAGAAAGCCTGACAAAGATCTATCACGGTGAACCACTCAGCTTGGAATGGTATATGAAACAATATCACTGATGGATTTGGTACCGCTGGACAACATGAAACAACTATGTTATTAATCTTTGGAAGATCTTGCACTATTCTAAATTTCCCACTAGGTTTCTGCAAACCCATAATCGGGGAGTTGCATGGACTACCCACGATTTCCTTCAGTATTCCCTGTTGAATCATAGAGTCAATTACGGGTTTTATTCCTGCAATCGTCTCCGGGGTCAATTTGTATTGAGGCGTTCTTGGATATTCAACATTTGGTTTTACCATGATCTTCACTGGTTCTACTCCTTTGATCAATCCTATCTCTTCTCCAGTAAAATCCCATACCTCTGATGACACCGTATCTCGCAAGTCCCAAGGAAGCTCCTCCACAGTCAGGGTAGGATACAGTTCTACGCATACTCTCGAATTTGCAATTTTAAAGGTAGCATCATCGTCTGTAGTCTGTACCTCCACTCCCAGAGGTGTGCAGTATATTGTGCAGTTCAGTTTGCACAATAAGTCTCTTCCTAACAGACACACAGAACTAGAATCACATACTACAAACTGATGTTCATCGGTGTAATTTCCTATTCTCACTAGCACTGGTTCTGTCAAAGGGTTAGTCATTCTCCTATTTGCGACTCCTACCACTTGAATTGTTTCCCCCGACATTGGTAGATCTGGAACCACTGCCGATCTCAAAGTTGATCGAGTAGCTCCTATATCTACTAAGAATGTTGTAGGACACCCTGCCACTTCAGCCTCAACGAACGGTCCTCTTTGATCCACCTCTAGAACTGCCCCGAGGGTACAGTCCTCCTCTCTACTTACACGTCGTCCCGTCAATGGATCAACGTAGTAACACTCTTCTTCGTCTATAAAAAGAGGCATTTGTCTATAGATCTTTCCCCCTGTCGCAATCTTTGGTGGCTGCGGGAACTGGGCTCGTGGAGCCGAAGTCCCCCCTTTGGCCACCTTACTCTTTGGCACTGTCCCCCTTTGAACTGGAACTTCTCGAACTTCCTCCTCCTCTACTTCTAGTTCTCCGTTTTCAGGGTTATAGGGACACTCGCGTTTCCAATGTCCCACCTGGTGACACTGGTGACACTTTGTCGTTTTTTTCAATGTAGCAATGTCTATTCTAAGTCTTGAGTTTTCCTCGCTGTTCTTATTCTGACTATTTGGTTTCCGTCCCATTGTCCCTGTTCCCTGTTGCTGCTGTCCACCCTTTCCAGCCGACTGCATCTGCACCATCATCAGTTTCTCCTTTAATTTCTTTGCTTTGGAATCTATTTCATCACTGCAATACCTTGCATATCTCAAAATTTCATCCAATGGTTTGTTTTGCCAACAAATTAAGTGTTGCTGAATCATCAAACAAATATCAGGTCTCAACCCCAAAACGAACTTCGATACAAACTGTCCTATATCTTTGGGATCCATTACATCTAATCCACTGTACTGTTTGAACGCTTTCAGCAACGCTCATAAAATTCATGAACTGTCTCCTTGGGTTCCTGTCTTGTTCGGTCTATTTTCACCCAATCTTTATCTTGTGGTGGCACCTTCTCCTTCAGCCATGTCATCACCCTTTCATATTTTAACTTTACTGTTTCCATTTGTACGAGCATCCCTTTCTGGTTCTGCAGTTGGCCATTCGACACTAACCTTGCATGCTATCCACAAGTCTCCTGGGACCACAATGTCAAATAAGATGTTCAAATCAGTCCACAATACTTTTGAAATCTTGACAAACCTCTCTACCTGCTTGTACCACTCTACGGGATTTTCCCTTAACTTCGGAAATGAATTGGTAAATGCAGCCAAATCTCCCTACTCCAGGGCACGTGTACATAACTCCCATTCGCTATTTCTCGCAAAGGGAATGCCTCCATCTGCAGTAGCCTTCCCTCCGGAGACATCACATTTGCGCTCCGCCTAACAGTTCCCTTCTTGGACCACCTCTCTTCCCATTTGTCCAGATCTCTCCATGCTCTTATTCCTGTGATCAGTTCCCTTATGTGTGTTTTTAATCCAGTTGTCCTCCTCTCTTCTAAGTCCTGATCTGAATAATGCAACCTATGGTTACCCTGCAATGCCTTTGTTCTGGACAAATCTACCATATACTTGTCTGCCAGTTCAGACAGTTTCTCATGAGTTGCTCTTGCCTTTCGAGTAATATCCTTTGCTATAAACAGCAGCTCATCTTGTTCGTACATGTCAATCCTTTCTAAAGGCAACACACCATCTATTATCTCGTCCAGGTCAGATTTTAAGCTGGTCACATCGAGTCTTTTGGCTTTTATCACAGCTTTCAGTATGCTATCTCTAGAGAGTCCATTTACATCTCTCCCATCACAGCTCTAAGTCCTACGTCTGGGCTCAGGCGTATTATGGGGAGTCCTCCCATGCTCCCATCTCTCCAGGTCCCATGCAGTTCCATCCTCTCTGGGTGTATAGTGAAACACTTCTCTATTTCCCATAGTCCCACATTTCCCATTCTGCCTGGTTTCTCTAGGTGCATGGTAAGACATTCCATTATTCCCCATGCCTTCGCAATTTGCCTGTGATCTCTGATCACTCGACACATGGCGGTTCCCCATGTTCCCACGATTCCAGTGCTGTACATTATCATCAGGTGCGTGGAGAGTGCACTTAAACCTATCCCTGTACTCTTGTGTCCTTTGGTCTCCCTCACTTTGAATGAGACGAGACGTCTCTCCACACTCCGTACTTCTACCTTTTCGCTCCTGCCCATTTCCACCGTCAATATGACGTGTAACTCCTCTACTCTCCTGACTTTTACCGTCAAACTCCTGACTGCTTTCGAAAGCCCCGCAGTGAGATAATGTCCCGTTGCCTCGACTTCCCCATCCAGCTTCTGCTCTTGACCTGTTGCTCGGCTTCTGTGGACCTATCCCATTCCTTCAAGTCAGCCCTCAACTCTTTATAGGATTTCGGCCGTGGTCCCCTCAGGTCCATCGGTCCTCTCTGACCCCCCTGTTCTGCTACGGGATCCACTGCTGAATCCAATGGGGTGCTCCACGTTATTGGTCCTGGCAATTGCCTCCAGGCATTTGTCGTGTTATTCCTTCTTTCCATCTCAACTCTTTCTCTGTCTAGGCCGTACCTGTTCTTCCTCTCTCCCGTTCTCTGGGTGATAAACCGACACTATAGGACCTATGGTAACGGGTACTTGAAGAGCATCTGGCAATCCATAAGACTCAACCCTCTCTGTTGCTGGCATCTTCTGCACCACAACCCTTCCGACTACTCTCTGTACAGTACTATGTTGAGGTGTCTCCTCACCTTTGGTAGGTACCCAATTCGTTATAGGGAGTGTCCTGTTCCCTTCTATGTCAACCCTATCTTCCCTTGGGAGCTCAGTACCTTCTATCTCCCTATTTTCCGGAGGCGGTCTATCTATCAACAACCTATTTATTAGGCCATCCTCCGACTCGCTCTCGTCATCCTCTTCTATGGGTCTCTTTTCTCCTGTAACCTCTCTCACTGGGTACAACTTATCCACCTCAATCGTCTGTACCCTCCATTTCTTGGCTTCCGCATCCCATTTGGCATCTTGCACTGCCCTTATTGATCGCCTTACCCTTTCTTGGCGCCTGTTCTGATTCCTGTCGTGCGCCGCCCTAATCCACGCATTAAGTGCCTCAAACTGTGTTGGTCTAGGCAAAGAACTCAATGAGGACATAACTGCTTTCAGCTGATGCAACACTTCTAATCTAAACGTTCCGTATTTCGGAAAAGTCAGTTCCTCATTCCCTTCTGTAATCTTACTCCAAGTATCAAGCCACAGTATAGTATGCAACCCAACATTCGTTGCCATATAGTGAGCTGGTGTACCCTCTGGCGGTGCCTCTTCCCCGTAATAAGATTCTCTTCTTTTTCTCTTAAAGATCGCTCTCAAACATTTAAAACACTTCATGTTCGAAAACTACAACATTTCTATTTTCTCCGCGTTCGTTTACTTCCTGATGACAATCCACCAATCCCAGCACGGTTCTCGTTAACCGGCCTATCACAGCGCGGCTTCACACCAACCGGCCTATCACAGCGCGGCTCTCGCTGACGTCACACCAATCGGCCTATCACAGCGCGGCTTCACACCAACCGGCCTATCACAGCGCGGCACTCGCTGACGTCACTCGTCCCCCTTCGCAGCAGTTCCCCTCCTTTCTCCGCTCGTCTCCCGGTCATGCATGCGTCCCATTCATACTCTGAAAAATGATTACTTCCGACCAAGCGATCACTTTCCTTGACTGTACGCCCACAGTCTAACTGTAATTGTCACCTTAACTGACGAAATGTCTTCCCGTGTACGTCCAGACAATCGCCTTAACTGATAGGTAAGGTTACTTACACACGGTAACTTTCGACCTGCGTCCGTTACCCACACACTCACTCTTGTGTTCCCCCTATCTCGGTCCTGCGGGCGATCAATGGTACCTCATGACCCCCTTTACTCTGGTCGACAACTACTCTGGATGTTCGATACACCCGAACCACTTAAGCTCTTCTCCGAACTTAAGATTTTCCCCCAGCCAGGTTGCGCGCGCTCACAACCCTCTCTCAATCACACTACAGACTTTCAACTCCGCATGACATTACAATACAGATACAACACAAAACACCGCAATCTGTCAACGCATGACCCTTGTTATACTCACTCTCGTCCGACCCTGCTGCTTTTCTCTCGCACCGTCAGCACCTTCTTCGGCAGGCGATTCTTCCGCTGCTCATCTCTCGATCTCTAGGGACCTTGGGGTAATCTTAACCTAGTCTAGATCACCTTCCTCTAGAAGGTTACCATCCTTGTCTGCTACCAACTGTTACGGCGGGATTTCTGATCTATTGCTATAGGTCTAGATCCCAACTCAGGTCGACTAAACCGTTGATACCTGTCATAGAGTAAAAGGCAATCCACTACTAGGTTAATCAGTTAAGGACTTACACCACTCTAAAGAACCACTTACTACGAATAAGTTTTAAAAGTTTATTATAAAGCCAAAGTTAACTGGAGATACAAACATCTCAAAATAAGGTTCAAAAGATATACTGGTATCAATACAAACATACATTTTCTAAATGCTCTTAGTCGGCAGAAGAATATCACCAAAACCAATTCAAAAATCATCAGAGTTGCAAGAATAGACACAAGTTGTAGCTTGTGAGTCATTTACAGAAAGGAAGAAAAATCCAGATTAGACTGTCCCTACACTAGACTAAGTGACATCCCTACTTAGTAGAATATTAACCTAAAAAGGTGTCAGCAGTGGTGACTTCCAAAGAAGATCACTCACTTCCCTTAATCTTCGTTGTGAATCGATGTCTCGCAGTTATCCTATCTGCCTACCCATCCGCTCTCTTAGGTTCCTCAGACCATCTGCTCTAACTCCACCCACGGGTGCTGTCCCTAATACAAAAATCACATTTACAATAGAAACGCCCTTTAGAGACGCCCCTCACGTGGTGTTGGTTCTGGCATTTTCCATGCTGATACTCCTCTAGGCCCATCGTTAGCGTTGACCTTGCTTCTCAGGCTCTTCTCCGGCAGGACGGTACCCCCCAGGAAATTCCTGAAGCCTCCTCCAGGCCTGTGCCTGGCTCTCTGAACAAAACCCTATTCATCACTCTCTTGATTGGAACCTCCTCGCACCTGCAAACAGACACTTGTACAGTGGGCCCCAAATTCCGGCCTCCACCGTATCTTCTAAGTCGTAAACCTTCGAGCAGGCTCCGCAATTTATGCTTAACATGACATTCCTCTAACTAACACATGCAGATCAAAAGAAATTACCTTATCTATTCAGGCCTATTTAGAATTACATGAAAACGGGCCTGTGCACTCTGTAAACCTTTAATTTCTTAGTCTAAACAGTATTCTAACTTATTACACACAATGGTTATATAAAACACTTCTATAAAACATATAATTCAGTTCTATGATCAATAATACTTTGAATTACAACAACATTAAAATCCATATCATGTGAGAGTGTAACAACACCTTTCATTCTCTGTGAACTGCCATGTGGCCTACACATTTCTACGTTTAGCAGCATTACATTCTCCTCTACAACAGCCACATAACATGGGATTTCAACATCATTCTAACATCTCTACACACTTCTACATCAGCTTTTCACACTGATATATGCATTCTATTTAAATTAAACACTCTTATGTATTTTCACTCTATAAATTCGACACTCTTATGTAATCTTTACTAAACTGATACAACGTGCTTGTAAATATGGTGCACTTCTAATTTTTATTCTCGATTTGCGCTCTCTCAAGCGCATACAAAGATCAATAATATTCATTATGACATTGCATTACCCCCCCCCCCCTAGCGCCTTGAGACCCTCCGGGTGAGTAGTGCGCTATATAAATGCTGTGATTGATTGATTGATTGATTACTGATATAATAAAGTGCTTAATGTAAAAACAAAATAGTATCGAAAAGGGCTCCCATCACTATATGAATGCAGAATATAAAGATACTTCAACAATAAAGTGCAGCAAGCCAGCATTGATGTATTCAATCAACCTGTTTTCAATCAACCTCGATTAAATCATCCTAAATCCTAAATGTAGTGTAGTTCCTATATTCCCAATAGGCTCTGCGCTTTGGAATAGTACATCCTATAGATATGACATAGGACTTGGGTCAGTAGGTCTCTATCGAATATACTAAACTTAATTGTGAGTGCCAGCTAGCTCAGAGGTCACTAGAAACTTTCTCGGGTACACAAGAAGGGATTAGTGTCTGACAACTGCATAAACATGACAACTTTGTTTCCCTAGGACTGGAATAACTATCTTCAGAGTCGTGGAAACAATGGATCAGCATTTCACTCAGTCAATCGTGCATGCTTCGTTTCTACAGAGTTGCAGAGAAATTGTGAGATGGGCATTCTCAATACAAGGTTTATTGAACAGTCTTCTTTCTCATGCAAGAGAGGTGAACTGCTACAATCCTTAGACAGAATGCAAAGTATAATGCGTACAGCAAGAGTAGTATTATAAAATAATACTGTAATAGCATTGTATGGTTTCTAAGCCATATAAAAATACATACATAAATAACATAGAATAAAAACTCAACTGGAGCTTCTAAAATACGCCTACCCCCAATATACCTAACCTAGGTCTAGTACGAGGGAAGAAGTGAGTATGGTCTTTAGCATTGGTTTAGTTTTTGCCAAGAATCTACCAAAGGTTTCTCTAGGTTCTAATCAGCTCCATACCTTAGAATGAAGGAGGTCTGGTATCTGTCTCGGGACTCGATTTCCCAACACCCCGCAATGGGAGTCAGAAACAGTGGAGCTGGATTTCTCAGCAGAGGAGGGCAGCTTCCTGATCAGTGCGTCAGCTGGAGAGTCGGCTTCCTTCGGCACTGCTGTAGCGAGCTGCGTCGGGCAAGTAGGTCATCGAACTGCTCCGAACCACCGTGCTTTGCCACAGCAAGTGAAGGTATATTTATATCTTGAATATGTTTAGGAATGCCATGTTTGACGTAAAGTCGGGCATATGAACATCATGAATGAAACCCTAAGGAATAGTTGTTCATTGTAAAACTAACTGAGTTCTTGGAGAAATAAATATTCAAGCAAGTGGAAATCCCTAATGGATTAAGCTGGTTTTCCAAGAAATCGTTGTGACGTTTGATGAACAGATGGAAGTAGCCATGCCTGTATTTTGGTTGAATGGGATATGCCTTAATAAGGGCTTGATTTCTGTGCCTATATAAGAGCAACGTAAATTGTACCTATATAAGGGCATGAATCAGGAAAATCCATTCAGAATCTAAAACGCCATACAACACTAGTGCCCAAAAGTCACTTCAACTATGAAGTGCGGAAACCAATATTATTATTTCATCTCACTAGATTAGATCGATCCTTCGACCTATAGCCCATAAAAAAGAAACAATAGCCCTTTTCTTAAAGGCATATTTCAACTTAAGGGGATCCCGAATTATGTTGGGCCCCCCGTCCTTGGTTTTCAATCAGGTCGAAATACTGCCAGGAAGAATTACATTGCCATAAGCCCCAGACCCTGTTTGCATAGGTTTCCTCAAATTGCTTTGTTCTGATCATTTTATTCAGTGATTCTTGATAGACAGGAACCTTACAGGTTCAACACATTTGCACAAAAAAAGTACATGCATTAATAAAAACAATTGATAAGAACCTCTGCCCTGCTTTCACCAAATTTGCAGATTCCCCATTTAAAAAAAAAAAAGAGTACCAAGGCAGGATCAAAATCAATCGTTACCCCCATGGCAGAACTCAAAACCATAGACAACCAACTCCAAAAGAGAATAACATAGAGTAAGAATAAAAAATGTGCAACCAGCACCCTTCGCCCTGCTTCTTACATCGAAAATAACAATTGTCCAGTGTCGGATACATTCTTTTCAAGGCTGCAGGAGTATAATATGCCATCCAAGGATAGAGGAACAACATCTTCATAAAATTCGCTGCTCTCAATGACTTATGTCCTAAAAGTGATATGGTCTGCCACTTCCTTCAGGAAAATGGCAGTCAATCAATCAATCAATCAGGCAATTATGACGCACACTACTCACCCGTGATGGTCTCAAGGTGCTGGGGGGAGGGGTGCAGTTCAAGGTCAGCCAAAGAGCCAGATCTTGAGGCTCTTCCTGAAGGTGTGCAGAGTGGGGGCCCATCTGATGTTGATAGGGAGGTTGTTCCAGGTCTTTGTCGTGATGTAGGAGAAGACTCTTCCACTTTTACTGGCTCTGCAGAAGTGCGGGGTTTCGGGGAGGTCGGCAGATTGGAGGTTTCTCTTGAGTACGTGGAAGGAGATTCTTTTGTTGAGATATTGGGGTCCGGTGTTGTGGAGGCATTTGTAGGCGTCGGTGAGTAACTTGAAGGGTACTCTCTTTGACGGGAGACAGTGGAGGTGTCGCAGGTGTTGGGTGATGTGTTCATGTCAAGGGAGGCAGAGGACAAGTCTGGCTGAGGTGTTCTGTATGGTTTAGAGATTGCGGAGAATGGGTTTGTTGATTCTGACATAGAGGGCATTACCATAGTCCAGTCAGGTGGTTATGAGTGCATGGATGATGGTCTTTTTGGATTTGGGGGGGATCTATTTAAAGGTCTTGCGAAGGATGCGGAGCGTGTTGAAGCGAGTGGGGGTGGCGTGTAGTGTAGTTCCTATATTCCCAATAGGCTCTGCGCATTGGGATAATATAAACAGCAGTGTAGACGTAGGACTGAGGTCGACTAGGTCTCTACTGACTATATTAGACTTAATTAGTTTTGCCAGCTAGCTCAGAGGTCACTAGAAACTTTCTCGAATAAACAAGGAGGAGTTTAACTTCCCTGGATAGACAAGAAGGGATTAGCTTCTGACAACCATATAACATGACAACTTTGCTCCCTCAGAATAAGAGTGTATCTCTAGAGTCCTGTGAAAACAATAGACAGCTATTTCGCTCAGTCAATCGTGCATACTTAGTTTCACCAGAGTGCAGAGAAATAGAGAGACGGTCGTTTTCAATAAAAGGTGTTATTTATTGAGCAGTCTTCTTTCTCATGCAAGAGAAATGAATTGCCACAATTGCAATACTTAACATGAAGTAAAGTGCGTACAGTAAAAGGAGTATTATAAAATAATACTGTAAAAGCATTGATATGGATTCTTAGCCATATGATACTTTAAAATAGATAAAATATATACATACATAAATACATTGACTAACGTACTCAACTGGTGCTTCTAATCTACGCCTACCCCGGTGTACCTGACCTAAGCCTAATACGTGGGAAGGAGTAAGTAAGTAGCAGTTTAAGTTAAGTTGGTTTTGCCAAGAACCTGAGTCAAGAATTCTCTTTAAGGGTTTAGTCAGCTCCGTACCTGGGTAATAGAAAGCAGGAGGTCTCGTATCTCTCTCTCAGGACTCGATATCCCAGCAACCCGCAAGGGCGGCTGAAAACACCGGAGCTGGATTTTCTCGGCTGGAGAAAAAGACAGCGTCTCTCTCAGTGCGTAAAAGGGGAGGGGCGGCGTCCGTGGGCTCTCAGGCAAGTAGATAGCAGCTCTGCTCCAAATCACCGTGTGTTTGCTTAAGGCAACGTTGGTATTTTTATACCTGAAAGGTGCCGGGTTTGACGTAAGGTTGGACATAAGACGCGAATAAAGATGTCACTAAGAACTGGCCGTTCTTTCAGTGCTCACAGGAGTTCTAGGACAAATCAAAACAGAAGCGTGGGGATTTCCCAGGTTGCTGGAGGTTTGCTTTGTTTAAAGAACTCGTTGTACTCTCTAGGAGTCTGGGGAAGTAGCCTTGCTTAATTTGGACTGCATGGGCTACGACTAAATATGGATATGATTTTTATACCTTTATAAGGATATTGTTTATTATAACCACATAAGGGCATAAATCAGGAATATTAAATTAGGGTCCTAGATAGAAATACAACACCCACTCCACGATCTAAAGTCCTTCATTACTAAAACTAAGCAATAGTAAACATATAATGGTGCATGTGTTTTCCAACCCACCCCAAAATACATAATTCGCATTTGAAATGGTATATAGTAAATACACGAAAATGACTATTGGTACTATACGCTTGTCAAGCAGTGGTATCATTCAGTTAAAATGTAAATATATATCAGCTGAACGATTTGCGAAAATTACACATGAAATGGCTCTGAATACAGAAAAGAAGGTCGAGACCATTCCATCACATATTAATACAAATTCTGTACATGTGCTAGAGGCTGAGGTAAAATATTGTCTCTAGAGTTCCTAAATTAGAAGCTCTGTTCTCTAAGAATAGTTCTACTTTAAGCAGAGTACATGTGCCAGAAAAAGGTAAATATTTTGGAATAAAAAAAAAATAATTTCGTTTTCGTGGGGAAAAAATTGTTCCAAATGTTTTCAGTAGCTTTTGTTTATCAAAGCTGAAGGCCGAATTCAAAGTTCAGGGAACGCTGTGTGCTTGCTGCTTAAAAAGTTATTCTTTCTGTTCAGGGGAGAACATTATTTCAGACAGACTCGCAAAAAATTGGTCTACGACATCAGGTGAAAGTTCGACCAAGTTTGAAAATGCCGAAACAGTGCATGTGTGAGAATGATTGCTATCATCGATGTCAGGATCAGCAATGCTCACAGAAGGTTGTACCTGTGTGATGCTGCTTTCATCTCGTACTCCACTGCCACATACTCGTAATGGTGAAGTCTCAACGAATGCCATCATCAGAATGGGTAGCCGCTGGGGACAACACGATGCATGAGCCTTTACAGGACCTAGCAAGGTATCTGTATCCATTGGTACTGCTGATGGTAGTGTAAGACAGACGTCCAACACACATTCTTCTCTGCATAGCATACATCGAAGCACAGGTAAGATGCAATTTTGCCAGATAGGTCTGAATGAAAGAAACCAGGTCATATTCAGATCTCTTAGCCGAGCTAATCCGAGGACTTTAGTTATGCGGTCCCGATAGCGTATAGCTAGGATCGTTTCTTCCATCGTTGCTGGAGTCTTGTCTGCGATTTGGCTTGCCATATCGGAGCAGAAGGATCAAAAATAAAATTCCTGCCACGAGTCCCAAAAGTAGAGGTAGGCCGCCAAAGACAGAATGGACAAAATTGGGAAAAATGCCCAGAACTGTTTCGAAGGGTGTTAACAGTCCCGAAAAAATTGTCTTAAATACATGTGAGATGCCACTGGTATCGGACATGTTTAAGATTTGGCTTAGCATTTCTACGAAATGCACGGGGAAATTTGTTGATAAAAGGGTATGTATCTCTGCCGTTGTCCTTGCAACTTGCAGACTGTCAGAATCCGTTCTGCATCCTATAAGATTCAGCCTCTTGGTGTCAAACGCTTGTCCGTAAGTAAGGCGGCATTGATTCATTCTGTTCTGAATTGGAGTCAATTGGTGGCACAGCGGCGTATGGCTTAGACCTGGTTGGTTCCTGGTTGTGCCATTCCGCATTTCAGTTCATGTTCTGGTGGCCAGCGTGCAGCGGCCATTTCATGTGCGCGAGTGCCGGGCTCCGCGCACTTCAACTGAAGAACTTTGGCGGGCAGACGCGCTTCTCATGTGCGCTTCTGTGTATCCGCAATTCCTTGTATTTTGAAGCTACAGAATTAGCTCTTTGAGGCTCTTCTACAGCAGCCTCATTTGTTCGAAGTAATTCTCGGCAGCTTGTAATTTATCGTCGAGTTCAGTACCCGTCATTCTGAGTCCTGTCAAGATTTACTGAAAGACGCCCTGCGCAGCAAGTTACCGGCTGGTGCTCCAGTTTCCCGTCTGCGGTGTTTCAAGTAGGATTGAACCAATTTCTTTTCTGAAGTCTTTGTAAATTTCTAGAGACATTATTCTCGTTATAAAGACTTTGTAACACAATATTTATTAATGATAAAGAGAGACTCAGTGAATGTAATATAGTTAAAATTCAGAAGCCCTTCTTATCTCTTTTGGTCTATGATAAGAAGCTTGAAAGACTTTATTTCAAAGACAGTTGTTTGGCATTCTGCGAGTGATATTTCCCTACGCCAGTTCCTGGGTGTACCTGTGCAAGCAAGTGGTATTTACAAGGAGTGACGCAACTTCTGGAATACTATCTGTATTCGCAACGCAGAGCTTCAGCTAGCACCATAATCAGTCTTCAGCAGCAAGTAGTAGATGGGGGTATTAGATTATATGCATATGATTGATACAACTGTTTACCAACAATCTTCTAAAGGTTTCTGGAGCAACTTTTTTGGTGCATAAGAACGATATTGCGAATACTCTTGAATACTAATTTAGGAGAGAAGCAAATTCCACACAAGTAAAAGGTATAACAATAGTCTGGGAAAAAGGTATTAAGAGAAACCAGAAATTCTGGGGGGGAACTGTATTAATCTTGTTCTTAATGTTCTAGGTGCAATTTCCTGAATAAGAAGATTCAGAAGACACCTGTGTGGCAGTCTCTCTTGTCTTCCACTTCCCCTTTCCCTTTCACTCCTGGCCTTAGAGATATCTGGGTCCAGGGGAGTGGGGGAATTGGGAAATATCCTCAAGGGCCTTCCTTCAAGTCGTCTGCTTCTACGGAACTACTTGGAAATTCAGGTACACTTCTGACAGATTGAAGTGCCTTGAAATTTCTTCCGTCCGAGCAAGATGGCTGAAGGTTTCGATGTTAAGGCGTTAGCCTCTGTCTTGGAAGGGTTGCAGAAACAAATTAGTGGAACCAGGGAAGAGGTTAGGAAATCTAATCAGGAAGCTAGTTACCTGCGTCAGAGGTTAGATCAGATATCAGTAAGTCCTAGTCCTAATTTTGGGGGTCTAAGGGCGCCAGGCTTTGATCCCTCTCCAACTTCATCCTCAGCCCTTACCACTCAGGTTGTGCATGCCATGTCCCCAACCATTCCTTTAGCAGCCCCTGAAAGATTCCAAGGTGACCCACATAAAGCCCAAATCTTTATGACTCAGTGCTCTTTGCATTTCCTTGGTAAGCCCATTCTGTTTAAGGAGGATCAGTCAAAGGTGGCTTTCGTGCTCTCTTACCTGAGTGGAGACGCCGCAGCTTGGTCCATGCCATTGGTATCCTCTAATGATCCGGTTTTGTATAAGTTTGAAGATTTCAAGGCCGAATTTTTACGGATTTTTGATCACAGAACAATTTCGCAAGCCACTGACAACGAGTTGTTGGATCTGAAACAGGGCAATAGGGAGTTGGTGGCCTATCTGGCACAGTTTAATAAACTAATTGTGGAAACCAACTGGCCGTCGGAGAAAAGAGCCGCCATTTTTTATAGGGGTCTAAAGGATGAGTTAAAGGATGGGTTATCTCAAATTCCAAAGAGACCTACTGATGTGTCAGAACTCATTGATCTTGTGCTGCAAATTGATCAACGTCAAACGGAACGTCGTGGTGAGAAGAGAAGAGAGTTCAAGCCTTTCCCGCCTCGCTTAGACCGAGTAAGAGCGGAGCCAGTAAAGACTTCGGAAGGAAGTGTGATAGAAGAACCTATGCAGATTGGAACGGTCAGAGGTCCTCTCTCTAAGGAAGAGAGAGAGAAGCGTCAAGCAGGAACACTTTGTATGTATTGTGGACAGCCTGGTCATTTTGTCCGAGAATGTACGAAGAAACCAAAGTCCAAGCAGTGGGTAAAAGACAGGCTCCACCAGTAGACGGAGTTGCTCTGGTGGGAGCTCCATTCAAGTCAACTCCCAAACCTCAATCTCTAGCTAACACTCATCAGTTAGCCGCTCCGCATCTGATTCTATCTTGTAAGATTTGTTTCGGAAAAAATCGAGTGGAAGAGGTAGACATCATGTTGGATTCAGGTGCTACAGGGAATTTCTGCGATATACAGTTCGCTAAATCTTTGAAAATTCAATTCGAAAAGAAACCCTGTCCGGAACCAGTTCGAGTAGTAGATGGGGGTTGTTTGAATATCAAGTAATGCCATTTGGATTATGCAATGCTCCAGCCGCCTTCCAACATTTTGTAAACGACGTCCTTCGAGAATACTTGGATCGATTTGCTGTTGTATATATAGATGACATCCTGATCTTTTCCAACAGCCTTGAGGAGCATATCGGTCATGTTCGAGTTATATTGGAGCGTCTGTTGGAAAATCATCTGTTTGTGAAATTAGAAAAGTGCGTTTTTCATTCTTCAAAAGTGGAATTCTTGGGATTTATTCTGTCTCCTAAGGGAGTTTATATGGATGATTCTAAGTTACAAGCAATTAGGTCCTGGCCTGCTCCAAGATCCGTGAAGGAAATACAAAGTTTTCTGGGATTCGCCAATTTTTACCGAAGGTTCATTCAGAATTTCTCTGAGAAAGTCAGTCCCATCACACGATTGCTAAAGAAGAATGAGCGATTTGTTTGGGCTCAAGATTCTGAAGAAGCTTTTCAATCGTTGAAAGAAGCCTTCGTTTCAGCTCCGGTGTTGCGACATCCTGATTTAAAGGAGCCTTTCTTCATTGAAGCTGATGCATCCAATCTGGCCATCGGGGGAATCCTTTCTCAACGGCATAAGCAGACAGGACAGTTGCACCCAGTCGCTTATCATTCCCGAAAATTGTCTGCTGCAGAAATCAATTATTCCATAGCCGACAAGGAATTACTGGCAGTTAAGGATGCCTTTCAGGTTTGGAGACATTATTTACTCGGAGCTAGACATGTGATTACAGTTTTCACTGACCATCGCAATCTGCAATTCTTAAAATCTGCACGGACCCTTACTCCTCGCCAATTGCGGTGGTCACTGTTTTTTGCAGATTATGATTTTGTCCTGACCTACAAACCAGGTTCTGCCAATGGAAAAGCTGATGCCTTATCTCGACTCAGTTTTGAAGGAGGCGAAGAGAAAGACTCCGAAGGCTTTATCATTCCACCTGAGAAGGTCGCAGCAGTGGTGGCAGAGGATGATTTAGGAAACCGAATCAAAAAAGAATTTCAAGGAGAAGAATTTCAAAATTGGCTAACTGAGGATCAGGATCGAGAAGTCAAGGATGGAACACCATATGTACAAGGGAAGATGTTTGTTCCCAGTGTGAATTTGCAGATGGAGGTCATAAGACTGTTTCATGATCATCCTTTGGCAGGGCACAAGGGAGGAGACAAAACCCTGGAACTGGTGAAGAGGACTTATTTTTGGCCTGGAATGGAAACTCAGGTGAGACAGCACGTAGCCACTTGTGAGCAATGTATCAAGGGAAAAATCTCTAGGCAGTCTCCACAGGGATTACTCATGCCATTGCCCTCAGCCCCATCCCCTTGGCACACAATTTTTATGGATTTTATTGTAGATCTCCCATCCAGTCAAGGGTTTTCTGTGATCTGGGTAGTTGTGGATCAATTCTCAAAGATGAGTCACTTTATTCCTTTAAAATCATTACCCACAGCTCCGCAATTGGCCACCTTGTTCATTCAGCACATTGTCAGGCTTCATGGAATCCCGAAGGTGGTAATTTCAGACCGGGGTCCGCAATTTGTTTCTAGATTTTAGAGGTCTTTTCTGAAGGGTCTAGGAGTGGATTCTCGTTTGTCTACCAGCTTTCATCCTGAGACTGATGGACAGACGGAGAGAGTAAACCAAGATTTAGAGCAGTACCTTCGTTTGTACTTGATGGATCAGGAAGGGGAATGGCCTTCTTTACTCAGTACAGCGGAGTTTGCTTATAACAACTCTAAACATTCTGCAACTGGTTTTTCCCCCTTTTTCTTAAATTCTGGTCGACATCCTAACATGTCAGTGGGAAGGGAGGAGTTGGAGGTCCCCGCTGCTGAAGAGGTGATTCGGAGTTTGCAGAAGACTTTTCAGTCAGCAGCTCTTAACCTTTCTAAGGCAAAATTGGGATATAAGAAACAAGCAGATAAGAAAAGAAGAAAGAGCCCAGTTTTCAAGGCAGGGGATTTGGTTTGGATATCTACTCGTCATATGAGATTAGTGGGGAACCGTAAGTTTCAGCCAAGATTTGTAGGTCCATTCCCAGTGGAGCGCATGATCAATCCAGTTAGTGTTAAGGTAATCCTTCCAAAGTCAATGAAAATTCATCCAACCTTCCATGTCTCTTTAATTAAGTCTAATCCACCAAATCTTAGACGGCAGTTCCCACCCCCGGCAGTGCAAGTGGAATCAGCTGAAGAGTTCGAAGTGAAAAGAATTTTGGACTCCAAATTGAGAAAGAATAGACTGATCTATCTGGTAGACTGGAAGGGTTTTGGCCCAGAGGATCGTTCTTGGGAGCCTAGTTCTAACGTGCATGCTCCAAGATTAGTGGCAGAATTTCACAAGACTTATCCTCAGAAGCCCAGAGAGGGGGCTTTGGTGGGGGGTACTGTCAGAATCCGTTCTGCATCCTATAAGATTCAGCCTCTTGGTGTCAAATGCTTGTCCGTAAGTAAGGCGGCATTGATTCATTCTGTTCTGAATTGGAGTCAATTGGTGGCACAGCGGCGTATGGCTTAGACCTGGTTGGTTCCTGGTTGTGCCATTCCGCATTTCAGTTCACGTTCTAGTGGCCAGCGTGCAGCGGCCATTTCATGTGCGCGAGTGCCGGGCTCCGCGCACTTCAACTGAAGAACTTTGGCGGGCAGACGCGCTTCTCATGTGCGCTTCTGTGTATCCGCAATTCCTTGTATTTTGAAGCTACAGAATTAGCTCTTTGAGGCTCTTCTACAGCAGCCTCATTTGTTCGAAGTAATTCTCGGCAGCTTGTAATTTATCGTCGAGTTCAGTACCCGTCATTGTGAGTCCTGTCAAGATTTCCTGAAAGACGCCCTGCGCAGCAAGTTACCGGCTGGTGCTCCTGTTTCCCGTCTGCGGTGTTTCAAGTAGGATTGAACCAATTTCTTTTCTGAAGTCTTTGTAAATTTCTAGAGACATTATTCTCGTTATAAAGACTTTGTAACACGATATTTATTAATGATAAAGAGAGACTCAGTGAATGTAATATAGTTAAAATTCAGAAGCCCTTCTTATCTCTTTTGGTCTATGATAAGAAGCTTGAAAGACTTTATTTCAAAGACAGTTGTTTGGCATTCTGCGAGTGATATTTCCCTACGCCAGTTCCTGGGTGTACCTGTGCAAGCAAGTGGTATTTACAAGGAGTGACGCAACTTCTGGAATACTATCTGTATTCGCAACGCAGAGCTTCAGCTAGCACCATAATCAGTCTTCAGCAGCAAGTAGTAGATGGGGGTATTAGATTATATGCATATGATTGATACAACTGTTTACCAACAATCTTCTAAAGGTTTCTGGAGCAACTTCTTTGGTGCATAAGAACGATATTGCGAATACTCTTGAATACTAATTTAGGAGAGAAGCAAATTCCACACAAGTAAAAGGTATAACAATAGTCTGGGAAAAAGGTATTAAGAGAAACCAGAAATTCTGGGGGGAACTGTATTAATCTTGTTCTTAATGTTCTAGGTGCAATTTCCTGAATAAGAAGATTCAGAAGACACCTGTGTGGCAGTCTCTCTTGTCTTCCACTTCCCCTTTCCCTTTCACTCCTGGCCTTAGAGATATCTGGGTCCAGGGGAGTGGGGGAATTGGGAAATATCCTCAAGGGCCTTCCTTCAAGTCGTCTGCTTCTACGGAACTACTTGGAAATTCAGGTACACTTCTGACACAGATCATACGTTTCTTTGGACGAGGTCAAAGGCACAGTTGTCTGTAAAAGAATAGACTTCATTCTGCTTAAAGTATGAATTCGAATAGAAGAGATATTCAAATAAGGCCATATTGCCGCCTTCAGGTCTGGAGTGCTGTTTGGATACAATACTTGCATACAGCAAATGACCATGGAACTAACGCTCACGAGATAGGCTTTCCCTGGCACCATGCCACAACAGCTGTGGTCATTTATTAGAATATAGCTCCCGTGAGAAAGCTCTCTAAAGAATGGCTCTATCTGTGTTGTAGGAGTGCCGTGCAGGTGACATGAAAGGTTATTCGAAGACCCTTCACAGGCACCATGAAAGTTAATACCTTGACACAGAAGTGTACCGCTTAGTGATCGTTTACAATTTTTACCACTAAGAAATACATTCTTTTTCTTTTCACTGTAACATGTGTGTGTATAAGGTAATTTCCATGTTGACTTTATGTACCCTTTACCCAACCTTTCATACTGGCCCGCTGGTATATACTCTTGGCAATATTTAAATTGGAAAGTTGTTATCGGGATTGTAATTATTCTGTGTATTATCCATTCAATGACCGGTCTTTTTGACATTGTCAATGGTAATCTCTCAAGTTTTTCAATGCTCAGAATCGTATAGTCTGCTCCTTTTTGTGCCAAACTGATTTGTTTATCAGTAAGGTTAAAGATAGAGAATAATGACGTTGTGTTGATTAAACGCCATGGTACGTAGCCTGAACCCAGATTTTGCAACGTCCAGCCAAGCGGTACAATAGAACGTATTTGGGACTGACCATGTTGTAACATTAGTAAGTCCTGCTCTATTATATCAATAGCAGATGATACACTACTCTCAAGTGAATATATTCTGGAGGACAGAGTCGTTAACCCATTGTCCACAACAGAAAGTGATTTTTCCAAATTAATACAATCAATTTCTCGTATTCTGCTGTCTCAATTTGCATTACTTTCCAAGCTTCGTTGTACGCAGCGTATATACCGGCCGCTATGAAACGTTTTTTACGCTGTTTGCGTGGTCCCAGTATGAAATCACGCAAGTCAGCACCGTCTTTAAGTAAAGTCAAGTGTTGCTTAATTTCAGCCAGTGTGGATTTCTGTAGCCATTCGAGGCAGAGTTTCCCTACACTGTATGTTGTAACTATCCCTGGATGTTGTCTTTGGGAGTATCTAGGGTCTGGCCTGTTCAGTTTTAACTCCTGTATTTTGTTCAGGAATCTATCTTGACAGTTATTTGTGTCTGTGGGCCAGATCAACCATTTTTTCCAATCAGGATGCGTTCTGTTTTGGTATAAAATATGGGATATGTCTATCTCCATATCAGTAGTGCTATTACCATCAGATATGGGCTTTGGAATAGACGGTTTGTTTAAGTCTTTAATTTTGGCTAGGCCAAGACAGGTAGTCTGTTGAATGGTGTCATTCAAGAATATTAATTATTCTGGGATCATGCAGGCTCTAAATAATGCTTCTAGACCTTGGACCTATCATTCTTTTGTACCCCAGATGGTTTTTGTTTCAATGGTATTTTTCCAGAAATTTAAACCAAATGTAATCATTTTTTCATAAAATGTTTCAGAATAGATCAATTTAGTATTTGTCAGCATTGTTTTCATTCCTGTCTTATTTAACATTTTAAAATAAAACGTTTCTGCATCACTTGTGTTAAACCCTGAGAAGTATGGGAATTTCTCATAAAACGTTTTTGAGCTGCTTTTAGGCGGTGTTGCACAATGTTCCCATTGGTTATAATTAAAAACATTTCTAGGTTGAGCAGATTTATGCAAATAGTGATGGCCAAAGTGATTATAACAGTACATTTCTTCATAATTTGATGAACCCTGTAAGTAATCATGTTCTGTAAATTTTGCTGACATTACTAAATCTGACATCATATTATTTATATTTTCAAAGTCCCAATCATCAGAGAAAGTACTTGGTGTTACAAAGTCACTTAATGAAACCTTGAACTGATGTGGATATTTCAAGAGCTCAATCGGGCCAAAAATGTCAAATTCAGTTCTGTCCCATGCTACCCCACCGGGTATTTGATTGGCTGTGACGTTCACTGATGATAGTTCTCTTTTCTCGATGTGAGATGACTTGTGAGGCTTTAGGACCAAGTTGATGTTCTGACTTGCTGTGTCCACTGTACTGTATTTTCCTTCAATGAATTTTCCCAAACAAAGAACCATGATGAGCCAAAGCAGGAGGAAAAGTACACCTAACACAATCCAAAATTCAATCCATGGAGAAATCAGATAGGTTTCTTTGAGTTGATGAAAGAGTTCAGTTACTTTGTCTTTGAAAGTTTTTGTTGCTGGCGTTTCTTCAGGTTCGCTTGGATCTTCAGAAAAGTCATCGAAATTGATGAAGTTGCCAGATGCAGTTCTGTCAATTGTTGGAATTGCTTCCGGATTTTCATTTGCTTTTGGATATTTCTTTGTTTCATTAGCATAGTCTGAGGCTAAATCATTGTAGACTGGTGTTTCTTGACGAACTGTTGCAATTTGGGTTTCAAGAGGCATAAGTTCCATGGCTTTGTTGCATAGTCCTTTTTATTCACTGCAGGTTTATCGAATGTGATTAGTCTCTCAGTTTGAACCTCTTGTATTGTACCAAATGTTGGTACTCTGCTATTTCTTGGGAGTCCACTGGGACTACTACTTATTATTGGCCACATGATTGTGGTTTTACCAGGTCGATGGATACAACTCGGTTCTCCTTTTTACCAGCAAGGGGCGGTAGTACAACTGATCTTGTTCCGCTGACAGCTAAGACAGGTACTGCTTTTCTGTAAGAAGGCCCAAATTCCTTCTTTACCGCGATCTTCTCTCTGACCAGATCCCCAATCTTTGGAATCCAGACAGGTCTTGCTGGGACAGGTGGTTTTTCTTCAGTGGCTGTTGGCTGTTGCTTTAACTAAAACAGCCAAACGGTCTTTGATATCAAAGCATTTTTCTTCTACCACTGAAGTCTGACTATCAAGGTCCTGAATGTGCATTCTAGTAGCGAACAATAGTTCGTTCGGACTGAGATCTTTTAGAGAATTTCTTGGCAGATTATTAAGACTACGTTGGACACTTGTTAAATGTTGGACCCACCCATCACCCGAACCTAATACCCTCGCCGTTATAGATTGCTTTATATCCCGGTTTTTTCTTTCCACTACCGCATTTCCCTCAGGATGGAAGGGACAAGAGTACCGCAATGCAATGCCCATGCTGGTCATGGCCTCCTTATAAGCCGGAGAGCTAAAAGCAGGACCCTGGTCAGAACGTAGCATGCCAATTGCGTATGTGCCGATAAAAACTCGCAAATCTTTTACAACAGTTCTGGCATCAGCCGAGCGCTGGGGTCTATATTTTAAGTGAATCTAGTCTTAAACATATATGGGACGCATTTCTCCTGCTGAATTCTTGCGTATAGATAGCCTTATGCTTTCTAAAAGAAGGGTCCTGGCATTACTCCGGTCAGTTCGCGACTGCGATCTCTGTTGCAGTTTTGACAGCCCATTGCAAATTTGTAATGTTGCAGGCTCATCCCCGGCCACCAGTATTCTGATCGTAATTCTTTCTGAGATTCCTTGATCTCTCGATGCCTTAGACCCAATCCCATATGTGGTCTGCTATTAAAAAGACTCTCCTGTTCGTGTTTGGAATTACTCTATCCCCCACTCCAGGGATTTGAGCAAAAGGAACGGAGTTTGCATCAATTATGTATGGATTACTGAGTGGATAGTTCAGAGGTAATGCTGCATAGTCGCCTTTTAAAGACGCTTTTACCGCCAGCATAGTTTCTCCGTCTATGTATTTTTCTGAATGCCTTTTTGTGGCTACAGAAGCCGGTTGAGCTGCTTCCGCTGTAGCTCTGTGAGCCAATGAATTCCCTGCAACATGAACACCATCACGTTGATGACTCAGTGTATGTATCACGTGAGTCTTTTGTAGTTCTTTCTGCAAATTTTTGTAATCCTTTTGAACCCAGTTCTGCAAGTCATTATTGTAAGACTTGATGCAGTAATGCGAATCGCACACTATTAGTGTGGGGAATTCGCGATCGGCGTTTTCAAGCGCCATCTTTAAAGATCTTATTTCAGCTCGCTGAGTTGAACAGTTTCTGAGTGATTCAGTTTTGGTGACTATTGGTCTGAATTTACCAAAGCGCCAGCGACCTTTAACCATCGCGCACGCTGCTGTCGCACTGCAGCCCGCCCAAATAAACACAGGACGCAGAGCTCGAGCAGGGTAACCTTCTTTATTCCCTGCCAGGCAGTTACTGGCTTACAGCCTACTTACTCCTCCTTTTCCTGTCTCCTCCTTTCCGCTTCCTCCTTGCCTGACCTGTCTCCGTGTGGTCAGGCATGACAACACGACATCTCCCCCTTTTGTACAAAGAAATGATGCTACATTTCTTCGACGAGTCGCCGGGGTTTCCTCACCTGACGTCTGGGGCGAGCCTCTCGATCTGGCGTTTGGCTGCGTCGATCAGGGCCACTGGTCGTTCTTGGAGATTGATGGTAGTGGACATCATTGCCATCGCTTTGACTGGCGGGGTCACTTGAAGTTTGACCTGAGGATGTTTCTTGCCTGTTCACAGGGTTGTGTCTCTTGAAGTGGGATATGTTTCTCGTTATTTGCTTATGATCAGCTTTGGCTGTAATCATGGTCCCTTTCCTCTTGCAAACCTGTAGGGGAAGATTCAGGTATCGGCTGTCTGCTTTCGTTCGCCGGTCACCTCTTACTATGACCCAGTCTCCTTCACGGATGTCGGCGTCTTTGGCGTGTCGGCGATGATCTGCATACGTCTTCATCTTCTGCTTCTTCTTTCTGTCAATGTCAACCAGCGTGTCGTGGTCAACAGTGATGGCCCGTGTTTGAGCCGTTGTGCCTATTGTGGGTACTCGTGTCCTGGGTGTTCTCCCCAGCATTATTGTGGCCGGGCACTGATTCGTGGTGTTATGGGGAGTGGTCCGGTATGCCCTCAGTACTTCGTTTAGGGTTTGCTGGACGTCTCTGCGTGTCACCTCCGCTTGTTGGATGGCTCTCTTTAGTGTCCCCATGAATCGCTCCACCATGCCGTTGACTTGTGGCCATAGTGGGGTGATTTTTTGATGTTTAAAGTCAAGATGTTTCGCGAAATCTGCGAACTCATGGCCATTGAACGGGGGTCCGTTGTCGGACTTGACTCTTGAGGGGACGCCCCATGCTGCGAAGATGTCATCCAATATGGGAATGACGGCTGTTGCTCGGGTAGATGGTATCATGTGTGCGAAAGGAAATCTCGAATACTCATCCATGACAACCATGATGTATTGTCCAGATTGTAGTGGTCCAAAGAAGTCAACCGCGATTTGTTGCCACATCCCATCTGGAAGTTCGGACATTTGAAGTGGCGCTGGGGGTTCTTCGCGGCTCACTAGTTGACAAGTCATGCAGTCCTTTAGGGTTGTCTCTACCATTAGATCAAGAGAGGGAAACCAGACTCGTTCTCTCAAGGTCTTCTTTGTGGCGTTCATGCCTCTGTGGCCTTCGTGGGCTAGGTTGACAATTCCTTGGCGTAACTTGTGCGGGATCACAATCCTCCCCCCTCTCAGGAGAAGGCCATTGTCACTGATGGACAGTTCATCGTGAACGCGTTGAAACGCCGTGAGGTCACGGAGGTGTGTTTCCGAATCAGGAGCTGTATTCTTGGCATGTCGCCAGGAGTTGGCGCGTACGTGGGTCATGACTGCTTGAATCAGTGGGTCTGAGGCAGATGCTTCTTGGATGGCCTCCAGGGGAACTGCAGGAGGGCATGCAGCATCAATGACGAAATGAATATAGTCGTCGGCTAGCGATTGTGCAGTCGTGACACTCGGCAGGGGGTGTCGAGACATATAGTCCGCTGGGTTCTCAGCCTTGCCTGGTTTGTGGACGATCGTGTACACGTAGTCTTGGAGTCGCAAACCCCACCGCTCGATGCGAGGTGGCATCTTGGCGTTAGGATTGCCAAATATGGTGAGTAGGGCTTGATGGTCAGTGATGATGGTGAAGTGTTTTCCGTACACGAATAGGTGAAAGTGTTCACACGCCCATACTACGGCCAGGCTTTCTTTCTCTGGCTGGGAGTATGCTTTTTCCGTGTCCGTGAGACTGCGACTGGCGTATGCGATGATGTGGCGCTGGTCAGAGTGTTCACGATATTGAGCCAGTATGGCGCCCAGGCCCACCGGACTGGCGTCGACAGTGATCTCTGTCCTCTTATTCATGTCAAAGTATGCTAGGTTGATGGCAGGGCCAACAGCTTGTTTGATTTCCGTGAAAGCTCGTGCACATGTTTGTGACCACTCAAAGGGTTGGCCTTGACGTGTTAGTTCTCGAAGCGGGTAACTGATGGTGGCGTAGTCCCGAATGTAGCGTGCGCAGTAGCTCGCCATTCCCAGGAAGGAGCGGAGATCACTCACGTCTCGGGGTGTCGGAGTGTCAGCAAGCGCTGCTACCTTGTCGGGGTCCGGCGTCATACCTTCACTTGAGAATGTGTGTCCATAGAATTTGAGGGTGTTTTTGTGGAACTCGCACTTGTTGGCATTCAGCGTCAGGTTGGCCTTCAATAATGCATGGCATACTCTGTCCAGGGCAGTGTCGTGCTCAACCTAATCCTTGCCAAAAACTAGTAGGTCATCACTGTAGTTGAATGAGTTCGGGATCCCCTGAATGATCCTTCGGATAGTTTCCTGGAAGATTTCGGCGGCTGATGAAATGCCGAAGTTTAGGCGTTTGTAACGGAACAGGCCTTGATGCGTGGTAAACGTTGTGATATATCGTGATTGTTCATGAAGCTCTAACTGGTGGTACCCTTTGTTCAGATCAAGTTTTGAGAATATTGTGGCACCATTCAGATTCGTGATCATATCACTTATGTGTGGCCTGGGTGGCGTTCTCGCTCAATGGCGGTGTTGGGCGCTCTCATGTCCACGCATAGCCTGACTTTGTTGTCTTGTCCTTTCTTTGGGACCACCACGACGGGGGATACCCATGGGGTGGGTCCAGACGTGCGCTCTATGATGTCTGTTTGCAAGAGGTCTTGTAGCTCATCATCAACAGCTTGTTGTAGGTGAAAAGGCACTTTCCTGTGATGCTGGGCAACAGGTGTGATGTTTTCGTTGATATGGAGCTTCACTTTGAAATGATTCAACTTGCCCAAGCCTTTGAAGAGTTTTGGAAATTTCGCCACGATGTCAGGGGCATCTTCAGTCATGTACAACAGCTCTACCAGTTTCAGTCTTTCAGCTGTTGGCAAACTGAGCAGGCAGTCGGCAAAGTCAGGTCCTTCCACTACATGGACATATGCTGGAATTTTCCTATTTTTGAAGGTCAGTGTAGTGTGGAATCGACCTAGACATGGTAATGGTTTCCGGCACATCCACGTGAAGATGCGAACCGCCGCTGGCTCCAGTTTGGGCCGGGTTTTCATCTTGTGGTACTCTAGCGCACAGATGTAATTTAGCGAGGCTCCCGAGTCCAGGACGAACTTCGCTGGGTGGTCCCCTATCATAATGTCTAGTTTTGGGTATCGTTTTAGCCGGTCCGGGTCAGCCACCATGCAAATGTATTCATCACTGTCCTGTGGCACTGTCGTGTGTGACGATGAGTCAACCACTCTGCAGATGTACTCGTCACTGTCTTGTGACACCGTGGTGAGTGACGACGAGCTGCTGGATGAGGATCGGTGAGCTTGGCGTGATCTCGTGGTGTGGTGTCGAGGGCGAGGCATACTTGTGGATCTGCTTCGCCGTTGGTGAGAGCGTGTCGAGTGGATACTGGAGCCCGATGAGTCGGATGAATGGCTCTCTCTTCTCGTCACGGCGCGTGCATGATGTCGGGTGTCAGATCGTGGAGCGGGAGATTGACGGGTAGATTGTCTTGCTTGACACGCGACCTCAAAGTGATTGTCCTTCCCACAACGGTGACACCGCTGGCCAATGGCTGGGCATTGTCCCGAGTGAGGATAGTCTTGGCCACATCGGTAACATGCGGGTGCAGATCTGGTGGACTTTGTGTGTCGCGATTCACGTCTGGGTGACGTTTTCTGGGAGCTGTGGTGATGCTTGCTTGTCCTATGCGTGCTCATCCCCGGACGGGTGACCTTGCGCGTCTGTACTCGGAGGGCGTGCTCTTTGTGCTCTTTGTGATCGGGCTTGTGTATTTCTATTCGTTTGGCATGGTCTTCTGCTTGGTCGTTGATCCTTGTGAGTTCTTCAATCTGTTCTAAAGTGTATGATTTTTTTAAGAGGCGTCTGCGTAGTGATTCTGAGCGGCAGCCGTCAATGATGCGGAGCCGCAATGCGTCTTCCGTTTTGAAGTTTTCGAAATCGCAATGGCGCGTCATTCTCTTGATGCGTGTGATGAAGTCGCCCATGCACTCTCCTTTCTCTTGAGAAGCTAGGTTAAATACGTAGCGTTCAAAATCTACGTTGCGTTTGTGCAGAAATCGCCTATCAAGGGCAGCCTTCACTTCGTCATAAGTGGCAGTGGCAGCGTCGGGCATTTCTTTGATTATTTGTGCGATTTCCTGGCCTGCTAAATTTCGCAGTGCAACCAGCTTACGTTTTGAGTCTTGTACCAGGGACCCTTCCATGTAGTCTTCGAAGTCCTCACTCCAGGTCTTCCAGGCGGGCCCCATGGTGTTACCAGGCGTCAGCACCAGCGGCTGTGGTTGTCGCATGAAGGGTGCTCCTACGGGCGCTGCTTGAGGCATCATCGTTGTGCCGGGTTGCGTTGGTGCGCCTCCGCTTGTGGAGGTGCTCTGAGCGTCGGTGTCAGACATGCTGTCTCTGCACTCTTCAGTAGTGATTTGTAGAGTTGTTCACTTTATTGTCTTTTCTTATGCTTGCTATTGTCGTTCTTTTGCTTGTTTTTGTCTTTCATTTGCTTGCAGATGAGGTTAGTGGTGGTGTTCCCGCTCTTTTCCACTTGATTTTGTGGTATGGAGTGGTTGTGCCTGACTCTAAGATGGCCGCCGTAGTCGAAACGTGGGTTTTGTAAGGGCTGGCGCCTGACTTAAAGATGGCCGCCGTGTGAGACGTCGTCTCTTTTGCCCCGGCAGTCTCTGGCATGCATTCGGGCCACACTTCACTTGTCTGGCGGTCGCTTGTACAGCGGGACTCACCCTCGTGGTTCTCTGGTCTTGGAGGGAGTGGGGCGCTCGCGCTCACCGTGACGCCGTTCTGCAGGGCTCCTCGCGTCTTCTGTCACGCGACCGCGCAATGCTGCGCGAGCGAGCACTTTCCTAGTGCGTGCTTCTTGCAAGCGCTCCTTCGCTCCGCTCCCTTGGATGACAGCGCGACTTCGGCGGGCCAGGGTAGCGGTGCAGGTGTCGGTTTGTTTTCGCGCTCTTTCTTTGGAGCTGCGCTGCCTTGGAGCTGCGGGCTTGTCGTTGGGGCCGTTTCCTCAGCTGGGCTGCGCGACGTTGTGTGTGGGGTAAGTGGATCCCACCCTCGTCGCCATTGTCGCGCTGCAGCCCGCCCAAATAAACACAGGACGCAGAGCTCGAGCAGGGTAACCTTCTTTATTCCCTGCCAGGCAGTTACTAGCTTACAGCCTACTTACTCCTCCTTTTCCTGTCTCCTCCTTTCCGCTTCCTCCTTGCCTGACCTGTCTCCGTGTGGTCAGGCATGACAACACGACAGCTGCGTTGTAGGATTTTTTCTCTACATCGTAGTGTTGTGCAAATCTGTCCATGTAGATTACACATGTGTATTGTTCGAGAGGCAGAATTTCGATTGGCAGAGGATATTCTTCTTCATATTCTAGATTTTCTAGTTTTTTCATTTTCGGGTCAAAATAGTATTTCACGTCTTCTGCAGCAAGAGAATTTTCCCATTGTATCCATTTTGGATCTAATGCCACAGCAGTCAAATTGCGTGGGCTTGTTAATGCCTCAAGGGCTGATTCTGCTGTTAAAACAGTTAATCTTCTGCCTTGGGCTTGGGCTCTTTCATTTGCTACAGCAGTTTGAACCGCTATTAGAATTTTTTCAGTAGAACTGAATTTAATTTCAGCTTGTGTGAACAAGTGTGATTTGTACGCTATTGGTACCGTTTCTCCCTCATTAGAGGTTAGGTACGTGAATCCGCATCTTCCTGGGATGACTCGGATTACAAGGTTGGTTATGTTTTCGCAAGTTTGCAATTTTGTTTTAGTTAACATGTCTGTTTGCAATGATCTTAAAATTTCTGTGTGTTTCTGAGTCCAATTGATTGGTTTGAAATCATGTTTTATTAATTCATAGAGAGGTTTAACCCTCTCTGCATAATTTAGAATGCATGTTCTTCCGAAATTCAGGAAGCCTATTATTGATTGTAAGTTCTTCAGCGTTTTAGGTGCTTGGAGTACAGCACACTAGTCTAAGAAGTTGTCTGCTAGGCTTTTGCCTTCACTTGATAATTCATATCCTAGAAATAGGACAGTTAGATGGGCAATTCGTGACTTTTTAAAATTGAATTTGTAACCCTCAGCTGCAAAACCAAGTATTATGGTATTCACTCTTTTCAAGGGTGTCTCCAGGTCATCATCTGTTAGATAGATGTCATCAACATAGGATAATGCTTCATCATCATATATTTGTAGTAACTCTGTTACTCTTGCTGAGAATAATCCTGGGCTATTCTTGAATCCCAGTGGGAGTCGACAGAAGTGTTTTTGCGACCCCATTATTGACAAAGCGGTCAAATACCTGCTTTCATGTGCAATGTTTTGACAAAAGAATCCATTAGAGATGTCTAATGTCGTTTTGTATTTTTTGCGCACAATGTTATTCATTAGTGCTGCACTGTGTGAGTTTTGTACTGCAAATGTTTTGCAACAGGAGTTTAAGTGTCTGTAGTCCAAAACTAGACGATATGAATCGTCTGGCTTGGAGACAGGAAACAAAGGATTGTTCATTTGTGAGGTGCATGTTTCAATCACCCCCTGATATTCAAGTTGATCCAAGATCTCCCTGACTTGCTTTTTAGCTTCTTGCTTAACAGGATACTGCCTTTGTGCAGTGGGTTGAGTTTTTAACTGGATTTTGTGAGGAGGAGAGTCCTCATCCCATCCTACATGATTTTTATATAATGCAGGAGCTTGGGCCACTGCCCATTTTCTTGCAAGTGTATATTTTTTATGAATTGGAATATGATTTGAGAAGGCAGGCATAATCATTTCTTTGCCATGAGGGCACTCCCTGACAAACTCTGGTGGCCAGTCTTTCTCAGCTAACAGGATGTCATAGCCTTTCAAAAGGTTATCCCAAAAGAGACCCCTTACTTTCCTGGTCTTGTCCCCCTCTATACGTAGTGTTATTTCGTATATTTTATGAGGTTTGCTAACTCTGGTATCTGCAGTTTCCACTTGAATGTATTCATTCGTGTCCACTGTCTCTAGAAGATTCATCAAGATCTTGCGAGCTATTGTCACTTCTGCTGCGCTGTCTAGCATTGTCTGGGCCAACTCTCAGTTTTTCAGTTGTGTCCTCAGTATCCTCGGCATGTTTAATTATTTTAATACTGGCTATCTTCTTTCTTGGAAATTGTAATTTTTTACTTTGATGAGCAGGTTCCTTGTCTTTGGACTTGACGTGCTCTTCCTTGTATTCTGACCGTCCTCTTCTTTCCGATTTCTGTGAAAACATCGAGAGGGACGTATATTAACACCTTGAACGCTATGGGGATTTTTCTCCTGTGCTGTAACTTTACAAACACCATTATTCATGACGAGCTGGGCTCGTCATCAGCGTAGCAGGAGGCTACTGTATGACGAGCCCAGCTCGTCATGAGCGTGGAAGGGGTTAATATCTTGATATCTATCAAGTTTTCTTAATTTATCCCTATCTCTAAGGTTGTGTCTTTTCCCAGAGGGCTCCCTCTGGGGAGACTTGTTTCATTGGTTCGGAGATCTTTCTCTCCGTTGAGGAGACCTTCCTCTGGACTGAAATCGTTTTTCTTTGGGAGTGGATTGTTTATTACCATCCCAACTCTTTTTTGGAGTATTTAGATTATTTTTAATAAAAGTTTTTTCAGGATTTTCAAGTAGTTGGGTTTTTACTGGTTTCCCACCCAAACTATCTCTACCTAGTTCTTCATAGGATTTTTCTATGATTCTGGCAAGTTCAAAAGAAAAGGTTGTTCTGCTATATCTGTTTCTTTCAATTTCTGGCGGATCGCCACAGATGCTGCTTCTCCTTTTATGTTAGCTAATAATATAGCCGAGACCTGCTTGAAGTCTTTCAGTAATTTCATACCCAGAGTTAAAGCAGGTTCCGGACCGTATTCATTTTGAATCAGTCTTAACACATCTGGTATTACCGCCATGGGCGGAACACCATGTGTTTTTGTGTAGATGGAAGCAAAGACTGTGCCCCAAGTGTCACAGTCCTCCACATGTGGTGCGATCCCCATTGGAAGACAGATAGTCAGATTTCTGTGTTTCTCAGTAGGCGTAGTATCAGGAAATACTGCCTCTATTTGAGTTATTTTTTGTGCTAACCAGAATGGAATGTGTTCCCGTTTTAAGGGTATTTTACCAAGACATGATTGTATGTTCTGTGGTGTAATTTTGTTTGTGTTCCCCTGATGAGGGGTCAACTGTGGAATGTTAATAGCTGGTTGGACTGTTGAAGTCCGCATTACATATTGGACTAATTGTCCATGTATTTTAATTAGTATTTTTAGCTGAGCTAAAAGTTCCCAGTCTGACATTTTATCAATGTCTGGATGTGGTGTGTAGCTGGCTAGAACCGGCCACGTGGCTCCTAGTCTACCTAGTGGACCGAGCCTGATGATGTGATTTTGATGTTTTAGGGCGCCTTTAAACCAGAGCAGGTGCTCTTGGTAATTTAAAGGGATTTCAACCTCCGCGAAAGGAGTGTATTCATCCGGAGGTTCCTCTATTTTGTAATAGTGGAATTCTTTTGTTACAGCGTTTGCTGCTGGAAAGTGTATCCATGAATAGAATACCTCTGTCTGCCGATATTCGTGGGCCTCTACCACGAATATGACTGTACCACCTCGTGATGTCAGTCCATTTTCTATAAGTTTAATAGTTATAGTTTATCTTACATTTAGCGGAATGATTATAGCATTCGGATCATTTTCTTGGAGACTTGTGTCATCCGCTAGGAGTTGAGCTGCTATTCTAGCTGCCTCCCTTTCGTCTTCACTTTCTACCATTTTGACTGACAGAAAGTTTTTTGTTGCAGATCAAGTTTCAAGGGAAACAAAGATTAGGTGCACAATATTTTGGAACACTGTATCCTTCAACGTTGACGAAACCAAAAACTATACGTAGGAATCTCTTCCTACTAAGTTCCGGCGGATTTTAACCTTTTTCCCATTCCAGACGTCTTTTGGAGTTTTTACGGGAAAAAGGGTCTGTGTGAAAAAGCACGACTGAGTTACTCTAACGTCTTGCGTTAGATTTATCGCCTTACCAAACGTTGGGCGCCATGTAGTGTAGTTCCTATAGTCCCAATAGGCTCTGCGCATTGGAATAATATAAACAGCAGTGTAGACGTAGGACTGAGGTCGACTAGGTCTCTACTGACTATATTAGACCTAATTAGTTTTGCCAGCTAGCTCAGAGGTCACTAGAAACTTTCTCGAATAAACAAGGAGGAGTTTAACTTCCCTGGATAGACAAGAAGGGATTAGCTTCTGACAACCATATAACATGACAACTTTGCTCCCTCAGAATAAGAGTGTATCTCTAGAGTCGTGTGAAAACATGCCTTTAGAAATTCGATTGCTTTCATTGGTGAATTGTGTACATTTGTCCCACCTTGTGGCTGTTTTGTTACCGCCTAGTGACTTCTCCTGCTACATGGATCCTTTCACTATTGGCCATATGTTTAGGTTCAGCGCTCTACTTTTTAAGCTTTATTTAGCCTTTGTTGGGACTATAATGCACTTTGTCTAATCTCGCCAGAGCATTCACGATTGAGCCACTCATCGGAGTCCCGTTATGTTACAGATAAATAATATTATGCAGACTCTACAGATGCCACTCCTTGTTGTTCTGTTGCACTGTGGGCTTCTCTGTAAGCCCGCACTCCATGATGCTGTGTGTTTCTGTGCAACCCACATTTGTATTGCCCTCTCTCTTCCTCTTTCTTTCTCTGTCCCCTTTCGCATCTATGCTTTCCCTACTCCAGAAGAGAGAAAAAATGTGTGTACAGAAAGGCGTAGTGCAGAATGAGTCCAGTCTTAATGAATAGTGGCTTGAAATGGCAGCCTTTCTCAGTGGTCAAAATAAGAACCAGTCAGGGTGGTGTTATAAAGGAGGGGTATGACTATGATGAATGCATAAAGCAGTCAGAAATGGGTGTTTCCCCGCAACGGATGGCGATAGGCACTTGCAGATTTGACAAATCTAGTCAGTTTAATAACAGCTTGGAGACAAGACTGCTTACCAGACTCAATCCTACTTACTAGGGACATTGTGCCCTCTCCAATACTTCAATACCCATGACCTTCTCACAAAAATGTATATTTTTTATATTTCGATAACCCACACACTTACGGAGACGATGAGAAAAACATCAGCAAAGAAACATGTATTTCACTCAGAGTCGCATACACTTCTATGGGGTATCACAGCCAATAAGAAATGTGCATTGTTTTTATTAGCTAATCACAAACCAAGGAAAATCTCTCTCGCATCCATTAAAAAGCTAACTGAGCAGAGTTAGCCAATCCCACAATACATAGATCTTCTAACCAGTAGCGGCCCGTGGTGGTAGTACTGCTCGGTGCTGACGTAGGGAGGGGGAGGGGCAGGGTGGGGTGTAGTAAACTACAGATTACGGCAGATTAGAGGTAAGTAAACATATAAATAAATAAAACGAATTTCGTTGCGCGTGCTGTATCGCCAAGATGCAGCACGCGCAACGAAATTTGTTTTATTTATTTATATGTTTACTTACTTTTAATCTGCTGTAATCCATAGCTTACTATCCCCCACCCTGCCCCTTCTCGCCCCACGTCAGCGCCCAGCAGCACTCCCACCACAGGCCGCTACTGCTTCTAACCAATGCAAGATTGCAACACTCCTTCAAATAGAGGCATTGGTTCTTTTTGTTCGATTGGCTGTGTGGGTTTCAGTCTCTGGTTCTTTCCACTTTATTTATTGGGCAAACGCTGTCTGTTAACATTGTAATAAAGGTTGGGTAGCGGATATCTGTTTCAAAATACCATAAAGTCATGGGAACTTGTTGACAGGTCATCACTGCACCAACTGAAGCATGATGCTCTTTAGTTTATCACGTTGTATACGGAGCAGAGGTCCGGACCGGTTCTAGCGTATGCAGGATGCGCTGAAGTAGGTGCGCAAAGCCCATAGGGCTCTAAGGGCTTCAGAACCCCCGTCGTGTGTGTCAGACCGGGCTGAGTCAGCTTCCCAGGCACACACACAGACAGTTTTTGAGCGGCTGTAATAAGCTGGCTGGTCTGGTGCCCTTCTTATTGCAGCTGCACCCGCGTTCTTCACAGGTATTTAAAAGACCTTTAACTTGTTAACAAGGCTTTGTTGTTTTTTGTTCACCCCTTCTTAGAACCCCTGCATCTCCGCACTGCCTATTGCTGGAAGAATGAGCTCCCCCCCTGAAATCTTTATTAGAACCCCCCCCGCCCACGAAATTTGACTCTAGTTGCGCCTCTGCGCTAAAGCTTGCTCGATTGAGCCAGAAACTTATGGAACAGTCCATTTCTTGACCTCTGCTTTCTAGGTGGTACACTTCTTGCCCTTCATTTACAATTGTATATTGCTCTCTTTATTACGGCTGGTGAAGAGGAACTGAAACAATGTTGTTTTTTGGTCCTCTTCAAAGTTGCAAATCACTTTAAAGAGTGCATTTAATTTTCCAGTCCGTTACATGCTACACAGTAGGATATGACAATTTACCAGAGAGAAGGTGAACTTCGTGTGCCTTGAACTTACAGTTAAGGAAAGGGCTCAACAGGATTGAAGACTGGACTTCTTTACTATAACCTGCTTCCTTGTGGAAATTTATCGAACTGTTATAAATGTCCTTGAATATGTTTATTAGAAAAAGCATGTATGAATCACCACATGTCACAAGAGCACTACTGTTCACGTTTTTTTAAAAAAAATCTCCAAATATCTTTTTCACCACTCCAAGATGTCCGCCCGTTCACAGACTTATTAGTCCCTTTTCTATCTCTGATACCTTCTAAACCCAGTCCCTCCCTCAACCGGCTAGCGATTACCGCCAGAACCCCATTCGGCCCGCCATCGAGCAGGACCTGCTACAGTAAGTGACTCCAGATACCTGAGCCCCTCTAACTTTGACCTTGCAATACACCCCACTCCGACCCCTCGCTAACCACGCCTCTTGCCTTCCCGGCAATCCACTTTTGGAAGCCCGGCAGCACCGCGTTCCAGATCTAGCCATGCAAGTTATCAAGTAAGCCTCAATCTATTTTTATGGATTTCCGCCAAGGTTGGAATATCGTTTTGCTAACTACCCCTCCCTTTACTCCTTAGTTTCAAGTTAACTCCCCGTGCTGACCGACCCTAAGTGAGTATTTCGGCCGCACTTTTCATGAGCTCGGGTCACTTTAAATGAAATGGCTTAAGTAATGCTATCTATTTTTCCGGATATTTAGATGCCGTGCGAAACTCCCGCGGCCATTTACGATTAATCCTAATCAACCCCCTGCTGTAATACGGCTAAGGTATTCAGCTCTACCAGGGATGACCTAATCGACCGAGGTAGCCCCCCCCTCTCTCAACCTCTTTCCACGCTGTTCACTGCGCCGTTCCAATTTTCACTGCGCCGTTCACCTGAAAAATGTATTTATGTCTTTACTCTGAAGTTGTCACGGTTATATGCATAGCTCTACCTGCGAGCACGAAATTTTCAAGAAATGCCGACGAATAGAAATAACTCGGAAAAACATGCATGCATGCGCCCTCACGAAAGTCTTCAATATCTAACGCTACAAACCACGAAAAAACATCACTAGTGGTTATAATAGAGGCAACCGGTCAAAATGACTTTTTAATCAGCCAACATCACTCGCACTCTTGTGGAGAAGGCTCAACTTTTTAAGGTGCACGCATGCCACTATTGAAACGACTGTCACCAATGTTTTTTTTAAAAATAACCATGTCACTTCTAAACTTTTGACATTAGCACCAGACTATATATTAAGTCATGCCTAGCGTTCTAACTGAAATTCTTCTGTTCATGTTTTTTTCCTTTTTCTCCCCTTATATTTATGTGAATCACAAAAGTGGTTATGTAACGTGTGCAAATTAATTTTAAGACAAACATGACTTAAATAGCAGTCCTGAAGATGATGCATGTATCTTTGAATTGCATCGAAACGTCGTCGACTTTAAAGCACCATATGTTGTTATGAATTCACAGTAATGTCGCCAACAATGGGTTGCTAGAAATGAATCTGAGTCTGTATTACTGAGTAATAGTGCAGACCGCCTTGTGCGCTTTCCACATGAATTCTTGTCACTTGTTTTGTCTTGCTTTCTGTGGGTCACAGGTCGTGCCCACTTTTTGTATTAATGTGAAAAAATGAACTATTACAAAAAATCTAATTAATAAATTCCTGTCCGGCTGGACAGAGGCTATATACTATTCAGTATATCTCTATTCTTTCCAAAGATCCTAAATAACTAGGGTCCCCTGTCTTGTACAACATTGAACTTACAGTTAGTTATAAAAATCGGTCATGTTAGTTGCATTGCATTGCAATTCCTATTGCTTGTTAAGGGGAACAACAATATTCGAGTTCGCAAGTCCACCAATGTACTGTTCACATCTTCTTAGCTGGAGTACATTAGTTTATTTACCTATTTTAACTGTTTTGATTCACACAGTTCAGGAGCATTCAGTCTGCCCATTAACCTGAACTTGTTGTGCTATTGACACGGTCCCAGCCCTTCCAGTATATTCAATGCACCAACATGGCAACTTTTAGTTTGAGTGATTTTTTAGGGGGGGCGATAGAGTTTGAGCTCACAAGTGCACCAAATGTATTGTTAACATCTTTTTAACTCTATTAACTTGGTTTATTTTCCTACTTTAAATGTTTTGATTCATACAGTTCAGAAGCATTCAGTAAGGATGTGCAGTGACAAGTATTTTTTTTTTTCACGTTTTTCGGCAAATGTTACAAAATTAAAATGGACCAGTGGCAGATAGTTGACCATACAGCCAAACTTGCTGTGCTATTGATACTGTCTCAGCCCTTCCAGTATACCCACTAAGCATGTGCACTTCTACAGGCTTTAACATGAAACGTTTCGATTTTCTGCAAATATTATCAAAATCTAAAGGGCCAAGAGTACTTAATTGCCCCTACAATAGCATTTGCTGTGCTATTGACACTGCCCCAGTCCTTACATTATGTAGGTTGCAGTTACGCAGAATGTTTTACTTTCAATAAAATGCATATTTTTATTCATATTTTTACATTGACAGTGCGCTGCATATTAAGCAGGACCTATCGTGCTACGCACACTGTGCCAAACATTACATTCTTTAAAATGTAATAACATATTATCTCCAAATTTTATTAAAGGGCATCATATTTAGAGGGTTTTTTCTGTTGCAGTCATCTGCACATTAAGCAAAACGTACCGTTCCACTGAAACTGTCCCAGCCTTTCCTGTCTTGTCAACGCATTAGCATGGCATTACGCCTAAAGTGGCTAAATTATTTCACTGGGCAACAGGGTTTAACTTTTGGCGGGAGATTCCACATCTTCTGCTTTTGGGCGAATTACTTACTATCCCTGTGCCTACAAATGAAGGAGTCTGTAATGTAGCTGGTGCTCATGTGAAGGGAGCTAATTCCTTCGGCTTCGGCTTCAGATTTTATAAAACGTCCCGATATACTAAAGTCTAAAGGCTTTTTGTTTTAGGGAGCAAGCTTTGTTTTTTAATGACAGGTGTGTGATTTAATCTGGTTATAGTTGTACACATTTTTTTAACTCTGCTTACATCCTTTGTGCGGCTTTGTTTAATGGCCAAAGCTTATAAAATGCCATTTTTATTCGTTCTCATCTACTAAGCCCCTATATTCGCCCCACTTAACTTTCACTCTTCCATAACTACCATCTTTATTCTCTTGTATTTCAGTTTATTATTTCTAACATTCCCTACACTTTTAATTCCCAAACATTCTCTTTCCTTTATTCCCTAATTGTCATATTTATCTAAAATTCACAATATCCTTAATATTAATTTCTATCCCTTTTGTACTGCCTCTATCGCCCCTTCTCTTGTTCCATTTTCACTCCTCTATTTGTCTCTTGCTAATAATCCTATCACCATTCCCTCTATTCTACACTTTTTTCTCTCAGTCTCTACTCTTCTACCTTCCCTCTTTCTATATCTCACATTTACACATACACTCATCATCTAATTAAATTAATATCTCCTACATTTACTCTTAATATGACACACACTATATATTCCCTCTCTTTCACTTTCACTAATTCTCATTCTTGCTTTGTTTTCTTTGTTTATCTCACTACTAGCTTACCCGTCGCGTGTTGCTGCGATCTCAGAAGAAAAGAAATTCAAGGAAACTTGTTATGATAACATTCAATTTACATTGTGTCATTTTTATTGAAACTTATTCATTTCAATATGGAAAGCATTTCAAAGTGTCGTTTTAATTCTATTTATTTATTCGCGTGCTTGTGGATATTTTTGTTTTTCCGTCTGGTGCATACACGAATAAATCAGAACGTTTTCCGACGCGTGAGCTGGCCACATACAGTTGTCCATGTTAGAAGCATAGATTCTCCAAATCTAGTCCACACACTTGCAGCGATTGTCCTTGTGCTTTGTGATGGTCATTGCAAAGCGAGTCGCACCGTAAACTGTAAACGTTTATCAGTATTCGAAAGATTATTAGGGCCCTGGGGGGCCGATATTTAAAAAAATGTTATGCCAAAAACCTTCGCAGGAGTGTACTCAACAACTTCCCAAAGTTTCATGACGATTGGATGAATGGTGTAGTAATGCATAAAGGACAAATAGACAGACAGACAGACATACATACATCGTTTTTATATATATAGATCAACAACAAACACACACAAGTTCTTACTCTTTAGGGCTTTTTACAATGATGGTGGGAGTTTCCTTCGACCAACACCGTGGCAGAAACGGGACCGTCTGACCTCCTGTTGGCGGTCTGAACCGCCTAATTATGATGTGACCACACATGATTTAGTCGCATTGCCACATTTCCGTATGGGAGCCTGTGTTATGGCCGTAAACCGGCTGTAGCACAAGCTCCCATATGGAAATCAAAGGTTGTGTTGATCCCTGCACCCCATGTCAGGCACCACAAGGTGCAGGGATCAACAAGGGAGCACCATAGGTGGCCCCTCGGCCCCAACTGGAGGCCTAAAACAGAAGGGGCCCTCCTAGGGGCCACTAAACATGTTCTCCAACAGGCTTTCCATGTCAGAAAGCCCAGCATGGAAAGCCTGACGGAAACCGTGCATCGTAATCCAGATGGCGTAAAACGCCATCCATATGGATTACGGGCCTGTTCTGACTAGCCGACAGGCTCCTTGAGCCCATTGGAAGCCAGCCGGAATGACCAGTTAGTTTCAATTCCAAGCAGCTGTATTGTAATAAGCCGGTTGGAATTGAAAACAATGATCTCGGTTGTAAAGACTCCGACCTAATGTCAGAGGCTTTACGAGCGAGATCATAATAAGCCCCTTTAGTCTCTCCTTTCAAAACAGGCTGAAAAAATTCCCAGCAGACACATTGCTCTACAACATAGCTTAAACGCATCAGCTAAGCCAATAACTCTAGTTACATTATTTATTTATTTTATTTTATTTTAGGAGTTTTGTATAGTGCTAGCTGGACCCGAGGGTATCGGAGCGCTTGACAGCAAGTAGTTTATATGCAAACAGGCAGTACAGAGATTATAGTAGAACATAGGGATTTGCGACGGGTCACACAAGAAGAGTATCCGATAAGTTTTCTTGTTCAGGGCGGAGGGAGGGGATAGGATTTCCAGAAGGGGTCCGTGGATAGAGGATGCCAGTGTCACAGGGCAGAGTTGAAGTCAGATGGAGTGCCGGCTAAGGTACTTCCTTGGATCCTATCGGTTCGCTAGTGAGCAGTCGAGGAAGAGGACTTTGAGCAGGTTTTTCAATTTTGCAAACGAGGGGATCGTTCTGATGTGGGGGTGGATGGAGTTCCAGATTTTGGGCGCGTTACCGGCAAACAACCTGGCCGCGGGTTTTTTGCTTGCGTGTTTTCAGTGGGATGAATAACAGAGTATTGGAGCTCCTGAGTTTCCTGAACTGGCAGGCCCTTTTGAGTTTGTGGCCAGGCATTCCGGTTTGCCTGTGTGAAGGGCTTTGTGCATGAGGCAGGCTGTTCTGAAGCTGGCTCGCAAATCACTTGGGAGCCATTTTAGTTCTCTGGGTGCGGGCGAGATGTGGTCAATTTTCTTAGTTCCGGTGACCATTCTGGCTGTTGCATTAAAAGTTTTTTTGAGGGGGGCGAGGTGGGATTTTGCTGTACTAGTCAGGGCTGCAATCCTGTAATCGAGTCTGGAGAGCACCAGTGCTTGAGAGGCCTGTTGAAGGTCTTTGGGCGGGAGGAAGGGTTTTATTTTGTGCAATAATTTCAAATTGAGGAAGGCACTTTTAGCGAATTTTGTAATGTGTTTGTTCATGTCCAGTTTCGGGTCTAAGATGATAAATAGAGATTTTACCGAATCCGCCAGGGTGAGGTTACCATTGAGGGCATCAATTGCTTTGAGTCATTCTGCAATTTGGGGGTTCTCTTTTTTGTTGGAGATGAGGACTATTTCCGTTTTCTCTTGATTGAGTTTTAGGTTATTACTTGAGAGCCAATGTTGTACCTCTCTGAGCATGGCATTGAGTCTCTGGATGTCATCAATGGAGGTGGTTTCCAGATACAACTGTGTGTCATCAGCATATAGGTGGAAAGGGATGTTGGATTTTCTGAGTAGAGTGGGAAGGGGTCAATGTAAATGTTGAAAAGCTGAGGGGAGAGCACTGACCCTTGTGGAACACCCCTGTTAACGGGGTGGAGGTCAGACTTGAAGTTTTTGATTTTTATTCTTTGTGAGCGGTTATGGCGGAAGGAAGAGAACCAGTGTAGGACCGTCTCTTCAAGACCTGCCCTTTCTTGTAAAACCTTGATGAGAAGTTTGTGATCGACCGTATCGAATGCAGCTGATAGATCCAGGAGGATGAGAAGGCAACATTAGTCCGAGTCGAGTGACTTGTGTAAATCGTGTATGACATTGAGAATTGAGGTTTCAGTGCTGCAGCCATTTCTAAAGCCCGATTGGTGGGGATCTAGAAGGTTGATGTTGTCCAAGTGTTGGGTCAGTTGAGGAAGTACACATCTTTCCAGGATTTTGGACAGAAGAGGTAGGTTCGAGACAGGTCTGAAGTTATTCAAATCCTCAGTGTCTAGGCTGGGCTTTTTCAGCAGTGGCGTGACTTGTCCGACTTTGAGGCAATCTGGTACGACTCCTGATCTCAGTGAGCTATTTATGATCTTGCACCATAGCGGGGCTAGGACGAGCTTCAAGTCCTTGGACAGTTGAAGGGGTAGCTGATCAAGGGCGTGGGATGAGGGTTTAGCTTTGGAGATTAGCTTGACTATCTCTGCTTCCTGAATGGGAATGAAGGAAGACCAGTGTTTTGGGGGATTCTTGGAAGCTCTGTTGTTGGTTACAGGCGACTGGATCTCGGTGGAGGGGATGAGATTGGAGCCAAGGGAGAGATCGATCTAGGCGATTTTGTCATTGAAAAAGATGGCAAATTTGTCACATCATTCTTTGGATGCCTGAAATGAGGCGGCAAGGGGCTTGGAGGTTTGTTTCCTGATGATATTGAAGAGCTCTTTAGGTCTGTTTTTTGCGTTGTCTAGCGCAGAGCAGAATGTTTTTTCTTTCTTAATGTGCTTTTTGTATTTCCTGCGGGCTGATTGGTGTTGATCGAGGTGGAAGACGGTGGGATTGTTCCTCTAGGTTCTTTCTGAGGCTCTTAGTTCTCTGCTTTCTTCGTTGATGTCAGTGGTGAACCAAGATCTGTATGGAATGCTCCTGTCTTTTTTTAGTTTCAGAGGGGCTAGTTGGTCGAGGGTGAGTGTCATATTTGAGTTGTAGAGAGAGGTGAGTTCAGTAGTGGGGAGATGATCAGTGATGTTGGGGAGGAGCAAGCTTATCCTTTCTTCTAGATCAGCTCGAGGGATCTGAGCTGTGTTTCTAATCCATTTGGGGGAGTCCTGCATGGGGTGTTGAGTTAGGACTGATTGGTTGATGTGGTGGTCGGACCAGTCTACAGGAAGGATGTGGTCGATGATGATTGCATTGCTTTGGGCAATATTTGCGTCGAGGGTTGCTCCTCTGTGATGCATTTCTTTTGAGCAGCGTTGGGTCAGATTGTTTTCTGGTAGAAGGTTGTTTAAGGTTTGAATGAACAGGTTTTTTGTTCCATTCCATCTTAGACTGAGGTCACCAAGAATTATGTTGTTTGAGTTTCCGAGTGAGTAATGGGCAATCAGGTCGGAGAGGTGTTCTCCGAATTCAGAGGAGTTGCCTGGGGGGTGGTACGGGAGGTGGCAGAGTGATGGCCTGTTGTCACTTGTCTTGATGTTGACTGTGAGGCATTCAAAGGAGCTATACAGGCAAGAGGCAGTTTCCATCATGGAGATGTTATTCTTATGAATGATTGCTATACCCCTCCTATTTGAACTTTTCTGTCTTTGTTGATCATTATAAATCCAGGAGGCACCAGCATGTCCATGCTAGAGTAAGAGCGATTGTTGAGCCAGGTCTCCGTGATAAATGCTATGTCTATACCATGGGAAAGGATGGCTGGCCCTAGTTCGGTTGCATGTTTAGAGGCTGATCTGCAGTTTAGGAGTATGCAGTTGAAGGGGGCCCTTTCTTGCTCAGATTCTTAGTAGATGGGGCACTAGGTAGAGAAGTTAGATGAGCCCGGGCCTAGGCTCTTTCGGTGGAGGGTGGTCTCTTCCGACTCCCGTAATCACTTGGATCATAGATTTGGGGGAAGGAATCGGAGGGAGAGTCGTAGGTTGAGGCTAGGTCTGCCGCTTTCAGAGAGGACAGTGCGGCTTTTGATCTTCTGGGTCTCTCTAAGTGATTCTCAGTAACCGTTCTTCTAGAGGTCGATGGCCGGGACCTGGGGGGGCACAAGGGGCCCGCTGGGGGGCGGTACCTTGGCAGGCCAGAGTTTTTGGATCGTGTCCAGGTTGGTTAAAGTTTCGTTCAAGCCTGATTTGTCTCTGGGAGGGATCATGGGCAGGAGGAGCACAGGCTCGTATCGTGGATTTGGCTTTGCGTAGCCTGCGGGCGGAGTCGAGTTGTAGGAAGTCTGTGCTTGGGAGTATGACTCATTCCTGGTTGGCTGGTTAGCATGGAAGGGGAGGCGAGGGTGGGAGGGACGTCCGCCAGTGGGGATGGGATCGTTATTCAGAGGTGCAGAGTTGCGGGAGGTGACTCGCGAGGGCGGTGAGGAGGTTCTCGTAGAGGTCGCAAGAAGGGTCTGGCACCTCACCTGACGTGGCAGGCTAATTGGGGGTAAGAGAGGGGTCGGGCTGGATCGAGTAATGTGCAAAGGGGCCTTTTTTAGCGAGAGGAAGAGGGAGTCGAAAACCTCGAGGTTATCATTATTAGCTTGTATCAGGACTGTGCAATTCGAGTAGATGGTTATGGAGATGTTCCCGCTCTGCATCTGGCGGTTAGGGAGAGAGGTTGTCACTTTGCAGCTATGGGATGTGGTGGTAATTTCAGAGATGTGAAGATGTGTGGTAAGGATGGCGTTCCAATTGTCGGGTCTTTCAGTATGGAAGATAAGATCTATTTTTATCTGCCCATTGGAGGAGCAGTGGAAGGTGTCTGCAAATAGTGTTTCGGGGTGCTGTCTGATCAGTCTATGTTTGAAATTTCTCTTCGCTTTACTTGAGAGGTTGGAGGGGAAATTAATCGTGAAGTAGTTCGGCCAGTGAGGTTTCAGGTAATTCGGTGTTCGTGGGGTGGCAACAATTAGCGTGGCCGGTGGCATTTTGTCTGTGTTCAGAGGGAGGCGGATTCCCTATGGGGTGTAATTGAAGTGTTGTCGTGAGGAGGAGAGAGTATTTTCTAGTCAGGTGGGGGGATTGGGATCTTGAGGACTACCCTCCCAGGAGAAAGGATCCAATAGTGAGGGGACGGGCGGGTTAGGGCTTCTCTAGGACCAGGTTTGAGGGTCTGTGCTGGGCTGATATCCTGGGAGGGGGGCCTGTATCGTTAAGGGTGCCCTCTATAAGGTGGTAGGGACACCTCTGCAAAGTTGCATCTGTGGTTCAGAGATTAGGTCCCGGGTGGCCATTTTGGGGACAGGCACCCAGGGGCTGCCTACACTAACATGTGAGTCCACGTTAAGATGTCCAGAGAATCAGAGGGGCATTGGATCAGGACCCTCTTGTGCCCGGTCCCTGCTTTGGCTTGGCGAGGTCTCCACGACTCCACTGAAGCAATCGGGAGAGCTCGGTGTTTCCGCCGAGAGCGGCCATCTTAGGGTCAGGCACTCTGCAAAATAGTCTTCTTACATATTCCCAGTGTAATTTAGAAATAAGTTGTGCATTGATTAGGTATGCTGCTTCAAAGGATACCTTTTAGTGAACTGCAGTAGAGAAAAGATGGTATTGATGATCCTGTGTGCTTAGATTCCAGATGAGTGCATTAACGATCATATGACATGCTTGGGAAGCCTCATGTGACTCACGCGAAGGACTGTGCTTAATTACTCATAAGGTCCCAAAGGCAAGACGTATTGGCTATGCCAAAGCTTGTTAATCTATGGCAGTAAGTAACTGTCTATAATGACAAAATATAAGCATTGATTTTACTGGGGAAGGCTGCTATGGGTCAAATGTGCATGCTTGTGCAAGATGTGACTTAGGGCCCGATATACAAAACCATTTAGTGGTTTCAAACCTTGCAATTCACAAAATCACAAGGTCTGCGACCACTCAATGACTTTTTGCAATGTACTGTACCCACTTTGTTATTCTGTAACACATTATTGGATTGCAAAAGGGGTTTAGAAGGGAGTAACAAATCCTATTTGGAAGGGACATGATTAGGGTGCCTCTTCCAAACAGTAATTCAGTAGGGTAGGTATCAATAGTTTGCAACCGAAATCTAGTAAAATTCATTGACATTTTATTTACTTCCAACATAAGGTGGTAAGTCTTTCGCACAAAGGGAGGGCTTTCTTGAGATTGTAAAACAAGTTTTTGGGGAAGTAGCAAGTGGTACTCAAGACCACTGTCTACCCTCAAACAAAGTTTAAAGAATTTGCTTCTCAAACACAGCCCTGTTTGCTTTAAAGAATATATATAAAAACAATCATAAACATGGTTTACGACCACTTTTGGAGAATGAATGAACATTTTATACATCTGGCCCATGGTACCTAATAGTACCTTGGTGCAAATTAATGCTAGTCGCACACTTTATATATTCATGAGGGATAGTTTAATACACATTAACCTCTGCTGGCATTACTACCAAATTATGTTTGTTACTATCTTTGCATTTGTCCTTGTAATCCGAATCCCAAGCAGGGGACCCTCTATCTGCCTCATTGTACATTTATCTGCTTGAACTGCCAATGTACTTGACGATTCCTATGTACATTTGTAAATGCCAACATACAATAATTATTAAGAATACAGCAAAGATTGACAGCTTCTTACAACATTTAAAAAAGTGTTCTGTAATTAACCGTACAACACGCGCACAAAAACACATGTAAAAGTATTAGTTTCTTGGAAATAAAACATGTATCCTACGTACTTCAGGAGACCGTCATCTGAACCCACATAAAAAAATACATCGCTCACCTCAGGTTGTTTAAATGCAAATTAAACTATATTTTTAATATTCCATTGACAATGTGCTATAAATTGAGGTACTACTCAGGAACCTTGCACTGATTACTCTGTGAATATGTTACTGGTTCACATCTTCACTTAATGAAGGGACTAATCTTCAGCTTTCAACTCTTTGAGCTGCAGAGGTTCATCAGGGAAACTGTTTCATACAGTTGTCGGACAACGGATGTTTATTTAGTAAGGATGACATGTCCCATACTTACATTATTTACTGTGTGCATATCTATTTTCCATAGTCAAAACCACATTGAGCTCGATTCAAAAAGCTTAACTGTGAGTGCCTGTTAAAGAAGTCTATTGACTTTCCGTATTTCTAGATTTAATTTATAAAGCCTTTCCTGTGAGTTGTGTATTATTTTATACCATAGTAAGGACTGTGTTGTTCATGAATGTCCAGTAGCAAATACATGTTTATTTACGGAATAAATAATTGTTAATCCAGTTAGTCGCTAAGCATGGCTAATCTCTATACATTCAGTAGTGATTCATAACTAGGACAAAAGTAAGACACAAATACTCACAGAAAAATATGTGTGAAAACAGAAACTTCTACTTTGGTTTGGCACTATGTACATAGTCTGATAAATCTGTTTTGCTAACATCCGAGGGACCTCTTCCTATGCACCCTTTGTGCTGAGATAGTAAGAAATAACAATATGCATATAGGGAAGTGATTTTGATTTCTCGCAATCACAAATACAGCATTTAATTAATGAAAAGGGGATCTTGAAGGCCTGTAGTGGTCGTCTTTTTGGCGTAATTTATCATTACCTGCACTGTTTCGATGTACATTCTCTACAGAAAACCAATAGCAAAATAGCAATGGTGGCAAGTAAAAGTGACAATTCAACCGCCGCAGAGAGAAGTCTATTGGTGCTAGAGGGCACTTGGAAGAGAACAGAGCTACACAAAAGAAAAAAAGTCAAAGGGATCCGTCACACTCTGATATATTCTGACATTTGACCTCCAGGTCAGAAGACCGAGGAGTTCCTCATCACAATGACATGTGTGGATACTTTCAAATAATTTCCTACATTCAAGAAGTCACCTGATGCTTGACTGGTAAAGAATCTTGTGGTAAGATTGATTCAGTGTAAATGTGTTGCAATACATTTCAGCATGCACGTTATCAAGGTTTGCTTAAAATACATCTTGGCAGAGAATCTGCTGCTAGTGCCACTGTGTCAAGAATGCTGAGTTCAGTGTCTTCTTGTGCAGACCTCAGGTACTGCAGCTTTTCATCCAAATTCAGATGGAGCCCTATATCAATGACCTGTTGTACTGCATCATTTTTACTCCTGACTTCTGATAGACTGCTAGTAATCTGTATTAACACTCTGGAGGTCATTTAGACTTTGGTGGAGTGGGAGCCCCCAAAACATTGTTGACTAGCCTGATCTGCCACGCCCATGGTTTACCCATCTTCTTTAGCTGGGTTTTCAGTGGCAGAGACTCGGCTGACTCCACCAGCGTAAACCTTTGACCTGGTGGGCTATGCACCACTGGGCTGCAAGGACACAGTGAAGGTCACCTCACCTTATTTAGAGCAGGGGGATTGGCAAAAGATTTCATAGGAAATCCATTCATGATTTTTTTGATTGTTTGGATTACACATATACACTCTTGCTTTGGTCTTTGCTTGTGTAAAATAAACAGAAATACTAAGTTGGAAAAACAACATGATGCCCTCTGAGAATTTTCCTGAGCCTACAGTGGAGTCAAGGGTTTGGAGGTTCCAAGGTTGGCTTAGAAATGCTTGTCAGTCAGGCAGGGATCTTTAAATCAGGCATCAGGCAGATGGGCCTCTTTCAGGGGAAAAAAGGATTATAATATTACTAGCAAATGTTTTTTGTTGGTATGTTTGAAATTAGGACATGGCAGTATTACCACGTGATGCTACAACTCTTGGCCTATATCGCGCTTTAGTGAATGATACAGAAAATATCAAACTGCACTTATGGTTAATGATTAATGGCACAAATCTAATCATGTGCTATGATTAATGAGAAATGATGCAAATATATCTGGGTAGTTAATTGTTCTAGGTAATGGTGCAAATATACCTAGCACCCAGGATTTCTGAGCACAAATCTAAAAGAGCATTCAAGGTGAAGTTGTGATGCAATTCTGAACATGCACAAATAATTTTGAGTGATGTGAAAAATGTAAACATGCAGTCATGATTCTGAACAAATATAAACAAACACTTAGGGCCCTATTACAAATTTTTGGTGGAGCGGTGGCCCCACCCGCCCACCAGATTATGGATTCATAGTGGTCTGGCAGGCAGTCTCAAAAGTCCATGCCATACAGGAACTTATGTATATGCCATGACCACGTTATGCCCCTCTGTGTACATGTTATGCCCCCCTGTGTACATGTCATGGCCCCCTGTTATGCCCCCCTGTGTACATGTCATGGCCCCCTGTGTGCATTACTGAGGCACAGGGAACAACCCTGAAAACCCTGGCAGATAGGAAACACGTCATGTGCTTGGCGGGACCGTGGCGGTTCTGCTAAGCATATTGCGGCCTCTGACCGCCACTCCAACTCCAGGGAATGGAAATTCCCTGGCAGAGCCAGTGGTCCAACTGCCCGAGTCATAATCGGGTGGTCGGACTGCTGGTGCGGCGGAGGCTGTATCCGCCACCGCCGCGCCACAAGGAGTCCCAGACTCATAATAGGGCCCTTAGTATTACTGAGTGAATATGCAATACTTAACATGCATCTAGTATTAATAAACAATTGGGTCAATTTGAACGTGCTTCACGGGGACAATTACTGATGTCTGGGGCATTCTTGACATATTAATGCCCACGGCTATGTAATGCACCCTTGGTGTAATGCTTGAAATGGTAAAATGTTGGAAATGATTTTCTTATACATATATATAGTATATATTATTAGCATGATTGTCCCCACTCATGGTGTAATGCAAACGCTGGAATAATTTTGGTAAATAATGGTATTTTTATAACATTGTTACTACTGCTGTCCGAGGCTTCATCTTGTTAGATTGGTGTAACCTGTCTCCACCTATCCATGTGGTCACTTGTTAATCCTTTTATACACTCATAAATTCATCGAAGCATCCATCAATGTACTGAAATATTCATCCATTCATAAACTCACCCAAATACACGCTGTTACTTTCTCTCTCCTACATCTATACCCCCAATCATCTAAGCACTGAATTATTAGTCACGCTTTCACCAATCCACACGATCACACTCACAAACTCGCCATTTACAGAAGAATCTCTTTCGGTTATATCATAGCCTTCAGTCTTCCAATTATGAAATAGCTATTAGCTTGCCAGTACTTGTTAACTCTTTCAGCTGTGTCGTACAGATAGATGCTGCTGTCGCATTGCATGCATATTATAAAAATGCTCAAAATACATTTAATATTCTACAGTTAAATGGATTGAATACTTTCTTACCAGATTTGGAGGGCATTTCTCAATGTGAGCCACAATTGTTTCTTTTGGAAGTCTCACTAGAATATATGGGGCTGTGTTGTAGAGTGCTATGTTATTGCCATCAAACGTGATGATGCTCAGTTCAGATAATACAGAACATAAACCTGTAAAATACAAAAGTTTGCATGAGGTACAGTTTTATTCATTGAACAAACTCATTACCAAGAACGCAAGAAAGTCTAATTATGATTCTAGGGGACACATTCACTCCATGATTTTTGGTAACTTTAAATATTTAGGTCCACATTATAATAGCGGTCGGACAAACCGCAGACAGCCATCTCTGTGGGCAGGAACCATTCAACAATAAATCAGTGGTCCCGCCCACCCAATTGAGATATGACCACTATGCAGGTGGTCGTAAAATGCTTTTTAATACTGTGGCTTGTGCTGCGGCGCAGGAAATGGGTTGCAGCACAAACCGCAGTAGAAAAAGGCACTTTGTGCATTTCCATGGACCATGTGCCAGGCGCCATATGGTGCCTGGCTCACGGTCCATAGATGTGTGGGGGGCACTACATATGGTCCTAGGCCACTTAGCAGTGGCCCATGGGGGACAGGGGCCCTGCTTGGGGCCCCCAAAGTTCCTTTCCGGCTGCCTGTTCATGTCGGTGGAACGGCCATAAACGGGTAGTTGGAAAAGGATATCCTAATCCATATGACGGTGCCTGTGCAGGCACCGCCTCGATTGTAGGGTTAGGAATCCGACCTTATCACTCCGATCTACTGCATCAAAATGCAGTGGTCGGACCAATGCCCTGGATGTTGGGCAGACCGCGCAGACGACCTTTTGGTGGTGGTTCATCTGACATTATAATGCGGACCTTAGTTTAGATGATTAACAGACTTCAAATTGCTGCCAGCCACATGATTGTCTGGATCCTCGCTTCACCTCATAGCATGCTGTGAAACATGGTCAGAACTCAGGTGATCGTAACGTGAGATTGTCTCTGAATTCTTGGAGTTTCCTGAATGGTGCAGAACGCCCAATTTTTTGTATCTTTTTTGATAGCTTCTCACAGCGCGGCTGTGACAAGGTAAAGGAATTGCTAAATTTGAGCTTCAGTACGTTTTTACCAGACCATGCAATTGCCGAGACCGCATGACAGCATTCAGATCTATGTAACCCCACCAGTGTGTTCACTTTTTCTTAAAGGTCCACATTTAACCAAAGTGGTAATCCAGACCACCACACGGCGAGTGTATTTCGTTATTGACGCTTTCTGGTCCTCCAGAGGCTTCCCCGAAGCAAGGCTAGTCTTGACATTGCTTTGGATTGCCTTCCCAGACCTCTTTCAATAAAAACACTTTTCTCTTGGTTTAATCAATATTCTTTAGCAAATAAAAAAAAGCATACATCTTTCAATGATACCTGAACTAATAAACTGAGCATACTTTGTGCATGATTTGACTCTTTTTGAATAATAACTGTTTTGAAAAAGCTTAACGAATGACATACTAACACTCAAAGCTCCATATTACGGGAGGCTTGGTGATTCTGACTCCTTGTGCAAATCTCTGTTTGTGCAGGAATCACAATTACAAGTGAGGCAGAATTTTTCGAATGCAGTAATTACTGGCTGTCATAAAGTATGCGTGATATGTTTACCTGCCAAAATTTAAATGGGGAAAGTTCCAAAATCTGCATTCTATTCCACCAAAACTTGGAATTGGTTATTGGTTATTTTACTAGAGTTGAATTTTAGGAGGTTGGTTAAATATCACACAAATTACCCGGTCACTCATAATGCGTGTATTAGAATCGTCAATCACGGTTAATGAGGGAGAGTCTATTCTAGTTACATAAACATGCCTGGTAATTAGCAGTCATGGCAGTAGCATGATTTGCTCTTGCGTTCTAAGTAGGTTCTGTTGTCATTCACCAAATTTTGTTTTGCTTTTATCCTAATATATTAATGTTTTGTTTTTTCTGATGACACAAGCTTGTTGAAGTAGGTTGCAATTTATGTTATGTAGGGACTACGAAGTCATGTGGTAGCACAATGGCAGATAACCATTACAGAGCACCCGAGAGGCAATATCATCATGCTCAATGTGCCTGGTTTTCTTCTCCCGATTATAGATGACTCAGCGCTTGATCATAAACACTCTTAGGATTATTGCATCTATATATATGAATCCGTGCAGGAATATACATTTTAGGATATTCATTTGATAACTAGGGGTAGTGGGGCCCCCTCTTCATATAAACTGTGTCTGAGTGCCACAAAATTAAACTGTCTAGCACCTGAAAGTAAAAGCTGGGTTCTTTGAGGAACCTTTCGTTGCTGGGTACAAATAGACTGAATTCACTCTGTTACGAAGCATGTGCTCTATCAATAAAAAATAATTTAATTGAATTTTTAAGAAGTCAAATTCTAACAATTGTTCTGAATTTTTGAAGAACTGTACCGTTGGAAAAGCTTGGGGTCAAACTTTTATGCCTGAAGCCTGGTTAAAGGTTAAAATGAGCTATTGTTAAAAAACAAGACCTTTCAAATACACCAGTTATAGTTTAAAAAAACTAACTATAACTTAAGCTCCCATCATGCTCTGGTTATGACCTCACATTTTACATCATTCATGACATGTGTCATAACATCATTGAAAACATCTCTGAATGTATTTAAAAAAAAGTGACCTTGATGGTTGGACTCTTATAAGCTTGTCTCTAAACTTTCAAAAGATAGAAGAATGTGAATGTTTCAGAAGTGAAGAACTTTTGATAGATGATATTGTCTTTGAACTAATATTCCACCAAAGGACTGGTGTAGGGGGTAGTGTAGTAATCTATCTTCCATGTCTATTATTGCGCATGCTCCCATACTGTCATTCCTCTCCTATGGTTACAGAATGTTTATGTTGGAATATTCCCTGTGGACTGTGGTAGTTGTAGCTGCAGCACACGTGGGTATATGGTACTAATGGTCAGTCCTCGTCGCCAATTTGAAGTAACTCCAAACACTTCCAGGTAATAGAAAAGAAGTACTTTATTGACCATTAGTTCCAACAGCTCCCAGGAAACTGCCAAACCAGAGTCCACAGAGAACATTCCAACATAAACATTCTGTAACCATAGGAGAGGAATGACAGTATGGGAGCATGCACAATAATAGATATGGAAGATAGATTACTACAGGTAGGTTACTTGCCGACAGCTGGCTGTTTATCACCATTGAACAATGGATACTTTAGTCAACCTTTACTGTGAAAGGGTGAAGGCTGATCAAGTAGGGTCTTAGGTGCAATGAAGGGGCGGATACAAGAGCTAGCCACAGGCGAGGCACTGTGGCCTACTCCCTCTCTGCATGGCAAAAGGCCACTCTCAGAGGAGTAAGGCTACATGCAGAGGGTTGGGTGGCAGGTCTGGCAATAGGATATAGCTTCCTTCCAACTCCTGTTGTATGTTGTATAGGGTCCAGTGTGGCACCTTTCATTCAAGTATTATATTGCATAGAAATGACAGTAAACACATATTTCCCAGAGACTTGTATCTTCAGGGCTGCAAAATAATAGAAAATCAGTATCACTTGTGTGTACCTACATATGATTATATTCAATGGGAAAAGATAACATCCCTATGCATGTATGATGTCTACATTTTTAGGAATAAAATATTAGTTACGTATTGAATAAATTACCAGAAAGATCTTGAAAATCTCATTATTCTTGGATTTATATACATGGACTTTAGCTACGAGGAAAAACACATTTGAGCTTCCTCACATACTGAAATATCATCAACAGAGGTAGATGTTGAGTGAAGTACAGCAAATCAATAATTTACTTAACTTCCTGATATCTTGGTAGTCGGTATTTATACCACAATACTTTGGGAGCACAATATTTAAAACTCAATATTCCAGTAGTTGCAACACAAAATCCTCCCACAAAACCTCCTGTTATCCTTCCCAGTGAGATACGTATCTGTCCAAATATCTTTGAGAAGTACCAAGTGTTCTCAAAACATAAAATAAGGTTGAAATGTCAGGTTTTTGTGTGCTCTGTCCTTCGATTAGTGGCCTTCTGTCTTGACTGATAGCTGACATACAAGGGAATCATGCTAGTCAGGAGCCTATTGTTTTTTGTAGAGCAGTAATTAAGTGGGCCATTCACAATTCCTAATACCTTTCGGGGCTGGACGGAAGGGTAAATTCATTTAAATATGTATTTATTTAAGTGTTTCTTATGCAGCGCTGTAGCAAGTGGGTACTTCTGGCCATTAATCCCTCTGTATATTTTTACTTTGACTACCCTGTTTTTGGCCTTTTTAATATGAGCCCACTACTACCTGAGTCCCATTCACTGTAAATGCATGATAATTGGACGGAGCGTGTTAACCGCTAGTGTCTGCCTTTTAAGGCAAGGTCACTACTGCACATTTAGGATAAAAGGCTCTGGACTGGGTCCCTATGAGCAAATGTGCAGATTGAGCGTGTGAGACTGCAGTCTGGCACATTCTGCTGTGTACTTGCACACAGAAAATACGTTGCATGGATTGGTGCTAACCTGCGGTAGGTCTTATAATATGTAGGTCTGTAGTGCTTACAGAAGTTTCGATATGGTCACAGTGTGCACACATTATAGGTAAAATGTGTCCTAAAGTACAGTTTTGGGCTTCTTAAACCTAAAGCAAGTTATCAATCTGGAGTAAAACATGCACAACGGGTGTGAATTACAGTCCTTAACATCCCAAACAAACACCTTATGGCACTTTCCCAGGCTCAGCTCATAAGCGGCTTACAGGACTTTGTCTCCCCTTCTAGGTCAAGATATTTAGTCTGCTTCTCAGCAGAGGGGTCATGGGTCTTCCCACTCAAAAGGGCAATTAAGAGTGCTTGATCCAGTTCCTGAGAAAGGAAGGGGTGGGAGCGAAATTTGGGTCTGACAATTAGCTTATCACACTGCACCTGGACTGGGACAGCCCACGCCCACTGGAGTAAAGGAGCAGTGCTATACCACTGAAGCCAACACTGGAGGGACCCATCTTTAAAGTTTTGGTGGGAAGGGATCAGAGAGCTGAGTCGTGAATGCCTAGGAGCTAAGGCTCCCCACCACCCAGCCCGCAGTGCCTAGAGAATCATCATGGTGGGTAGCTGCGCTCTACAAACCTTGACTGATTGATTGATTGACTTGAACATCAAAAGGCTGAAACCGAAGCTTGTATGGGAGCTCTTTTCAAGACAACTTAAAGTCACATATTTGCTTATCCCAGCATGCTTTGTAGGAGGGTTTTTTTTTGTCTGGACCAATGGGGAACAGACTCTAAAAGAATTCTTAACCTGGCTCAATCCTGCTGACACCAACCTTCGCTTTACTGCCCATATCAACTCATTGCAGATTGAGTTTCTAGACATTTTTATCAGACATAACTCTAACATGCTTGAGGTGGACCTATACACAAAGCCTACGGCAAGGAACACCCTCCTTCATTTCTCCAGTTACCATCCGAGGAGCCAGAAGGACAGTATTCCGTTCTCACAGTTCCTCAGGGTAAGACGGAACTGTACTAACTTAAAGGACTATGACACCCAATCAGTTTTAATGAAAAAGAAATTCCTTGAACGAGGCTATCCCCACCGCCTCGTTAGAGAGGCATACAAAAGAGCATGGATTTATGACCGAGATGCTCTACTCAAATCCCAAAAAGAAAAGCAGGAACTAAAATTGGTGTGTATAACTAAGCACTCCATACTAGATGCGACGGTCAGACAAGTCATCAATGCCAATTGGCACCTCTTAAATGTGGATTCGACACAAAATAAGCTAGGAAAACCTATGTTTGCACATCGCCGCAACAAAAATCTAAATGATCTAATAGTTCGATCGCGCTATACTGCACCAACCAATAGTCTCCCATTTATACAAAAATCCATTGATGGGGCCAACCAGGTGAGAGGCACCTCTCGATGTGGTTCATGCCAGTCGTGTGACGGCATTCTCACAGGAGAATCACTTGTCTTCAATCAATTCAATATCCAAGCCAAACTTTGGACATGTAACACACGCAATATAGTATACTTAATCTTATGCCCATGCAATTTGGGCTATGTAGGAGAGACCTCACGAGCAATGAAGACGCGACTAACAGAACATAGGTCGGCCATCAAGAAACACAAACACACAGCCCCACTTGTTAGCCATTTTTCAGAATTCAAACACTCTCCCTCAGATATCAAATGGCGCATTTTGGAGAAAATCCACACCCCTAATAATAATAGTGGTGATAAAATCCAGAAGAAAAAATAAGTTTTCTGGATTTTCTCTTTGGGCACTTTCACCCAGGGACTAAACAATGAATTACCCTGGGAAAACGCCATCACATGAAGCTTCAGTAAGGTCACCTCCCCTGTGCACAAACATAGCCTTTCATAGGCCCCCCCGTCCTTCTCAGTACCCTATAGTCACGATTTTCATTTGCCACCTGTAAAAACAGAGGCCAAATTAAAATGAAATGATCATCCAGATCACCGGCCCATACGAATACAATAAGTGCCTTTAATGTTTGGCTATCTAGGTACATGAGAAAACATAGGCCAAACTAAAATGAAACAATTACCTAGATCATCGACCTATACGTATACTATTTGAATACATATTTCAAAATAGAGTAGTCCCGCCATTTATGCCTTCTATGGTGATGTATTTTTAGTCTTGAAAAATCATCATACGCTTTTGTTCCCGTCTAGGTAGCTAACGCATATACCTTTAAAAGGTGGAACCAGTAGACCCTGCCACGTATTCCAATGAGGGATATATAAAATGAATCATGTCAGCTGTATCAATCCTGTTTGTCTCTAAGAAGTACTAGACGTTACACCACGCCACTCTGGTCAGCCACGCGGTTTCTAATACAGGTAACGGCTGTTTTTCACTTTCCTTTCTACACTAAACTGTAACATTTTGATGTATGAGCCTGTAGCACTGCTCAACATCATTTCTTGTCTTTATTTTTTAGACATCCGGCAATCTAACTCCTTTTTATTGCGACCGGAGAGTCTCAGATTTTACTTTGATTAATCATTCCCTGCTCCGTGAAAAGTAGAAGTCTGTTTCACGTGCGCTTTAAGGTAAACGAGGTTTCATCTTTTGCACGCTTATGAAAGTGAAGCCTGTAACACTGCCCAACACCACCTCTCATCTTTTTTCCTAGATTACTGGTAATTTAACTCTTCTCTATCCAGTACGGAGAGCTTTGAACGTTCAACCGATTTCTGCTGCGCTAAATATAAACAGCTGTTGAATACGCACCTGCAGGTAAAACAATTTATCGTTTTGCTAGTTCATGCCAGCGAGGATATGTGCATTATTTCGGTAGTTAGGAAGGTAGTTCTCATGCTCTTTTATAGAAATATGGACAGATTCAGGCTATTAAAGCAAGCTAATTAGCACTCGTGCAATATGTGTATAAAAATATACATGTTTTTTTAACAGCATACGCACAACAGGCAGAGTTTCAACCCGGCTGAAGTACATTTTCCGACCCTTTATATCGGATATGCGCACGACGATGACAATTGGCTTTTTCAGCTATTTCTGATTCAGGTATACGACAACTGAACGTGCTTGAAAGTAGCTTGCACATATCCCATATATTATAGGGCAACTAATCATACAATATACACTGCAGGATTCTTTCAGAACTTGAAGACGCTTTTATATTCCATTAACCTACCGCGTGATACACTGACGCAGATTTTATCAGCATAAGGAACTACAACGTGGACTAGCTACACCTCGGGCATTTATATTGAAATAGTGAATTTTTACATCACAGTCTTTGTAAAGGGAAAGCTCATCTCTCCCGTTTTTGAACGGAATCTAAAATGCCGAATATCGAATTATTTTTTCCATATAAGTTCAAGAAACAGCACGCACATTTCTTGATATGATAACTTAATCAACTAGCTTTTGATTTATAACAACCTTTGAATTTACAGATAAAGAAGTCTTGTTTTCAGATCTTGACCGGACTCACATCAATTATTCTTTTCTCCGGTTTTTGAAAGTATAATATATGGTAAGCATTGACATTTTACACCTTTGGTTAGCTAAATAACAACCCTAATAACCACAGCATCTCCCATATATAGGTAAATAAAAACTTTGTTATTTGGCCTTTAGCATTCTCAGGGTAGATATTTAAAGTACAACCAAATAGGTAAGAACATATTTCTTGATTAACTGAATAAATATGTAAGCAAATTATTACTTAGAGATACACCAGCTTTTTAAGCCCTTTTCTGTCCAGTACCTATGCACTAATTTCATTCTTTCTTTTGGCCTTTGAGATTCTTCTGCTTTTCATCATGTTTCTATATGAAAATATGGTAACTGTCTGTTTTAATTGCATCTTGTCCTGTCAATAGTTTCACTACGATAACGAATATAGAATGAACTGTCTGTTTTAATTGTTTCTTGACTTGTTAATAGCTTCTCTATGATAACGAATATAGAATGAACTGATGTTATGCGGTATATCATGTTATTGTATCAAATTACTGGCCTTTATGTTCAAGCATAATGCATTGACTATTGTGCACTGCCGAGCACAGAGGCATTTGAAAAAAAAATATTGTTTATCTATTTCTATCAACAAGATGGTAGTGTCCTGAAGAAGACACTTTCAACTTGTCGAAACGCGTAGACGGAAACCATCTCCCTACTGTACTGTACAACTGTATAAAAAAATAACTTGCATCTGTTGTATATCCACTGAAATGAATTTTTTACAGTTTTTTAATCAGTAATTATGTCAATGATTTACTTCATGACACCTTTTATCAAATTTATTAAATTGTACTTTCTGTGCTAACTTAGTGCTTTACTATTTATTATTTATTTTGTCACTTTGAACTTTGCCAGTGTTTGTGTGTTGCCTGGGTGTATTACTTTCCACAAATTACTTGCCCTGACCCAGGAACGTTATCCTCATCAGGGGGTCCTTGTTGTCTACATATTGTAGGAGGGTTGGGACATGGGTTGAGTGATGATGTGGCATTCTAGTGTGGGACAGGAATGCCTGGCTCCCAGAGCTTTACACCCACACTTAAAAGCCCCTCCCCAACCGAGAGGCAGCTGAAAAGACTGGACCTGGGAGAAACGATGGTAAAAGGATGCCCAGCTGGTAGGAGAAGCCATCAGATACCATGTACAAATGTACTGGAGAACTTTGACTCAACACTACTCCCAGAACTAGGATGGGTGTCTGTGGGTGAGTGGTACTGGCCCACTTATACACATGTGGAACAGGAATGGACCTGCAGGAGGGAACCTGGATGGTTCCTCTAGGACTTGTGTGGACTGGTCCTGGACATCGCTGACTTACAGTTGCCTTTCAAGAAGCCAGGGAGCTCTGTGGATGGGGGGAGTGTGTTTTGCTGACAGTTTGCAATGGGGTTGCACAAGATACCCCACCAGCAGGAGAAAAGCATAAGGAGGCCGCCAGAGGACAGATCTGTCACAGGGACGGGGAAACTCAAGCTCTGCACAAAATGCACCATCTTCAAGGCCAGGAGGCCAGAAAAAAACTCCTCCTGGTATCTAGGATCAATAAGACTGGGGAAATGGGCCTGGGAAGTTTGGTACTCATGGGAAGCAAAAACAAAAGAAAATGGGTGCATATGACTCTGCTGCTAACTATCAGACCAGGGCCCAGAGGTAGCTGCATTTTTATTTATTTATTTTCTGTCTGGTGTTCGTGAGCATAGGGCCCTCTCTACAAGCTTAGGTTCACCCTCAGGCCCCATTTCCCCACGGTCAGCATATGATTAATGGGGCTGTGGGACCCAACTACATAGGAGAGAAAAAGGGGCACCGTTGCACACATCTCACTTGCTGGTCTGCTGCTCCCCATGCCAGTGACTGGGGTAACAGTGCGCACACCACAGAGGTGCACACTGCCCGCACAGAGATGGCACCGGAACTGAAGGTACCGGCTACCATGCTGGCACTTCCGCAGTGTTGCCAGGCAGGGTAACTGCCGTGGCAGATGGAAGTGGACTCCCTGTACTGCCTGCAACATTTGCAGCACCCTTGTGACCAGTAGGCATGGGCAACTGAGATTTAAAAATATAAAAAGAGAGAGGAGGACACACTGTTCAAGGCCACACGGTAAAGGGATGTGGCCTAACAACCAAATCTGCCAACTTTGTAACTGGGGAACCAGGTTTGAGTCCTGCATTGGCTCAACATCCTGTGATTATGGGTAAATCACTTAAACTATTCATGCATAACACCCCTTTCTGACGCATACAACTCCAAATTTAAGAGGTGCTTAACTTTGAAAAATGTTATGCTTATCTCCAATTTATGTAGGGCGCTGAATCAGGGTTTCCTCTGCTTGCTTCTCATGGGTCAGAGGCAATACCCAAATGGGATGAGTGTTTACAAAAATACTTGAGATCCATGTATTTTGCACTATTATATACGCTCCCAAGATGAATGGTAGTGCTAGTGTTCATCACAGCTCGGGGGCATTCAGTAGTGACTCAACACACATACCACTTGTGTTTTTCAAAAAATGATTAATGTTTAATGTGAATCCTATGCCATTTATGTTGTTTGTTTTCACTATATACGAAATAATTGAGGTATAATATTGCCACTGACTCAATGTGTGACTGGTGATTCACATATTTTGCTACTACCAAAGCTTGGCACCAAGTCATAAGTATAGTGTAGGTTTCTGAGATAGGTCTGAAGAATCGCCAATTGAACCTTGTGACAAACTAAGGCGAGAAACATGTTGACCTAATGTTTTAAATCACTAAATATCCACATTGCTATCCAGGTTCATTATTTCCTAAATTAGCAAAGCAGTTTTCAATTAGGCTAGTGATCGCTATCATTAAAAATATTTCTGACACTGAGTATCACTACACCTATTTTAAATCACCTGTTACACCACCCTCCACATAACATCATTGCCCACACACCCTCACTTCACCTGATGGCAATTATGAAAAGATCTCCGGCAAAGAGCCCCCTAGTGGGTGTTCTTCGGGCAATGCAGTGCTGGCTCAAAGAGGAGCTAGCCCAATGATAAAGCATGACACCCTTTTGGGTGAGTGAGGGCCTGTGCGCCTAATGAGCACATTCCTGTTCCTGAAATGGTAATCTTGCCTATCATATCTTTAGGAACTGCACATCCTTATATCTGTACTGTACATGTTTGGGAGGATATGTGCTGGACCTGATCAACGACCGGTTCTCACTATATAAGAGCAGAATTGCTTGAAGTCATATTTTGAGTAGTGTATGTTGGATTTTTGTCCTTTTGGTCTTGTTTTGTTTAGATAAAGGTAATTTATTTTCTAAACTGGTGTGGTGTCGAGTGGTAGTGTTTTGAAAGTGCTACTCTGTGTGTTTTATACAAACGCTTTACGCATTACATCAGAGATATGCCTGTCTTACGAGCTGGGGGCAAAATGGCCGCTAATTGACAGCTGTGAGAGGTCGCAGATCTCTCTCCCCCTCCTATGTTCTTATTGTATCATAAATGATGCTGGTGGTCCCTTTTCCGACATATTATCGTTTGGCTGCTTGGGCGCAGGATTTTTATCTGTTGTGGTGGTTTCCTCAGGTAGCGACATCTTTTGCACAATACAAATCTGTTCGCCTGTCTGGGCTGCTACAGTGGCTGAGAGTTAAGTGCAACATAGCACCGAGGGGACCCAAGCAGCCGAAGGAGCAGAATGGCCAGAAAGACCAGAAGGAGAATGGCGGAATTAAAGAAATGCCGAAAGATGTGACAGTCCTGGCTTTGACTCAGCTTGGTATGGAACAGCCGCGCAGGGTAATCGCCAAAAAACCCGATGAGCCACGAGGTAATGGCGGCGGTTGGACCGCTGTGACCGGCAGTAGTAAACATTCGACTGGAGCAATCTGAAAATCTGCAGCGGCTAAAGTTGGAATAGATGCAGACAAATCTAAAGAACCCAAAGAAATTATATTTCGGCAGCCTACCTTGATCAAGTCTTTTTCCGCAAGGCCGGCAGGGACGGTGGAAGTTGGGACTGGAGCTGTGGGGCTCGACACCGCCGAAAGTTTGGTTCCTGAGCAAAGAGCGGATACAATGTTGCAGGTTCTTCCTGCCGACAGTCAAAGGGAGCTGAGCGCCAGGCTTACAGGACTAACAGCCAGTGTTCAGGACACGCGGTTTACGGAGGTAGGCAATCCGGCTTGCGGGGCCACAAACTTGATTACGAATGAGGTGATGAAGGAGGTTGGGTGTGTTAGGTCCGAGATTGTTGGGGGAGTGGCCGGGGGGGAGAGGCTCCAGCGAGTGGTAACGTGAGCAGCCATGTAATAACCCCCCAACAACCTCTTCAGCACCTGTTGATGTGGTGGGTGACTGCAAGGCAGGCACATGGGCTCACCCAGGATAAGGGAAAATTAGGCTCACCTGATGGGGATTGCTTCTTTTCCCTTAACGATGACTCTGAATCCCTCCTCTCCAGCTAAGGAAGTCTATCCAGTGGCTCAGACTCAGATTCAGTTGTGAGTTCGTCGGTACAGAAGGCACCTGCTGCTCATACGGGTTTTCAACAGAAGAAAAGGGCTAAATCAAAATCTAAACTCCCAGTTAGTCCACCAAATACTGGCACCAACAGGAAACTTCTTTGGGACTATTCTGCCACGTCACAGCTATATCAGGATGGTGGTGGAACTGATGCGCAGACGGGGCAGAACAACTTAAGCAGTCCAACTCAGGCTTCTTCATTCGATTTCCTCTACAGTACCCTGAAGCAAATGCAGCGAGAAGCCAGGACAGAGAGTCGGAGAGCAAGGCAGGCAACCAAGAAGATACAGGGCTCTATGAGAAAAATGAACAAACTATGCAAAGACATGTCAGATAGGGTTTCCCGTGTCGAGGAAAGAACGGGAAGACTGGAAGACGATGTTAGTAGGTGGCAGTCATTCAAGGAGGCACAGGAGAAGGCGGTCGGGATGTTCAATGGAAATTGGAGGATTTTAAGAACCGGAAAAACATAAGGCTTTTGGGGGTTGCTGAGGGGGTTGTAGGCAAGGACGTCAGGTTGTTTGTTATTAACTTGTTGAAGGGGGCCTTTCCCGAGATGGCATCCTGGAGCTGGGAGAACGAGGTGCAGAGGGCTCACCAGTTTCCTTTGACTCAAAGGAAACTTTATGGGGTGTCTCAGGCTGAAAGAACCCGGGCAATCCTTGTCTGTGTTGGTAATTTTCTCCTTAGGCAGGAAATTATGGACAAGGCAAAGCCGGAGGCTAGGCGTACATTTGATGAGGTTACATTCTTTGCCCGCCCGGACTTCTGCCAAGCCGCCGTGGAAAGAAGATGAAGGCTAAGGCCGTTGATCGCTCCTTTTCAGAGCCTTGGGTGTGAGGCCTACTTACTCTATCCAGCACGGCTTACGATTATAGCTAAAGGGCAAGTCAGAATGTTCTTTTCTGAAATCAAGGCCCAACAGCCTTTGGCAGAATTGAAGGAGCAGAAGAGGGATACGGGGGGACCTTTTCTGGGTTTTGGTTCAGCTACAGGGGATTTTTCTCTTTAGATACTTCAGGATTTATGTGGTATAAAGGGACACAAAGGGTGGAAGCAGTAGGAGGAGGGTGCGACTTGGTGCTGTCTAAGCTGTCACACATAGGTCATGAGTGACCTATTTGCCTGTAAGGGAGGTAGGGGGGCCGGGGGGAGGGGTTGTAGTTTTAGCCCGGGGGTGGGGGAGGGGCGGGGGTCCACATGGTATAGCACAGTACGACATCTGAGATGGTTGGGTAGTCATATGAGGTTTATTTATTTATTTATTTAGGCGATTTGTTAAGCGCTCAATTACCCGTGGGTGTCTCGGCGCTGAGTGAGAGGACTGGTCCATGAGGAGTTATTGCGTGAACAGCCAGGATTTTATCTGTCTGCGGAAAAAGAGAAGAGATGGGGAGGCTTTGATATGAGGTGGAAGACTGTTCCATAGTTTAGTAGTGGTAACTATGAAGGATCTGTCTCCCCAGGAGACTTTCTTTGTCCTGGGAACCTGCATGAGTCCAGCAGTTGAGGATCGTAGGGATCTAGCAGGTTTGTAAGGACAGAAGGAATCTTTCAAATACGCTGGACCTTGATCATGAATTGCCTTGTAGGCAATACAGAGAGCCTTAAACTTAGTTCTTTTCTTTACAGGTAGCCAATGGAGTTCTCGGAGTGTCCCAGAAATGGAGGCATACTTAGGACATCCGGTAATCAATCTGGCCGCAGCGTTCTGCACCAGTTGTAATTTCTTTAGGACACCTTCTTGAGCATTGACTAGCAGACCATTGCAATAGTCAATGCGGGCCATGATGAGTGCGCTGATCAGAGTTTTTGTCATGTTCATGGGAAGATAGGGTAGAAGTTTTTTTATCATTCTTAAGGTATAGAATGAGGAGGATACTACCGCATTGACATGGTGCATGAAGGTGAGTTTGGTGTCCAGTATAACTCCGAGATTTCTTGCTTTGGGGGAGGGGGTGGTCCTAAGGCATCAGGCCACCATGTGTGAGACCAAGCAGGGGAGAGATTGCCAAACAGCATCACCTCCGTTTTATCGGAGTTTAATTTCAGGCAGTTTCTGGCCATCCAATTACTTATTGCCAACATTCCCAGATTAAAGTTGGAGGCCACTTCATCTCCATTTTTGTTTATGGCTAAGACAATCTGGGTGTCGTCGGCGTAGGATGTAACCGCCAGGTGATGGATTTTTATGGTCCTCGCTAAGTCTGATACATAGATGTTGAATAATGTAGGACTTAGCGAGGATCCCTGGGGAACACCACAAGGAAGAGTGAACGGAGGTGAGTTGAACTTACCGAATGCAACGGATTGAACTCGATCAGTGAGGAATGAGGCAATGAGGTCCTTAGCTGCACCCGTGATGCCTGCCGTTTCGACACGGTCGATCAAGGTGGAGTGATCGACCGTGTCGAAGGCCGCAGACAGATCCAGTAGGATGAGCACTGCTGATCCTCCATTATCCAGCGACTTCCTAATTTCCTCTGTGGCTTTAATAAGAGGTGTAGCAACAAAGGGGTAAGAAGGTTCCTAGAAGGGATGAGGAATTTGTGCATTGATTTATTTGTTAGTTGGATGGGACAGGTATTCAATGTGTTTTAATGAGTGTACAGATTGCTTCTATTTATGTGTGCGGGTTGAATGATCGTTTGAAAAGGCAACGTGACGTGGCCATCCTGAGATCAAGGAGACTCGATTTTGTTTGTCTACAGGAGATGCATGTAGAAGGGACAAGGGGCTACTTATTGTTGCAACTTACTTGCTCATTCAAAAATGGGGGCTACGACTAGAGGGGTTGCTATACTGTCTAAAAGAAATGATGTTAAAGTCAAAAGAAAAAAGGAAGATCAATGGGTAGATGGGTCCTTTGGGAATGCATAATTAATGATGAAGTAGTCACTATAGGATCGGTATATGGATCCACTGAGCATGATCCGGACATTTTTGAGCTTTTAGATCTAGAGCGAGCCTCTTGGCCTGAGCCGGTCATCTGGTGCGGAGATTTTAATATAAACGGGGTAGGGGGGCTAGGTACGGAACCGGGACATCGCTATGTAGGTCGCAAAAAAACCATGTTGAGCAATAGTCAATCTGGCTCATCATAACTCCTTAATGGACGTGTGGGCGCATTTTAACCCTTCTGATGACTCTTTCACTTACTATTCTGCTCCACACAGGGTCTGTGTTAGATTGGCCTACTTTTTTATCTTAAATTCTTTGTTGTCAAGGAGTCATATTGTGAAACTCCCTCGAATTATCTCCGACCATAATCCGCTGGTGTTAACATTAAAACTTACAGGAGCAGTTAGGCGGGAGCGGATATGGACTTTCGAAAGAGGATTACTTAAGGATGAAAGCTATCTTAAACATATGAACGATTGGATAGCAACTTATTGGGAGATTAACAGAGGCAGTACTTCTCCAGGGGTAATTTTGGATGCTTTTAAGGTGGGCATCCGTGGGGAGACGCTAAGCTTTAGCCTATACAAACAAAAGCAGGAGGAGGTTAGAGCAAATAAATTGGCTGCAACAGTCTCTGACGCAGAGGAGGAATTGAACTTAGCAATCCTCTCCAGGGCTTCTGTGGACCAGGCGCTCCTAAATGTTGTATGTGCTAAAGTGGAGGCAAACGAAAGCATCGCTATCAAGGTGGCTGCTACCTACTCAACAAAAAAAAGAGCAATGCCATGAGCTCAGCGAGCACGTGGGGCATATACTGGCGATCCATACAAGGCAGAAAGCGACCTCAGGAGAAATTAAAGAGATCACGGATGGTAATGGAGGTACGGTTGTCGACCACCAGGGGATCCGGGAGGTATTTAGACAGTTTTACGCCAGATATATAGTGAGGATCAGCCAAGGGACCTTATAGACATCCAAGGGTATCTCAGGGATATCTCTGCCTCTCTACTTTCTGAAGGGGATAGGGATGCACTTGACGCACCCCTGACCTCTGAAGAGATTTTTGCAGCACTGAATAGTCTTCCATCGGTTAAAGCTGCGGGACCTGATCAGAACCTCATTGAATTTTATAAAGCGTTTCAAGAAGTAATTTGTGCTGATCTGGTAGATACAATACTGCAGGCTCAATCAAGAAATTCCGTACCAACTTCTAGGGCAGGCACTGATATAGTGGTAATACTGAAAAAAGGCAAATCACTTCTAGAACCAGGTCTTATAGACCCATAACCCTTATAAACTCGGATGTTAAAAAAAATTCTAAGGCATTGGATCTTAGGCTCTGTAAGATTATAGGGCAATTGGTTAGTCCTACTCAACATGGTTTTATTCCAGGGAGGGACACCACACAGCATGTTTGTAAGGTCATCACCCTCTTCAACGCCATGAAAGTCTCAGGAGATCCTATGGGGGTCATGCTTCTGGATGCAGAAAAAGCATTTGATCGGGTCTCCTGGGACTATCTTTGGATGGCCCTAGGCTGGTGTGGTATTGGGGAGGGATTTATTAAGGCTATCCAGGCCCTTTACCAATATTCTACAGCCCGACTTAGAATTAATGGAGGGTACATGACGTCCTTGCAGATCAAGCGTGGCACTCGTCAAGGGTGCCCGTGCTCGCCGCTGTTATTTGCTGTATATATCGACCCGTTTATCCGCAAATTGGAAGCAAATGATAAGATCCCCCCGATAAGGGCCCAAGGCCAAGTTTTTAAAACCCTGCTATACGCGGAGGACGTGGCCATAGCGACTCCCTTTCCTACTCGTGCTATACTTGAGGTGGATGCAGAAGCAGAGGTATTTGGTCAGGTTTCAGGTTATGCGTTAAATGGTCCTAAGACCCAGAATATTAAGAATAGCGGAGTCGTATTTAATGATGTACGAGTCGTTGATTCTGCTGTTTACTTGGGGATTAGTATCTTGGCAGATCAAGATAAGGTTGTTGATAGAAATATTGAACCCATAATCGCTAGAGCCAAAAAAGACCTGGACAGAATGCACAACATCCACCTTTCTTTAGTAGGGCGCTTCAATGTTGTAAAAATGATTATTTTGCCCAGGTTTCTCTATCTATTCAGGGCAATACCACTGATATTTGAGGTTAAATGGTTCTTGGCGTTGGAGCACCTAATTAATAGATTTATCTGGGTGCACGGGAAGACTAGGGGGCCCTCCGTTTCATGTCTCTTCCTAGGGTCAGGGGAGGTTGGGCGGTTCCTGATTTTAAGATGTACTACTGGGCAGCAGCCCTCCAGTATATATGTGTGGGCTGCTTGGGGGGGACGCGTCAGATCCACATGTTAAGCAAGGCTCTACAGATATACACGCTATACTTATTGGTGAGGAGGCAGAGAATTGTTTTCTTAAAGATACTGATCCCAGTTATTTTAAAAGAACCAGATTTAAGACACTGATGGCAGCCTACAAAACCTGGGCATCATTCTGTAAAAATTATGGGCTTGGCAGTTTTAACGCATATACTTGGATGGATAGGAATGTTTCTCTCCCCGGGGAAATATTCGCAGATGCCGTCATGGCTGAATGGGGACGACGGGAAATCCGGAAATTGGGTGACCTGATGGGGTCTAATGGAGTTCTTCAGTTCTCTGATATACAGAGCGTTTACGGTATTGATAAAAAATAATTTTTTTAAGTATTTACAGGTCAGGAGCTATTTAGCAAACAAGCTGGGAGGCTCCGCTGGCTTTGATGAAAATAAAATTTTGGATATTATTGAGGCTGGTGCAGTGTTTTATTCGGAGCTTTCTGCTTCGAAGGGTGATGATCTGGAAAAATATGGGAAAAAGTGGGCAGACAAGCTCGGGGTAGAACAGGATTGTTTCCAAGATTCTCTTGAGTTGGGACAGACTGTACTTTGTTCTGCAGGGCTACAGCCCTGGCAATACAAAACAATTTATTCTTTGTATCACACACCTGCAAGGATAGCTCAGTGGGGGAGGACCGTAGGTATTATGTGTCCCCAGTGTGACAGTTTAGATGCAGATATAATTCACATTTGTGCCTCCTGTCCACAGCTTCAGTCATTACATAGAGCTATTGAATCTTTTCTGGATAAAACTTTAGGAATCAGCGTTTCTCTTACACCAGCTTGGATTATTCTTGGGGAAAGCAGGGTTGATGAGCAATGCCTGTTACATTATTTCTTATTTATGGCCATGTCGGTTTTACGAATGTGTTATGCAACAGTATGGTTAGATAAAGCAGTTCCAACCTTTCAACAGTGGTTGGCTAGGCTGCTCTCTGTGTATAATTTAGAGAAAGGAATTTATGCAAGGAAGGCTAATAAGGGTAGAATTCTTGGGAAACGTATCTGGGAACCTCTAGCGAGTTGGAAGGAGAAAGTGTAATATCTTGATTCATGTGAATTCCTTCTTATTAGTTCATTGATTATTTTGTTCATCTCAGATGAGAGTTTGTTCTATGTGTAAATAATTCGAATTGTTGCTGTGCGAAAAAGGACAACCCAATAAAGATAATAAAAAAACAAAAAGAGATACGCCTGTCTGCTCGTGCCAAGCTACCAAGTAAGTAAGTAGGGGTTATATAGGTGTGTAAGTCCCTCATCCTGACTAAAAGAAAGGGTTCCTACTTGGACACGGTGCATACCTCTGTCACCTAGACACCCCCATTTCTAACAGTTAGCTTTTGGAAACTTACCAAGTTTCTTCTTTCCCCTGATACCTTGAGGGCAGTGTAAAGATGGGTTGGCTGTTGAAGTGGTATAGCTATATAAATAATGGATGGTAACTTGAATTTAATATCGGCTACCAACAGTACCCCATATAAATCTTTAAGCACTGGAGAAAGGCTGACATATTCTCTTCTACCTGAACCAACTTGGCCGACTCACAAGGAACACCTTTGATAGGGATTAGCGATGAGGCTGAGATACTCATGAAAAGAACATCTCCAAAGTTAATTCTGTTGCCTGCTAAAGCCCGGACCATGATGGTGAAGTTATTTGGAAGAAGAAAGTACTATATTTTATTAAGGGAATGCTATACAGAAATGTCTTTGGATGCAACTTTTCAATATGAGTAGCCATAGAAATGTAAGAATGTAACCGAAGCCATCGGGATTTGACCTCTTTGTAAAAGAAGGTGTGAATCTCACTGTGAATTTCTAATATCAATTCTCTTTTTAAATTTAGATCTTGAGGGCGATGGAGCAAGATAAATTCAGTTTTTTCAGGATTAGGCTTTTGTCGATGTACTGATTTACCGATCTGGAGCATTGTTAAACAGTTGTCAGTGTGATAATATATTTGGTGGATGAGAGCTTCAGATACATTTGTGTGTCAACCGCATACTGGTGGATTTACTTACCTCGATGTCCATCAAAAATCGAAGTGGTTGAACATATAAATTGAACAATATAGGAGTCAATGTCGAACCTGAGGTACACCACAAGCTCCTTGTGTCAGCTTTGACAAATAACAGGCTTACTGCCCCACATGTTTAAAGTTGGTAAGGAACAATGAGAACCAGTGCAATACTTCGCCATCTATACCCACGCATCACTTCAGGACTTCAATGATATTATTGTGTGAAACCGGATGTATGACGTTACAACGCATACTTTTACCACGCATACCTTTACAACGCGGTTTTTACCACGCATACCATTACAACGCATAGCGCTTAGAGGTGCTGGATAGTGGTAAGTATAATTTTCTATTCCAACTCCATTCCCCGTGGACACTAGGGAAGGTGTTGGATAGAAAATTAAACTTATTACCTATCCTAGAGCGCTCCCAGCGCAATGCGTTGTAATGGTATGCGTGGTAATGCCTGCGTTGTAATGGTAATGCATTGTAAAAATTTCGTTGTAAACGTTACATACCTGTGAAACCATATGAAGGCCTGTAGACAGGTCTAGTAGAATAAGAAGACAGTCAGCATTATCTAGTATGCAATGAATGTCATTCATTTAATGCATCTGAGTTTGTACTGCCCCACTTTGGAACCCTGACTGATAAGGTGCTATGAAGTTATTAATCTCAGGGTAATCAATGATTTGAATGGCTACTGATTTTTCTAAACCTTTATTCAGATAGGGCAAGTTTGTCACAGGGCAATAGCCAATAATATTAAAATCATCCTGAGGCTTTTTCAGAAAATTTTAAGAGCAACAGGGAATACTCCTTTTTTAGGGGCACATTTATTAAGCTGTGCTACGTTCCTTAATAACTTAACATTACTTTTGAAAAAAACTGCAGGAATAGTATCTCCCTGTTAGTAGGATAGTTTGTTTTGTGATGTTGGTGGATGGATTATGTGGCTGTGGCCAAATTGACCAGATTGAAACATCCATTATGACATTGTGGATCTTAAATTGAAAGAAACTGGCCTTAATGGCGATCACTTTCTGCTTGTAAAGCTTTCTTTAATCTTTTAAGGTGGAGAGTGCTTAAGGGGACCTTGATTTTCTGCTCAACCTTTTCAGTTTCCTGAATTTTCTTCTCATGCTAAGTAGTTTGTCAGAAATCCATGGGTTTCTGCTACTTCTAATAGACTTATAGGACAGAGTTATCAAAGGATTGCATTGCCCTTGGGGTCACGCAAGGTGATGCAAGGGCAATGCAGTCCTTAAGTCAGATTTACCAATCCACGCAAAGCCACCTTGTGTGGCCCTGCGTGGCTTGGTACATCTGGAGTAACCCAAGGCAGTGCAAGTCACTACCTTGCGTTACTCTGATCTGGAATACGTTACATGGGTGAAGAGTGGTTGTTCCCACGTATCCAACCATGCTTTTTGTTGCATTCCTAGATTTACCATGAGTAATCTGGGAATGCATCAAAATTGTACGCCTTCTGGATAGAGGCACAATGAGGAGAAATAGCTTTATTTCACATTGTTGTTTTTGCAGAATGCAGTACACTTAGAAAGAGAAAGAGGCTTCCGCAGGAAGATATCCATTCCTGCACAAAACAATCCAGTCAACAACGCCGGCACCCTCGCACCATGGCTCAAGGGTGCCTGTGTTGATGCTAGGTAGCACATAGTGCGACACCAAAATGAGAAAGCAGAAATGTGGCATATATTGGTAAGTACAGTGCATTTCTGCCCTCTCCATTTAAAGCAGTGCGGTAAGTTGTCTTTCTGCGTTACACTCTGACAAATATTGATAAGTCTGGTCCTTGAGTATTTTGGCAAACACAATCGTGTTTGCTAAAATAGTCAAGGACCAGAATTATCAATATTTTCTGCCTTTGGAATAGTTCTGTTGTAGCTGTCAAATGATTCATGCCTATCTATAGATGCATTTGAGTGCCATCCACTACTCGCGATCAGAAACACATTTTTAGTGCCTTGGACAGCGGAAAAAAGAGTGTATGAGAAAACGAACGAAGTAAAAGTGATCAATCCACTTCACTTAAGCTTAAACAGTCGACTGAGTGTGCTTGTGAATTCCTAGATTGATGATTCTCCCTTTACGATGGGTTAGGGATTTGGAGACTTAAAGGAGGTTTTGTTGAGAGAGTATCTTTTAAGGCTTGATCATAGCTATCTGATTAATGACACCGGTTAATTTTAAAATCTATTTTGGCTTGTTAATAACTGTTGTTTGCTTACAAAAAAGGAAAATAATGAAAGTTTTGAGGGGGATATATTAAACGAAAGGAGGAGGATGTGTTTTGAGAAATTATCCAGGCAATTGAGAGAACTTCAAAGAACTCAAATGTTGACACTCTAACTTGTCATTGAAAATTAGTGTCAATCCTCTCTGTTCTCATTATGCTGTTGTAGCCAAGGGAAACTAGGAGGTCTCTAGGATGGGCTGCGACTGAGAACTGAAGCAAGTTTCAGTTAGGAAGACTAAATCAAAAGTTAAGGTTGACATAGTGTCTGCAGCAGAGGTGTGGTGTGCATTAGCAGAGCAGCAGTTGTTTAAGCACACTTTTAGGGTGTGTTTAGTGATAAGCATAGTTAGATGGTATTATATATTTTTTTACACGTTGTTGAAGTATTTGAAGTTGGCATGATCCCTGCATATCTCAATAGGTCTGATCTCACCTCCGATAGTGGGTATGGCAGAGCTGGCTAAACACATTAGGGAGAAAGATGGTTATTGTAAGAGACTTGTAGTGCAGAATAGAGCGAGGGGGTCATTTGACTCAAAAAATAGATTGGCTATCCAGTGAAATTAGCCAGTATGTGCGTTCACAACTGGAATACAAAATAAATTAGATTCATTGGAAAAAGGGCTATTGAAAAAGAGAGGGTTGAAATTCGAAATGTAGCCACTGGGTGGCAGCAGCATACAGTGAGTGATACTGTTGTAAAATGCTTGGAATAAGTAGGCAACATTGATCACTGATGATTTTCATTTAACCTCGTTTATTTGAAGTCTGTTCCAGAACAGGTGTAAAAGGTCCGGTCCCTGCGAAACATTAATTTGGAATAATAGCATGCATCTAATTTGACTGCTGCATTTAAGGGAAAAAAGGAGTGTGCAGGACCTCGCGTTCTAGGTGGCAGTTGAGACAATGGCAGCTGCAGAACTGTTAACTCAAACGGTGCCATGTATCACATGATAATAGCTCCCTTCACACGGTCACCCGTAAGGAACCAATATCACACGCTGGCAGGGGAGGCAAGCCAGAAACACCGCAGCGTGGATTTCCTCCTCTTTCGAGGTTATTATGAACACACGTCAAGACATCGTCACCGGCCTCTGCAAGACGTATAATATTATGAGGAGGGTTTGGTAGAGGAGAAGGGGCAAAAACACATCTTCTGTACATCTTGGTGCCAGGCCACGCCCCTCCTAACACTGAAAAAAAAAGTTTTATTTGGCAGGTCTGCAGTAGCAGGTGATGCAATTTGAAATTTAGTTTGCGTTTCCGATCTGCAAGCAATCCAGGGCCTAACTCACTTAACGCCTGGAAATCCTGTGCTGAGTAGGAAAAACAGCTACGAATTAATGTAATAAAAGGGCAGTAAGCAGCCCATACAGCAGTAGTGGCCACCTGGTCTCAGAACTGGATTAAGAGAGACAGTAGATTAACAATATTGCTCGAGAACATTGTTGTGACATTTGATTTCTACTAAAAATTAATGTTCACCAAAATGTAGTTTGTTAATATTCAGTAATAAATAAATAACAGTAGAATGTGTTCAAGTGGAAAGGAAACTTAAATAATGCAATAGACAAGAGAGAAAACGATTCCTATCACTACAAAGCATGCATTATAGAAAAAAACAGGGACCACCATACGAGTTTGCAGAGGAAGGATGCATAGAGGAAAAGAAAGCATGGAAGTTGATGGTCCTGCAGCGAGGGAGTTAGAGAATCTGAGGGGCGTTGACATTCTTAATGAGTGAGCGACAGTGGAAATCAGTTTTTGGTTCCTACTGTTTCTATGTCATGCAGTGAATAACCAGAATTAGAATCTGGCATTCACGACAGAGGCTCTCAATCAGAGCCATGCATAACAAACAGTGGCGGTTCTTGTGGCATCGTTCTAGTTGTTCGGCAGCTATTGCCGGATCCGGAAGGTTAGGCTCCGGAACCGGAAGTCGGCCATTTTGTGTGCCGCCGGCTAGGAGCAGTGAATACACGTTATCCCGGCGCTCCGGGAATAAAGGCTTAAACCACACAGCCTGTCTCTGTGTCTATTTGGGGCAAAGAACACCACTTTTACAATGGCGACGAGGCGGGATTCGAGCCAGCATTAGCGACGCTGGTCCCGCGAAAAAAAAAAAAAGAAATAAAAAAAAACCGGAATTCTCTGCAAAACACAGGACAGATCCCCGAACCCACGGAGCACCACACAGAGACTCAGGAGACATCCCGGAGCGCGGCAGAGGCGACGGCTAGTGCACCTGACGACGGGCAGTCGGCGTACCACCACCCGCAGGGCAGTACATTCACACACCCCTGCCAGCCTTCACAAAAGAGGACGCCACCATCCAAGAGGTGACTAGGGGTTACCAGAGGCGAAGGTACGGCTACACTCAGCGTGGCGACCGCGTGGACACCCACCACGAACGCAGCCAAGGAAGGTGGCCACCCCAGAAGGCAACCGCCCCGCACCAGGCACGCTGGCGGATCAGCAAGTAAGGGGTGAGGTGGCAGGCAGAACTGACGGTGGTAGACCACACGCTGACAACAGGGTAGAAGGTGCGACCGGAGGAGCGGACAGCAGTGTGAACGACGAAGAAGACAGCGAAAACAGACAGGCGCCCGGTAGCCCGCCCAACCATGCGGTTCCCGCCCAGAGGATCCAGAGAGGCGGCAAGATGGCGACACCATCCACTTCCCTCACCCACATGGTCCCGTTCCTACCAAAGAGAGGGGAGCCCACGATGCCGTGGGAAGACTGGAAACGATACTTCCTCAACTACCTGGAAGCATTGGAGGACGAGAGTGAAACCGCCTACATGAGCCAAAGGAGAAGAAAGATACTACTTCATAATTTAGGCCCGGAGGGGTTGAGAATCTACGACACCATGGTCAAAGGCACCAGAGACGCGACCGACACAGACGTGTTCTGGCATGCGATCGATGACCTGGACGCACACTACAGACCGGTGGTATGCGTAGCCATTGATAGACATTCCTTCTTCCACAGGAAACAAGAGAGTGGAGAGACGGTGGATGAATATGTGGCGGCTCTGCAGAATCTCGCAATCACGTGTAAGTTTGGGGCCCTGCATGACGACTTGATACGGGATCAAATCATAATGCACACGACGAGCACACATGTGCAGGAAAAGCTGTGGGTGAACGGAGATGCGCCCTTGAAGGAAGTGTGGGCCATGGTGAAGAAGGCGGAGTTGTCCAAACGGTGCGCACAGGCAGCCAGGAAAGACGGAGGTGGAACACAAACAGTTTGTAGAGTCATGGTACACAACAAGGGAGACAAACCGAGACAACGAGAACCCACAAGAGATCCAGACAGCAGAAGAAACCAACACACGGGAGGAGAAAACCTGAAGACGAGCAGAGGGGGAAAACCAAGCTGCTACAGATGTGGAAGCATGTCCCATCTAGGCAATGACAAGGTATGCCCAGCGTTCCGGGCGAAGTGTTCCTTCTGCAACATATATGGACATTATGAAAAGGTATGCCATAGGAAATCCAAGAGAACCACCGTCAAATACGTTGACCAAGGAGACGAAGGGGACCAGGAAGATCTCCTTTACATTGATGTCCAAGTCCTGGAGATGGGAGGCAAGGAGTCGGACAAGCCCAGACTAAACATGCACATGGGTGGGGTGCCTATTGAAATGATCGCGGACTCAGGAGCCCCCATCACTATTGTCCAGAAACGAGTGTGGGAAGAGAAATTCAAGACTCAGGTGAGAGCGGAACTGCACCCCATGGATGTGAGGCCGGTCACATACACTGGGCAGAGAATACCTATGTTGGGGTATTGCCCGCTACTTTTCGAGTTCAAGGGAAGACAAGCCAACTGCAAACTATACATAGCAGAAAAGGGGCCTTCAGTACTCAGCTGGAAGGATCAAGGCGCCCTAGGCATCATGTTGAACCCCGGAGGCAAAGAGAAGGTGTTACTCATGGACATGGAGAGAGGACATGATGAGGAGGCGTGGCGCAAAGACTATCCAAAAGTGTTCAGCGGGCAGATTGGTGAGCTGGTCAAGTTCAAGCACATGATACGATTGAAGGAAGGAGCAAAACCAGTCATCCACAAGGTCAGGAACATCCCTTTCCGATGCAGAGAAGCGGAACAAGACGAACTAGACAGGCTGGAAAAGAGCGGAGTAATACAGGCCATAGAGAGTGCGGAGTGGTTGTCGCCCCTAGTGGTGGCCCAGAAGCCCAACGGGAAGGTGAGGCTATGTGTAGACCTCAGAGAACTGAACAAAAACATTCTGATAGACAAGTTCCCGCTCCCGTGCATCAACGAGATGCTGGCAATGACAAAGGGGGCTAAGTGGTTCTTGACGGTTGATCTGTCGTCAGTTTACCATCAAGTGAAACTCCACCCGTCCAGCAACCATCTCACGTCCTTTATAACACCTTTCGGATGTTACAAATTCGTGAGGATGCCGTTCGGGTTGGGGTCCGCAGCAGCGGTATTCCAGAAACTGCTGCACAGGCTCTTTCAGAAGATGGAGGGAATCCAATTCTTCCAAGATGATATCCTCGTGGTGGGTAAGACCAAGCAAGAACACAACGAAAGACTCCACATAGTGCTAAGCACCTTACAAGAACACGGACTCACGGCGGAATGGTCAAAGTGCAAGTTCGGGGTCCCTTCAGTCACCTATTTGGGGCACGAGGTCAGCGAGAAAGGGATCGTGCCAAAGAGAGCCAACCTGGAGGCGATAAAAGACGCACCGGCTCCCGGGAAAAAGGAAGATGTCAGGTCGTTCCTGGGCATGGCCGAGTTTTACAGCAAATTCATCCCCAACTTTGCCACCAAGACGCACCACCTCCGCCAACTACTCAGGGAAAGAAACGGGTTCAAGTGGACCGAAGCGGAACAGGAGGAATTTGAGTCCTTGAAACGTGAAATGGGAGAAGCCATTCCACTGGAAGGTTTTGACCCCAAAGCAGATTCCATTCTCACAACTGATGCCAGCGACCGGGGCCTGGGAGCGGTGTTAACACAAAGATCAGACAAAGGAGACATGTCTACAGTCAGCTTCGCTTCCCGATCCTTAGCTCCGAATGAAGAGAAGTATAGCGTCATAGAAAAAGAGATTCTGGCCGTGGTATGGGCGATGGAACGCTTTAGGCAATACCTGTGGGGAGCCAAGTTCGTGGTCCGCACAGATCACAAACCCCTGATAAAAGTTTTAACATCGAGTGGGCATGCGCACGCCACCCCGAGAATAGCCAAAATGACACTAAGACTATTGGACTTTGTGTATGAAGTGGAATATATACCAGGACCCCAGAACAAAGTAGCAGACTTCATGAGCAGAGCAGCGGCCATGGAAGGTATGGAGGAACAGGAGAGGCCTAGATAGGAAGGCTACCTAGTGGCTACTGTGCAGGATATGGAACAGGTGATCAGTGTGCAAGAATGGGCGGAGACCTACAGCCAGGATGAAGACTTGGAGGCAGTCAAGGGATACGTCACTCATGGTTGGCCCGAGAAGAGGCATCTGAAGGAGGATTTGAGGAGATACTGGGAGGTGAGAGATGAGCTGTCTTTGGGAGAAGACCCCATATTCCTACTCAGAGGAGACAAGGTTGTTCCCCCCCGAAGCCTCATTGAACACCTGATGGCGTTACTGCATGAGGGCCATCAAGGGATCACGAAGACCAAGGCCCTGGCCCGACAGGCCTACTGGTGGCCTGCGATCGACGCTCAAGTGGAAAGATATGTGAGACAATGCGAATCCTGTTCCAAGGCAGACAAATCCCAAGTGATGCTTAGACCACAGCTGGGAAAATTCCCTACACCTGGAGGACCATGGGAGATGGTGTCCATTGACATAAAAGGACCGATCCTGGATGTTAAAGGAAACCAGAAGTATGCTATAGTGTTGATGGATAGGTACTCAAAATGGCCGGAAGTGGAAGTAAAGGATGCAGTGGACTCGGATGCGGTGATCGCCTTCTTGAATGCAGTGTTCATAAAGGAAGGAATCCCAAAGATCATAACGTGCGACAATGGACCCCAGTTCGTCTCGGCTAAATGGGAAGCTTACATGTCCAGAAACGGGATTGAAGTAAAACACACCCCAATATATCATCCAGCGGGGAATGGCCTTGTGGAACGTTTTAATCGGGTGATCATGGAAACCATCCAAGCGGTGATAAATGATGGCCTCGATTGGGAGAAGGAACTGCCCAAGATGCTATGGGCCTACCGCATCACGCCAGGCAGCACAGGCTACAGCCCCTTTAAAGTGTTAAGAGGGAGAGAGCCTTTCACCAAAGACAACATCGCATGGAGGCAGATGGTGGTGCAAAGTAAATGGTCACCAGCAATAGTAAGGAGAAACCTGGAGAAGGCGCAAGAAACATACACAGAACAGTTCAACAAGAGACGGAGTGTGCAAGGAGTGGCCCTTAAGAATGGTGACTGGGTGAGGGTGAAAGTAGCGACCTTGAAGAGGAAAGGAGAGAGTAAATTCACCCCGCCCCTACAGGTGATTGAGCCATTTGCCAGATCGGCACTACTCAGCGACGGCAAGGTGTGGATGCAGGACAGAATGGCCAAATGTAGCAAAATACTAAAGTGGACAACGGGAGTGGACGAGGAAGTAGAAGGAGACGAAGAGAGAAGTGAAGTAGAAAGTTGGGAAGGTGGACAAGAGCAAGTGGATGGAAGGACACCGCAAGTGGAGGAAAAGGAACCCATGCATGGCGGGAGCAGTAGAAGGAGCGAGGAAGGTGGTAGCGCCAATAGGAAGGGAGAAGGAGAAGAGAGAAAGGTTGGAGAAGGGATGAACACAGAAGCCAGAGGAAGGACTGCAGTGATGGACAGACAAGGAGATGGGAGAGCAGAGGGAGCAGTGAGAACAAGAGCCGGAAGAATTGTGAGAACTCCCAAGAGATTTGAGGACTATGATATGGACATTAAGTAAGAGATTGTTTTCCTTAATATTGTTGTTTATTGTGTAAAGGGGGGGAGATATGTGGCATCGTTCTAGTTGTTCGGCAGCTATTGCCGGATCCGGAAGGTTAGGCTCCGGAACCGGAAGTCGGCCATTTTGTGTGCCGCCGGCTAGGAGCAGTGAATGCACTTTATCCCGGCGCTCCGGGACTAAAGGCTTAAACCACACAGCCTGTCTCTGTGTCTATTTGGGGCAAAGAACACCACTTTTACAGTTCTTCCATGGGGGCGTTTGGGCGCCGCCCCCCCTGCTTTCTCGCCGTGCGAGAAGAAGGCACAAACAAATGGTAGTTATTTATTTATAACTACCATTTGTTTCTGCCTGCCCTTCTCGCACGGCGAGAAAGCAGTCAGCAGAACTTCCTGGTTACTCGAGCCTCAGGGCAGGGGGGAGTGGCTTGGGGGAGAGGCTTGCCCACTGTTGTTAATACTAACTGTTTGGACAGCCTGAGAGGCTGTCCAAACAGAGAGTATTAGCAACAGTGGGCAAGCCGCTCCCCCAAGTCGCCTCCCACTCTCCGTTCTGCAGGATGCAGACTAGGAGAAATGACGCTGTTAGGGCAGCCGGCCGAACCAATCAGCGCCGGCTGCCATGGAGGGGAGGGAGGCTGCCTGCAGCCTTCAGTGACGACTCGAGAGCCCACACCACGTCAGACGCAGCAGCGGCATTCAAAATCCAGGACGGCGGGTGTCTGCAGTCTCGGGACTCGAGTCGGGAGTCAGCGCGGGAAGCCAAGGTAAGTTTTTTATATTTATTTTATTATTCTGAGTCTGTTAAGCTTGTGCCCCTGCTTTATGTGCTGTCTTTTCCATGTGTAAGTGTGTGGGATGAGGCTAATGGATTCGGAAACACCGCGAGCGCAGAGGTGTTCTCAGCTCCTAGGAACATATCTCCAAACTTACATAAATATTCAGAATCACCACATTACTGAAGACAGAAATTGTGAAACTCCCTGTTGCTGAGTTTCGTCTCGTGTTACCCTTCTAAAAATAAGTACTTTTAGGAGCTGTCTAATGTCACTGCATAGAGTACAAGCTTCTCTTTTTAACACAGGCGGCAATGTATAAATATTCCCAGAGCTCAGGCCTGTTTTAGTTTATTGACTTTTCCCTTTGTTTAAAAGAACATATAAACACACTCAAGCTCATATTAACGTACATTATTGAATAATTAAACAAAAATATTTAAGCAGCAAGCCGCAAATTCAGATATGAGAGTATCGGAATTCAATAGCACATTCATCCATCAAGACAGCTCCTTGGTCTCCAGACATGAACCTATTGGAGGTATTAGGCGCTTGGAATTATGGGCTGCAGGATGCTCTGGACTGGAAGACAGGCCACAACGTGGAAGGGGATGGACCATGGAATCTGAGGGTGTTGGACGAGTGCCCACTCACACACAGAGCTCTAGTTGCACTTAATATGCAAGTAACAAGGAAGTCTGATGGATAAATAGCAGAAACTTGGCAGATTCTGGGTACCCGCATGGAATGGATGTGGCCTAACGGCTAGAGATTCAACCTCGAAGCTGGGGAACTCGGTTCGAGTCTCGGTGTTGCCTCAACATCCTGTGATTCTGGGCAAATCGATTAATCTCCCTGTGCCTAACTAAATGGACGTGTCCTTGTGTAACGCAACTGGTGCTCGTGTAAAGCGCTCTGATACCTTCGGGTTGAGTTTTTGTTATATAAAACTACAAAACAATGAATACATAGAAGGAAATCTGAGCTTGCTGTTTCACGGGTTTGCAGGGGTAGAGAGTTCTGCATTTTTGGAATGGACAATGGTTGTCAAGGGCGAGCATGGAAACCTGAGGCAGTTGCAGATTTTCTTTTGTACTGCTGAGAAACTGCTGGGAAGTCCATGTGTGAGTGTGTGGGAAGTCTGCAGGACTGTTATCTCGTGTGGGGCATATTATGAAATCACCGGCCAACTTTTCTCTAACATTCTAATAGCCTCCGGTGTTTGTTCCTGTATGGACTTTTCTCCACCGCCAATTTTACGCCTCACCAATTTCAAATGTCACTAGTTGCCACTGATAACAAATGAACAGGAGCTGCCCGGAGCAGGTAAGAGTGGTGGAGCGGTGGGGCGGTGGGCCGGGTTCGGGGGAATTCGACAAATGACCATGAGGGGAAATTAAATACATAATAAATTTCCCCTTCTCGATGTATGTCGAAATCTCCCCCACCCTCCCCCAGCGCCACTGCTCTCACCTGCACCTGTGAACAAACCTATAATGCTAACAAATTATAATGGCATGCCATTCTGAAGGTAACAATTTGCTGCTTCAGCTACCATGATCATACTGAGATTTTCCATCAAAGTGAGTGTTAAATGCATCATATTGTAGCGTAAAGACAAATTGTGTCAACAATCTATGGTGTCAGGACAGTTAATTTAACATTAGCACCTGTGCTAGCTGGAAACCAATGTAACTATTTGGCTTGAGTTGTTTTAAAATCTCCACATATATTGGCAGTTTATTTTTAGACAGCAATGCATTTTCAATTATAGAATTAGCCAAAGAAAACAACTTACAGGGACACTCCCATTCTGGACAGCATGTATCAGTGTTAATTTGAACTGGCTTTCCTCGAAAGCCACAGTCAGGTTTTTCCACATTCTTGTAGCAGTTTCTTGAAACGTTGTATAGCATCCACCCAGTGTTAATACAGACGTATTGACTGCATCTGTCAAGAGGTTCGATGTACCTTGGCTTTTTTGCAAAACAAAAAGTAATATTTACAAATGTATACACTCTCTAGACACAATAGCAAATTTTGATTACCATGCTTGCATGCACAATAATGCATTTGGGGCATATTTAGGAGCACTTTACGCTGCTGTAGCATCACTTTTTGTGAAGCTCCGGCAGCACAAATTACAAAATCATATTTATGAGGTCACGCAGAAGACCTTGTCGATATGGAGAATGGCAGGGCAGCGCAAATTGCTGAGTTGCCTTTATTAGTGCTGGGCTGCTGAAACAGCACCAGAGCAGGTGACTTACTGCACTGCCATACGCCAAATTAGGTCCTTGTTGTACTCTAGCATAATGTAAGAGCATGTTTCTTGCACAACCAACTGAAAACCCAAGCCAGCAGAGTCATGTGTTCCAAAAACCACCAGTGATTGGTCAGACAGGAGTTATCACCCCATTTCACAAGAAATGAACGCATATCAGGCTCTTCCAACAGTGGCGTATCTAGGCACTTTGCTCTGCCTTTCCCGCCCCGTGCCCCAGGGCACGCGGGCGATAATTCCCACGTTTGTTGCTCCCAAAATTCATGCCGCCCGGGCAGGCCGCCCCCCACTTGCTACGCCCTTGCTCTTCAAAAATAAAATGCACAAAGGGGGATATCCGAGGTTATACATAAATTCAATGTTTTACATTGAAACATCGGTGCTGTAGGTAATTAATACATTGGAAATCTGACTATTGCACAGAAAAATGAAGACTGCTAAATACTCAAACACATTTGTGCTAAAACTTTTTTCTTTGTATGGAGTCATAGGGCCAGATGTATCAAAGTGTTTTACCCATTCTGTGTCTCTGGGAATATGTGTTCGAACATCTGGACCTCAATGTGCATTTCATCTGAGGCTGGCTGTGGAACTAATTGTGAAAATACATTTATATAAGACAGTCTACAAATGTTCATCTGAGATGGAGAAGGCATTTATATTTCTCTAAGAGCTATATATATTTAACTATATAATTGTACCAGGGATAAAATCCCTCTGTCCCAAATGGCCAGAAGAGCAATCTTTGAGATTCAATTATGACTCATTTAATTTCTGTTCACACAGAGTTGGCAAGTACATTGAGGTTAGTTAATTCACAAAATACTGGTTAGCTATATTGAATTTTCCAAACATATTCATTCTAAGTTCTACAACTCTATGTACAACTGAAATGTTTCCGTTAATGAAATGTAAACATTTATAATATATTAATAGCTTATCTCAATCCTTGCTAGAATTGCAATGACAGCTGTTTCTAACATGTTTGGATTTCGTAAAAGTATAACTAACCAGTGGCAGCACATAAACTTGACTCTGTAGCTGTTCAAATGAACCTGATCCTAGTCATTATACATGCATATTGAATACTTTTGAAATTCAGAAATTGTACAGAAAGAGTGATCAAATGACCTCGGGGAGCTGACACGTTTTTTTCCCTTTTACTGGAACATTATCAAGAATGCAACAAAGCTAAACAAAAAAAGCATTTAGTTTAGCTAGCAGAATTCAAATATAAAAGATAATCTAACGGTAAGAGAAAATAAAACACCACCCATGGCAAACCATATAAATAAGTCATATCTAGACAGTATCCACAAATAGGGCCTGATTACAATGTCGGTCAGAAATGCCTCCGGACAACATCGCCGCGTAATCGGAACCAACTGCCCGACATCCGGTTGGCGGTCCCAACAATATTATTATGATGCAACTGCACATTTTCCTATGGGAGCTTGGGCTGCGGTCGGAAACTGCATACAGCACAAGCTCCCATAGAGAAATAGGAGTTTGTGTAAATCTCTGCATCCTCTGGCAGGCACCTTGGATTTACAGGGGTGGCACCATAAGTGCCCCACAGGCCCACAACAAAAGGCCCTGGAGGCAAGGGGGCCCTGCTAGGGACCCCAAAGTTGCTTTCCAACAGCCTTTCCATGTCAGAAAGGTTGGCAGGGAAATGCTGTGTGAAATCATCATCGTAATCCTGAGGGCAAAAACATTGTTCTACAGGAATTATGTTGCAGTTCCGACCAGCCAATAGGCTCCTTGAGCCCGTCAGAAGCCAGCTGGTATGACTGGCCAGTTTGATTTGCGACCGTCTATATTGTAATAAGTGGTCGGAAGTCAAAAACAGGGATATTGGTCGAAGGCTTTCAGACCGACATACTAATAGGGCCCTTAATGTTTGTCGTGCAAATTACTATCCTCTGGAAAACAGGGATAGCATTAATAGAATGACAGAATGCATATAATATGAGTGTTAGAAAGTATGTAATTAAATAGATGATGGGAGGGTTTACTGTCAGTATTGAGGGAGCAGGGTTTTCGCAAAAAGAAACCTGCTCTGATTAACACCCCCATAATACATATTAACAGTGTGCAGTGGTAACTAATATACAAAAACAAATGAAACCTGTGGGAAATTGCTTTGGGCATGCATGTACTAATGTGAAATAATGCATGAAAGAACTAAGCCGCATTTTACATTGCGCTTCGGAAGAAAACAAAAATAATGCATGAGTAGGCCGCATTTCGCATCTTGCAACTTGCTCTAAAAACAATAACTAATGCCACTTTTGCTTAAAGCTTTGCTAGGAAAAATATATTAACATGAAATAGTGCAAAGGTGGGTGGTGAACAGTGAAAAGTGCATTTCATGTAATTCATGAGTGCCTATGTTTTGTTCGTCGTAGTGACATGAACCGGCCTGAAATACTTAAAGTTGACATGATAGTTGGGATGGAGAAAAAAAGCATGAAATAAATAAAGAAAATAGACAGAAAAGGCTGAGCATGGCAGAAGAGGTGCAAAAGGTCCAAGGTCGATCAGCTGAGAAAGACATTGTCTGCCTGCCAAGAAACGAGACTGGTCGTGGGACCCAAATTCAGCGTGTATGCTTCTTCTGCAGACACAGTGGAAAGGGGACTCATAAGAACTATGAAAATGTTACATATAATATGACCAAATGTATTTGCATTCACTAGTCGAGAATTACGTGATGGGAACATCAGAATGAATAAGAGGCTATAGGATCATGAATGTGGTCATGGTGGTGTGAGGAGCCACCCTTTGGACCACCCAGTGAAACATCGAGTTCTATAAACTGTTTAAAATATTGTGGGTTGCACATGTAGATTTTAGGGTATAACTGGGGTGCCTTTGGGGGTGTGGTTATGGAACAGAGAGAGCGTCCTATGGGAGAGAGCAGAGAAGGGGGATTTGTCACTGTCAGCCGGTTTGCAGAGAGGTCTAGCTGCTCCTGACCCATTCCCATTCCTGAGTCCTGAAATCTTTGTTCCCTGATTCTATTTCAGGGGATCCCTCACAACCTCCTTGGTCAGGGGGGTGGTATTTCACTGATCCTTTAGTTAGTATATTCCTTCTGACTCGTACTTTGCATAATCACTTGCAAATGTATTTTTGTCTCTGAAACTGATGTCTCTTCATCTATCCCATCTGTCATATGTATATTGTTTCACATTATATGCTGAAACTTATATCTCTTCATCTATCCACTCCTTCATATGCATTTCGTTCATTTGATGATGAGTATGAGACTGTTTGCATTTGCTCCCTCTTGTGAGATTCTTTGTTTGCATTTGTAACCTGTATGCGATGAGCATTAATTATTCACATTTTTCTGAGATGCACTTCATTAATCTTACCGAGAGTCTGTGAATATTTGCCCAACTACATAGATAGTATGATTATTACCATCAACTACTCAACCAATTAGTCCATCGACCAGAGGAAAGAGATTTGATATACAGGTTAAGTTATGTATTTAGAAATGTTAGACATGAACCTGTGAAGGAAACAAATTCTAACATAATTAAAACATGACCCCAGCACAACAGGGATTTTGGTGCATGTGTAGGAGCCATTTGAATGTGATATTATTGAGTATTGATCCGTGTTTAGGTGTCGCACTGGAACAGTATCAAATAGTGATTGCAGGATTAGGGTCATTTCCAGCCCTAACGTCAATATTTGGTCGACAGAATGATAAAAAACATATTAAGTGAGATATGTTGATGATCTACGATGGTTATAATATGTATGGTGTTTGTTAATGGTAAATACCTGAGAAATAAACGTGTTTTCAAAGTGAAAGATCAGGAAGTGGGCAATGGAAGGTAGTCAACGACATAAATGTTTTATGAAGCAAGTTGAAAATTAGACTTCTCTTTGTGTGATATTGTTAGAGAAGCAGGCATGTTGGAACTGTGAGATAGTACATGAACCTGGTGTGATAGCAAAATGATGTAATAATATTGATATGGTTTAACATATGTGGTGTTTTAAGACAGTTTACTGTTTGGTAGTTAATGAAACCAATGAACACATGGTGAAATGATAACTGGATAATAACAGTCTGTAAATGATTAACAGATAACTGAGTGTACTGTCTGGATGTCATTTGGAATACCAGAGTAGTCAAACATGTGAAAGTAGAAAAATATGAGAAATTTCAGCCTGGCAGTTAATGAAACGTGGAATAGTATGTTGTGAATGACGCACAAAAACGAGTAAGTGTTATCATACAGATGCGCTTTGGAATGAAATCCTAGGGAGCAATTATGTGTGTGGATAATTCTCTGTCTTGAATAGCCATTTCTGATAGTGGGCATTTGCAAAGAGAAGCAACATCAAATGTAAGAAGTATCATGCCCTTTGTCTACATGACACCCTCAAAGTCATTCAGAATATATTTCATATCTTGGATGAATGATGGGAGATTCCAAGCAGCATGGTGAAGGAAGTTATCTACATATTCCTAAACATTTTGTTGGTGAGCTGAAACCTTAAATGATCGTTCTACCTGCAAGGAACAGTCCTGATCTGTGTACTGTGTATAATTTACATGCAAGGATAATTAGGAAAGGGAACCGTAAGGTATTTATATTCTAGGCCCTAGTAGCTATGTGTCTCTCAATTCTATTAAATGCAATTTAAGTAGCAAATTGATATATTATTTATAGGGATCACTAATAATTTCTCCTTTGCATTTTTGTCAGAAGGTGGTCTATCAATGTTGGCTCTGAATGCTTCACTGTCTATAATGACTATTTTGTCTCCTTTGTCTGATTCATTAATTACAATGGATTGATCATTTGTAAAGGAATTTAATGCAAGTCTTAGTTTCCAAATAAAGTTTTGATTAAGGGGCTTGGCTATTGCACATTTATTCTCTAGCTCAAATTAATCATACAGAACCATTTTGGCAAAGTTGTGAATGAAATTCCCTAAATGTAGTGTGAAGAAAATGTAGATTTGGAGTCAGATCACTTTCAATACTGTAGTCTGAAATTATATCCAGGTCTGGTAATATTTATGGTACAGTTAGTATGTCAGATTTTCTAGTTTTGAGGGATGAATACATTTGGATATCCCTGATGTCTTTGATAGTATAATCAGAGCTCAAGTGCAGATTTGCTGTATTGTATGGGTTTGGTGTCTTCATTTTAAATTTAATTTGAGGTTTATAAATGTGTATAGATCTATTTGCACATTATTAAACTTACATCTAGAAGAGGGTCAGGCACTTAGGAATGTATTTAGAGTTTGGTGGACAGGGTGCTCCATCATAAATGTGGTACATAAGGGGGTGGTGATGGACGGAGCATCTGAACCAATCAAACACTCACACCCAGTTAACAGATCTGGGTTTAATCCATCACTGTTCTTTAGCCCACTCTGCCACCCCAGTTCAGACCTGGCCATATGCAAATCAGTCTTACCCTGTGCCTCATGGGAACAGTCCAGCCTGAACTGACAAGCCATGCCTTCCCTGGACCGGAAACAAGCTTCCTAGAACCGGTTTCTGGCATTTCAGCCGTCTTCAGCCAGGCTTGCTTGAATCCAGTCGCAAAGTGAGCAAGTATACTTTCATCACAACTAATATTTATAAAAAATGATACACGAAATCCCTTTTCTATGTACAAACATGTTCAAAGCATAATTCTCAACATTAACCTATGCGCCAAAGCAATATCAGGGTCTAACAATCATGGAATTGAAAAGAGTTTTGAACGTCCTGTTGAATTGCTTCCTGTTGTATTACTCCTCTCACTGTACAAGAAATTAATAGTAAGGAAACAAAGACAGGGCTATGTTGACTAGGCTGTACTAATGATTATTGGAAATGGTGATTTGCAAAACAAAACAGCAAGAAAACAGAAATAATGAAATGGTAAATGCGGTTCGGTGGACAATTCAAGGTAGACGAGAGTACAGGCAAGAGAAAGTAAGGACGTGCTAGACATTCATTTATAAGTATGTTTTTTGCAAACAATAACATTTACTGTCACATTATTAACTCAACAAATCAGAAACAAATCGACAAAACAGATTCATCCGATGTGATTCTTCAACATAACTTTCATCATGTTAAAATGTATCCCTCTTTTACAAATAATTATATGCAATCTTGGTGGACGCATAGGTGGCAGGGGCAAGTGGCATATTGATTGCGTCTGATGGAGCGAGGGTGAAAACAACATTTTTTTTGTCTACCCCTCATGAAGTCACCTTCCCATAACTGTAATATGTATTATTTGTGTGATTTTAAAATTAACCAACGTAGAATAGAAAGCACACACACAAATGCACGTGGGATACTAATATGCTTGTGTTGCAAACCGTAATCCATTAATTATGTGAAACTGTCTTACTTATATAGTGTGAAATGCTATAATCTAATGAAAGGCTATGCATGTGCTTCCTAAATGTATAATTGTGGCAGTAATTATGGAGAATGGTAAGAAAACAATGCATATATGTGGCTTAAAAGCTAGGTAGCTACTAACAGGGTGAAGGTAGAATGGGGAGAGGTAAACAGAATGGTTTTACTTCAAAATCTAACGTTTAATTGTGTTTGTTTCTATGATAGTTCTCGTTATGGCCCAGGCAGCCTAGTAAAACATGGATGGTTTGCGAGACTCCAAAAGAATATCTTTCTACGCATGTGCAACTGTGCTTGAGAGATGTGCAAGCAGCCTGGGCCTGTGCGGCTGGTGTCAAGGTCAGCGTGGCCTGAAGAGCAGAATGGTTCCAAGTTAAGATGTCCGTGTCGTGAGCCTGGTAAAGTACATAGAAGTGAAAAGTTAAAGGACAAGGGTGAAAGAATGTAGTAACGAACAATCGAAACTTTATTGTGTTTGGAGCTATGACTAGGCGAAAATATGGACAATGAGGAGATGAGGTTATCCTCATCCACCCCTTGAATGGACCAATGAAAATTGAATGCGGACCCTAAAAGTTTCCAATTCTAGTTAGATAGTTAGGGAAAAAGGGTATAAAAGAGGTTGTTTGGAAAAGAGAAAAAAAGCTTGCGTTCGAATTACTTTTCGCACTACAACATGCTGCCGGACTGATTGATTTTTTCCTTGGTGCAAAGACTTTGAAATGTTTTCTTACTTTAACTTTTGATGGGGACAAAGTCCTGATGGGTGGTGAACATCGAGAAAGAATAGAGAGGCCGTTTTTAGGAACTCTTCTGCTTTAACCCGTTTTCCGCAGCCGCGATTTCGCGGCAGTGCAGCACTTCCACAAAACAGGCGGGGCCGCGTCGGCCTTTGGACGTGTGCAGCACTACAAAGGTAGTGCTTGCGACGTCCAACGGCCGACGGCTGCACTTAAGGGGTTAACCCTGATTTGTATTGCCGAAGAAGATTGGTAATATGTATTTGACTTATTTTTCTAAACTATTCTGCTAATAAATGTACACTGTTTGAATTTAAATTTCTCTTTCTTTCGGTGAATTAATAAAATGTTTAATTGAATTTGAACTAAAGGTTTAATAAAATAAGGCCATGCTAGGAGATTTGAAATTTTAAATAAAAATTAAATAAATGGAGAATTAAGCTGGTCTTGTTGTCCATTAGTTAACTTTTACTAGCTGATCCATTGACCAAACAGTGAGGTGTCTTAATGTTTTCTCGAGAATTAAAACCATGGTAAGATCCAATAAACTTCAGATGTATATAATGTATAGAATTTAGATTAAATAGATGAAGTAGGACACTCCACTATTCCAGCAGCTCATCCTCTGGTTATTTGCCTGATCTTGGGAACAGGGTGGTTTGTGTGAATGAGTGACTCGCTGTGTTATGGGCCCCACCGACTAGTAAAGTGTGATAGCTCCTAGGATATATTGTGCTGGTTAGGAGGTTTTGTTTTAGAGGAGCGCTGGATCCGTTTTTCTTGATAGCAGGAGTCTGGTTGCTATAGGTTAACTTGGACAGGTAATGTATAGATTTAGCAGGGCAATCAGGAGGGAGATCCTTTGAGGTGGCCGCGGCCAAACTTTGGAACTTGCTCCCGTGTGAGATCAGGCAAATCAGGGAACTTCTCCCTTTTAGGAAACAGGTTAAAACCTGGTTGTTTCCTAAGCAACTGTAATCTTCTGTCCTGTCTTGTCCTGCCGGACACCTGTCTGCCCTTTTCAGCCAGTAGCGCCAGGATGCCTGCAAGGTGATAGTGCGCTTTATAAGACTAACAAATAAATAAAATAAATATAAAGTTTTGATGTACAGAAATTATGACTAACATTATATGTTGAGTCTGTATTAAGTTATGTGTAGTCGGAATTTTGAGGCTTCTGGGAAGTAGGAAGCTGGCTACTCTGCCTAGGAAGAGGAAAGTGTGGCAAGTAAATTGCACATTACATAGTCTGTTTCAAAGTGGTAACATCCACGTGTGTTACGAGTTAGGAACATTTTACTTGTAAAAGTGGTGAATGTATAGCAAAGGACACCTATAAAATCTTGGCTCTAAGCACAGGAGTCAAATGTACTCTGATTAAAACGTATCCCTGAGAGAGTAGCAAAGTTGTTACCGGAGCTTGTTAGAAGGGTAAGGTAGAGGGAACTGCTACTTTATAGGCAAAACTACAATTCTGTGGTAGAGAAGAGGCAAGCGTTGTCTACTGGAAATACAGAATACTTGTGAGTTTGAGAAAACTATCACTTTGGTTTTAGCAAAACAGATGAATGGAAATGTTTTGTGTCGTTACTAACTGATTTTAGTGTATAAAGGTGTAAATATAGTGTGTAAAGGAGGGGTCAGCCGAAGCTACAGAAGTTTATATCAGGACTGACGTTAGAGGTGTCGTGCTGGGATTGGTCCATGTGACTAGAACGGAGTGAGCACTGATTGGTGTGCTAGTAAAAGCTGTGTAAGCATTGGTTGAAAACGATCGGAACGTATTCTGTTCTGATTGGTGCGTTAGTGTGAACAGAGCTGTGATATTGTTGTGCAGCGAAGCAGTTTGTGGAAGAGTGCACAATTGTTTGAAAGTCAGGAAACGATTGAAAAATGGAGTTCTATTATGGAGAAGAAAGAGAACAACTCACATGGTTTAATAAATTGAAGAACGTGTTTAAGAAGGATAAAGAAATAGTGACAAGAGAGGGAAAATTGCTTCCTCCACCTAAAACGCCTGCATTGTACATGATGACAAAATATGGCTATCATACCTGCATATGGTTAGAGAATTGGGCTAGATACACTAAGAATGATGGAGTATTGGCATTTCCAGAAGTAGGTTCTTTTAGTACTGCTGTATTACGAAATTTGAGAGACAAAATGACTAAGCTTGAACCGAGACCTAGACCATGCGGAGATGGAGAAATGCTGATATGTGTGATGGAATGTATCCGGTAAGAACGGTTGATGAAATGGTAGGATGGAAGTGTATGGAAAAGAGAAATATTGTGGAACCAGATAGAAAGAGTTATGGTGATTGTGAGACAGAGGATGAAGTACTGGAGGAGATATTAAATATAAGTACTGGAGGAGATATTTATTCATAAGACCCCCTCCATATCAACAGAGTCCTTTAGCAGTGATTCCAAATGCCCCTCCAATGGAAACCAGATTTACTGGTACACCAAAACGATTTTCTGAGAATAAAGACAGTACCGAGAGAGAGGAATTGAGATATGATACTAATGCCTCATTAATGGAAACCAGACTTACTGGTACTCCAAAACAAAATTTTGAAATTAGAGGTAGTATGAATAGAGCAGAAAGGCGAATTGAAGGAAACTCAAGTGGGTCCGAATATGTGCGATCTACTAATGAATTGACTGAAAAGATACAGGAACTCACTAAAAATATAGAAGCTGTGACTGTCCCAGTAACAATAGGTCCTGTGATTCCAGTGTTCGAAAATCAGAAAATAAAAGAACCATCGTTAACTATCACTTTGAACCAAAGTTTACCAAAAGTAAGAGAAAAGGTTTATCCAGATTTATTAGAAGTTAGGCATACTGTCATATAGCTACTATATATCATTATAATGCGTTAAGTTAGCATAGGCACATTACATGTTTAAACGCCATTTTTCCTTTTGCTGCTTCTGCACACGACACTTAATTGTTGATTTAGCTTTCAACCTAGTAGTTCGTTGTGGTTTACATGAGAATAATATGTTATTACTCTGATATCAGCTTTGCTCAATAAACTATGTCTGTACAGAGAGTGCTGAAGCTTCAGGAACAACAAGATACTGAATTGTTATGAGGTCTGATCTTCGCGCCTTCATAGACATAACATAAGTGCAGCTTCTGCCAACTTTGGCTTTTAGGCGGGTTTTATATTGCTTTGCTGAACTCACACAAACACACTTGATGCTGTTCGCATGCAGAGAGAGCTGTTGTATGCTGATGTGATTTCTTCATTCTAGGATCCTGAGGTATGGGCCCGCCCTAATTCAACCCAAAGAGACCTTCTTAGCTATTAATATAATATGCGAGTTAGGGAGGGTGAGAAATAAGTGTTGTTAACCCTTATTCATTTACAGCATGTTAACATGCTGTCACCATTCGCTTTTTATGGACTAGTAACTATGCTGATAACTTTGCTTTTGATAATATGTTTCCTTGTATTATCTAAGATACTGCGCCTGAGAAGACGGCATTAGTAAATAAATATTTCAAATGTTCACGTGTTCTTCTTTACTCCACGTTCTGGTTTGAAATGATTGTATAACGAAAGAGTGCTCATGTGTTCCACGTAACCTGAGGTATTGTAAGCTCATGTTCTGGTTTGTCTAAACATTGGGAGTTTGTTATGACCAATGAGACACTGTAGCTAGCTCGGTAAGGGGTTTGTTGGGTACTAAGGTGAGTTTTGGGTCACCCTAATTCGCTGAGGTTCCAATCCTCTGTGCACAGTTCTGTGGGAGAACAGAAACCCTGGTACATGGCGCCCATACGTTGGTGGACTTATATCATGACACTCGAGTAGTATATCATTCAAACCTTAACCCCCTCACTGTCGTTTCCGGAAAACGGTGGTGTCGGTGAAACCTACCTATTTTTTGAAATAGGTCTTTTCAAGCTTGATTCTATCTAAAACGGTTTCTTTGAATTACTACCCAGTTGTGCTACAAAGTTGACTTTGTTTTTCTGTGGTTCCGGTGAAATCATGGCTGTGGCTGTGGCCATTGCGCAGCATAGTCGCATTGCGGTGCGCACCCATCTACAGACATACCAGGTCCCGTTGGAGGGCATGGCTGTGATTTTAGTGGTGTGTGCGGATCCGGCGTACCCGTTCGAACTCTTTTACTCATGGGTAACGTTTCCGGCGGTGGACGCAAATTCTGGTGTGTTCCACACCTACACACCCTCCCCTGTACCGGCTGAATACACCCTGTACAGGGCACTGGAAATACCTATTGATCATTGGCAGCATCGCGTTTGGTTTGATGGCGCCCTCCCCCACTCTTTGTCCGCTGCGAGGTTAGGTCCTTTGTCCATTCCAGGCACGAATTGGCCTGCTTTGGGTGGATTTACCCCGCACCCAAATCACGGCGCTTGTCCCCTTGCTGATATTCGCAGACTACATGTTGTCTCGATTGCCGTGATTCGTGCATTAGTGCAATACATTGGTCGTCATCTCCCGGGAGGTGCCCCGGGGGGTCCGGCCGTTCAAACGGAACATGGCGGTTTGAGACTAAATCCAGTTATGGTCAATTCGGTTTTTGGTAAGCGTCCCGATGATAAGGATGACTTTCCTTTCTGGCTTGCCGAGAAGTTTGATCAACTGGAGGCTGTGTTTCCGAATTCTACTCCTGCTGATAAACATAGAATGTTGACGATTACTTTGCCTAAGGATTTAACTCCTGAGCTCATTGACTGTGAAAGCTGGGGAAAAACTTTTGCGGCGGTTTATACGAGGTGTTTCGGCACCCCGTCTATGACCGTACTGCCTACGATCGTTAAACGTGTTCAGAATGATCACGGACCGGAAGCAGCGGTTGAATTGGGTATGCGCCTGTGTGGTTCTTTTGAGATTGTGAGCGATCTCATTCTCTCCAATATCAAGGGAGATGCAGTGAACTTTCAGGTGTCGAATGCTTTGGCTGGTCTGCCCGATGCTGATAAACCCCGTCAGTTAGCGAAGATAGTTGTGGCCGCATATAAAACGATTGGCCGCACAAGTAGAGGTCTGAAATATTTTGCAGTCAAGGAGAAAAAACAACCACAGGGACAGTCTGCTACAGCAGATGTCCAGCCCAAGTCCAATAAACAGAATTGGCCTAAAAAACAGAAACAGGGGAAGCAACAACAGCAAACTGAGGATTCATATCCTGCGCCGCAAGTTCCTGCGCCAACTGAAAGAGTATATGATTTGCGCGATCGCGCGGTGATTAAATCGCCTGATAGATTTCAGGTTTCTGAACAACGCTCTCCTCGTTCCTTTCAGGACTCATCGGCCCCGAAGACCAGTGGAGGAGGAGGCGGTAGGGGACGTGGTGGCCAACAAGGACGTGGTCAGTCCCGCCAGACAGACGGCGCAGTGAAGCAGGAGGATTCTATGCCGAAACGACCGCAGTTTGCGAAAAAGAAAGTCGCGGCCTTAACAGCGCATTGATATGCCACAGATAGTGAGAACGCGGCTTCGGAATCTGACGTGGGCTCTGACCTTGCTGGACAGCGCGGCGGAGATTACCATAGTGAGAGAGGCGCTGCGTCCACTACTGAGGGTGACAGCGACTGATGTCTACGTTGTCATAGAAACAGCCGATACGAGACTTGCTCCCCCTGAAAGACTTTATGAAATTGTCCTGTTAATTGAAGGTGACATACAGCGTACCGTCAAAGGGGTATTTTGGGAAAATCTGTCTTCTACGTATGATATTTTGCTTTCGGAGGCTGACTGGCCCCCACCTTTTGTGCTCGCGGCGCCGCGAGGGGAGGAGGTAATCCTCCCCAGTTTCGCGAACACTGTCTCGAAAGAGCATGCGCAGCATTTTGCAGAAGAGTGGGCTCGGGCTCTCGCACCGGCTCTGTACCGTAACCAATGTGGTTGGGACAAATTATCCCCATGCCACGAAATTCCGTTGCGGTCTCAGCCGCAGCCTCAACCTCAATATCCCATTCGTCGTGAAGCAAAAGCTTCCGTCGCGGAAATCCTTGAACAATTGGAATATCAGGGAGTTATTGAAGCGTGTGTGTCACCGATGAATAATCCTCTTTTTACTGTGACCAAGCCTGACGGATCATATCGTTTGGTATTGGATTACCGGCATTTGAACTCGCATTGCCGTAACTGTGCAGTACAGAATACTCACGGCTCTGCCCTAGTGGAGAGTCTGGTGCGTAAGCGTTTTAAAACAACGCTTGACATATCCAACGGTTTCTATGCCCACAGATTGGACAGCTTTAGCTCCCAATGGACCAGTTTTACATGCGCTGGGGTCCAAAAACAATTCCGGCGTCTCCCAATGGGCTATAAGAATAGTCCTGGTATATTTACCGCATGCATTGTCTCTATTTTGGAGGCACTCGACCCGGATGCTTGTTCGTATGTGGATGACATATATCTCACAGACGACGATATTTGGGAGCATCTGTGTCGTGTAAATTCTGTTATTTGTAACTTTGCAGACATGGGTTACAAATTTAACTTTGCAAAATCGCACATTGCTGAGCACACAGTGTTGTTTCTGGGCTATGAGCTCAACAATGAAGGTAGAGGTTTGGCTCCTCACTTCTTGGAGAAATGCGCAGAGTTGCGCGCTCCAACTACACTGAAAAAATTACAGTCTTTGCTGGGTTTTTTAAATTTCGGGAGGACATACATTCCGGAATATGCCCAGTGTATCAAGCCTTTGTATGCTTTGATACAACCAAATGTTTCGAAATCATGCTGGCTGCCTGAGCATTCAGCCATCTTGCAGTCCTTGCAGGCTGATCTGCTCGCTTCTAAGTTCTTACTGACTCGTGATAACCATACCATCCTGGTGATAAGAATAATACCACGGACGGTGGGTTTCACATACCTCACTTTTAATGAAGGAGACACAGTACCTATTGCTTACAAGTCACACCTGTACACATCGGCTGAGATGCGGTTTCCCACTGTGGAGAAGGTTTTAACAGCTGTGCAGATGGCTATTCTTAAGGAACGGGCTCTGTCACAAGGGAAACGCATGTTGGTTGTAACACCCTGTCCTCATTTGGAGGCAGTCACGAAAGCCAGTGTACCAAATTCAAAAGCTTTGCACCTTCGGTGGATTCAGTGGGCTGCGTCCTTGACGTCCACGGATTTCATGTTTATTTTTGACGCCTCATTACGGTCGCAGGAGTACTTGCAGTATGAGTTCGTGCATCCTGCTCCTCTAGCTATGCGACCTTTGGAGGACTTCCATTGCATCATTTACACTGATGGTTCGGCGCAGGTTGCGCATGGCTCTAAACATGCCTACGTTTCCGCATGCGCCATTGTGGTCGGTGCTATGTTGAATGATGAGTTCATCTCCAGGGAAGTGCACACGTTGCCACTGGGAGACTGCACCGCACAATTGGCAGAGCTTCGTGCTCTCTTACTAGCGTTGGAGTACGCAGATCCTAGTATTACTACTCTTATTGTAAGTGATTCTTTCTACTGTGTCCAGTCTTACAATGAAAACTTGTTCTTTTGGATTCAGAATGACTTTCGTGATTCCAAGGGTAGCACAATAAAACACAAGATGATCTGGGTTCGAGTGGCGGAGCTTAAGGCTACGTTGCCGCTCGTTTTTGTAATTCATACTCTTGGCCACCAGCGTGTGGGAGTCCACGCTGTCGGTAACTCGCTTGCTGATGAAGCAGCGAAATCAGCAGTATCTACATACTTAGTTGCAGCAGTTACGCGGTCCAAAAGTAAGATTGATAGTGACATCTTGGCAGCTGTTGCTGCCACTGAGAAGGGAGGTAAACATCCTTCGGGGTTCCCTTCGAAGTACACATACCACTTAAGTCCCGAAAAGGTTCCTTTTGTGAAAATTCCTGATGTTGGTGAACGTTTGATTCCCAACTCGGATCGCAGGACAGCCTTGATTACAGCAGCTCATGAAGGTGTGGCATCTGCGCATGCGGGCGTCTCAGCCACTGTAACTCAATTACAACAACGTTTCTGGTGGCGGGGACTGTACAAACAGACGCGTGATTATGTCCTTCTTTGTGACGTATGTCAGCAGATTAAACCTTCGACTGCTGCACGTCCGCCACAGACTCAGTTGTACATTTCTAATAAACCACTAGGTTGTGTTTATTTAGATCACTGTAGTCCTTTTTCATCTGATACTGTGTATAAGTACATCTTAGTTGCAGTTGATTCATGCACACGCTTTGTGTGGGTCTGGCCCCATCGCAGCGCTGATTCACGGACTGTCATTAAAGATTTGCGCATCTTCGTAGGGATTTTTGCCTGTGGTACCTTCCATTCGGATCAGGGTCCGGCTTTCGCCTCTAAGGCGTATAAGGATGCCATGACTTCGATGGGGGTCCAAGTCAAGTTTTCGTCTCCCTACAGACCTGAGGGTAACAGTGTAGTGGAGCGAATGAACCGTGATTTAAAGCAATCTTTGACAGCTCGAGTTATAGGTGCTGGCAGAAACTGGCTAGCCCACCTCTATGGCGTGCAGCGTGCTCTTAATAATCTCCCTAGAAGGTCTCTGGGTGGGCGGACCCCATACGAAATGCTCTTTGGCATCAAGATGTTCGTCCCTGACCTTGACGGTCTAGACAGCGTGGCTCGCGCCACAACCTTTGACGTAGATGAACATTGTACTGTTTTACAGAATCTACAAAAGACCAGAGACAGTCTTGCGAAGGAACATTTGCCCTCCACGTCGGATGTTGCGTTGCAGATCCCGGTAGTCGGCTGGCTACCCCAAGTTGGAGAACTGGTTCGAGAGAAGATCGACAACAAGAAAGAATTTGGTCCTTCCTATCGAGCTCCGGTTCCAGTCCTTGGAGTGAAGGGCACAAGAACGGTCATTTTACCACCACTTCCTGGTCGTAAGGAAAACAGGTTTATCTCAATTGACAATGTCAAGATACACAGAGTGGCCGATTCTTCTTAGCATGACACAGGCTGTTTCCTGTCCTTCCATTGTGAGAAATTCAGTTTTGCCCACTGCTTCTAATCATGAAACTGAAGTGGCAATCGAGTTGCCTGCTATTTCCAGTCCTTTATTAAGTACTTTGCCCGGTACAGACCTTGCTGAAATAGACTATACTTACCCCACTGACTTGTCCATGCCTGACCTGCAAGCCCGTTTGGCCACAGAATCCAGATTTTCATTTGACTCTGTTTCCAATGCCTCTAAGACACCCTCACGTTTTGCAGTTTATGCCAGCTTGTTTAAAAAACACTTTTTGATTCCTCCTTGGACATATATTTGGCTGGTGCTTTTTTCAATTTACCTTTTCATGTCAATTGGGTTTGTGTTTTATTTTTTCCGACTTATGAATGGACACTATGTCGAAGAAAGAACATGCATCCGACATCCAAATGGAACTTTGGCCCCCCTTTCCTCCTCGCATTCTGCACACAGATTGAAAAGAGACTTGACATTTGTTAACATCACTGCTTGGCCTGTCCTTGATGGAATAGTGTGGGATGCCGTTAGGTTTCAAATTCATGGCCCTACCGAGGTTGTAAATGTCCCCAATGTGCTTAGGGTTAACATGGGGGATGTTGTGAAACAAAACATTCGTTCTGATGATTGGGATGTTCAGGCCGTAGAGTCTTTGTTTTCTGATTTGAAATACTATGCTGCCTTTGATGCGGAAGATTTGTACTTAGAATCTGCTAATTATGGTGATTTGTTTTGCTTTCAACATTTTGGCAATCACTTCTTACATAAAACAGCATCACAAAGGAATACTGTAAATTATACACAATGGGAGCATTGCCCAGCTCCTAAACAAGGCAGTTCAAGTACTTATTTAAAGAAGTACACTTATTTTACAGACTTCAATCAGTCTAATCCCGAGTCCTTTTATTTTAAAATGACACAGAAGCCTATGTCCAAGGTTAGACTTACCGATACCAAATTGTTGTATTCGAAGTTCTTTCTTCATCAGCTGGCTATTGACGGCTATGAATTATGGAAAGAAACTATTGACTTAAAATCTGTTTGGGGTTCTAAGAGTTGGCAGGTACAAGGCACTGAGGCTCTGCACCGTGCTTGTCTCATCCCGAATCAAATGTTGTTTTTGAATTCCTCTATTTCACAAACGACGTGCTTTGGATTGGCTACTTCTAAAAAATTGAATTCTCCAACCATCCCGGAGTTAGACGAATATTCTGGCTGGAGTAATTATACTCAGTTTTCTATTAGGGACTTGCAATCCCTATTGCTGAATTCGTCCTTTAACATATCCAGTATGGATCCAAAAGGTTGGCTAATGTGGCACAGAAGTGCGGAATCATGCCAGCGCCGTTTTCTGGGTTTGTCTGATGGCTTTACACAGGTTAGACCTGATCCACGTTTTGAAACTGAGCATTCTGTCACAACTTACTCTGTTGGCAAATTGTGTCAGAATTGGCTGAAACATTCGACATTGTCTGCAGTTAAATTACATCTTGCAAAACTGAATGATGATATCGATTTGAATGACTTCATAAAGGGCCCGGCTAGTGGTAGATCAAAAAGATGGATATATGCTGTTTACAATGAAATCTGGAAGACATCACAGATTGAGGCTGCGACACGCCTTAGGGCTATAGATCAAGCCAATCTAGAAAAGGTGCTTGCAGTGGTAGATAATAGTATTAACATGCTTTCTTCCCGCATTTACACTTTAGATAATATTGTGTCTTCTGTAGTGGATATTGTGCATGATGATGTGTCTGTGTTGTACCATGGTCAGAATCAATTACGTTCTATCATGCAATTTGCATGGACCCTTCAAACGTTGAAAACTGGCAAGGTGCCATGGAGCTACATGAATGTTTCTTCTCTCTTTGCCCCCTTTAATTTGACTGACAAGAAGCGCTTGCTTTCCATGCGAGATGCTTCATTTTCTATGTTACATATTGAGAGATTGGAGTCCTTGCCTTTTTCGGTGGCAGAGGCCAACGATGCAACGTGGCTTATCCACGGTTTAATAACTTTGCCTTTTGCACTGTATACATTTACAAATTGTATGCGATATGTTGCCATAGGTCGCTATGAGCCCTTAGGTAGTGCATTTCTCCATGAAGTCTGGTCCCTTCCTTTCACTTATAGATGTTTGAAAGACGGACAGGAAGTTTATCTGAATGGGGAGGAGTGTACGGAAATACCAGACCATTCGCTAATGTGTAGGCATATACAATTGCACGGTTCCTGTAACCAAGACCGGCCAAACTTGGCCTGTGTTTTAAAAGGGACTCCGGTTCCTGCAATCACACTGACTTTTACCTTACTAGGGAACGGAAGTTATTTACTTTTAAATAATGAAGATTGTCACGGGTTAATTAAAGGTGTAGCTTATGTGGTAACCGTAACTGAGCGTGTCGTTTGCTGCAGAAATGTCCTGTACCCACCCACACATGAAAATAGGGAGGTTTCCATTTGGCCACGCATCCCAACCTTGAAAGCAGAATTCAGCGGCATGAGCAGAATAAGGGCGCTTTTGTCCCAGAAAGAAGTGGCCTTGAGTTCGGCTAGGGAAACTTTCGTTCTTCACATAGCTAATACACGAACAGAGGTTCAGGCCCTTTTAAATACTGATTTACCGTTGCATTTCAGCGAGATGGTACATTCTATCTTCAACGCGTCCTCCACAAATGGGCTGGCGCATTTTTTTAAATCTGTTAGCAGTGGTCTTGTAACTTCATTTGAAAAAATCTTTGGAGTCATCCCAGCTTTCTTCCATTCCATTTTTTCGAGTTTGTTTGGTGGATTCCCGGTTATCCTGGCACTAGCGGCAGCCGTTCTACTGGTTGTTTGCTTCCTTAAATATGGATGCCCCACGTGTGGAAGGAGCAGCCCAGCCCCTCCTACCGCTGTTTCGGGACCGAATGCTTGAATATTATGGTACGCTGCCGCTTGCGATTTTAAGCACGGCATAAGGATTATCATTTCGATTTTCCTACTTCACCTGTGTCCAGCCTGTATTTCATTGCCTAAGCTGTGACTTTGATTGGGCCATTGATTTGTGTCTCTGCGGACCGGTTTCTCCTGAAGTCGACTTTAATCAGCTGATGAGTCCCATCGTTACTCACGAGTTGGTTTGTACTGGCGACAGGATTATGGCCTCAGCAGCGATGCATGGACTAATGGGTCCTTGGAACATTCTTACATCGGCGCAAGATTTCTTGGCACTGAGCTATCTTGAAAACCCACCGAGTTGTCCTCTGATGGTAATAGAGGCTCCAGTATTGGGTGAACACGTTTGTTCTTTTCCTCTTTTGAATTGGATGGCTGAACTGTTTTCGGATGAAGACGGTGATTTCCTATTGGAGGCTGTAGCTGCATATTTTGCATATTCGGTCTTGCCTTGAAAAGACTTCCTGGTTTATGATGATGCCCCATTTTTTTTTGCATTTTTTCACCTCCCAGTCCTATTGGCTTGAGTGCTTGTGACATTTTTTATGTTTTGATTTGATTGCTGCAGTTTTTTATACTTATACGGTTGTTCATGGTTGTTTAACTCTGCTTTCATGAAGTTGCCCTTATCTTATCTTATCTTATCCGTCCTCGGATCATGGGGGGGTGTCATATAGCTACTATCTATCATTATAATGCGTTAAGTTAGCATAGGCACATTACATGTTTAAACGCCATTTTTCCTTTTGCTGCTTCTGCACACGACACTCAATTGTTGTTGTAGTAGTTCGTTGTGGTTTACATGAGAATAATATGTTATTACTCTGATATCAGCTTTGCTCATTAAACTATGTCTGTACAGAGAGTGCTGAAGCTTCAGGAACAGCAAGATACTGAATTGTTATGAGGTCTGATCTTCGCGCCTTCATAGACATAACATAAGTGCAGCTTCTGCCAACTTTGGCTTTTAGGCGGGTTTTATATTGCTTTGCTGAACTCACACAAACACACTTGATGCTGTTCGCATGCAGAGAGAGCTGTTGTATGCTGATGTGATCTCTTCATTCTAGGATCCTGAGGTATGGGCCCACCCTAATTCAACCCAAAGAGACCTTCTTAGCTATTAATATAATATGCGAGTTAGGGAGGGTGAGAAATAAGTGTTGTTAACCCTTATTCATTTACAGCATGTTAACATGCTGTCACCATTCGCTTTTTATGGACTAGTAACTATGCTGATAACTTTGCTTTTGATAATATGTTTCCTTGTATTATCTAAGATACTGCGCCTGAGAAGACGGCATTAGTAAATAAATATTTCAAATGTTCACGTGTTCTTCTTTACTCCACGTTCTGGTTTGAAATGATTGTAAACGAAAGAGTGCTCATGTGTTCCACGTAACCTGAGGTATTGTAAGCTCATGTTCTGGTTTGTCTAAACATTGGGAGTTTGTTATGACCAATGAGACACTGTAGCTAGCTCGGTAAGGGGTTTGTTGGGTACTAAGGTGAGTTTTGGGTCACCCTAATTCGCTGAGGTTCCAATCCTCTGTGCACAGTTCGGTGGGAGAATAGAAACCCTACACCGCCTGACTTGATCTTTAATCAAATTCTCCGATATATGTTTTCAACAGGTGCGGAGTCAGATTCTGCAAAAACCCAAAAGAAGTATAGAGAAAATTGATTTATCACTAACTCCTGTGGGACTGACAGAAAAGGAATTAAGTGATTGGCTTAAAACGTTGAAATTAAAGGATAAAGAACCTAAAGTGTTAGTCGTGGTCAGATTAAAAATCGACATGGAAGAATTAATAATTGGAACAATTGGAACAGATAGGTTAAAAGCATACCAAGATGATGAATTAATGTTCATGTGTAAAAGCATTACATGGAGAGCTAAAAATCGGCATGACCTACTAGAAGGATTGGTAAATTAACTTAATATAGACTTTGCAAAGATTAAAATGTTACAATAGCCTTACAGAGTAGATTTTACTGAAAAAAGATATTGACAATATAAATACTGCCAGGAGTTTCACTCAGATTGAATAATTAATTGTGTTGTTGAGGAAGAGGGGAGATGTGGAACGGTGGAAGAGCAAATGGACAAAGAAAAGGGACGAAATCAATGACAAAACATCATTAGCATTTCCAGTTAGAGAAAAAGAGCCGGTAGCGAATGAATTCCCTATGAGAGAAATACCGGGAGGAGGGTATGTGCATGTTCCCTAGACTAGACAGGATATATTGTCATTTACAAATGATGTCCCTAGGTTGCGAGAAAAACCAGTGGAATGGTACCGACAAGTGGATCAATTTGTAAAAGTCTCAAAAGTATTATGGGAGGATTTGGATGGGTTATTTGACATAGTAGTACCAGCAGATTTATGGTCCAAGTTCAAGATTACGGTGGAATGGCCAAAAGCCGAGTATCCAAGAGATGCTGGAACAGGTGCTCCAGGACCTGAGGAAATGCGGAAATATGAGCAGGTGATAATGTTCTTGAAGAATAAAATCCCTCCAAAAGAAACAGATTGGATAAAGATTGACAGGACATTGCAAGAACCCAAAGAATCAGTACATTCATTTTATGAAAGCTTGTTGTTAGTATTTAAGCAGTACAGTCGATATGAGGAGTTGAGCGAAAAAGACATGAGTCATTTTGTGTATCGCTTTGTTTTTGGATTACGACCAGAGATAAGGGATATGATCAAGCATAACTTGATGGGTTGGCAGTGATGTTCTGTCTACGAAGTGTTGAGGCATGCGAAATGTTGTAGTGATGAGATTGAGGTTAAGCAAAGAAAGCTTAAAGAGAAAGCCATGTGGGCACAAGTGAAAGTGGCTGAACATCAAGTAGCTCAATTGGAGAACAAAAGTCATGATAGAGGTCAAGTGAAAATGAAGGAAAACCTAAATAAAGGAAAAGGAATAGGTAATGTAGAAGAGGAGAAGAAAAAGTATCCATGTCACAATTGCGTCAGGTTAGGGCATTGGAAGAACGAGTGTAAGTTGCCACGAATAGTTAATCCCGAAAGTACATCATTGACTCCACAGGTGCAGAATGAGGTAATTCATCAGTCATCGCCACAGCAACAGGTAGTTACCCTACCGAGTCAAGTACCACAACCACCACTTCTGCACAGTGTAAATCTACAGAAATACAGTGCAGAGACAGGATTCTTCGAAGGAGAACAGGTAACAAGATCACCTAGAGTGAATGTGAGTCCACGGTATTGGCTGAAGGAAGATGGGAATAAGTCAGATGAAAGCTATTGACGGTGCCTAGAAGAGGGAGAAGAGTGCGTACTTGGGACAACTCTAGAGGTAGATCAATCTGGTCCTTTTGTGGATGGAAAGGTGAATGATGTAAATGTGACTTTCCTAGTGGACACATGTGCTACACGTTCTACTGTTAGATCAGTAGAAGTTCAAAATCTTCCTCTCTCAGGAGACAACATCCAAGTAGTAGGCATAGCGAACAGGCAGATTAAAACATCCCTGACAGAACCAGTTGAGGTTGAAATTGGCAATTTTAAAGATAGCATCGATTTGTAGTGTGTGACAGTAGTCCTGTTAACCTTCTTGGAAGGGACATACTGTGCAAGATGAACTGTGCCATTTACTGTTCACCAGATGGCATTGAACTCCAAACTCCAGATGAAGATAGATTGTATAAAATGACCATGTCACTGATAGATTCAGAACAAAATAGCATGTTTCCTGTATTTGACAAAGAAAAGATACCTGGTGAATTAAAAAAAAAACAGTCAAGGAAAAGGTGTGGCATTTCACAGGAGAGGATATTGGATTCATGAAAGGTGTGGATCCTGTGAAAGTTTCTGTCAAAGAAGGAGTGAGCTACCCAAATATTCCTCAGTATAAATTCACAGCAGAAATAATTGAAGGAATAACTCCGGTGATAAATAATAAATGATTGAACAGGGAAGTTTGAGAGAAATAATAAGCAGTCCATGTAATTCACCTATAATGGGATTGAAAAAGCCTAATGGAACATTTAGGATAGTACAGGATTTACGAAAAGTTAATTAAATTGTTGTCCCATGCTGTCCTGTTGTGCAAAATCCAGCATTGATCCTGTACCAAATTCCACATGATGCAGAATGGTATACAGTCATTGACCTATGTAATTTGTTCTTTACAGTTCCATTACACCCTGATAGCCAGCCAATATTTGCATTCAGGGTTGGAGACCGTATTTTGGCATGGTGCCAAATTCCTCAGGGGTATACTGAGAGTCCCTCCATCTTTAATCAGCTGTTAAAAAAATAATTGGAGAGTTTGAACATGCCTGGAAATTCAGTATTGGTTCAGTATATTGATGACCTGTTGGTAGCATCAAGAACCAGCTATGCATGTGTTTCAGATACCATTGTGTTACTGAATCATTTGGCAGAAGGAGGACATAAGGTGTCACCATCAAAATTACAATTCTGTCAGAAAGAAGTACAGTATCTAGGTCACAAGATTGCCCAAGGAGTCAGACAAGTTACCATAGAAAGAATCAGAATGATACAGGAAATTAAACCTTCTAAAACTCAGAAACAGGTGAGAATGTTCCTAGGAATGGTAGGTTACTGTCAATAATGGATCAGTGGATTTTCCCTGATAGCAAAGCCATTGCAGAGACTGACAAGAGCAGATGTGAAAGACCCCATGGTGCTAAACAAGGCAGAAATGGAAGCCTTTGAATGCCTGAAAACCAGTCTGTGTGAAGCACCAGCATTGGGTATACCTGATTATGAAAAGGAGTTTGAACCGTATTGCAGTGAATGAGAGGGATGTGCATTATCGGTTCTAATTCAGAGACATGGGAAATTGAGAAAGCCAATTGCATATTTCTCAGCTGTATTGGATCCAGTTGCTAAGGCATTGCCAGGATGTCTGAAAGCAGTAGCTGCTACAAGTGTGAGTCTGGAACAGAGTGAAGTCATAATGATGGTATACCCAGTGAAGGTATATGTACCTCATTCCGTGAAAATTCTCCTCACTAGGACCAAAACACAGTTCCTTACCAATAACTGGATGACAAAGTATGAAAAGGTATTTCGGGGTGCAGATAATGTGACAATAGCGCAATGTGAAAATGTTAATCCTTCTACATTGTTACCTGATGTCATGGATGTGGAGGTGAGAAAGTAAGTTGATCATAGGTGTCTGTATCAAACCAAGACCTGACATTAAGGATGAGCCATTGCCTGAATCTGATTATGTAATGTTTGTAGATGGGTCATGCCTGAAAACAGATGAGGCTGCTTTGAGTACTGCATATGCTGTAGTGGCAGACGTCCTGGAAGCATCTTGTCTTAAAGGAATTTGTTCTGCTCAAGTAGTGAAGCTGATTTCTTTGATTCGAGCATGTGAACTAGGAAAAGAAATCAGAGTCACCATAGTGACTGACAGTCAGTATGGCTTTGGGGTTGTCCATGATTATCAACTGTGGTCTCAAAGAGGTTATTTAACTTCTGCAGGATCCCCCATCAGAAATGCTGAGTTTGTGAAAATGTTGATTGATGCAATTCAGTTACCTGAGAAAATTTCTGTTCTGAAATATGCAGCTCACAAACAAGGAGATGATTATGTTAGCAGAGGCAACCGCTTTGTTGACTCTTTTGCTAAGTACTGTGCGAAAAAATCTTGCATCTATAAATCGGGACAGAAAGGAGGAACATGTTTCAAGTCCTTTAATGCTAACAACAGTAGTTGAGACCTGGCAGGAGGTAAAACAGGTGCAGGAAGAAGCAAGCGAGGAAGAAAAAGACATTTGGTCAAAAGCAGGATGTAGACAAAGAGAAGAAGATGAAATTTGGGTTTACAAGGATGAAAGACCAGTAATGCCTAATAGCATGATCTCTAATATGGCCCGAATGTACCATGGTCAGGCTCATATTGGGAGGGATGCCATGATAAGAATATTTAGGCAGACCTGGTATAATTCCAAATTCAGGATGATCGCTGAGAGCCTTTGTCAGCGATGTCTTGCATGCCAGCAGATAAACCCAGAAAGGAAAACAGTTGTGAGTTTGGGAACCATAGGGCGGGAGGGAGGTCCACTTACCAGAATGCAATTGGATTTCATTGAGTTACCACCCTGTAATAGGCTTCGATGTGTAGTTGTGATCATTTGTCTATTTTCCAGGTGGGTGGAGGCCTTCCCTAACAGACGAAATGATGGAGTGACTGTTGCAAAACTATTGTTAAGAGAGATCACTCCATGTATTGGTTTCCCAGTAACAATTTAGAGTGACCGATGAACTCATTTTCATAATGAGTCAATACAGATGATTTGTGAGGCACTGGACATTTGTTAGAAATTACATTGTGCCTACAGACCAGAGGCTTCTGGGGTAGTTGAGCAAGTAAATGGAACAATAAAGGACAGAATTGCAAAAATGTGTTTGGCCACTGGACTGAAATGGCCTGATGCTTTGCCGCTTGCTCTGATGACCCTACGAAGTATACATGATAGAAAGACAGGATTGAGTCCTCATGAGATTCTGATGGGAAGAGTGATGAGACAAGCATTTGTGCCAGTTGATAAACTGTTGACTATTAATGATGATATCATACTGGATTACTGCAAGAACCTGTCTGACATGGTAACTTCTGTGTTTCATCAAGTAGGAACTGAGGCAAACATGCTGTCGGACTGATCGATTTTTTCCTCGGTGCAAAGACTTTGACATTTTTCCTGACTTTAACTTTTGATGGGGACGAAGTCCTGATGGGTGGTGAACATCGAGAAAGAATAGAGAGGCTGTATTTGGGAACACTTCCGCTTTAACCCTGATTTCTATTGCTGATTTTTATTCCTACACCTTCTCTGACCTCCTGAGCCTTAACATATCAGGACCTATTCCTACCCATGCTGTTAAGGCGGCCTTGACATGTGGCATTCTTATTCCTTCCGCCTTTTCGGCGCTGGCCCCTCTTCACGATCTGACCCCTTCTGTCCCACAAAATTCCACCTCCTTGTCAATCTTTTATCTTAACACCCGTTCCCTTATTCGCCATCAGCTTGAGGCGTTTCAATTATTGATCCATAGCTCTATCGATATTCTCCTCTTAACAGAGACTTGGATCACTGAAGACTCCGCCCCTGATATTCTCGCTGCTATCCCTTCGGGATACTACATTTTGCACAGCAACCGTCCTGCTGGGAGGACTGGGGGCGGCGTGGCGGCTATTATCCGCTCTGAACATGTTTTCTCGGAAATTTCAGTAAATTCGATCCTAAACACTGAACTATTGGCACTAAAATTTTCCTCCCCCAAATCTTCCTTCGTTTGTGTCCTTGTTTATAGACCCCCGGACCCTATGCCCCTCTTTCCCCAACTCTTCAGTGACGCAATTGCTCACTTAGCAATTAACCACGCCAATATCGTGGTAATTGGCGATTTTAATTACTGGCCAGCCGATGTCCATGAAAATCATCTGTCGGTGGAATTCACAGACCTGCTCACAGGCATGAATCTTACCCAACACATCCACACCCCCACCCATCTGAAAGGTCATACTCTCGACCAAGTTTGGACTTCTAATATCGACATATCATCTCCCTCGGTTTTCCCTTGCTCCTGGTCTGATCACTATTTCATCTCTTTCCACCTACATTTGCACACCCTCTGGCCCCCTCTCCGTTCCTCCAACATCATGGCTCGCAACTGGAAAAGGGCCAACTTGCCGGACTTTCTGGATTCACTGATCGCTACCGCACCCCTGTCGTCGACCTCATTAGAGCTTCAAGCTGATTCTCTTGATGCATGGCTGCAACAGGCTAGCGATGAAGTTGCTCCTCTAAAGAAAATTAAAACCAAGCGTCCTCACGACGCTCAACGTTGGTTCACGGACCAACTTAAAGCAGAAAAACTTGCACTGCCACAATCTGAACGCCGTTGGCGTCGCCATTACGACCCTCTGCTTAAACTAGCCTACATTGAGGCTCTGAAATCCTATAAACAATTAATCTTGGAGGCCAAGACGGCATACTTTTCCCAAAAAATTTTGAACTCCAACAATAAAACTAAGGATATTTTCTCAATCGTAAATGAGCTCTCCATGCCAGATAGAGTCACCCTTCAACCACAGCCGACTCAATCCCTCTGCGACTCACTCAATTCTTATTTTACAGATAAAATAATCACAATAAAAAATAATATTCCATCTCCGGCTTCCCCCACTTCTCCGTTCCTCCCCCCCACAAATACTAATATCCTTACAGAGTTCCCTCCGATATCCTTAGAAGAGTTCACTAATCTTCTTCATAAAGTCAGTTCGGGCTCCCCTAACGACTGCTGCCCCCCGCAGGTCTTGAAAGAAGCTTTCCTTGCCTGCCCAGGCCCCCCTTTGGCATTACTCAACAACTCCCTTGCCATCGGGAAGGTCCCATCTTCTTTTAAGCAAGCTGCAGTTTTACCGATACTAAAGAAATCTACCGCAGACCCCTCTATACTCAGCAATTACAGACCTATCTCTCTCCTACCTTATTTAGGAAAGATCCTGGAGACCTTTGTCACCCGCCGTTTGAGCTCCTTTATAGAGCAATCCTCCTTCTTAGACCCCCAACAAGCAGGATTTAGACCCCTCCACTCCACCGAGGCGGTCATTGTTGCTGTTATGGACACCCTTAGGAAAGGTGCGGATAGTAACACCCCTCAAGCCCTTGTCCTATTAGACCTTTCGGCAGCTTTTGACACGGTCGATCACACGCTTTTGATCGACCGTGTCCACAATGCCGGCATTCAGGGTGTGGCCCTTGACTGGCTTAGATCTTTTCTCCATCAACGATCTCAGTCTGTCCACTTATCCTCTTTCTCCGCTTCTTACACTTCCCTTCCTTGCGGAGTCCCTCAGGGCTCAGCACTTTCTCCTCTCCTTTTTAATTTGTACCTCCAACCCTTATTAGCTTCCCTCCGTCACTCCCCGGTCACAATATTTAATTACGCTGATGACCTTCAGTTAATTTTTCCCATAGACTCCCTCCCTTCCTCCCGCACTGACTTTCAGACCACCATGATGACCATCGCGGAGTGGATGCACTGCAGCCACTTAAAGCTGAACCCCACAAAAACTGAGCTCGTCCTGGTAGGAGGCCCCAACCATCCCTGGAACTCCACGTTCTGGCCAACTTCTTTGGGGCTAGCACCCTCTCCTGTGAGCTCCGTCAAAAGCCTGGGGGTGATTATTTCTGAGGACCTGTCAATGCGACCCCAGATCAACGCGGTCACTTCTGCCTGTTTTTTCCACCTCAGGCGGATCCGTAAGATCAGCAGGTACTTCAGTAAGGAAGCCCTGACCCAAGTGGTCATTGCGCTTATCACCTCCAGGCTCGATTATGCCAATATTCTTTATGCTGGGATTCCAGCTTGCCACCTTCAACGGCTGCAGCTGGTGCAGAATCAGGCCGCCCGCCTGATCTTCCACCAGCCTAAGCACCAACATGTCACTCCCCTCCTTCGCAGCTTACACTGGCTCCCGGTATCCAAACGCTGCACCTTTAAACTGGCATGTACCACCTTTAAAGCCCTATCTGATGCAGCGCCTGTTTTCATCTCCTCGGCTCTGACCCGTCACATCCCTACAAGAGCCCTTCGCTCAGCCTCATCAAACCTCCTCGTGGTGCCCAGATTTAATAGGAAAAAACACGGTGGTCTGAGTTTTTCCGTCCTGGCCCCCTCCACCTGGAACTCCCTTCCCCTTCCCCTTCGTCTCTGTTCAAAGCTTGACTGCTTTCGCAGACTTCTAAAAACTTTGCTCTTTCAAGCTGCCTTCGACTAACCTCCTGCTTTCGGTCCCCTCTTTTGTCTATTCAGCGCCAAGAAACCAATGGTGATAGAGCGCGTTACAAATATTTTTAATAATAATAATAATAATGAAGAAGATTGGTAATATGTCTTTGACTTATTTTCTAAACTATTCTGATAATAAATGTAAACTGTTTGAATTTAAATTTCTCTTTCTTTAGGTGAATTAATCAAATGTTTAATTGAATTTGAACTAAAGGATTAATAAAATAAGGTCATGCTAGGAGATTTAAAATTCTAAATAACAATTAAATAAATGGAGAATTAAGCTGGTCTTGTTGCCCATTAGTTAACTTTTACTAGCTGATCCATTGACCAAACATTGGGGTGTCTTAATGTTTTCTCGAGAATTAAAACCATGATAAGAGCCAATAAACTGCAGATGTATATAATATATAGAATTTAGATTAAATAGATGAAGTAGGACACTCCGCTATTCCAGCAGCTCATCCTCTGGTTATTTCACTGATCTTGGGAGCAGGGTGATTTGTGTGAATGAGTGACTCGCAGTGTTTTGGGCCCCACCGACGAGTAAACTGTGATAGCTCCTAGGATATATAGTGAGGGTTTGGAGGTTTTGTTTTAGAGCAGCGCTGGATCATGTCCATGATAATTCTTTTTTCCTTAGCAATATATGTTGATAAGGATGCACAATAAATTGAGGTGCGTCCTTTAGTGGACATCAAGAGTTTCAGGGATCTATTCCTTTTGCCAATGATGATTTCTAATGAGGCAAACATTTCCTCACATTAACTTGCAGCACACTGGCCTGGTATCCCCGTGTTACAAGAGCTACGGGCCTTAAAATGGATGTGCCAGATGATGGTAATCAGAGAGGAGTTGGGCATGCGCTCAGCTATTGACATTACAGTTTTTTTCTTAATGTTCTCATTTTCTGATGGCCTTATTAGCTAGCAAATTTAGGGGTTCATGCGTCAAGCCTTTTTCCATTTGCTGGGAATCGACCCGTTTTTTAATGGAAAAAAGCCTTTTCAGATGCATGTACCTTTTGCCATTTGCAATTTAGGTCATTGCAATTTTTAGCGATTACCTAAATTGCAACTGTTATTATGGAATTGCAATTTGCGAATCCCTATTTGCCAATGTATGTAGCCTTTCCTAAATGCGAACTGTGAATATAGGAAACGCTAATTACCATGAACTTCAAGTTGATGGTAATTTGTGCATGCTCTGAAAAATGCAGATAGATGCATTTTTTAAAGTGCCATGTAGCACACACATGCCCTTAGGGCATGTGTGTGCTTCACATGTGCACACTTACCTTTTTACGGGGGTGCTTCAGGGGGGCCGTAGGCCCACGGGCACCCATGGATTTGCATTCGCAATTTGCGATTACCAATTTGGTATTTGCAATTTGCAAATGCAATACCATTCATTCATATGGGCCTGTAGGCCCATAGGAATAAATGGAGTCAAATTAGCTAATAGCGATTCGCAATTTTCTAATCACTATTTGCTAATGTTAAGGAATTGCAAATTTTATTGCAATTCCTACATGCATAGGCAATTGCGAGTCACAGTGTGTCACCCAGTGAAGCGGATATCACACAGTAAACACATGGTGGCATGGAGAACCCAGCACAGAGTAGGTTTCTAGCCCACGTGTGGAGACTCCTTGCAGCAGTAGGCCATTTGAAGGGAACTTCAAGGTATGCATCCCCTCACCCCAGAATGATAAATATCAGAGCGCTTTACATGAGCACTAGTTTTGTTACAGATGGACACATTCATTATTGTTAGGCATAGGGAGATTAAATGATTTGCCCAGAATCAGAGGATGTTGAGCCTTGTTGCAGAGACTGGAACCCGGTTCCCCAGCTTCAAAGTTGAACGCTCTAGCCATAAGGCTACATCTCCTCCCCTATACTCCGCATTTTGGTAGAAGTGTAGGGGTGGCTGTCAGGTAGTGCTGGGCTCAAACCCACGTTCTCTTCCCCAGGGACATTTCAAATCATTCTTTCTCTATAGATTAGTACAGTACACATTGTTTCAAGGTAGACAGATCTGTAACACATTCTAGATTATGATCACCTTTTTTCTGCCCTTCCCTGTTCTAACCAATTTACTTGTTGCATTAACTGACTCCTCCACCTCCTGCTTCTCAGGCATCTATAGAGAAACCCATGGCTCTGTAAGTGGGGCTCTTTTTTGTTTTCTAATGTCTTTTCCATCTATTTCCTTTTCTCCATCATCTAACGCACAGCAGTACTCCATAATCTCCCTTTAAATTCCTATGTATGCTAAAAGACATACAAAACACTATTGCCACCCTACGAAATATGAAGCGAAATTCTTATCTTCGACTTTGTTTCTTTTGACATACTGATACTGATATACACAAAAGGTAGACTGCACTATGGATACAGCTACCTGGTACATTTATCTAATTGTTGCATTGTGTAAATATGTTCTCTCGGCATACATTGTAGAAATAAACCAGCTCAACTGTTTTTTGCAAATAGGAGTTTGCCTTTTCCTTGAACAAAGACAGTCCTTCAATAAAAACGTGACTTGTTATTGAGTAAAAATGATTATCTGAAAAAGACCCACATCTAATTTGTGTGCATTAATCCTTTCATAACCTGACTCTGCGTCATTGCTTAAATACATCTGTAATTGAAGTGATAATGAGAGTCAAAGATGATTAACTGAGTTGACCATAAACTGGTTACGTTTGTGAAGTATTTCATACCATGCATTCTGAGGCTCCACTTGATACCAGCGTGTCTATCATAGTTCCATATGAGGTATGTTCAGGAACAGCTGTAATGTTATCCATCATTTCTATATCTGTGAATGAGGTTTGGATTCCGAATTGCACAATGGAAGAAGACATCATTGCATGACTAGATTGAGATGCATCCGTCATAGTGATTTCTGTTGATTTTGTGTCTGGTTCTTTCCCTGGTTCTGTTAAATTGTACAATGGGATCAATGTTGTATTTGTTGCAACAGTTACATTGGAGATTTCCAGTGAATATGTAAATCCAATTGTACCTTTACTGATTTCCTCTGTTAAGGGAGCTGTGGCATTGGAAGTTGGTAATAATGACAGCTCTGATGTTTCCGCAGCAACCACAGGCTTTGTCCCTTTTGTTACATATGAGGTAGGGAAATAGCTAGGAGTGGATAACGAAAATTTGGAAGTATATAACAATTCACTAGAGGTTTCTTGAGTTGGTGCTACAGATGAAGTGTGAAGTTGAAAATGACTAACATTAGACAACAGGGTTCTTTCTGTCACAGAAAGATTAAATATGGTGGGGAAAGATGATGCTGCTGGTAGCATGGACACACTGACTGGAGTAGAAGCTGGAGCTGGGAAAGTAGCATTAAGAGGAATCCCAGTGCTTAATGTTCCAGATGGTATTGTGTCTATTTTATGTTCTGTTAGAGGGCTTCTTGTTGATCCAGTTGTAGTCAAAATCAAACTGGATTGTGAAGAAGTTGCAAAGGGTGCAGATGTAGTAGTAGATTGACTTTCAATACCACCTACAGAAAAACCTGGGGAAGTACCTTTTGATATATTAGTGCTGGAAGCAGATACAGATATTTTAGGAGTTAGTGAAGCATCAGCAGTGTGTACTGTGCCTGGACTACTTGGAAAAACCTTTGTGTATGGTATTGCAATAGGTGTCTGAACAACAGTTTGATCAGTTATCAATTCTGGAGTTATTTTTATTGTAGACGTGGAAGTCCTTAGGAAAGATGATGTCTGGTATGATCTTGGAGTTTTTGAAGAGATATGCGCTGGTATTGAGGATAACATTGCCAGTGATGTTGCTTGAGTAATAACTGAGGAGTCTGCACCAGTTAGTGACATACTTCTAGATGTTACTGGTGTAGCTGAAACACTCGCTGACACAGGCAATGTAAATTGAGTTGTAGCAGATGTGGTAGCCCTCAATGACTCTCCTGTGCTTTCAGGAATTGAAGGTAAGGTGCTCTGTGCTGCATGTAGACTTTCAGTCAGGCTTGTTTGTGTAATAGGTCCCTCAGATGTTTGGGAAATGGCTGGAGAAGATACTGCGATAGATGTTTGTTCTATGTGGTGGCTCTTTGTGGAACCTGTAGCTTCGCCAGGTGCTTTGGGTTTTTGAGATGTCAGTGAAGGAGGCATTAATGTAGATATGTGTACTGTTCTTGAAGCTATGGATGATGATCTGGCTTCCAAGGTTGTGAAAGGAGTTGTAGTAGAGACTGATGATAACTCTACAGAAGTTGCTAATGTAATTGAAGGACTCTCAGAAACTCCTATGGTAACAACTTCTTTTGTTTGATCTTTAGAAGTGTGCAGCTCATCCAAAGGTGTATTTAATATTGAAGTGCGAATCACAGAGGTACTAGTCCTTAACTTTTGGAGAGAGGATTCAGTTGTCTGCAATGGTAAGATTGAGACAAATGGAGATGTACTACTTAGTTTAGAGATCAAAGTCCTTGAAGTAGCCTCTTGTGTATAGGAGGCAGCAGATGTTAATTTTTCACTCAAGCTTGAAAGTGTTATTAATGGTGTTGCAGCTGACTTAGTTGAATCTATTGTGGTGGTAGACATTGGTTCAATAGTCAAATTTGATTGTAATGGCTGCATTGTAAATTCTGTCAAAGATGAAAATGTTGTTTTGTTAAAGACTGATTTTGGTGAAGAGGGTGCTGTTGGTGATGTAGTTGTTGATGTTACAGGTGAGTGAGAAAGGGCAATCGAAGAAGGCCTTATAGTTACCAATATTTCTACAGGTGTTCTTGATGTGACATTATCTAATCCAAATGAACCAGTAGGCAAGGATGTCAATAAAGTTGTTGCGGGACGTGAGTATAGAGATGTCTGCAAAGATGAGGATCCTGAAGCAGCAGAAAGTCTTGAGACAGCAGTTGTGTTTTGCCCAGTATAACTATATGTTTGAAGCTTTTTTTCAGTTGTCATTGATGAAGAAACCATAGATTGTAATGGACTTGTATGGAATGTTGTGGTTCTTAAGGATGCTGTTGAGGTTTCAAAAGGTGTTGAAATCCCTATGGCAGGCACAACTGTTTTTAATTCAACTGGCAATTCAGTTATATGAGTCATTGTTGGAAACCCTGAAGAACCAGGACTTGAGGATAGATGATAAGTTTGCAATGTGGTTGTCTCTGGTGGCTCCAGAGAATGAATTACAGTTGAGATTGATGGCAATGTAGTGTTTACTCCTCTTAGTGTGGTAGACGTTGCTGTTGTAATGTGTTCCATAACACTTGTAGGGGCTGGTATGATTTCTTTATGACCATCAGTGGCAATTGATGTTAATACTGTTTTTACACTTGAAATTGTTGTACGAGACATCTCCACAGTAGCTTCTAAAGATGTTGTTGAAATTGTTGGCTTTGTTTTAGGAGTCTTTGTCACAGCTGTTTCAGTTGGCCTAATGGGAATGCCTGCAACAAGACAGTACATTCATTATTATGTATGAAAGACAATGAATAAAGATAATGTGACAATGATGTTGCAGTTAAACAGAATATCAACTTTGAAGGGAGTCAAACTCTGCCCTTCTTAACACAGTAAATTGGATGCTCTCACATCGTAACTGCCATTACATTTTAAATGTGTCAATGCAGTACATAATAAGAATCAAGACTTCTAGATTATTCTCATGCCCATCAGCTCCAGTTATCTGTGTAAATTGGTTCTAACGTAGGTGACTGAGAATAGAAAAATCACTTCTTATCATTGGAAAGTTTTACAACCTAGATCCACAAAAAAAACAGTGGTCATTAAAGGTGTGTTGCTTCATTTTTTGTAACTGGGCTGAAGTATGTAGTCAAGGACCATAGAACAGGCTTGAGATGTTAGATGTACTAGAACAACAAAACAACAGATACACCTAAAGAACATAGACATGGAGTTTAAATGTCCACAGAATGTTTAAATAAAAGAGAATAGTTTATAAGGAAATTAAAAAAGAAACAGGGCGGATTAGCAAAGGGGTTCAAACTTTTCTTCGAAGAAGCCAAAACATATCAAAAAGAATAATAGAGCATATAAATCCAAGGTTAGTGAATGGGATAGGCTACTGCAATTGTTGTTGCTAACTATACATCACTTACCATCTTACAGGAGATGCCACAAGACAGAAGGAGCCTAACCAATAGTCAACTTTGTGTTACAAATAATATATGCTAATGGCATATATTTCTGCCACCTTATAGGGAGTCACTAATCATTCAAAGTTGAATTTGGAGTATTAATGGCAGAAGTCAAAATTCGTAAGTTTAGCATGAAAAACAGAGGGAACAGAATAATACATAAAGTTAGACCTGCATCCTTAGTGTGGTTCCCCCTGACTTTTGCCTTCAGACTTCCTGTTTATGCGGACTTCATTTTTTGCTGGATCTAGGACTCTGCACCCTTTACCACTGCTATCTTTGAGTACACTTATGTATTTTATGATGCAGACAGTGGAAGATCCAAATTGTCCTACGGATGATCAGGGTTTAGCAGGTCTACTTTTGGGTAATCTGAGTTAGGTGCACCAATTGCATGTGCTCTTTGTATAGGGGAAGCAGTTTCCATCCACCCAGCAACTGCTTTTCACCCACTAACTTTGTGGTGCTCCTGCAAGGCACAAAATTGTCTGTAAGGCCTATTTATATGCCTGAGCATTGGTACCTTTCTTCTGTAATCTCTAGCTACCCTTGATTTTCCTCCTACTGAAACAAAAACACCTTCTAAACAGGCATTCCATATTTTTAAAATTAAGGATACAGAGGCATCTATTTCCAAAACAATCTTTCATTGGATTACTTTTTTTTTAAAGAATACCACTAATCAATAGAATATGCATCCCCATAATAAATTTGTCAGCTGAGCAAGACTACAAACAGAGTTATAAAAAGGGAAATTAGTGCACTATAGACGATGATTTGATATATTTCAGATCTCCAGTAAAACATACTTACAGTCTTCTGGATAAACACATTTAAGTGTGGTCTCATCAAGAATCATGTGTTTGGGACAGTATGGTAAACATCCTTCAACCCTTTACAAGAAAACACACAAAGTTATTTTTTAAATCAGAAGTGCTGATATAATAATAACAATGACAACAACACTAACAATAATAATAAACTTGCATTTAATTTATTTCAAATGTGCATTAAGCACAACTTAACCACTGAGGTGCCACTGTGCCGAAATTCAGTAAGGGACAGAATTTGTAGAGTTATAGGCCAAGACTCTGAGCCACAAGGGTTTTGTTAATAGAGGAGAATAAGTGGAGGGAATGGTGCACGCAGTTTATGAACAGAATAAAAGACAATAAAGTTATAGCTTGGAGGATGCAGAGACCGAGGGCAGAAAGTCATGCCAAGGAAAAAGTAAGGTGAGAAACACTGCAAACAAGATAATGTGAGATAGAAATTAACTATAGTACAAAGACCAAAGTCCTAGACAATGGTAAGGCATCTTGAGAAACAGGGAGAGTAGAGGGAAAGAGATGCGACTAAATACACAAAAAGGTCCAAGGTGAGATTAAGTCAAGAGGAGAGACAGGAAAAGAGAGCTGACCTACAAAAGTGAAAAAACGATTACTGGAGGAAAATAGACAAAAATGGGGAGAACAGAAAGAGCATGAGTAGAGGATTCTAAAGAGGCACAAATACCTTGAGAAGAGGAGGAACATAAAAAGGGAGCTGATTTTCGATAAGATAATTAATATTGCATAATAATATTATTTTGTTTCAAACCTGAATTTTTCACCTTTACAAAAGACAACGCAGAGTAGTAAAAACGTGAATTACAGTGCACAGTGAATAATAATCGAGAGTAATTAACTTGCAGTTTCATTAGTGTGCATGGAACTAGATTGTCATTCTGTAACTGATAATCGCTCCAGTTGCTAGGGGTTGAAGGAGGGTTCGTTCCCTACACAGGCTCATTGCCAAGCCAATGGCGCACACCCAAATCCAACTAACAAGTATCACAGCGTCCAAAAATTATTTACAGTGCACCAGTGGACGAACTAATTTACAACACGTTTGTTTGACATAACACAACAAATAGGTTGACGCATTTTGAACCCAACAGGTAACAGGGTTCTCATCAGGACCACAGAATCTTAGTCATGAACAGACGAAATCTGCTAAGCCAGGAATGAAGAAAGCAAGAGGGAGTGTAGAGAGATGTCTCCAAGAGCTCTTCCCAATAATACTTGGATATTTGAATGCAGGATCGCCGATATGGAGCCACATATGGCATATCGCCCGAGACCCCCCATATACAGCTCAGGCAACCGACTTGCCTCAACCATACCTGCCAGTAAGCGCTTCTCCCATCTGTCACCTGCCTCCAGCAATTGCGCTGCATGTGGTAAATGTGCTGCATAGTAGTACAAGTCCAGTGTTGGCACCTCCAGTCCATTTGCAGCAAATATAAGCAGCGCAGCAGAAGTACCATATTAGGGATGGCTAACCTGCCCATCCTTAACAGGGGAAGTGCAGTCAGGACGCTACCTCTGTCTGCAATGAGTCTAGGACCCTGCCTCTATTGAGGCACAGATGTTGGGCCCTAGTTTGCGCCACCACTATACTAACCAAGTATCTGAAGTGCATCAATGCATATTATTATTATGTTATGATTATTAATATTGTTACTACCACTACTAATAAGAATATTATTATACCTTAAACACATTATCACTAGGCTGCAAAAGGAAAATTGAGTAAACGGATGAAAACCTTTGTAACATTTACACACCATACTGATCTTAAAATACGCTTCATCACATTCTGTGCCTATTGTTAAATACTGCATATTAAATTCAATGCTATATTCGCAAGATAACCATTCAACAATCAGATTCTTCTACGCCAATACTATAAGCCAATTGTTCCATAAAAGATAAGAATTAATGTTTATTTTTTAATTGTATGCTGATGATAATTGTTCAAAATGTATCTACAGCTCGCTCAGATAACACAATTGCACAGGTCATGCCACCAAATTTGAAATTTTGTGCAAGCACTATAGGGGTACATGTTGTACTGCAGAAAGAAATCTAATATAAATATGTACTCACACTGTTTTACATTGTTAACAAATGTATTTGAAATATTTTGAGCTCTTTTCATTAGCATCATGATCATCATCAAGGGGAGTATTGGTAACTTCCACTACCCGTGCTTCTCCATCGGTGACCTAATATGAAGCTGTTATTGCAATCCTTATTGTCATCATAATCTTTTAGGTTAAGTCTAAGTTTATTGAAATAGTCTACTCAACCCCTAGAAGCTATGACCAAGTAAAAGGTAATTCAGAAATTGGGTCACTAACTTGATGTACGCCTACAAGTAATACACATAATTTGGGAAGTCTCAATATAGTTCAGTGAAAACTGGTAACTATGGCAAAAAAGAGAATGATTTACCGGAGAAATCTGCATTAAGTCCAAATACCAAACAACATTAAAGTTAAGAACACACCCAAAAAAAAATTCCCAAGCCAAATTAGGAAAAATAAATACAAATGTAAAACGCAAAATGACATAAAAATGATTGAAAATGTTGCAACCAGAGATATGGATGTTCAAAGTGTTAAGTCAAAAAAGTGCTGAGAAGGAGCAAAGTTACAATCAGAATCAAAGTTTGTGATTTTCAGGGATGTAGGGGCAAATTCGGCCTGATGAAGAGGGCTGAGTAAGCCTATAACATAACCTCAGTCAGAGTTAGTATCCTGAGACTTAGTTACTTTTCTGGTTCTCAAAATTATTTAGTAGGACAGGGCAAAATGGTGAAAAAGATGAGGGACCATCAAAATCGCATACATCATCAACCTTCCATTGAAGCCTTCAGTTTTAGTGCTGAAAGTTCAAAACGTGGCATGGTTAAATTTTGAACCTGCAAAGGGTGCTTAGCTGCTGGTTTTGATTCTCTCCTTCATCTGGGTTCCATGTCCCACACTTTATTTAGTCAAGCTTAGGTTAGGCTTCTAGTCAAAAGATCCTTCTTCAGCTACAGCACTCACAAGGTCATGTGCACTCACAACTGGCCACGTGGATCTTCTTCAGCAAATTTAGCCCTTCTTTGTCTTTCTGTCCCTGAAGCAGTGAATAAGAGGTCAGCCAGTTCGACTGTGGAGAGCACTTCCAGTTCCTGGATGCCAATGGACTCCAGGAGTCCTTTGGGTTTTCCATCCCTAGTAGTGAAGCATATTTCTTCTTTTTTTTGCAGGTGTTCTTCTAGGCACAGGAATGTTCCAAAGAGGTGGTGTTGAAGTACCAAGTGTATCCTGTGCATTAACCATTGGTTGGCAATTTTCGTAGACTCGTAGACTCAATCCTGGCAAAATTGCCATTTAAAATCACCCTCCATTTGCCTCTCTCACCTTAATGTAAATCTTCACAGCTTCCCTCATTACAGATGGTTTGGCCAGGCTCCACTTTCAAGACTTTAGTGTCCCCTTCCTGGCCCACTACAATGGAAATGAGGGAACAACCCTTCTCCCTTCTCCCTGTCCTGTCCTTCCCATTTTTCTGTTGGCAGAGACAAATGTCCCTAAGGTCCCTCTTTGGGATTGTCATGTGAAGAACGAAAGGTTATTGTGACAGTTCTTTGTGTTACCATTTGTCCTCCTAGGTGACTTGGCCAAGCGAAGTGCTCATTGTGTTTCCTAGCAGCCTTTCTGACATTAGGAGTAGTATCTTTGTCCTGAAGGTGGCCAACAGTTCACACCTATTTGGGATGCTTAATTATAGTCAATTAGGCCTGCTAATGGAAATTGTAACTTAACGTACAGTCTCAAAGTGATTTTTGGCAACATTATGTTGAGAAAGGACATATTTTTCCCCTTCAGTGTTTAATTTATCCCACATTTCTACAGTATGCAACCATCCCTTCTGGGTTACAAACACACTTATGGGTGACATATTGAGGTACATGCTACGGCTACGAGAAAAGTATATTTGTTATCAAGACTTGGGACAAGGGGGTGGGTTCCTTTGTCCTCTGTAATCATCTCCTGGACGTCTACTCCATCCCACAATGGAGGTAGACCGCCGTTTCTATTTTGCTTCTCGCCATTCGAGAGCTCAACTCTTCCACTGCAGTTACACAGCATTCTTCCTTATAACTCTCACACAGCATCCGCAGCTTCTCGTGGATCTTCAAATTCAACAAATGCAAAACCAGGGGGTTTTGTGACACCCACATGCTCCACAGTGATCCATGGTATCTGAAAGCGTCCTTCACCTGTGTCTTGTTTCCATTGTTCCCAAGATTCTCAACCTAGACCTTATGGTCCAGAGGGCAAGATTTGCTATGCTTGGCCTTTGTGGAAAGTGTTACGCACCCTAGCATTCTACGATTTCAGTTAAAACAGCCTCTCCTGCCTCGTTCCTCCTACAAAATTTGCATAGTTGATTTTCAGTAGTCTACTGGTAAAGGGGAAAATGCACATTGGGCAACCAACGTAATCAACTGGGTCATAAGGCAGAGGATTATTCCTAAGAATTGATAGCCTATGATAACTTCGAGCTCAGGGAGGCATACACAGAACCTTGAGAAAGGTGTTAGATCAATTAAGTAACAATTAGATACATTTACATGCCTTCCATCTCCTTTTGACAAATGCAGGTAAGCTGGACAGGGGAGAGGATGTGTCGTACTGCCAGAGCTGCTGACTGCAGACCTGGGGAGCCAGGTTCAAGTCTCGGCCTCGGCTCATAGCCCTCTTATGCTGGGCAAATAAATCAATCTCCCCCTGCTCACCTAAAGTACTCATACCTTCAGGTCGAGTTTGCATTATATAAAACCATTTGGAGGGACACAGCCAAGAACAACTGAAAAGGCCAAAGCAGCGACCAAGAGTAGGTCAGAATAGTGGATGGTTTTTATCACATCCGGTAAAGTACCCTTACCCTTGGGTGAGTTATTTGCTGGGTATGGTAAACATCTCCTATTCCAAAATGTGTGGACAGCAATGAGACAGAACATGCAGAATCAGGACCTACTGCTCTGAAATTTGCACACATCATTTTTTTCCTGTTGTTTTGCCCTGTTATATTTCAGATTTATGCTGGTGTAAACTTTAGGGTGAAATTGTGCAGGGAGTAATTTCCGCATGCAGTATGTACCCTACAGAGGGCAAATACCCTATGGATTAAGTGCTGCGCATTTCAGAATTCCGAACCCTGCCCAGACTTCCTTTTGAGAAGAGGTTGAATGTTTCTGTTACCAATGACCAGGGCCTAAATGGTGCAGACAATTTATGACAAAGCTGAATTTCTCTCTGTGAATACATGCTGTTTGCGTATAGAAACAATCTATTTTTATCTAGATCATCAGTTCCCGTCAGGTCAGACGTAGCAATTATTGGCTTCATTGTACCTATAAACAATAGACCCTAAAGCTTCCTGATCTCCACTTTCAAGGTGTTATCTATTGAAGTGGATGTTCAGGAAGAGCTATAATGCCATGTAGTTTCACTGGAATATTTTACGTTATTTTCATAAAAGAAAAAACAGTAATCAGCCTCATGTGCAATTTAAGGCTGACCCCTGACTTGTTAACGCAATTTGAAGTTGTTTTACCCACCTTTTATTGTATTCATTTTAGAAATGCATTGCAAACACATGTGCAAAATACTTGCTGGACAACGTAATGTTTTGGAATTACAATATGGGTTGACTTACGCAGGAAGGAATTTGCATGCTACAGCTTCAGGGTCACTACACGTTTTCACACAGGGACTGGCACAAGGCTCGTATCTCCATTCGCACATCCTACGATAGGGAACTGCTGCAACGATTTCTAAAAACAAGATTGACATGTAAGTGTGAGTATCTGGCATAAAGCTGTGCAACTAAAAATCAAACTTATCTCTTCACAGAACACTTCGGGCCCAAATCACAGAGAATTTTATGTAATTACTATAGTGGTATTCTTCATTTACTCTTAAGTTCCAGAAGCCATTAGTAAATCAGGAATTCCGGAAAGGCTTATTCCTGAAATACAAGAGTACGTCAGTTTTACCACAGAAAGTAAGTCACACCTACTCACACTAATTTTTATGAATGCCCTGAACATCAAAACATAGTCTCCCACAGTGAAAACAATACTAAAACATATCTACTCTCACTATAATGACTGGATATCTGTCCTGAAAGCCGGGTCTGGCGGCTTAGTCGATTAATGTGTCCACTGTTAGGGGCCTTTGTTCGACCTCCTTCTCACAGGTTCAATCAATCAATCAATCAACAATTGTAAAGCACGCTACTCACCCAGTAGGGTCTCAAGGCGCTGGGGGGGGGTCCGTTATTGCTCGAAAAGCCAGGTCTTGAGTTGCTTCCTGAAGGAGAGGTGGTCCTGGGTCAGCCGTAGGTGGCTGGGGAGGGAGTTCCATGTCTTGGCCGCCAGGTAGGAGAAGGATCTTCCTCCAGCGGTGGCTCTGCGAATGCGTGGTACGGCGGCGAGGGCGAGGCTGGCCGATCGTAGCTGGCGGGTGGGAGTGTAGAAGGTGAGGCGGCTGTTGAGGTACTTCGGGCCCATGTCGTGGAGAGCCTTGTGTGAATGGGTGAGGAGTCTGAACGTGATCCTCTTGTTGACGGGGAGCCAGTGCAGGACTCTCAGGTGGGTCGAGATGTGGCTGTGGCGAGGGATGTCCAGGATGAGTCATGCGGAGGTGTTCTGTATGCGCTGGAGTCTTTTCTGTAGTTTGGCCGTGGTTCCCGCGTAGAGGGTGTTCCTGTAGTCCAGTCGGCTGGTGACGAGTGCCTGGGTGACTGTTTTCCTGGTTTCGGTGGGGATCCAGCGGAAGATCTTACGGAGCATGCGCAGGGTGTTGAAGCACGATGACGATACAGCGTTGACTTGTCTGGTCATCAAGAGGGAGGAGTCCAGGATGAAGCCCAGGTTTCGTGCGTGGTCCGTTGGCTTGGGGGTGGAGCCCAGGGCGGGGGGCCACCAGGAGTCGTCCCAGGCGGAGGGCGATGATCCCAGGATGAGGACTTCCGTCTTGTCTGAGTTCAGTTTCAGGCGGCTGTTCTTCATCCACTCGGCGACGTCTTTCATCCCTTCGTGAAGGCTGGCTCTGGCGGAGACGGGGTCGTTGGTGAGGGAGAGGATCAGCTGGGTGTCGTCGGTGTAGGAGATGATGTTGAGGTTGTGTTGGCGAGCGATGGCTGCGAGGGGGCTCATGTAGACGTTGAAGAGGGTGGGGGTGAGTGAGGATCCTTGTGGTACGCCGCAGATGACCTCGGTGGCCTCGGATCTGTATGGGGGGAGGCGGACACTCTGGGTTCTTCTGGCGAGGAAGGAGATGATCCACTCCAGAGCCTTCCCTTGGATCCCGATGTTGCTGAGGCGCTGCACTAGGGTGCGGTGGCAGACAGTGTCGAACGCCGCAGATAGGTCCAGGAGGATGAGGGCCGCTGTTTCCCCGTTGTCGAGCAGGGATCTGATGTCGTCGGTGGCTGCGATGAGGGCGGTCTCGGTGCTGTGGTTGGCTCGGAAGCCGGACTGTGAAGGGTCGAGGGATCCGTTTGTCTCGAGGAAGGCGGTGAGCTGTCTGTTGACGGACTTCTCGATGACTTTGGCAGGAAAAGGGAGGAGCGAGATGGGGCGGAAGTTCTTGAGGTCGGTGGGGTCCGCTGTTGGTTTCTTCAGGAGGGCGCTCAGCTCGGCGTGCTTCCAGCTCTCCGGGAAGGTGGTGGTGTTGAAGGAGATGTTGATGATGTCCCGGAGTTGGGGTGCGATGATGGAGTCGGCCTTGTTGAATACGTGGTGGGGGCAGGGGTCGGTTGGTGAGCCGGAGTGGATGATGTTCATCGTGCGGGTGGTGTCGTCGGTGCTGACTGGGGTCCAGTTGCAGAGGGTGGTGGTGGGGGGCATAGGTTCGGTGGTTGGGTGCGAGGTCTGTGCGCCGAAGCTGTTGTGTATGTCGGCGATCTTGCGGTGGAAGAAGGTGGCGAGTGAGTCGCAGAGGTCTTGCGAGGGTGTGATGTCGTTGTTTCCGGCGTTGGGGTTGGAGAACTCTTTGACGATGCTGAAGAGTTCCTTGCTGTTGTGGGTGTTGTTGTCCAGTCGTTCTTTGAATGTTGTCCTTTTGGTGGTGCGGATCAGCTGGTGGTGTTTGCGGGTGGCAGTCATGTTTTCTGTGGTCTGGTCGTGGCGACAGGCTTTTTCAAGGGTGCGGCAGTTTTTCTTGGATGTTTTGAGTTCTTCGGTGAACCAGGAGGCTTTCTTGCTGCTGGGTCTGCTGGGAGGGTTCTTCAGTGGTGCGAGGTCGTCGGCGCAGTTGGTGAGCCACTGTGTGAAGTTGCGGGCTGCTTCGTTGGGGTCCGTTGCGATGGCGGGAGGGTTCAGGCTGAGGGAGGTGGTGAGCCGGTCGGCGGTGATCTTGCTCCAGCTCCTGCGAGGAACCTGTTGCGGGTGGTGGTGGGTCATAGCTCTTCTGAAACTGAAGTGGACCCAGCTGTTATCCGTCCAATGGAGTCCGGTGGAGTGGCTGAAGGAGATGTGCTTGCTGGAGGAGAAGACGGGGTCAAGGGTGTGGCCGGCATAGTGGGTGGGGGTGTTCACCAGTTGCTTGAGTCCGAGGTTGGCGAGGTTGTCCAGCAGGGTGGTGGTGTTGGTGTCGTTGTTTTTCTCCAGGTGGAAGTTGAGGTCCCCTAGGATGATATAGTCAGCGGAGTGGAGGGCGTGCTGGCTGATGAAGTCGGCGATGTCTTCGCTGAATTGGGTGCGTGGTCCCGGGGGTCTGTAGATGAGGGTGCCTCTGAGGGTGGTCTTGGGGTCGGTGTGTATCTGGAAGCGGAGGTGCTCGGCGGCGGTGAAGGTGTCGTCGGAGTTGGTCGTGATGCGGATGGTGTTCCTGTGGACGATGGCGATGCCTCCTCCGGACTGGTTGACGCGGTCCCTCCGGGGATCTTGTATCCGTCCGGGATGGCTATGGCGATGTCAGGCCACTCAGTATTTCATCCTTCTGAGGTCGATAAAATGAGTAAGATTGAGTTGGGTAACAATAAACATCTGTTATTCAGGGCCCACTGGTGAATGTTAGCTTTAAAGATATACGTTATGTTATCTTTCTCTACAGACGCATTCTAAATAAAGTGTGAAGTCCAACCGGGCCATGACTATAGTTTCAGATAGTACCCTGGATGGAACATTGGGAGCTAGTCAGCCAATCAGAATGCTCTCGTTGTGTGCTATAGCTATTGCTTCAGGCATGCCAAGGGTGCATTTTGCCTTCTCCCAGAGCAGCCCCCTCACCACAGTATGCTGTCCCTTGGACGGGCACAGGGGCTTTCTTTTATCTCAAGAGAGGGAAAGGGAGCTCTTTTCTCCTGTGCCACTCCCTCGGTCTCTTCAGAAGCAGTATCCAAAATATTGAATTTGGTGGGATTCGGTTTAAAAAAATGTTTGCCTGGCTGCAATTTCTGATACTTCTGCCCAACATGAAGCAACTTTGTCATACCCCGCTATAAAGTAGAAATGGATGTCTCCAGCCCTATGAAATAAGGCGCACTCCAGGATGGGTTTAGTGTAAAGATGCACTTCAAAACTGTTCTGTTCTCATAATGTACCATACCCTTTGTCCAACACTGTGATTAACATCAAATGGTAGTCACTTTCTTCAAATGGTCAAAATGAGGAAATGCTGTGAAAGCCCACTGGCACGTCCAATGTAACCAGGCCACATTGATTAATATTGTCCACTTACAGGAGAAGGTGATCTGTCATGTATGTCACAAGAGTCGTGTTTCAATGTTGAACACTGAATCTCAAATAGTAACAACAACAAGTAATGATTTAATGTCGAAAATGTCGAAAATAGTTGGATTGGTAGACTGTGTTATGTCGGGACGGTAAGCCTTTGTTTTCCCGACATGCGTTACTGGTCGTGCCCCGCAGCGCTACCCTTGGTGAAGGTTTGAATAATGAGAGCACACGCAGTATGGTGTTCAAACGTGCTCGCATGACTCAGCTCTGACCCAGCCGCGTGGCACAGCTATTTATTTGGACACGCCCACGTAACGCGGACCAAACCACAATGTCCTGACACTGCCGGTGGGAGTCAGAATACAGCCCCGACAATTGTTAACACCATGCACCCAACTTACAACAAACTATTGCGATGAGCGATACAACATTCCTCCCCAAAAATGGACTTAAATGGACTTAAAGAACTATAAAGAAACCTTCCTTTAGAAACAGTAATGCAACAGCCACACTACCTGAGTGTCCATCGTCACCACACAGCATGCCGAAACGCCAGTCTGTTCAGGTGAGTCTCTAGCAATGATAGTCCCATAGTCTGCTGGACGGATCAGGGTTTCTCCTCAGTCTGTACTGGGTTCTATTCTCCCGGCACTCACTGTCATTACCAGGGGCCACTGGAGGCACAGATTTACCTGGACTACCCTCCTGAGGTCGTGGAGAACTGTCCAAACCACCAGCTCCATGAGTTTCGAGTTCAGCTTCTGATCATTCCTCCCAGACTCCATCACAGAGGTCTCCATCTCGGCAGTTCAGTGCAGCGTCGGGACAAAAATGAAATTTCTTGAAGGCTGACACATTCCTTGTGACCAGTTCAAAGCCTTGCTTTGCAGTAACTTGCGTGCCAGGAATGTGGGTGATGCACTATGGATCTTTCTCAAATGGGAGCCTGAATTTGCTGCCTGGGTGTCTGTCTTGGACAAGGACCAGATCTCCTACTTTGAGACATGAGTTTTCCGCTCTGCGCTGCCAGCTGAGTAGATCGTTTGACCTTTTCCTCCTGCGGTCCACAGCTTGATCATTCATCTTCTCCAGAACCCATTGAGGGTGGTGTGGGATGGAATCACTCACTACTTATCCCATCGATAGATGCCCAGGAGCACGGCCGGTGATGGCATGGGGAGTTTGTTGGTAATCCCTGAGAAAAGAGTATATGGATTGTTCCAGAGACTCCCCTTTGGCCACTGCTATCCTGATAACTTAAGTTCTCATGAAGCTTTCAGCTTCCCCATTGACTTGTGGCCACTTTGCTGTTATCTTTTTGTGAACAATTCCTAGAGAGGCCAGGTACGATGCAAATTCCTGTCCCTGAAGGGAGGACCGTTGTCAGTTCTTAGCTCCCTGATGAGTCCATGGGTAGCCATCACCATTTCCAGCTTTGGTATTACTTGTCCTGCACTCAGGGATTACAACACCTCAACTTCGGGGTACTTCGAAAAGTCATCTATCACTACCAGGTAAGGTCTTCGATCCGAGAGGCTCCCAAAATCCATGCTGGCTCTCATCCATGGGCCATCAGGCCGCTGTTCAGTCACAATTGGTGCGGGATGATTCGGTTCACCAGTAGGTTGATACCACGGACATGATCTCACTGCCTCCATTTCCTTGTCGTCCATGAGAGGGAACCGGACCTGGGTTCTTAGCCAGCTTTTAGTTTTCACCATGACCTGGTGACCGGCATGGGCTAACCTGACCACTCTGTCCATTAGGGTTGTCGGAATGACCAACCTATGACCTCGGAGTAGGCACCCATTTGGATCAGTGCCCAGCTCACGTCTCACTTGGTATAGGCTCACTATTATTCTCCGGGCCTCAGGAGTAAAGAATCACCCCTTGACGTCTGCAGAAATGCCACTTGTTGGTTTTCACGGCCTCCAATGACTTCTGCAGACATTCATCTTGGCTGGTCGCTTGGCACAATTCTTCCAGAGAGATGGGTAATGGGCGAGATCTGTCCGCTATGTATCGGACATATTCTTCTGTCTCCTCCACATCCTCTATTTCACTGAGTGTTGACTCTGGTGGGTGATAGGACAAGTAGTCTGCTGGATTGCTTGTTCCAGGGTGGTACTCAATCTTACAGTTGTATTCCTGCAACTGAAGCATCCATTTTTTGATGTGAGGTGGAGGCTAAGACGCTGTTCTGGTGAACCGCGGAATGAGGGGCTTGTGGTCAGTGGTGACAAGGAATGGTATCCCATACACATACAAGTGGACGTGTCGGCACCCCCAATGCACCGCAATTGCCTCTTTTTCTATTTGTGAATACCTTTGTTCCCTCTGATGGCCAATGGCTTGGTCTGACCATACGCAAAAACTTTTATCTTGGCAGGTACCAGTTGTGGAGGGGGTGTCCTCTCTTGGTAGGCCTCATGGGACATGATGTTTATGGTAGCTTCTGTGTCTATTATTGCAGTCAAGGGGCACCCTCCCACTAGGACTTGGCACTGTGGCAGTTGACTCGGCGTATTGGACGCTGACCCTACTGTGAACACAGAGTGCATTGTATGTTCTTCTTGTTCGTCATCGTCCATATCGCTGTTTTGTTCCTGAGATTCTGGGATCATATTGAGGTAGGACCTCGCATCCCGTCCTTTGCTGGATCGACATACTTTCATTACATGGTTCACTTTTGCGCAGGCTGTACGCTTCTTTTACCTTGCTGGGCCCTCCGATGGCCGACAGGAGGATCCCCCACAGTATCCGCACAATCGTATCCTTGGGCTTTGTGCCCGCTTTGACGATGCTGTGCCAGTTGGGGTAACTACATTGACAGGCTCAGTCTCGATGGGAGTTTGGAGAGCGGCCTCCATTTGTGCTGTCCGTGCTTTTGAGAGTTCCTTCGTTCTTCCCAGGGTAAGCATATCTGCCAGTGACTACCCCGACTCTTCCAGGATTTGCTCCCTCAACTTTTCCGAGGGATGTCCCTGAATAATCTGGCCCGAATCTCCTCTGTCACATCTTGAAAACCACAGGTGCTTGCTTACTCCTGTAAACGCACATGAAACACATCCAGTGACTCCTCTGGCTATTGCCTTGCTTGTCGCGTTCATAATCTTGATTCGCCATGGGCTCGAAATAGGCAGTCAGGGTCTCAAAGAGTGTGAGGTGAGTTTTTGGTACTGCCTCTGCCACCGTCTTGGATATCTTATAGACATATTTTTTCCTCCAAGATGCAGTATCATGGCACGCTTCTTTGCATTTTCCACTTTAGTGGCCTCAAAGAAGAGGAGCACTCACTCCACCCACTCCTTCCACCTCCGGCCTGAGCACACAAGTCCCCTTCCACCATGAATGGCACTATCACAGGAATGTGGGCCCAGGTGTTCTCACCAGTGTCATGATATTCTACCCCAGAGGACAATTTCTGTGGCGGTGCCACAGTGCAGCAGGATGTCTGAATTGGCCCTGTTTCAGCTGTTACTCTCAGTTGTCTGTACCCACCGATGACTCCAGATCTTTTCACCACACACTGGATCAGTAATCAGTGACTGGTGGTCTCATTCATTGTTCATTCCAGGCACTGCTTTCCCTGATCCTCCACCATACTCAGAGTGACTCATAGGCGTGACCCAAACGCAGCATGAGCACCACGCATATGGGAGAATGTGCGTGGCCGCAGCTGAATGCCACATGGGTCTTTTCACCCTCATCGCCAATGTTATGTCAGGATGGTAAACCTTTGTCGTCCCAACATGCGTTACTGGTCGCGCATCGCCGCGCTACACTTTGGCACCGGCCGCATGGTGAAGGCCGCAATAATTAGAGCACACGCAGTATGGTATTCAAACGTGCTCGCATGACTCGGTTCTGACGCCAGCCTTGCGACACAGATATTTATTTTGACACATCCGCGTAACGCGGGCCAAACTACAATGTGTGACGCTGCCGGAGGGAGTCAGAATACACCCCTGGCAATTGTTAACACCATGCACCCAACTTACACCAAAGTATTGCGATGAGCGATACAATAGACTGTTTACCATTCAGGATATCAAGCAATGTTTCTTCCATCACGTTCTATCATATTTGGGAAGCAATACTTGCGAAAGAGAACCATTGCCCAGTACAGTCTCTATGAGTAACACATGCTTGATGTATCCAGAAAGACATCATACAGGGCCTAGGACTTAGACCCACGTTGCTGAGCTCTTCCCCCTAATAAACTGAACAAAATTTAGAATTATGTATTTTCATTCTGCTTTAAAGCGAGAAAAGATTCTATAAATGCCAACTGATATTAATGACTGACACCTAACAGGAATATGTAATTTGCAGAACTAGAATGTCCCGGTTCAGCAAAAGGGGAATGAAAATCAAATCAAATGTTACAATGAAAACAATATGGGACAAACTTCATATGTTGCAGACAGAATCCCAGAATGAATAAAAACAAACATGGAAAAGACAATAGGTCTAACGTTATGACATTGCAAATGCAGACCTATAAGCTTTGCCAGTGGTTTTGGCTGATGTTTTTAGCATCAGCAGAAAGAAAACAAAAGTGTATTGCTGACCCTGAACAGCATCAGAAAAAAAGGTCTGATGATAGGTACACGTGTAAGCATCACCATACATGTGCACGTATTCGTCTTCATATACCACGGTGGCCTAGCGTCATGACAGGGCCACCATAGGCTTTGTCTTTTCTTTATCGCTCCATTATTGGAGTGCTAAATACATTTTAGAAAATACATCCATCTTTAGAAAGGGGTATGGACAGCTGCTAATTGCAGATGCCGGCCCCTACAAAAATTCGAGGGTAGGGATAAAAGTAATCACTGCCAGGCGGCGAGAGAAACGAGGGTCAAGTTAAGGGTGCAATGGAGGAAGGCTGGAGTTAAAAAAAAGTTTGGCTGGGAAGTAACAGATGAGCAGCTTTAAAAGTGAAGAGCACTTTGGAGATTTTAGGGGGAACGCAGAACAAGTGGAGAGAGCAAGACAGTGCATGCACTGCCTTGGAGTGATGAGGGCAAAACAAAAGAATAGTTCTCTGAATGTGAGCAGTGGAAAAAACAAGTCATCCAACCAAAAGGATGGCATGAAAGGTGCAAGATAAGAGGCGGAAGAAAAGCCATTGAATAATTAGCGAGCAAATGAGATTGACAAGAAAGCCAGGCAGTGATAAGCAGAGGCCTTTGCCAATATCCATTGTAAGTATTGGTACTGTCTACAACAGGTCCTCGATAACAGACAGCTAACCGCTGTCTGTTAGCAAGAACTAATCAGAAAATAGTTCTGAGAGCTGTGAAAAAAGCGAAGAAGGAAGTTAACCTACCACAAATTCTGAGAGTCTAAAAAACAGAGAAGAAAATGATCCCTATCAACTAGCTGATACAGTTTGGGATTCCTTTATAGCAAACTAACAGGAAGTCAATTGTAAGGATAGTGTGGACTCAAGTGTCTGCCTGTGGATAGCAGGTTATATCAATAAAGGAAGTTATACACGTACTGGACGTCAGCATCGAAAACCTCAAAAGAGAGAACATGAGATTGGTTTCAGCATTTAATAAGCAGAAACAATGTACTTCCTTTTGCTCATATTTTTCAAAATATATATGAAAAATCTAAACAGTTAAAGGAGCAGTGGGTCTGTGTGAATCTGGTTAAATATACCCATTTATGTGTGAGTTCAGTCAAATTAATTGGATAAAGAAATAACTCAATCAGCAAAATAAGCTGGCTTGTCTTATTTATTTATTTTGATGTTTTATGTAGCAATTCATATTCGTTTGTGCTTACTTCAGAACCTTTGTCAAAGAGTGTTGGACTTGGCCCTTTTTTGCAGGGTGATCCCCAAACTTTTTGCTTCTTCCTCCTATTTTTTCCTGACCTGTTTTTGTTGGTTTTAGGACTCTGGACACTCTACCACTGCTAATCAGTGCTAAAGTGCATATTCTCTCTGTGTAAATTGTGAACATGATTGGTTATCCATGATTGGCAAATTTGACTTACTGGTCAGTCCCTAGTAAAGTGCACTAAGTGTGCCAGGGCTGGTAAATCAAATGCTATTAGTGGGCCTGCAGCACTGATTGCGCCACCCACATGAGTAGATCTGAAAAGGTAGCTTGGACCTGCCACTGCAGTGTCTGTGCGCAGTTGTTAACTGCCATGTCGACTTGGCAAGTACACCCACTTGTCAGGCCCTAACCTTCCCTTTTCTTACATGTCGGTCACCCCTAAGGTAGGCCCAAGGTACCCCTGTGGGCAGAGTGGTGCGGTGTATGTGAAAGGTAAGACATGCCAGATGTAATTTGGCGCTGGCCAATAGTATTGTCTTTAGTGCATTTCACAATCTAGGTCATGGACTTTCGCGGACCTCCTTTGATGTTTCACTCGAAGATTCATGCAACCAAGATGTGCCATTTCCAAAAGTAGGTTCCTTACATGGGCATAGTGTGGGGCATGTTCTTTGCCCGCTTTCCTGCAGTAGGCACACTGGGATGGGCAGAAAAGTTTCAATGAACTCTTCTCATTGAATGGGGGGCAGTTAACATTTTTCAAATGTGGTCCTATGTGGTCATGATTATCACACATTGGGCTTTCCCATGCAACACACATGGATTTTGATGCTGCCCCAAGATTTACTTAATCATGTAAAACCAGGGGCAGCGCCAAAACCTTACTCCTCCCCAGAGTAGACGTAAGGAGGAGAAATATGTTATTTCTCATAGTTTTTCCTCTTTCTATGTTTGCTGCATTCTGCAGCACATATAGAAAGAGGAAAACTCCTCTTGGTATTATTTTCATGCAGGAAGTTGCCCATTCCTGCACAAAAACAATCCTGCTAGCAACGCAGACTCCCTTGAACAACGGTGCAACGGTGCCTGCATTGGCACTAGGCAGCAAATTGTGTGACGGTGCAGGGGGAAAGGGGAGGAATGCACCGTATTTCACACATGCGGTTCATTCCTGCAATTTCATATTGACGTAGGGCAGCACAGTAAGAAGATTTTCAGATCTGCCTTACGCCAATTCACCTTAAATGAGGGCCTAAGTTTAGTTACATATCCACTATACATGCTCTGTAAAATTATGCATTTCAATATGATTTTCAGTTTAATCAAAATTTACCTTCAATACTGAAACTGCTGGCACGCTTGAACTCTTCAGAGTTGTCGTAGTTTGATACTTTAACCTCTGATGAAGAAATAATTATGAAAAACCCCTTCTTGCTGTGCAATTCAAATGCACTGTAGCCGGGAATCCAGAGGCCCTGGTGGTGGAAGAATGTGGCCCGCCGATGGAAGGCGGTATTTGCTTCCCATTGTTCCAGGCAAACCGTTTCATTGTCGTGGACGTAAAGGAAGTAGTTTGGCCTCTCAGCAGACTCCAGTGAGACCAGGGAGAGAGCTGCAGAGCAATTATAAAATACATTAAACAAGATCAGGAAACACGCCATGGATGAACAGCTAATGACATTAGTGAAAGGTATGATGAATAATTTCAAATAGTATGCCGAAGCTGACTTTAAATTAAAGGCTTCAGGTGTGCACCGAATTCTTTATAACTGGTTTCCTAAACCAAGAATTAGAACACAGTTACTGTGTGCCCCTCATTTTGAGTTGGCCTGTGTGAGAAAGTCATTATCTTTGTCCTGATCACATCCATTTGTTGACTAATAATGGCAGTAGCTGAATTTGATTATGTACTGGGTTCTGCTAACCAGATCCAAACCAGTGCTCTGTATAAAAGGTACATGGTAATTAGGTGCAATTACAATTAGGATGACAACCTACCTCTAAGCCCCTAGTATATAGTATAGTATGTGGGTTTGGAGGTCCAGCACATTTAATGCACTTAAGTGTGCACTGCTGTGTTGCCTGCTGTAATTTTGAAGGCAGCCCTGCTTTGCAGGCTGTTTTCAAAATTAAATTATATGCGAATTGATTAATAAGTAGAGGGTGTATAATGGCAGGAAGTGAGTTGGGTATTTCCCTTTTTTTATCTAATATCTTGTTTACATACTAATACCCTATTAAATAAGTAAAGTTCCAACATTTATGTAAGCAGCATCTGAAGTGGCTGCTATCTTCAATAGATTTGATCTTCTGTATATATTCTTTGTCAACTTGACTTTTATGGTTTTTTGCAAAAGCCGAATAAAGTTGTTGTTGTTGGTTGTTGGTTGTTGACATGCAAATTTGACTTTGAAATGTAAGGTCCCGTGGTAGGGTAAATATAAGTAGGGACATTTTAAAATATGTTTTATAGTTTTATATGCCCTAATGAAGGAAAAACTGCCAGTTTTGTTTTTCCCCATCCCTAGAACATTGGCTTCATAGGTTAACATGGGAATACTTTGATAAAGCATAATTATTGAGTGGAGTGAGCTACAAATATCATGCTCAGACTTAAAATGATACTTAGAATAAATCCAACCACTTGACAAGGTTAGATTTATTATAACTAACACAGAACATCAGTTATAGAACTTGCCTTTCTGATGAACCAAAATCCAGCCTTCCAGCAGACTTTCCTTTATGGCCAGCATTTGACAGGCTGAGGCAAACTGCTCTAATAAGGTATGAAGTGGTCATTGATTAGGGTTGCCCCCCACCTTCGCACCCAAGAACACTTGATAAATAAGAGGGAGCTGCCCAGCAACTTAGATCCCTGCCTGAAACTACAAGAAGAAGAAGGACTGCCCTACTGAAATCCTGGCCTGAACCGAGAGGTTTGCACTCTGAATGACTGCAATGGCTGCACAATTTGGAACTACAGCATGAAGGGATTTGCCTTGCTTTTCAAAAGTGAAGGAGTGCACTCCCTGAAAGCAATAGTTTAAAAGAACGCACCTGCATCATCTCCAGCAAGAAGAACCCAACTAACCACCTTCAGCGGGACTTTAAAGGATTTAGCCATGTGCATTGTGGGAGACGTAGTCCTAACATCTCAAGGAGCAACTAAAAACTTCTGGAACCTTGGATTGGTGTTGTGGGCACCGTGGAAGCCCAAACAGACAATCTGGAAAAAGATCCAGAATTTTGGAGAATTTTTGCCAGAAAGCTCCATAAGGTGACCGACCCATTGACGAGAATTAACCTGGCAATCTCGAACCGAGACTCTGGCTGATTTTCAGGTTTGCCCTGTTGAAGCTTCAGAGCTTTTTGTCGTCGACTAGACTTCCAGGAGTTGACTAAAGCATTGCACTGAGCCAACATCGAACCAAAAGCAGGCCTGATGAGGAACCTCGCTCGATGTTGACAGAAAAACTCCAAAAAAGTTACTAAGGCATAAGGTAAAAACTTGACCAGGCCCTACCACTAAGTGTATCCAACCCCCACTCCCTTGCGGTTGGCTGAAAGTTTGACTTTATCCCGGTCAAGTACAACAGATGTCGCAAATTCATATCTTCGGTTTCCTACATTTTATTTTTTTCATTTTGGTGTCATTTAAATTATAAAAATATTTCCTATTTTTATAAGTTGGTGTTGGATTTTTAGTGTGTGTTGTGTTTTACTTACTTAAGGTACTAGTGTTTTTAAATGACTTAATCAATCAGGTTTTGTATGCGCAGCTGCTTCACCCGTGATGGTCTTGAGGCGCTATGGGATCATGCCGCTGGATCATACTGCCTGTACCTATTGGTTGAACATCCAGGTCTTGAGGTCCTCCCTGAACTGCTAGAGTGATGGAGATGCTCGGAGCTGCAGGAGGAGGGTGTTTCAGGTCTTAGCCACCTGGTGAGAGAAGAAGCAGTGTCTGCTGTTTGATCGACAGTTGCATTGAGTGGCTGCTAGGGAGAGGGATCCGGATCGAAGCTCCCTGGTGTGAGAATGGATAAATGCTTTACACACCTGTCTCATGAGTTAAGCCTCCCTACTTGGAACCAGCAACCACGAGCAAGGGAATTATTTATTGAGACCTTAACTGGAGCTTGTATTGTCATTGTGGCCTTATTACTAGTGGTAGGTACCCACCTACCCCTACTAATAAACCACATTCCAGCAGGTGGGGATTTCTGCTATCTTGCTGAAAAGAAGTACCACACTTGGATAAAGAGGTAGGAGGTACTTTAATCCGTCCAGCTACATCGACTCCCCGGCAGCAACTTCCGAGCATAGAACAGTTCCAAGTGTTCCACGCAGGGAACATTCTTGTACAGAATGACACGTCAGGCTAGAGAGAAATCCCAACACACCTCCCTTTCTACATAAAGAAAACAAAAGAGAAAGGATAAGGAAAGAATAAAGGAAACCAAAAGAGAAACAAAGACAGAAGTAAAAAGAGAAGAAAGACAAAAGGAAAAGAAAACAAAACAAAATATACACCACCCCGTAAATCGAGCATGCTTTACCCCATTATGTAGTCCTGGAAATTCGTAGGAACAGATCTGACTCTGGAGGAAGTTTCTCTTAGTGGGTAAGAGACGGAAACAGGAGAAGGTACAACACCATCTACCCTATGAGAAGTAGGGAAAACACTAACCCCCAACCGCTTGCCGACCCTCTCAACCATAGAACCAGGCACAATAGAAACCATACACTTGTTCTAAACCCTTCCATCCTCCAACACCACAACACAGTCCTTCACAGCAGACACTTTCTTGGGAGAAGAAAACCGCGACTCCCCCTTACGGAGGAACCCGGGTTTCTTTATCCTCACCCAGTCACCAACCTTCACTCTGGAAGGAGACGAAACATCTGATCGGGTATCATACTTTTTCTGAACCGAAACCCTAACATCAGCAACACCAGCTAAACACGCAGCATCCACAACTTTCCTTGACATCCACTCTTTGTTCAACTTGGTACCAGCAACCCTACCACGCAACAAAGTGAAAGGGGCAACACCAGTCGAAACATGCAGAGTGGTCCTTACAGCCCATAACATGTCACTAACTGCTTGGCGCCAATGCAAACCATTCACTAAGGCCAGTTGAAGGTGCTCCTTGACAACACGGTTGAAACGCTCAACCAAACCATTGCTACGAGGATGATAGAGCGATGTGCAAATATGCTTAATTCCAACCTCTTTGAAAAATGAAGTCATCTCAGCAGAAACCAACTGCGTACCATTATCAGAAACTATCTCCTCAGGAAAACCCTCCCTGGAGAAAATGTCACGTAAAAATGTAATAACCACAGAAGAACTGATAGAATCAACAAACCTAACCTCAGGCCACTTGGACATGTAGTCAACTAACACCAAAAAAAACTTAGGAGTTGAACCAACGAGACCATAGGGTCCAGCAATGTCTAAAGCAAGTTTGGACCAAGGAACATTTTTCACAATTATAGGTTCAACAGGCAGAGGATGGGTAACCTGTGATTTGTCGCTAACAATACATTTACAGCATTCGCGAACAAAATGTTCAACATCCTTGTCTACACACGGCCACCAAAAATCCTGCCTCACTCTACGTTTCATGGAACGAATGCCAGGATGACCTTCGTGAGCGAGACAAAGAATTTTACCACGGATCGAAACAGGAACAACCAACAAACCACCTCTTCTCAATATACCGTCCACAAGGGACAATTCATCCTTAATTCTCAAGTAAGGAATAACTGTAGGGGAACAATCTTTTTCACATGGCCAAGACTTGCAGAGAAGATCGATAATAATTTGCATATCGGCATCTGAAGCGATCCCTTCCAACCACTCACACTCAGAAAGGGCACACCCAACAGAGTCACACAAGGAACCAACCGCGCAAACCACCTCCAAATCGTCACACTCAAAACTGTCGTCACAATTGGAAAGGGGAAGCCTGGATAAGCAATCGGCAACCAAATTCTTTGCTCCAGCCACATACTAAAGCTAATACTGAAATTCTTGCAACCTGAACTGCCATTTGGAGATCCGTGGTGTTGCTCTGCCACCCCCTTTAGTCGTGAACAAATCGACCAAAGGCTTGTGGTCAGTCCTCAAGATAAATCTGTTCCCCCAGAGAAAATTCTTGAAATGCAATACCCCCCACCACATTGCTAACGCCTCCTTCTCAATGGTAGAATATGTACCTTCAGCACCTTTCAAAGTTCTGGAGGCAAAAGCAATGGTTTCCTCACGACCATCACTCCTTCTCTGCATGAGAACAGCCCCTAATCCCACATTACTGGCATCGGTGGAAAGAATACATAAGTCATTGATGTTAAACAATTTCAGAGGACGAGCACCAATAATTTCTTGCTTAATGGCATTAAAGTTGCTATTGCAATCATCATCCCAAACAAACTTAGCATTCTTTTTGAGAAGGCAATGCATAGCAGCGGTTTTGGAAGAGAAGTTCTTGACAAATTTGGACTAATACTCCACTAGGCCAAGATACAAACGTAACTGATCCTTGTTGGCAGGAATAGGAGCATTTTGAATGGCATCAATAATCTTGACTTTTGGTTCGATGCCATTGTGAGAAATTTGGTGACCAAGATAGTCCACACCATCTTGAAGGAATTTGCATTTGTCTTCCCTCAAGGTTAGCCCACTGGACCGTAAGATGCTCAGAACAAGTTTAACACGCTCATCATGCTCAAGCTCAGACTTGCCGTGGACTAGTATGTCGTCCTGGAAAAAGACAACACCAGGAATGTCTTTGAACAGGTTGTTCATCAGCCTCTGAAAAACAGCAGAGGCTGAAGCCAAACCAAACGGCATGCGAATGTAATGATAAGCTCCCTCCAGGGTTACAAAAGAGGTAAGATGTTTGGAATTCGGACACAGTTCAATCTGGTGATATGCGGATGAAATATCGAGGGAAGTGAAAAATTTAGCACCCTCGAGAGTAGCTAACATCTCGTTGATATTTGGAAGTGGTTGGCGGTCAATCCAAATGTTTGCATTGAGATCGCGAAGGTCAACACACATCCTTAAACATTTGTCGGATTTCCTCGCCAAAACTATGGGAGCGAGCCACTCAGAACCCTCAATTGGCTCGATCACTCCAGCAGCACACAGACGTTCTAATTCTTTCTTCAACTCTGCTCATAAACTTAGAGGCACTTTGCGCACCCTGTGGGCAACAGGCATGGCATTTTCTTTTAAAATTATACGGTGTTGAAAACCTTTGAGTTTGCCCAACTCCCCGTTGAATACTTCAGGGAACATAAGCGCCCACTTGGTACTAGAGACTTTCGACACCGTAAGCACCCTTGGTGGTGCAGAAACTGAAGAGTAGAACTCACACAATGCACTGCGGGATATTACCATGTCTGGATGGTTGGGATCCAAAATGATGTTTAAATCACCTTACTCGTCCCACCCCAACAAGTTAGTACCATCCTTGACTATGAATAACACACTATTGGTATGTTCGGCATGAAATTCCAGTTTGGCAGAACACTTTCCCAAAACTTCTACTCTTTTGCCATTATAAGCAAAAATCTTAATGCTGGAAGATTCCAAAAGTACATTAGACAGTTTACTAAAATCAGCAAAATTTAACAAAGTGAACGGCGAACCAGAATCTGCTAGAAATTTGCAGACAACTCCATTCACCGCTATCAAACATGAAGGAGACTTTCTTTTTCGAAGACCAGACAAAGCAGACAGTTCAACTACACCGGCTTCATGCGAAGAAGAAGACAGCATTAACAACTCATAGCATTCCTCATCAGATTCCTCTGAAATATTCTTCACAGAGTGAATGGGCTTGTTCGCAGCAGCAGCTTTGCACATACGAGAATAGTGACCTTTGTTCCCACACTTGTAGCAGGTTTGATTGAGAGCAAAACAAAATTTCGCAGAACCTAGATGTGACTTGCTACCACAACGAAAACATAGAAGTTCATTGTGCATAAACTTGGTTCTGGAAGAAACATTAGTTGGAACAGGATGGGTAACATTGGGCAATGCACTACTTATAGGTTTAAAAGGAGGTTTAGAATTCAAAATTTTAACCTCTACTGAAGAAGAGGACGTGGATGGAGAGGAAGAACTCATCTCTCTAACACAAAACTGAGAATGTTCAATACTTTTGGCAAGAGTGAGAGCAGTTTCCAAGTCAGAATCACCAGAAGCAAGTAGTTTCTCTTGAATTTTCTTATTGGAAGTCCTTTCAATAAGCTGATCTTGTATGATCTCATCTCTAAATTCCCTATAATTACAGTTAATGGCTAGAATGCGAAGCGCTGCTACAAAATCGTTAATAGATTCACCAGAAGTTTGAGCCCGTTGAAGAAACTTATGACGTTCTAGTACAACATTTCTCTTGGGAGAGAACCTTTTATCAAGAGTTTTTACTAACGAAGCATATTCATTAATTAGAAGTGAATCACCAGCATCACCATCACTAACTGTAGTGCTGACCACCTCTAAAGTCAAAGTTTTTAAAATATTTCTGCCTTCAGTGCCAAGATTCTAAATGAGTAGAGCTTTTTTCTTTTTATTGGTAAATGTGTCACCATCAATAGCCTCTAAATACGCTTCAAAAGTGTCCTTCCATTGTTCCCACGGTACAGGAATAGAGAGAAATCCCAACACTTGCCCAGTAACACACTTTAGTGGATCAGTATGAGGTTGGCAGATGATGGGCATCTGCAAAAAATGGCAATGTCCTACCTGTCAATCTTGTTCTTACCCTTCCCCCTATTTAGAGGTGGAAGAAGAGGAATAATTCCATCTGTGGAGCTGAAGCCAGCTCTGCTAGTGAAAATTATTTACCCGATGGGCCACCACTACAGAACCACAGGGTCAGAGTGGGGATCACACAACCCTGTTTAGGATACAGCAACCATAGTAGGATTTCCCCGCCCAGGACAAACCTTGACCGCAAAGGTCGTCCCCTGGGGCAACTTGGACCAAAACATGTAACAAAAGTATTCCTCAGGGAAAAGACAAATGTTTCGCCAGTGCTAGGACCTCATGCCATCCACTGGGAGGTTCAGTTTACCTGCCTCCTATCTATTGACAGGCAAGCTGGATTTCAAGTCTATAAATTAGCTATTGGAGCAGGTGCACGTGTTGTGCATAGGGAGGAGGTTATGGGGAATTGTGCCCCCTCTGCCCACTACTTGAGACACCTCTGACAATCCCAGGAAGGGAAACAATCAAATATCCTGTAACAATGGCAGAAAAACACCCTGCCTTTAATTAATCAGTCACACAAGTGTGTAGACTCAAAGCAACGCCATAAGCTAGGCAGGGGGGCATCCTATTCTAGAGTGGGTAGGGGCCAGAGCCTCCACTGACATTGTGGGTCGTGGAGCCACCTACCAAATTTTAAATATACACATTCATCTTTATCTAGCAAGAACTTTTTCAAAGAAATTATGTTGTAAGGATAAATCGAGCTCGCCTCTCCGTTTAGGCTTTTTTTAATTTCTCAACCAATATCCGAACGTAACACCCTGCAAACGTATTACTCCTTAATTTGCCCTGAACCCTCTACAAGTGAATCTCACCACAGACAGACTAACTGCAAATAGATTCTGTAACCATTTTCCACATTCTTCCTATCATCTAATAAACCAATGGCAAGGAACTGCAAAACATTTGAAAACCAGAGGATGTGCTTCCTCTTAAGTATTCACTGAACTTTAAGGGAGCGACACTTTTAAAGCAGTTTCTCTAGGTATCATTAGCATGTCTACAGAAGGGTTATTCTATTATCAGAAGTAAATTTTTGAAAAGTTACGTTCATGTCTCACCTCATCCACACACATACAGTTTCCTGTTTTAATCCACTGTTCCATAGATATTTATTGCTTTCTGTAAGTGCCCTGTGTAGATAGGAGCGCTTCGTCCCTGACACGGTGCAAGCTCAAACTTGTAAAGAGGACATCACAAACTAGAAAGGCAGTCTGGCAATTTGAAATATCCAGTCCATCTTTAAAAGGAGAGGGGCCAGCAGCACTTAGAGGTGGGGGCTGGGATCCCTGTAGGTAGAGAGGCAGTGTACAACTGCACTTGCCTGCTGACAGATGACTGACGGTACCAGGAATCAGCTACACCCATTCCCAATGGGCCTTCTCGGGGACACAATCATTGCGCTCCACTTCATAAGTGGCAAACAATCAGCACGCCTTCTGATGGAATGTTTGTCCCTGTGCTTGTGTCTGTAATACTACACAGATGCAAGGCATTACCTCATTTGCATAGAGCCACGCTTCCTGGCAAATGCGAGAATGCTGTCTCAGGATTGTAGAAATACAAACTGTGTGCTGGGACAAACTTTATTGTAAAAGGGGCCAAACACTGGCAGCTCCTCCGCAATGGTGGAGGAGTGTCGCCCCACTGCCTGGCTCAGAGCCAGCAAATGTAAAATGAAACAATGCACTTGCATTGTTTTATTTTGCATTTGCCAGCTCTTAGTCAGCGCTGTTGGGAAGGGCGGGGCCGAGGCATCGGAGGGGGTGGAGTAGTGCTAAGTTCACTTCACTCCCTAAATGCTCATGTGTGTTTGGCCAGCCATCTCAGGCCGACCAAAAGACACATGCGCACTTAGGTTTTCTCCAGCCCAGCACCATTGAGCAGCCAGGCTAGAGAAACCCCACAGACTCCCTGGTCTGAGCAGGACATATTTCCTCCCTGCTCAGACCAATCCCCATGCTGCTCTGAAGCACGGGATTGGACATGGAGTCTGTCCCAGGGGCTACTGTGACCATGCAAGAAGAGGAAAGGTGGCCCAACAAGACGCAGTGCTGGAGGCGGCCGGCGGCAAAAGGTACGTTTTTTTATATTGTATTTCTCGCCGCACAACGTTACCTGCATGACCCCACCCTCCGTGCCACCCTTTGTTTATGGCAGCTTCCGCTGGGGCCAAACAAGTTTCCTTGGGTAGAAAAAACAGGTGCAAATGCTTGTGCACCCCGAGGCTTTTATTGTAATATGCCCATTGAAGATCTTGGTATCCAGAGGCCAAACAACACATTTTAATAAACTTCACTTTCTGATTTCCTGAGAGTGATTTCCTAGTAACTCTACTAAATATGTTAACTTTAGAAGTTAATATTTAACCAAGTAGCTTTTAAAAACCCATCTTGAAACATTGCCCATTAGGCTGAAAATTGATCAAATATTTATAAACATATTCTTAATCTAATATTGATTCAGATATGTCTGCTAACATGCTAACATTCACAGAACGTATACCCTCTAGTAATTGTGCACATAAACTGTGGTCCATTACTCTTATAAAGGTTTTGCAATATGCAAAAAATAAAGAAGAAACCAAAAGCATCCCATGTCATTTCATGAATAAAACACATATTTAATTCACTCTTAATGCATGTCCCTGCAAGGAGCAATCACAAAGAAGCCATTCATCGCGTCGGAGTCTGTTCTGAGGTGACCCTTCCATGACACTGTTTATGTTGTAATCCTGCCCAATATTTTATCAACAAGTGAGGAGAGACATAGATTTCCTGGTTATGGGACTTTCACTGGTAGTAATACAAGCCACCGTAACTTGAAAACACTGGCAATGACCTGAATGAATTGAAAGGTGCAACAATTCATTAGAACACTCCATGGGGCAGGGGCAGTCTGCCTGATGGGAACATAGGAGAGTTCAGGCTGCATGAACCATTTGAATAAATGCGACTGCTTCGGTCTATATAGCAGAGAGCCATGATTGGTAAAAGACTTCAGTCTACCTGCTGATACATAGTAATAGGTTTTATCATACTCTGTGTGAATGTAATCACTTAGATACTTCGAGCTTAAATATCACCTACTCAAGCACTCAAATTGCATGCAGCTACCTGGTTACACTGTCATTACACGCTTTATAACAGCTAGTGCGGTGATTGATGTGAAGGTTGTCACCTTTATTGATGTGGTCAGGAAATGGCTAAAGCTAACTAAGTACCCAGTATACAAGTTATAATACTCATCACACATGTCATCGAGAAAGAACCAAGCAACATTGCCCAAGACTACAGAAAAAGCTTGTCAACTACTTCAACACTAGGCAAACTGAGGGTTTGAGACCTATTTCATAAAGACATTTGTAGAGCTTCATGCATTACTACTAAAAGACACAAGGACCCCCACATATGTCTTTCTATATTACGGTGTAAAGTCGGCCCTAAACACATTGTGCAAAACATTTCCACAGGAACCAGATGAAGACCCAGTTCAGCTTTCTAACGATTCCTAATGCAAAACAATTGATGTCAAAACTGTATTGTATGACCCTATCATGCCATAAACAGGTCACACTGAAAGCTAGAGTGCAATGGGAGGCAGACCTGTAACTCCTGCTAATGGACATGCAATGTGACTACTGTTGCTCCCAAACCACTGCTATTAAACTGAATGGCAAACACAGAGAGTTATGTTACAAATATCTACACAGAATATACCATACTCCAAAAACAGTATATGAAATGAAACTACAATCAGGCTCAAGATGTAGAAGATGTGTGAAACCGGAAACTGTGGTAAGGCACCTGGCGTGGTGGCGCAACTTTATTGGTAGGCATTGGATTCTAGATTTTAGAACCTGTATCCAAAATACTAGAATCAGAGGTACAGCCCAACTCAACGCTTCGTATTGTTAGGCTTTACTTATATTCAAAAATCAAAATGTAAGTTCATAGCAAAACCATTACTGCTGGCTAAGCACAGAGCGGCAATTTGGTGGGTGGCACAACGTAGCCAAATATACAGGAATGGCATAAAGATAATACATTGCAATGATAAATACTGAAATATATGCCACATTTCTCCCAGTAACACAAAGAACAATGGTTCCCTCGAAGAAAATGTAAGCCTACACTTCTTTGGCTAATCAATATGAATATCAATTGAATTGAGAGCATAGAGTTACATTTACTCACTGTTTTGTCATTACATTAGTATGAAAAAGACACATTGCATTATATCATAGGTGCTGCAACAAGACGCCGCAGTGAAAGTGAATAGTGACATAAGTGAATGAATGTGCGCTGGTGCTATATGCAAAGCAAATGTACAATAGTGGGGTGTTGGACTTGATCCGCTCTTCAGGGTCATCCCCACACTTTTTGCCTTCACCCTTCTGTTTTCTGTATCTGTTTTTCTTGGATTTTAGAACACTGCACACTTTACCACTGCTAAACAGTTTCACTAAGATGCCTGTGCTCTCTCTGTTAAAGAGGATAGAATTGGTTTACACCCAATGATCATATGTAATTTACTTGTAACTCCCTAGTACAGTGCTACCACATGCATCCAGGGCCTATAAATTAACTGCTGCCAGTGGGCCTGGAGCACTGATTGTGCCACCCACTTAAGTAGCCTTTTAAACATGTCCCAGGCCTACCATTGCTGCCTGTTTGTGCAGTTGTAAACTGCCATTTCATCCTGACATTATAAACCTTTTGCCAGACCTAAACCTTCTTAATAATACATATAAGTCACCCCTGGGGTAGGCCCTACACAGCCCTTAGGGCAGGATGCAGTGTGTTTAAAATGTTGACTATGTACTTTTCAGTTTACATATTCTGTTAGTGAAATTCAGTTTTTTACCCAGTGTAGCCTTTTAGCTCCATAGGCGAATATGGGAATACTGTAATACAGTGTTTCTCTTGACAGGAGTGAGCTAAAATAATATTTCAAGGACTTAAAAGATTGGTAATAATAAATCCGACAACCTGACACTGTTGAATTAATCATAACTAATAGGAGGAAAGAAGATATAGAACTTTCTTTACTGTGAACCACAATCCAGCTTCCTAACAGCCTCTCCTGATTGGTCAGCCTTAATAGGCTTAGTCAAACTGTTTTGATGAGGTGAAAAGTGACCTGCACAGACACAAAGGTTATCTGATGGGGGAGCTCGGCAGCTGCAGAGACAAGGCCAGGATGCGGGCTGGGTAAATGAAACTGGGCTTCAAAGAGAGCAGGACAGTATAGAATGCCAGAACTGCCTATCTCCTTTTCCTGTACCCCCCAGCCAGATGGCAGCCCCGAAAATGGAATTTGGAGGAGGACTGAAAAGGGATTGTTAAGGGTAATGAGCCACACCAATGGGTTGGTTTGTCCAGCTCTTACTCCCAAGGCAATAAAATCTCCATTTGAATTTTAAAGTGCAGTGTTTTGTAGGAAAAGAAACTGCCACACTTTGGAAGAAGCTATCATGCTTTTGTGTGGCACAGCGTACCCAATTGATCAGAGGTACCACTCTGCTTGTCGTTCAAGAACATTGAATAAATATGCGAGCGCTGCATAACAACTCAGATCTGCTGACTGAAACTACAAGGAGAGGAAGGACTGCCATGCTGGAACCCTGGTCTGCACCATGAAGGCTTGCACTATGAAGGACTGCAAGCGCTGCACACTTGGAACAGCCCTGAGGACTTTGCCTTGCTTCAAAAAGGATTGAGTGGACTCCCTGAAGCATCATGTTACCAGAGCTCACCTGCACAATCTCCCCCAAGAAGTCCCCAGCCTGGAGTGTGTCCGGTGAACTTTTAAGGATCTGGCCTGGGACATTGTGTGAACTGTACTCACAGCTTCCAAGGAGCAACTCCGAGACTCTGGAACCTTGAATTTGTGTTGTGAACATTTTGAACCCTCAAGACGAATTTCAGTAGGAAGCTCCAGAAGTTTGGCGGATTTTGGAGCAACTTTTGGAAACATCAAGAGTCAAGCTGACTACCTCACACCGCAACCCTGCCTGGATTTCAGGTTCATCCCACTGACAGCTCTGGAGCCCAAGACTTCCAGGAGTTGAGCTAGGGCTCCGGCTTAACCAAGTGTGGTGATGTGTTGTAAGACATCATTTACTGAGTTTCTTAAACTTTGGAGAGACAAAAATCTACTACCACCAGATGTTCTTACTGTAGCCTTCGAAGGAAGCAAAATTGAATTACTAGGCTATTTTTGGGAAAGTATTACAGTTTTTGGAGTAACTATCAAAGGAAAAGTATATGTGGCAAAAAGGGGCATAAATGTTCTAGGTCTTTTGCACCAAGCTGAATTTGGTTTGACCATCAGACCTGGTAGAGCCAATCCAGTTATGATTGATCAGAACAGCAACAATTTAGTGTCACATATCTCGAGTGTTTGGGAGCAGAAGTTTAGCAAGATTTTTGAGGATCGGTTAGGTAAAATAACAAATTTTCAACACTTTATAAAAGTGAAGAAAAATGTCTGCCCTGTTAAACATAAGTTACACAACGTTCCTTTAAGCATCAGGAGGGATCTTTCCAAACATTTACAAAGTATGTGTGACCAAGGTATCATTGAAAAAGTTTAATCCACCCTTTGGCTTAGTCCCATCGTTTTAGCTGAAAAGAGGTCAGGGGATTTAAGAATGTGTGTTGACCTGAGGAGCCTCAACGAAGGTATCTGGGTTGATGGTTTTCCCCTTCCTCACATTGAAGAGCTCATTGCTAAAGTTGGGTCATCGTCGTGGTTCACAAAATTAGATCTTAAAGCAGCCTACCATCAGGTTGAACTACATCCCCAGTCTAGACATATGACTGCATTTGTTACCCCTGATGGAGTCTTTCAATTTTGTAGACTTCCCTTTGGGCTAGCTTCGGCAGCCGCCGTTTTTCAGAGACTTATGACCGAGATGTTTGTGACAATCCCAATGTGGTCGTTTTTTAAAGACGACATTCTTATCTTTACTAAGACTGAGAGTGATCATGATATTGCCATTGAACAGGTTTTTAGCACTTTGGAAATAGAGGGGTTACCTTACTGAAGAGTAAATGCATTTTTAAGGTAAAAGAAATTGAGTACCTCGGTCATATTATTTCTAGAGAAGGTATTAAACCCAGACCTGGTTTAATTAAAAGCATTATAGAGGCACCTCCTCCGCAGAACAAAGAACAACTCTTATCCTTTCTTGGTCTTTGTGAGTTTTACACGAAATTTATGAGAGATTTTGCAAAAACCACAGAATGTTTTAGAGAGTTACTTAAAAAGGGCAGTGCGTACATATGGTCAGAGAAATGTGAGGAAGGTTTTCGATCCATCAAGGAACATATTCTCAAAGCTCCTGCATTGCAAGCTTTTGTTGAAGGTAAACAAACTGTGGTCACTGTCGACGCCTGTGAATATGGATTGGGTGCTGTTTTGTCACAATCTTCTGAAGGTAAAGAACATACCATAGGTTTTGCCTCTAGAACGCTTCGACCTGTTGAACGAAAATATTCGGTCATAGAAAAAGAACTACTGGCCTGTGTCTGGAGTATTGAAAAATGTAAATCTTATCTATGGGGCAGGTCATTTGTTCTTAAAACTAATCATCGACCTCTAGTTGATATTCTGTCTGGTAAAAATGTGAAACACACCACAGCTTGTTTAGCTAGACTCTCTACGAAACATTTAGAATACACATTTAGCGTAGAGTATATTCCTGGTGGAAAAAACACAAGGGCTGATTGTTTATCTAGACTGCCTATTGAAGATACAGAAGAGCAAGAATGGGAGAATGAGATTGAGGAATGTTTTGTAGCTCATATTAGTCAGGCTAGTTTATCATTTGAGGAAGATTGCTGGGCATTAGAGGTTGAAAAAGATCCCATTCTTAAAGAGGTTATTGCCCTAATTAAAAAAGGATGGCCAAGAGAAAAATGTCTTTCACCAGATTTACAGATGTTTTGGAAAGTGAACGATGAACTTCAGTTGAAGGTGGGAAAGTTGTCAGGGGCAATAAACTTGTACCTCCCTCATGTTATCGTGAAAGGATTGTATTAGCTGCACATTCTGGACATCTTGGTTCTACTATTACCAAGAGAAAAGTTAGAACTGACTTTTGGTGGCCTAAAATGGATTCTCAAATAGATGATTTAGTCAAACAATGTTCACGATGCAACACTAGTGATAAAGTGCTAGTACTTGAAGGAGCAAGTAATTCTCCTGTTTCTCCTCCTGAAAGAGCCTGGCAAAAATTAGGAATGGACTTTTTAGGACCTTTTCATGTTTTACCTTCAAATTCAAAGTACTTTCTTGTCTTGAAAGATCATTTATCTAGATGGGTTGAGGTTGAACCCATTAATATTCCCAATTCTAAAAGTGTGATTAATTGTTTAAACTCTATTTTTCTCAGGGAAGGTTATCCTGAAGAAATTCTAACTGACAACAGTGTACAATTCGTTTCTGAAGAAATGAATTCTTTCCTACGTGCCTGTGGCATTAAGCACACTAGAACTCCTCTTTACCACCCACAGAGTAACGGTAAAACAGAAAGGTTTAATAGAGTTGTGGTTGAGTGTGTGCAGGCAGCTTTTAGATCAGGGTGCTGTGTGTTTCAAGCTGTTAAAGATTTGATTTGGTCATATCGGACCTCACCTAACGTCTGTACTAAGTTTAGTCCATTTGAACTTATGAGAGGTAGAAAAGCTCCCTCACAGGTTTACCCTTTTTGGGTGGTGAAGTCTTTTCATCAAGATTATGACATAAAACACATGTGGGACTCTGCCAATATGAAGTCAACTGAAATGTGTTCAAAGAATTGTGAAACGATTTCAAGGAAGTTTTCACACAAACTGTCTATTGGTGATTGTGTTAAAATTAAGAATCCTAATTCTGTTAGAAAAGGTTTGTCAAAGTTTTCAGTTTCTCAACAAATTGTAGACATACGTAAAAATGCTGTCAAATTGTCAAACGGGAATTGGTGGAGCACTTCTCGTGTTGCTAAAGATCCTAGTTTTTCATCTGAAATTGTTGGAGACAACAACAAGAATGTGAAAAGTAGTAGTAACACAAGAATGAGCAGTAGATTGTGTTACAGACCACAGTATTTAAAAGACTATGTTTAGCTTAAGCACTTAAGAATCTACTTTTAATCTAATGTATATACTCTTTGTATGTTTGATTGATATTTATGAACTGTTTTTTTTTTGCTTTGTTTCTGTTATTGAGGGGGGAGGTGTGGTGATGTGTTGTAAGACATCATTTACTGATGTCATATAGAATGCCTCTGAGTATGTGTTCGGTGGTTCTATGAGAGGCAGTTGCTCAGAGGACTTGGGCTGTGCCAGCTGCGGTGGCTCTCTTCTCAGGAATAAACTCTTCTACACCTTTACAGTGTCCAGAACATCTTTACACCAAGCCAATGAACCACAGTAAATCCGGCCTGGTGGAGAGGCCTGCTCAATGTCGAGAGAAATCCTTCAATGCAAAGGTAAAGTTTAGACCGGGGCCTCCCACTTAGTGTATGAGAACAGGACTCCTTCACGTTCGGCCTCAAAGTTTGACTTTGTCCTGGTCAAGCATGACTGGACGTTCAAAGTTGGCGCTATATGTTTTTAAACACTATAAAGTGTTTAATATTTAAAAATGCATATCTGCGGTTCACTATATTGGAGTTTTGTCATTTCTGTGGTGTTTTAATTATAACAATATTTCCTATTTTTATAAAGTGGTTGTGAATTTTGGTTGTGTGTTGTGTCTTACTTCTTTGATGTGTTGGTGTTTAAATTCTTCACACACCTGTCTCCTAAGTTAAGCCTGCATGCTCGTTGCCAGCTACCAAGCGTTGAGCAAGGGAATAATTTATTGAGACCTTGTCTGGACCTTATATTGTGGTGGTGGCCTTATTGCTAGCCGTAGGTGCATACTTACCCCTGGTAATTATCCACCTTACAACACTTTCACTGATCTGTCTCACTGGAGCACCTATGATATGATGCAATGTGTCTTTTTCACACTAAGGAAGTTTAGACATATTCTTCCTCTGAGGGAACCATTGTTCTTTGTTTTACTGATCTGCTCAAGTTTCCAGAAATATCGGGATGTCCCATAATATTTTATGTACTTTTCTTCTGGTGACATCCCATCCTCACAGTACTTAGGAACCCCTCTGCATTTTCATAAGAGACAAACTCCCAACAGTAACTATAAATTTAAAACCATCTAAAAACAGCCACTAACCAACTGCTAAAAAACAACTCTGCATTAATGCCTTCAAATTATATGTATATTGCATGTGAAACGCATGACCTCTGGAGAGAGGATTATACTCATGCAGATGCACATGAAAGCGGAAGCTGCATTGCGGAAGGAGCAAGCCCTAAGGAAGTCTAAGACATCACAGTAAGGCAAGGCAAGTTGGGTGCTGGAGTAGGGCCCTGTTGGTCTGCTGTCACTGAAGTGAGAGGTGAGCGGGTGCCCAGGAAATAAGGGAGGTGCGACAGTCGTTGCAGTCCCGCTGTGGTGGTCTAGTGTTGTTCTGAGCTGTCTTGCCCCTGTGGCTTACCCACACCTCTGGATCCAGTGGCTCGATGAGGATAATGCATGGGCCCAACAGACCCAGCTGACCGTGTGAGTCACGCGTCAGGCAAGCATCCAGCAAGCAGCATGCTTATGCTGGAACGGGTGAATACAATGTGAATGATTACTGTGACGTGTGCAGACCCGACAACGGCAATATCAATAAATGCAATATCATTGTATGCCATAACCTGTGCCCACAAGCACCTGTCAATGCAATGTTAATGTATGTCATAACCTACACCTGCACAATGGAGCCGACACTGGCAATTACGAGACCAATGTATGCCATAATACATCCATGTTGATATAGTTGCTAGTGAAAATAATGTTGATGTATGTTATGACTTAAGACAACCAGACCGTGTCAATACCAGTAGGAAAAATGTAAATGTACACTATGACAACTGTATGCACAATGTTGAGAATATTGATAGAAATTATACCAATGACTGCCATATTATTTTGAGGAGTCCCAATGAACTCGTATAATTGCTGTCAGATTCACCCAAGGTGACCTCCCCATCAACCTCGAGTCAGGGATATGTGGTTAGACGAGTCCTATGACCCACATTCACACCTATTAAATACCAGGTAACATGTGGGGTCTCTCTTAACCTAAAGACCTATATCACCAGGAGCGGACATTAAGGTCCAATCAGCAGCGTCTCCTTAATGTCCCTCGCTTTTCTAAAATGAGACGGGGCAGGTCCTTCACAGTCCGGACTGCCAACAATTGGAATGCCTTGCCTTATCACTTACACATGCTAGATACGGAGCACAAGTTCAAAAAGGCATTAAAAACATGGCCTCCCAGGTGTGTCAGAAGGTTTCAGAGATCCTCCGGCAACTTTGATCCAAATATGTAAAGTTTTTTCCAGGGAAAAGATCAGAATCACAGCAGTACTAGGACCTCACACAACACTGGGAGGGTCAGTTTAGCTGCCTCCTAACTATTGACAGGCAAGCTTGATTTAAAGTCTATACATTTGCTATTGGAGCAGTTGCAAGTGTTCTGTATAAACAGGAGGCAAGCCAGCGAGCCCTTGGAATCACTTTCTTTCTGGGTTGGAGAAATGTAGGCCCATTCCTTTTCACTTCCTGGCAAGGAGGACAGCCGTCAGCAGATCAGCACAGCAGAGCAGGAGTCCTGCAGAGTGGCAGTCTTTTCATCAGGACACCAGTCCTTCTTGGCATCCACAGGTCAGAAGTGTACTAAAGTGGCGGTGTCTGAGGTCTATACTTTGGTGCCCTGGTTTGGGAAAGTGGTGGAAGCTTCTAGACAGTTTGTTTGAAGTGTAGGCAATCCCCTTCCTCCTCTGCCCTGGCTCGAAGCTGACTGGGGTTACAATACAGGGTTGTTAGGACTATTGTGTGGAGACAGAGCACATCCAATTCAGGTACAAGTGGGGCTGCACTTAGCTCCGCCACCCTTTTAAGCTAAGAAATGACCCAATAAGACCCATCAAGTCACACCTAAGCACCTATTTTTTGTGGCTGTCTAAGGGCAATGCACAAGGCCCAGCTGTCACTCACCCCAGATGTGTATTTAGAGACAGGTAGAAGACACAGAATGGTTAAAGTAAGAAAATGGCATCTTTCTAAAAGTCGCATTTTCAGACTTGCAACTTAACTTTACCATAAGTTTTGATTTAAATTGTGAGTCCAGAGACACCAAACTCAAAATATATATATATATATTTTCCCAATACGAAATTACACCTATAGAATGTAATAAGGTAATCCCAATATTAACCTATGGAGAGATAGGCCTTGCAGTAGCGAAAAATGAGTTTAAGGGTATTTCACTACCAAACATAGAACTTAAAAGTACATGTCAAACTTTTGAAATACACTGCACCCTGTCCTTGGTGCTGCCTAGCGCCTACTTTAGGGGTGGATTATATGTATTAAAAGGGAAGGTTTGGGCTTAGCAAGAGGGTTAACTTGTCAAGTCGACATGGCAGTTTAAATTTGCACACACAGGTTCTGCAATGGCAGGCCTGAGACATGTTCAAATGGCTACTGAAGTGGGAGGCACAATCTGTCATCCAGGCCCACTAGTAGAATGTAGTTTACAGGCCCTGGGTACATGTGGTGCACTTTTTGCTAGGAATTTATAATTAAATTAAATATTCAGATTGTGGACAAGCCCATGTTATCATGTTTTAAGTAGCGAGCACATGCAATTTAGCACTGGTTAATAGTGGTAAAGTGCCCAGGGTAGTAACACCAACAAAAACAAATTCAGCAAATAGGGGAGGAGGAAGGCAAAATGTTTGGGTGAGCCTGCAGAAAGGGCCAGGTTGTACATCATGTAATATTCAAGACTGATCATACAAATGTAAATAATATAGCAGAACAAATTTCGAAAAAATGTAAATGAAGTTTATAAAAGGTTTGCTGAGCAAACATCATATTTGTTACATCCTCTCAAGAAAAAGTATTGTGTTTCATGGTAAAAAACCTTTAAATTGGAGGAAGTGGGGTTGCTGCTGGTAAACAAAAATAGCAATGGCACTGATGCTATTACTTTACTTTATGCTAGTGGGTGCATCACCTTTAGCTACTCTTGCTACCCAGCTGGAATCACTGTGAGACACTCATTACAATTTACAAGGGAAAAAAACGGAGAATGAGATATGTCATGTGGAAATGGGTGAAGCTTTAACATGGTTGAATTTTTTATTAAACCTAAAATTGTATAATATGCTTATATTATCAAAGTCCATGTACTGGACGAGGCAAAAAACAAGAAAACACAAGGTAGCAGGACATCCCTATTTATCACCTCGCCTTTTCCATCTATTCACCGAGAGTCTGGCACAACATCCCCATACCCATTAAGACCGCCCCAAAAATGCTCAAATTTAGGGAAAAGTTGAAGACACAGCTCCTTAAAAAACAAAAACATTACAATGAACTAACAATCCAAAAACCAACCAGCTCTCCTATCACTGACTGACTTTATGCTTGTCTTTGACCACTGCACTGGCTTTTGGCTAAGTTTGCATTATAGAAATACCACACACATACATATATGCATGTTTCCATTCATCACCTTTCCATTGCTAAACATAATTTACTGACTGTTCCATTAAGGAGCTTTGCCAGGGTCTTAAATAAAACTGCTCATAGGTATTTATGCTTGATCAGTGTCTTGTCTGTTCCAAATCATGTCCCCTCGCTCCCATTTTTCACAGATGACTTACACTCCAGTAACTAAGGGGCATATTACCAACAACTAGCGATATTTATCGCTAAAGGGGCTTAGAAAGTTTTATTTTATCGCCAAGCATCGCCGGATATTATCGCAGAGATAACGTGCTATTAGCAACGTTTATCTCTAAAGCGATAAAATATCCGGCGATAGCGGCTAAATGCGTGAATATCGCTAAGAATACAGTGATATTCATGCATTAACGCCAATAGGGTCTTAGCTATAATATCCACCTCTCATTGGATATAATGGCTAAGAACTGGTCTGAGCAGGCATTAGCTTTTGGAGATATTCGCGCTTAGCGCGAATATTTCCATCGCTACGCCTGCATTGATAATAGGCGATAGCAATGTTAGCGACTGTTTTTAGTCGCTAACAGGTTGGGTACGCCCACTTTGCATGTCATTAGCGATAAATATCACTGACATGCAAAGCGGGCCCCAAACTGCTCACTATCGCCTCAAAGTTGCGATAATCTAATATCGCCAGCCTTGGTAATATGCCCCAAAATTCCTTTCAATGTCATTATTTAAGGTATGTATGGCACGGCAGTATACACAACACGCCAAAAAGGTGTGCAACCGTGCAGACAGTGGGGTAGTCCGGGTGTCATGGGACCTAATGCAAGTGAGAAAAATGGCCAATTCTAAAACCCTAGTGTGTAGCAAAGAACTACCATAAGTAGGGTGCAGTGTATACTGCTGAACTTTTGGACTTTATGCTTATGCTCCTGCTGGTAAATGTTAGCTATGCCCCAAAGCACGGAAATAAACTGGTTGAACAATTTATTTCTAGCAAATCTGCACAGCAACAGCTCAAAAATGTGTGGAACAAATTAAATGTAGCAGGTAACATATTCAAAGTAATTTCTAATAGGGTAAATAATACTTACACAAGTCCTTATCCTTGAAAAGTCCTGGTGTAATCATAAAATTGAACAGCACATTCCCATGTGCACTTATTCTTGGTAAAGGAAATATCCTCCTGCTGGTTACATTGGCTCCTAAAACAGTGTCCCTGTGTCCATAGCTGGCTAAAATGTATGGTCCTTCTCCAAGACCTAGTAAAGCAATGAAAGGGGATACATTAAATGAATGTTCAACTTTTGTCATCGCAAGGAAAGTGGTCTATAATTTTGTTATCACACTCATAACACATGGTGAATTGGAATAGTTCAACACTGGACTGAACACTTATATTTAGAGAGCTGAGATGGCGGTTAGTGCCAAATTTGCTAGATTGACCTTTATCAACCATGTGCGGTTTCTTTTAACTTTGATCAACTGGTCAACCATGTGAATTTGTTAAAGTTTATAAAAAATGCAGCAGATGCATAATCGTGCAAAATGTAGAACGTGGAGAAAAAACACATGTGCAAAACTCTCTTTTTGGGGAAAATGGAAAACCGAAAATATTCAACCACAGGAGAATTATTATGATATCAATGTTGAAAGGTTTAAATGGACACAAGGTAACAGAAGATAAGATGGATTATATTACTTTCGGTATGGAGAGTTTAGAGTGTGGACATCAAATCTGGAATAAAAATGAGTCAGTTCTAGCCTCATACAAATCATTCTGAACGGAAAGGGCAACTAAGGAGCCATATACAAGATACAAAGTTATATCTTAGAAGAAAGCAGGTATTTTTGCAAAGAAAACCTACAGCATTTACTCCTTTTAAGTCCTGATGAGTTAATGCCAAATAGGACTGTGATAGTCTCCAAAATACCTCACATCGAAACTGAGGCTCAAACATGTTTGCATGTGTAACTGGAGTGTACAATGTCCAATAGTATTTTTTGAGAGTGTAAAACCATATTTGCAATTCACAAAAGGTGTTTTTGCGCACAAAAACTATCTTGTGAGTAATTTTACTCCCAGGAATGCTGGACAAGTCAACATTCTAAGACGCAAATGCCCTAAAATGTTTAGCTCATGCGCACGCAAACCTGCTTGTCTTTATTTAAAACTTTATCAAAATCCATTCCCACCCAGGAAATAGGTGGAAGGATACCTCTCCTTAGAGTTAGGAATAATGAAACACTTCTCAAAAGTATTAGTGTGTAAAAGAAGGGGGTTTCTGCACACAGAAAATATTTATCCAGTTGAAAAAATATTGAAATAGAAATAGTGGGAATGCACAGATGTAAAGACATGTCTTCTGCACTAGGTACAATGATGCACCTGGAAACGCCTCTCAATTGTTTCTTGATGTGATGACATTCCTAAACATTTTTCAGCTTATATGCCTGCCAACCTATGACTGTTGCCGGTTTCCCGGTATTTCAATTCGAACTGCGACCCTGTTGTGATGCTTTGCAGAAGTAGGAGACACATATAGATATTCAAGACTCGAAACTATATATGGGCAATATCCAATGGCTGCTGGTTAGATGTAAGACGGAACAGCAATCACTTTGTTTATCTTTACTAAGTAGGTTTGAGGCCAAATTTGTTGGGCCATTATAGAGAATTGCATTCTAAAACCAGACTTTTCTTTCGTCTCATGTTTGCTCTTTTGGTCTTCCACCAATGAGGAAGTCCACTAGGGACAAGACAAGAAGCAATAAAATACCAATGAAGAGATCAAATACTACTGCATCTGTGTAGTAAACTCCATAAAAAACCAAGGAAGAGATCAAATACTACTGCATCTGTGTAGTACACTCCACCTTACCAGCTATTATATTTAACCTCAGGATTAAGGGACTTTGAAGCGTACTGGGTAAAGAAGCGTCATTAAATATCAGTATTCCTTACAAAGATACTCTGCTTATTTCTACTCAATATATTCCAATGGATCCTGAGTAGCATAATATATCAAACAATGTTTTTCCTATGGAGTCATTCATGCATTAATTGAATACAATTTGAGCTAGTAAGGTAAGCCTCCCGAACCGTACAGTACGTAAGATAGTAATTAATTACATTTGTGAACAATTTGTCATAATATAATACACTTCAAGATAAGAAAAATCTTCACACATTTAGTTTATATGGGCAACGGGTACTACAACTAACTCATTAAAGCAAAGTGTCCATAGCTGAACAACAAGCGTTGTGCCAAAAGTTGTACACCCTTCTAATCACGCAACGCACTGAAGTGTGTTTGGCTGTATCAAAAAATAATTCCCAGGCCCAGCTCTCCCGTACACTTATCGGGCACTGGTCCTTCAACGAGTCTAGGCCTTTCCAGACCCGGCTTTCGTATCTGAGTAACCTTTCTCGCTCCTCCTGCAGCATCTTCTCTTCTCTCTCTCTCAGCCGCCTTTTCTGGTCTCTTGGCCTTCCTTCTCAAACTCTCTGCTCCCCTAGGTCTACCTGGATGTTCTCTCTATTGTCACCCTTGGGCCTCTTTTTGCACTTTTGTGCTATTTTTGTCCTTTCTTCTTCTCTCTTGTGCTCTCTTTTCCCTGTAGTGCTCCGTTTATACTCATGTATGCCCTCTTTTTTCTCTTTTGCCACTTCTACACTTTTCTGCTTTTTCACCTTTCACACTTACCGCTCTTGTTTAACGTGTTCATTTTCCACTTTCTATGTCTTGTGCCATTTTTGCTGTGCTTGTGCTACTATTTTGACTTTTTGACTTACCCTCTTGTGCACTCCTCTTGCCCTTCAGGCCCCTCTACCCCCTCCACCTTCCTATGCTTTTTCCTCCTCCTGCCCCCCCCCCTTCTTATCTGCTCTCTTGGGTCTTTTTGCTTCTTCCTATGTCTTCTTCCTGCCATTCCAATCCCCACCCACTGCCCTGCTGCACTCCCCCCCCTTCCAGGACCTACTTTATGCTGCCCGCTGCATGATCTCATGAAACAGGTGCCCCGACCCAGTTCCCCCCTTCATTTACATGGTACTAGTCCTCCGACCTGTCTAGGCCATTCTGGATCCAGCCTTCATGTCGCAAGGACTCTGGCTCACTCCTCTTGTAGCATATTCTCTCCTCTCTCTCCCTCACACTCACCGCTTCTGGGCCCTCCCTCTCAAACTCTTTACTTGCCTCTGCTTTACTGGACATTTTCTCTAATCTCACAATTGGGCCTCCTTTTGTGCTATTTTGTGGGCTTTTGTGCTCTTTGAGTGCTCCAGAGTGCTCTTTCTCTGTTCTTTTGTGCAATTTTGCGCTCTTTGACAACTTCTCCACTTTTCCACTTTACCACCTTCCACTTTCATACTCTCTTACAACTGCTGTGCAACATGCTCACTTTGCCCTGCACAAGTCAGATGGAGGTCTCACCATCATCCACAAGGACACCAACAAATGCATCACCTCTGCAGACTCAAACACAACGTTAATGGAACACATGGACTTCAAAATGAAAACAAACAGAAAAAAACACCATCAAATGATTCCTCGCGTACGGACCACCTGGACTACGGGCCAGCTTCAGCAACCGCATCACAGACTTCATAGCACCTCTCACCATCCGCTTCAAGGACTTCATCCTTCTCAGTAACCTCAACTTCCACCTGGATGACCCCACGGATCTGGGCTCCAGAACCCTGTTTGAAATCCTCAACAAGATTGGAATCTCCCAGATTGTCCAGGGCCTAACATACAATGCAGGACACACTCTGGACCCCATATTAACCTCAAGCGGGAAAGTCAATTTCAGTCGTGTCATCCTGCTCACATGGATAGACCACTCCATCATTCACATTTTCATTGGCACACAGCAAGCCACCACACCAAAAATACTCAGCCCACCTGGCCTTAGCTAGAACAAAAAAACAGAAGCGGACTGGCTCAGCATCCTCAGAACCAACCAACCTGATACTACTAACAACCTAGACAACGACATAAGAAAAGTAAACAGATGGATCTCAAACTGCGCCAATACCCTTGCACCCATCGGGAACACCAAACAAAGGAGAAACAACAACCAAGCCAGCTGGTACACTGACAATCACAGGGAAACTAAACACTACTGCAAGCAACTAGAGAAGAAATCGAGATCCAGCCGGAAAGCCATCCTCAGAAACACCTAAAAGGTAGCACTCAGGCACTACCACCACTAACTTAGGGAAACAAAGAAAAGGGCCCTAGTGTTGAGAATTGAAACCAGCTCCAAAAACTGCAAAGAACTATTTGCAATAATTAAAGAATTCTCCAACCCAACAGCCGCAACCAGCACCATCACCCACTCACAAGAATTCTGCAACAGTATATCCTACTTCTTCCACAACAAAATACTGAATATCTACAGCAACTTCGATACCCAGCCCCACCTAAAGGACCTCATAGACCAGCTGTTCACCACCACCAACATCAATGAACACCTAACCAACTAGAGCTGACTCAACAACAAAGACACAGCCTCTATCAAGACGTCAGTCCACTCAGGGACCTCCATGGACCCATGTACCTACTACAATTACAACCTAGGGGGGACTATGACCAGCCACACGCTCAAATCCACCATCAACTCCTCCACCGAAACCTCAACTTTCCCGGAGGGCTAGGAACATGCAGAAGTCAAAGCCCTCCTTAAGGAACCATCTACAAACCCAAGCAAGCTCAGCAAGTATCAACCCATCTCTCTGCTACCTTTCCTAGTCATAGTTGTGGAGAAGGTGATCAACAAGCAACTCTCTAGCCATCTCAAACTCCACCAACTTATGGACAGCATGCAGTAACGCTTCTGCAGCAATCACAGCACCGAAACAGCCACCATCCTGGCCACAGACAACATCCAGGCCATCCTTGACCAAGGAAAAAACCAGAGCACTCATTCTACTTGACCTCTCTGGAGCCGTCGACACCATTTCTCACCACACACCTGTTAAAAGATTGTATCACACAGAGATTCAAGGACCACCAACGACACCTCAACCACTGCCTTCATTTCTACCAACCTACGAGATAACGCCACTCAGCTTGACTCTCACTCACTCACACCTTCCCCGCACACAAAGAAGCAAAACTGGTGATCGTTTGTTTTTCCACATTGCTGTCAAGACTTAGAATAACCTCCCGCAACACATCAGGATCTCCTTATTGCTTCTTAAATTCCTCAAGAAGCTAAAGATATGTCTCTTCCATTAGCCAGTCACAACCTGTATGCAGGTAGGACCCTCCTCATCCGCTCAGCGCCTGAATGCCCCCTCAGGTGACACATGCGTGCTACAAATCTACATAACATAACATGTCATAGTCATTTAAGGATTGTGGGTTAACAATCCCGACCACTTTTAAATCCAATTTGCGTGTTCATTATCATGACAGAGGTAATTAGTCAACACAACATACACATTTATGTTAGCCTGAGGTTCAGAGTGTTCACAGAAAATCTCCAATTGCAAAGAAAAGTGTGTGAAGGATGGTTCAAAAAGCATCCAATGTAAGATGAAAAGTTGGCAGAGGAAAGATTGCTTGTGTTGGCCACTGAGGTCAAGTAGTATAGAAATAGTAACCCCACACTAATTACTCCTTCAGGGTGCAAGAGTATGGAGCAGCCGTATCTGTCAAATTTCAAAGATACATTAGTCAGTGATGTCTATGATACCGCTATTCCATGAGCACAAGGGAGAGAAGGTCAAGGGAAAACTGGGGCTTCAAAGGGACCACATACTCAGTTTCCACATCAAGCTTTGGAATCAGGTATAGAGGGGTATCTGTTAAACATGTTCCACTGCATTTAGGTGGCCTTTATCAATCAATTACTGATTCTCTTTCAGTTGTGCCCAGATATATGCATAAGGTTACTAGATTACTCCAAATCATCAGGCGCATGATACCCCATTCCAGTTTCCATCTACAAACCATTGTAATCTAACTCTTTAGCCCCGTTGATCAGTCAAACCTGGTGACAAATCCGTTAATTATCTGGATTGTTCAGCGAATGCCTGGAACTGGGATTTCTGTCTCTCACGACATTGACTCATTTGGTAACCTTCTGTTTGCCTTTAACAAGGCAAGAACATCTGCATTCAATAGGTAGGCTGAAGCAATGTGCATATATTAAATGATGAGTACATTTGTATGCTCCCTAAGTAGATTGCACAGATTCACAAATACTATGTGCACAAATGTGAACACAGTTGCCATGAAACGTTATGCTTGATCAATCTTATACGCATGCAATGAATATGTTTAGACTTGTGGGTGAACTTTGCATAGGTGAGACTTGAATGGGCCAATATAGAAGTTCTGCATGCTCACATATAAATCTACCCCAAAGAAAAGAATTAGTTCAAAAATTGGAGCTACTAATATGACACCATCATTTATTGTTCTGTGAGATTCAACGTATTATGTTGAATTCATTATATTCTAACCTTGAGTCCCTCATCCGGCTGAGGTTAAGATAACTCTGTGCAGTACAAAGCATTCTGTAATAATATATAAGCAACATTAGCCTATACTGACAGACCCTTCAGAGAAATTGTTACATACCTTGGTTGTAGTATTCACAATCATATGCTGAAAGAAAACAAAAAAGTATATGAAACAAATGAATAGAACATATCAATAATATTTCATATATTTAATGTGTTGTTAAACAATAGAGGTACATTAGTCCTTGCTAATTTGACCACTCACCCCCTTCGCAATTTCTTTATTTACCCCATATTTTACTAATTTACTATACATTTTGATGTAAAACTCTACATGTAATTATTAGGTTACATCAGAGTCCTTGCAGAGACTATTCAGGTTCGTACAGAAAAGGAAAATATGGATCTATGAAACCTGATTGGATTGGTGGTAGCCCAGTCCCATGTTCGTGCATTATGACCAGGGGAAAACTGGCCTACAAGGCAATCAGGCAGTGCCAAATGGGCTTGACTGACAAGTTAATGTTTGTGGCTCTTTGTGTGTCTGTTCTATGGTCTACTGGGCCTGTTGTTACTGTTGATTTCCCTGGTATAAAAAAACGTTTCCTACAGCAAGCTCAAATCCATGCAGTCTCCCATACCTTGCAAAACACTTATACAGAATTTCTTTACAAGTTAAAATCTACCCAATTTGCAAACATGGGCCACGTTTTTTAACTATTAAATTCATTAATGTTGGTCCACTTTTATTTTAGTGCTTGGCCCTATTTTCTGTCCCATTCTGACCCTCTTTGTGACCCCTGTGTTTGTGAATTATTCAAATTCAAGCCTGATTCAGGTTTTAAGACCTTCTGGATGGAGTTTAAACCAAAAGTTACGATTAAGGCTGTTCCATAGTCTTGTTCCTTAGACTCCAACAGAACTATATCCATGTTTCATCTATCGTAAGTTTGCCGATTGATCAAAGGAGCGGACACGAAATGGGGTTTCCAGAAGATGCGCTATGAAATTTCTGCAGGTATCATTACCCTTTGCCTGAGTATGTTTTGTTGCTGTTGTAATTAACTTTGAATTTAACCCTAATTTCAACAGGGTTCCAAGTGAGAGATCCTATTGTGAAATGGATGTGGTCATGCATGCTTGCAGAGCTTTCAGCACAGTCAAGAAGCCTGGTTCAATAGCCTTTGTATTCTGATGAGAAGGTTCTCGGGGAGACCAATGTAAATTATGTTACAGTAGTTCAGAGTACGGAGGAAAGTGTGAAAGAGTTTTACTTACTTTCAGGGAGGTTATGAGAGGATTTCCAGGCCCGGTGTGAGTTTGGGATTAATGGGCTGGGTTCCATTGCTCCTATGACTCGCATGTCAGTTTTGGCTCTGTTCATGCAGAGAAAGCTCTTCTTCATCCAATTGAGAATTCAGTTCAATTATGAGATGATGTTAGTTGGGTTGTCAGATGTGCTGTCTGGACATGAATTTATAATTTACCTGTGTACATTTAGAAATTTATCTGGTGGTGTTCTAGTTGTTGTGCCAGCAGACAAATATAGATATTGAATAATAGACATGATTGGGAAAACTGTTGGGGGGCTAGCATGTTACCAGGCATGTAGATGGTTTGACAGGTGCCATATCCTTATTCTTTTGGCTGTGGCTCGATTGTCATGCCAGGTTGAAGTTTGCATAGCTGAACTTTTCTAGTTCATGGTGGAACTCATTTTTGATTACTTTGATATCCATTTTGGATTTTTTTAGTTTTATTAGGGACTAGAAGGTTCAGAACAGATGACAATTTTTGATGTAGCCTTACCAGCAAGGGTTTAATTCTGTTGAGTCGGACAGACCGATTTTAACCATTTTGTAAGATGAATTTAACTCCTCCTTGCATAGATTGATAGCATTCCAGTCTAGGATAGAGGGATAATGTTGCACATGTGATGGTTGTGTATGCCAAATTGGTCAATCTGATGGAGATGAAGCAGTGTTGTGGCCAGATTTCTGATTGCATAGGAGAATTCGATGTTTCAAGGCTATGGGTGAATACGAGGTTGTGCATGTGAATAGCTGAAAGCATTGCTCCGCTCTCTTGCTGATTGAAGCAGAGGGCATGCATGAGAGCAGCTTATCAATCCATATATTTAAGTCTCTCATGATCAGAATTTTGTTGGCTTTAGACTGTGGTTATATGTGTCAGCTTGATGAATTTCTCTAAGGAAGTTGGATTATGATTGGTTAGCCTAGCGCTTTGGCATAGAGTGAAGGATATGAGGAGTCGAGAGAGACTGGAAAGTGACCACAATCCTTTATGTGTGGACTTGGACCTTTTATGGTCCAAAGATCCTCACGAAGTGTTAGACAGTTATATCACCTAGGCTCTGACGTTGTCCCATCGAATGATCTAAGGCATCTCATATGGACCAAGCTAAAAGACCTACCGGCCATTAGCGAATTGCAGGATATAGTAATTAATCCAACTGATCTATAGATTTTTATTTGCATACATAATTAATTTTTGGGACTATTCCGTATGCATTTTAGTATAAGGAGCAAACCAAAGAAGATGATCACACGCAAACCTCAGGAATGGTATAGCTCGGAATGTAAAAAGTCCTGTGCAGACTTAAGGGAAGCTATCACACAAGGGGACCCCGTAGTGGTACGAGCAGCAAGGGCCACATATCGGGGGCACAAAAAAAGGCAAAGAAGGATTGGGATAGCAAAAGGTGGGACGAGTTGAAGGAGGCTTGTGTTAATAGGAATTCTAAACAGTTCTGGAATGTCCATAAATGGAACAGAGGAGGGCAGGCCTCCCAGCCCCAAAATCACGTCTCACAATCACAGTGGGTAAACCACTTTAAACCACAATATGCTGCAAGTGAGCATGAAACAGAGGGCAGCATTGATAAGCAATTTTTGAAGGGGGAAGTTTTTAGTAATGTAGATGTGGAGGTGGCCCTGCAATCCATCTTGGCAGAAAGATCTAGACGGAATACCGGGGGATATATTCCTCTATGATAAAGTGAGATGGGGCAAATATATCCTCTTACTGACAAATGCTATAGCTCAGGGTGCGCCAGTTCCAGATTCCTAGAAAGGTGCAGAGATCATTCCTGTTTTTTAAGAAAGGGGACAAATCATGCCCAGGGATCTATAGGCCGATCAGCATTATTGATGCTCTACAAAAGATAATGGGCAGATTGGTGCTCAATAGAGTGCAGGATTGGATCGGTGAATTCAATATCTTATCGCCCCTCCAAGCAGGGTTTTGTACCTTGACTAGCACAATCGATCAAGTGTTTAGGTATATTTTACCATTCTGGAAAACTGTATCTTTGGGTAAGGGTAGCTTGTATGCCGTCTTTATAGACCTTAGGTCAGCATTCGATCTTGTACCACGCAAAAAGCTTTGGCAGACGCTACAAGAAATGGGGCTACCACCCGATTTGTTGACACTTATCATCAGGTTGCATGAGGATAACAGGGCTAGGATTCGGTGGGGTAAGCAGGGTGAAGTTACAGAATTTTTCCGCAGTGGAGAAGGGTGTTCGACAGGGATGCGTATTGGCCCCAACCTTATTCTCTTTATACATTAATGGGATAGTGAACTGTATGAGATTAACCCCCACAGACGCACCGACTCTAGCAGGTGAAAAAGTTCCCATACTAAGGTTTGCGGATGACACTTTGATCCTTTCCAAAACACTGAGTGGGCTCCAGAGAGCCCTAACAATCTTTGAAGAGTTTTGCACTCGACGGGGATTGGAGGTCAATGTGTCTAAAACAAAATTAATGACCTTTAATCCACATAGGGCCTTTAAGGGGGGCATTATGCTGAACAATGCCATGCTAGATCAGGTCAAAGAGTTCACATATCTAGGGGTCAACATCCAGGAGGGGTTAAACTGGACATATCAGATCGATATAGCATCCCTAAAACATAGACAACTGGTGGGAGTACTGCAAAAAGAATACAACACTTCCTTCATCAAGATAGTTAGTCCTGCTATGGAGATTTGCAACATGAAAGTAGTCAGTTCTGCCTTATATGGTGCAGAACTCTGGGGTGATGAGAACTTATCCAAACTTACAATCTCGGAAAATAAGTTTCTCAGAATATTACCAGCTTGCCACAGAGTACCCCAACATGCCCGTTATTGATTGATTTGGGGAGAAAGCCAATTGCGGAATTTGCACTTCTTGCACTTTTGTACTGGTGTAGACTTTGGTCTACCCCAGAACTTGCAGAGTATGCAGCTGGCTTCCAAGGTGTAAAAAGGTTGAACACATTGCACCAAATTAAATTGTTAAGACAGCTTAGAATTACTCTAGTGAATATGGGTATGTGTCCGCTATGGGAGGACCCCAAAAACACAGTTTTTCCATCTAAACAGATCCTGAAGGCTAAATATTGGGAAATGGCCTAGACTAATACAGTGTGAAATTGTGAGTCTTCATCCCTTACAGGGCATTTCTTGAATTGTAAACCCATACCGGAGTTTGAGCAATATTGGGACTTTATTACAAAGCCCTTTGAGCTGAAATTATATTTCCAGTTCATGGTCGGCACACTACCATTCAAAGATTTTACTAGCAAATGGTCTACGCCTAGAAATTACCTGTGTTCAATGTGCAGGAGTGGTAAAGAATCATTGGCCCATGTTTTATTTGAATGTAGTGGCCACAAAGCTCCGTGGCACGACTGGCTCACTCCAATCTGTAAGCTTTTGGGAACAAGAAGGGCGCATGAGGCGGAAAGAATCTTTAAAAGCAATACAACTGAAGCTATTGTTGTAGCCATGGCAAAATACTTGGGGTGGGTGTGGGCAATTAGAATTGAGGTCCCACAATGAGTTAGTGGATTTTTAGCATGCACGCTTGGCCGTATTGTATAATTGTGAAATGATTTGCTCTTTTTTACTGACTGTTAACAAATGTAATTCATATTGTGGTATATTTTAAAAAGTTTTAAACAAATTAATATGTAAACATTTTAAGATTTGCATAAAGAGTTTTATGATAGCTAGATTCTTCCATTCTAGGGGGCATGTATTGAATTGTAAAGGGCCTCCATGAATTGCTTATCGACGTATTGTGTATTGCTTTAATGTACGTTTTGTGCTTTTATGACTTCATACGTTGAATCAAGCTTTTTGGAATGGGATTGGCCATATGTGTCTGCCAACATTAAAGATGTGTTGACATTAACAGAGCAGCAGGCGGCTATACATTTGAAAGAAAGTATATTGTGTCAGGAAAATCTATACAGGTCAAGTCATAGATGGGGACTAGGTTAACTCCTCCCCCTTTCGTATGTCCTGTGTATGTTTGATGATGGATTGGGTGTTAAATTTCAAGTGCTATTTGTGGGCTCAGTAATAATGGTTTGAAGGAGAGGGGTTGGAAGAGATGGTGGTGGTAAATTCCTGGACAGCGATGAGCAGAGAGTGGGGAGTGAGTTGACTGCTAAATGTATGTGACAAAGACGGAATGGCAATGTGATGTGTCAGAAAGTCAGATATGGGTTTAGGGTGCTGTAATATTTAAGAGGTTCTGGGATATTTATCCCATGAACTGGAGGTTCATAAGACTGGTCTGGACCATGATTATGCTCTTATTGTAAAAGTTGATAGATAATTTTCTAGGGAGTACATGGAAGGTTGGTTGAATCAAGGTGAGGGCCCCCTTGGATTTATGACTGCACTTTAGGGTATGTTTAAAGTGTAATGCAACTTGCCAGGCTTCCAGGTAGCAGAACCATATGTGCTGTGATAGCAAGTTGGAAAAGGTATTTCGAGGATTTGCAGTTTTGCCTTTTTGAGGTTCTGGAAGGTATATTCAAAGAACAGAAGGCTCCTGACAATGGCCTGAACTTAGTTATTACCCTTACAATGCATGTTGTTAATGAGATCTCATAAGTGTACATGGAAGGGTGGGTGCACTGAAGCAATGGATCACTTACATTTCAGATTACTTTTGTTAGGGCAAGTTTAAAGTGGAATGTAAATTGCCAGGCTTCAGGGTTTGGGGAGAAAAGGAGGCGGTCGCTACTAATGCTTCTCTTCATTCTAGTCTAAACCTCTGCTATGATGGTTTCTGGATTGGCTTTGAAGGTGGTATCTCCCAGTCCCTATCGGTTTAGATACTCTAGTGGTTGGGTATAACATAAAACATTTCTCAGGTTCTGCTCATTTTAGCCGGTTATTTTTAAAACATGTACTTGTACTGATATAAATTGTGATATGATCATTATGGGCAGAAGTGTGGGCCTATATGTTAAATGGAGGGGACAAGAATGATGCCTTTTGGTTTGAGAGAGGTGACTGTCTGTTAGTCATCGAGGAGCCATGGAGTGTAACAGTCCCACTGTGCATGGTAACAGTAGGCTTATCGAGGTATAACGGTCTAAAGGAATGCTCAGAGTGACAATTTGATGACAGAAAAGGATGTTCTTTATGTAACAAAACAATAACCTGTCTATTAGCTTTCTTTCACATGAGCAGAAATCTGTTTCACTAATACAACGTTCTTGTTTTTTTATTAGATACAGCTCAGTACTACAGAGTTTGTTATGGCCTCTTTGTGACTTAAATTTGGGTCCTCTCAACCGTCTCCTTCCAAGATGACTGATGGCAAACTTGTAAGACCTTGCCTACACGAGGCAGTGAAAATATGTGACTTCTTGTGTGCTTCATTCCATGGTTTCTGAGGACTGATTGGGTGGCACAGTTGTGCAGTGAGAAGCTCATCTACATGGCAGCACCCGAACAGAGTTTTGGATCAACAACACTCATGTTTGGGTACAGGCACTGCTGGTGTCACCCTTGGTATTGATGGCTGAACCCAGACCACTATATCTGAGTAGAGGACTGCAGCCCTCACAACATATCTGAAGCTTCATTCGCCATTTCCCACAGGTGTGTGATCCTCCTCCAGTGTGTGGGAGATAGAGTGAAGCGGTGGTTGTCACAGCATGGTGATTGGAGAGGTATATGCAACGGAGTGTCCAGATGAACTGTGGAGAGCCAATCTACCATCTTGCCAATATTATTATTATATGTAATATCCACAACAACTTTTGGGGTATAGGATCTGTTATATTTACATACATAACCATGTCAACATAGAAACTGGAAATGCCACACTTTTCTGGGTTTTGCATTTCAAAACAGATCTAAGCATACAGGTCATAGGTCTGTTGGCCTTTTTCTGCCATTATGTTTTCTTTCTATACTCTGATGAAAAGAAATCTGGCCTCTTGATTCCGTCATCATGATCTAATTCTTGAGCCAACGTGTTCTCTATTTTCCTCAGATAATGCACTTCCTGACGAAACAGACTTCTAGTTACTTTATATGTATAAACTGGTTATTGGGGTGTCTTCGTTTGTTAACACGGATGTTAAACTCAATTGCCTTTGTATCCTCTCCGATTGAGTTACTGACGTGCTATTTACAAATGAAAAGTCCGAAGGTGCTGCAAAATTCCTGGGAAGGACTGGCGGTCCTGCAAAAAGCTGGTACAGGAGCACATCTTAGTATGCAAGCAGGGGTAGCAAATCACTTTATGAGAGTACATGACACTATTGGGAAAACATTATAATTATCTGTGCAGAGCTTGGGGCAGCTTGGGATGCTAATGATAGGACAGTGGAGATTATATTTTTAAATATTAGCAAAACAATCGTGATGGCACTATGTGCATTTTTTATGTCTTTTTTTACTTTTTAACATACTTTTTTAATTTATTTACTGAATTGTCATTGCTATCAAAGATATAAATTAGGTTGCATTGAAAAAATGTGAATATATATTTCCTATATATAATATAAGAGGTACTCACGAAGGTGTCAACAAAGGAGCAGAAACTGAACAAATGCCAACTCCAAATCGTTGCCGAAATCCCATTTCTTGTTCTTCCCTCCTGAAATGATCATGTTCTGACCTGACGTAAAATTGCTATGTCTTAGGGGAAAGAGAATATTGTGTGCAGCCACCTTACTTCTCAAAGATAGATATTAGATTGCTAAAAGCATAACGGTGTTGTATAAGTAGTCTATAAGAGGTTATCGGTGGTCTTAAGTTGCTCAAGAACACGCGTGGATAGCTGCGCACCCATTGCAGGGGTCCTGCAGCCAGCAAAAAGCAGAAGGTAGTTTCTACATTTCAACCATTTGTAGTTGGTTGAATAATGCACGTCTGGGACTCGATCAGTCTGTGACAGACAAGGTGTTGTTTGTAAGACTCACAAAAAAGCATCTTGTTTATCTGCATGTGGCACGAAATGCCCAAACACGTCCGTTTCACAATTACTATATCAGGACACGCTTCACACTTATTCTAACTGCTCTGAACCTGCATTCAATGCAGGCTGGTTCAAAGCTATTACTTAGGGGAATGTCTTCAGATTTCACAGGAAGTGATCACCCTTTTCATCGAGAATGATGAACAAAACTAGCTATTTACAGATGTCAGGCCTGAGGCTATAAGAGACCACTGGAATCTTGAGAAAGCACTGAAGATGGAGCAGTTCAGTAAGAAATTGGACCTCCTGGATGTTGACATCCAAAGAAGGGGGTTAGGTCAAGAAAGGACTCCACTTGCTTACGTGCCTGGTAGAGGGAGGCTGATACTCACGGTACATTTAACAACAAATGATCCCTCAAAGCCTTTTCCTGTGTATGTGATGAAGGAATATTTGCATGTAGCTGGCTTATTAACATGTAGTCCCACAATAGGTAACAGTAAAGTTCTCACCCCCGAAAGGAGGCAATCAAATAAACTCAAAGCACTGAGGGGGAGCCAGGAATGTTTGAAAGCAAGTGCTTTGGGTTCCCTTTCCTGTACACGGAAATTGAGAACCAAAAGCACCATTTTTTCAAATGCAAAGTTATACTTTCTATGCTCATTTCTTCCACCGTGCGTATTCAGTAGATGTTCACAGTCTCATAATTTGGGCACCATCAACATACTCACGGCAGACATGAGGAGATCGCCAGTGAACCGCGACGCCCTGCTGGCAGCATTTGTGAGCATACGCTGAAATACTCGTGCACAAACACTCACAATCCCCGCCAAGGTTACAGTTGCAAGTGTCTGTGTGGCAGTTTTTGACAAATGAGGTGACATCAATCTGTGAAAGAAAGAAGGATAAGTTTCTATTAAAGATTGTTTTTAAGTAGATCCAGTAATCTTACTTGTAGCTTTAGGGATCTGAGTTAACAGCGCCAGGTGAGACCAGATATATCCACGATATTGTCATATCCAGTGTCAATATGTTAATTGATAGCTTTCATTGGATTACAATATGGCTGTTTCACAGATACCTGCCCTTGTCAAATTATGTTTTGTCAGTCAATGATGTGCAGCAGGTGCATGAACAGCAAGTGGTAAAGGCACACTCAGTAAATGTTAACACAGGGTTAAAACAAGAGTTTCAATGCCCTTCTGCTGCTCAGCAAAGAAGTGCAACTCTTCTGTTTGTCATTATTAATTATCAACACCATGATTTTTTGCTTAAAAATGGGTTAAGGCAGCAGGGGCTGTATTACAGTAGGTGCCCCATGGTCACAATGGGAATGTGCTTCCATTTTGTGTCTGTTGGACTTGGCCCTTTTGGCAGGTTCACCCCGAAACTTTTTGCATTTTCCTAGCCTGTTTCTGTAACCTGGTGTTGGTGATTTTAGACATTTGTGGAAAAGGAGAGAGAAGGGACTCTCACTAGCAAACATACAATTTAACAGCTGCCCATGTATTTACTCAACATTAAAGCGCCTGGTAGTAAATAATTAATGATTCAATACCATATTGTAAAATTCACAAAACTTGGTTTTATTTATTATTTTTTCTATTCATTTTTCATATATATAAATATCTTGAATTGTTTTTCACTTCATTTTTTCATTTCATGATATATATTTTATACAAATATTAACACATTACAAACAAATTATATATACATAAAACGCACATAAACTCAAAATTGTGAGAGATAATTTTCGGTCGTTGTAACAGTGAGATAGGCAAAGCGGTGGAATGGAACTACGCGCGTTTCGGCCAATGGCCTTCGTCAGGAGACCGTCAATCCCAGTTAAAAATACATACAATGGTGTAACATACATTTGTAAGGTAAATGAATCGATGTATTCAAATCAAAATATAGTAGATATTCAGAGAATTCTAATTTCAGCAACTTCGATATATATCAATAAGGGCTCTAGCTTTTTTCGGTAGTATTAAATATTCAAGCAACAGCCTGATTTGATTTAGTTATGATCCTTTGAATATTTATTTGGTGTTGTTATCGGAATCAATGTATGGACGGTGTATATACAGAGCAGAACTGATTCTCAGAAACTTTTATACTCTGCCAAACAATTATTGTTCCACAAGGGCCCAGATTACTTGCTACACCGTCATTAAAGACCGATTACATTGTAAAAACATTAGTAAGGTTCGTCCACGGATGGAATCTTGTGTTTCTGATAGGGAGGTGAACGGAGGCTTCCGATTTTCTCTTTGATAAAGTTACATATGGCTCTCTATATCGGAGTGGCCTCTCCGTAACGGTGATAATCCTTTGTTTTCGGACAGACCTCGCGGTAGTAAAAGCAGGCAAAAGTGCTTTATGTTTGAGCTATTTATGCGTGCGAGATAACACGAGCCCGCGTATTTTTTGGAACTTTTGGACTTGGCCCTTTTGGCAGGTTCACCCCGAAACATTTTGCGTTTTACTAGCCTGTATCTGTAACCTGGTTTTGGTGATTTTAGGCCTCTGGGCACTTTTTCACTGTGGTCCAGAGTGAAGTGCGTGCGCTCTCTGTGTAGGTGTGGTGAGAGTTGCCTGCCCTCCCATAGGAATGCATGGGGATATGTGTGTCCATGGTAGTTCCTGATGTGTGGGGAGTGCAGGGTCGAGTTTGGTATGTGCGAACTCGTGAGATTAAATGCTGCGCGGTGATGTGTGCGGATGTATTGTGTCTAGTGGAGAAGAGCCACTTTTAGAAGTTGGCATGTCTGTGCAGTGAATGTGAATTGACTGTCTGGCTTGTGATTGGCTGGAGCTGGCTGGTGTCTCTGGCTCCAGGAGTCAGGATGGGTCTGCCCGGTGGTGAATGGGGAGATCTGCATGTTGATGGCAGGGAGGAGTTGCACCTGGGACCTGAATAGGGCTGGGCCTTCCCTCCACAATGCAGGCTCCACCCCCTGTGGTGTGTCTAATGACCCTGGCCAGAGTGGCCCAGGGGCAGTTCCAGGCCCCACCATTGCTCCCCGAGCACCATGTGGCTCCAGCATTACCACAGGTGTCTCCTGAAACTGAGGGCTTCAACGTGCTAGGTAATTCGTTTAGGTGTCAGAGTGCTCCAGGGACACCTGGTTATTTCAGAAGCCTAGATGGCTCCAAAATGTGGAACATTCGTCCCCAGGGCCAGTGAGAGCCCCTGCCGCAGTTTGCATTTTCCAGCTGCCCAGCAAGTAGTGGACAGCTGCACCGTTTAGGTTCTTCTTTATTTCAGGGGACCTGTTTTTGGTGAATCTAGAAGTGAGACGCAGATGGCGCACCCCTACCTTGGCCTTCCACAGTTGTGCAGCACTTAGTGCCAGCTGCAGTGTTTAGGCCTCCCGTCATTGTTCTCAACTGCCCAGCAAGTAGTGGGCAGCTGCAACGTTTAGGTTTGCGCAGATGGCACACCCCTGACTGGCGCTGTGTTGGCAGCGCGCCCTGACATTCTGGACACAGAGCATTTGAGCCCCCTTTTTGGAGATGGCCAGTTGGCCAAGGGGACCGGTAGATGTATAGGGTGCAAGGCCCTAATGTGATTTATGTGCTGAAGTGATTGTCGTGCTAGGAAATGTAATGCATTTAGTATGTTTTATGCACCCTGTTTTGATACCTCTAGATATGGTTGAGGCTTATGAGGTTGTTTTACCTATTGAGGTTTGTGTTAGTGAGATTGTACTTCACTGTGTGATTTACACCCCTAAATGTGAGTTATACTTAGGAGGTAGGGTCTAATGTGTTGAAACTAGTGAGGAGATTGCATAATGTATTTATGCAGGTGAGTCTGGCGTAGGATGTAATTCACGCCTGATGTGACTGTGTACAATGTAAAGTTATGTTACAGGTTGAGGTGGAGTACAATGATTACCAGTGGATACTGGTTGTAGGTTTATGATCTATTTTTACTTGTACCAATTTCTGCTAAGTGTTGATCCTGACAGTGGCCCAGGTGGCCCTGTCCTGTGTAAATAATCCCTTGTGAGTATTGCCCGTGCCAGTTGGCACAATGTATATTGTGTGATTACTATTTGATGTGTTTTGAGAATGCAAAGGCTATTTTTATATAACATTGTGTTGAGTTCCTTTTGTAGTGTGCCTGGGATGTTGTTGCTGTGTGCGGGCGCAAATGCTTTACACATTGTCTCCGGGATAAGCCTGACTGCTCCTGCCAAGCTACCAAGGGGGTGAGCAGGGGTTATCTTTGGCGTGTAACTCCCTTGCCCTGACTAGAGTGGTGGTTGCTGCCTGGCTTTGGCGCAAGCCTTAGCCAACCAGAATTCCCAGCTCTAACAGTGTTCCCCAGGGCACCTTGGAATTACAGAAGAGGGAGATAGACACTGTGCAGCCGTGTCTGTAATATAGATAGTGCTGGCACACATGAAGCACAAGTGCTATCTCAAGAGGATGTTCCCTGATTTGTATGGTGCATAACAACATGCAAATCAGGATATCTCTTTGCCTCTGTGTTGTATTGTGGACGCGGGTGCAAAAGTAAAGAAGCCGTCAGAAGGCACACTGCAAGTGCTCCACAAAAAGGTGGAGCACTGTCAGTGCATCCCCTGAGGGCAGTCACTCACTGCACCCACCTGCAAGGGGATCTCTAATCCCTCTAGAAAGTGCAGGCGGATGCCGCTTGCTTTGTGAAACACAGAGCGGCTTTGAAGCTGACGCTCTGAACTTCACTTGGATGTGCTTTCCCTGGGCAGAAAGAGTTTGCTGCTGCCCTGAGGGCAGCCCATTCAACATAATCGGCCGCACTTTCCCTGTTTGCACAATGTGCACCTGTTTGAAGGTGGCCTGTGGCGCAAACAAAGACAGTGTGCCCTTATTATAATATGGGCCCAGGTGTAATTTTTGTAAACACTACGCTATAATATCTCTTTGATTGTCAAGGAGTCTGTGCACTCTGGTGCTAGACAATTTCTGCAATGTTTGCAATACCTGGTACAAATATTGAAGGGGTACTACCCATGACTTTTGTGCCTTGTGTCAATGACATATGAATAAGTCATGCTGGCATACTGAGCACACTTTTTCTAATGCCTAAATTCATCAATAAGGCAATTCATGAGTTAATCATCCTAGAGTAGGTGGGACTTGGCATTTTTTTTGGTGTAAATTCGGAGCTCTGATGAATGTAAGATCACAAACGAGGCTGGTGATCAAATGAATACATTTAAATATAGTGAAACACAGTAGGCTCCACATAGAAGACAGAGAATGGTTACATTTTCAAATCATAAAGGTTAATCAAAGGTGAAACTTGTTTACAAATGCAAAATTATCAAATCAATACATGAATGCGTTAGTAAATATAAAGTTCAATCAATCAAAATCGTATAATAGGAGGACAACTATTATAAATTTGCCTCAAATGAACATTTCAGTAAAATCAGTCTTCCCGTAAAGAGAGTACTCTAAATCTCTTACTCTGCGCTTCTCATTAAGTATCCTATAAGTGTTCGGGAAATTTTCTGAGAGAGTTCTGAACTCTAAACTAGTCTGCACTAGCTTACATCACACAATTCTAGCATTTGCTACACCTACACATGGTTCTCATGAAATGCTCAAATCAGGTTAAAAGATAATGAAACAATCTCAAGTTTCTTTTTCCCAGGACCCTCCACAAAACAGCTTCCCTAAGCATCCTTTTAACTTGTAATTATCTGCAACAAAACAACAATGCTACTGAGTACTCTGCAGATGTACTGCTGCAATCAATGAGGGCATCCTCCAATTATCATGTAAAAGAAAGTATTTCACAAGTCAAGGAAAGCAAAAGCAGATTGTGTTTGTTAATTGGAACTTCAGCTTTCTATAGAAACAAAATACACACTGTGACATGATCAAAATGGCAACCGGACGTTAGTCATTTTAAAATGAAAGCCTACATCTGTTATGGTCAATCTAAGCATGAATAATACACAGTTAATAGCATTTGTGTTTTTACAGGTTAATCTCGATAAACTGCAAAATGATTAATATAAAAAAAACCTTTAAAGACTACCATCCATGTTTTTTAACAGCCAAACAATAAGGCATGCACCTGTCTTTCCCTTGAATCCTACTTTTGGTTTAATACCTTTATCAAAACAAATACACATGAAAACATACCATATATGCAGATGCTCAGAGAATGATTGCTGTTTATTACTGTTGTTGAATGTGGGGAGAAGCAACACGACTTGCTCAACTCTGCTCTTGTGAGACATGGTATCTTCCCACTCTCAAGAATTAGAGTATGTAGCATATTACACTCTACACATCTGCCTATATGCTTTATGTGTGTGCGTGCATGTGTGGTGTGTGTGCACTCATTCGCTCGTGTGTGTGTTTTGTGCAGGGCACTTCCCTTATGCTAAAACATTCCTATGCTTGTATTTTTGTTTCTTCCTGATTATTTTCGAATATTCTCTTCTCAGGGGATGTTATGTTTCAATAGCTTTACAGCTTTTCTGCCTATGCCAGTTTTTGAAGGCCCTTGCCATCATTATAGACCCATGCCTGAAGCTCGGACCTATAACTCGGGTTCTGGACCTTTAAACCCTGTCAGGAGAATATAATGCTTAATTGTTTTCATGTAAAGTAAATCAAGTGTAAACATTCTCGTACCAGTCAGTGTCTGTAATTAGCTGACTATAAAGGAACAGCTTCTACAATCTCTCCACTCCACAGAAAGACAGAAAGTGTTTCTCAGCAAAGCAAAGGATGTGTTTTTATAATGTTCTACAAACAATGCAATACAATATAGATTTGTAGACCACACTGCTGCATCCGAAGAGGCGTCCCGGCGCAAGCAGCTTTAAGGTGTACTAGGAGATTAGGTCAAGATCAGATGCGGGACACCTAACTATCAAACAAGTAATCCTTTAGAAGTTTACGAAAGACTGATTCAGAGGGTGCAAAGTGGAAGTTTGAAGGCAAAGAGTTCCATAGTTTGGTGGTTAATTGGGAAAAGGAACAACCACCTCTTCTTGCCTTGCTGACCCTGGGAACATGTAGAAGTTTTTGTCCATGGGAGTGAAGTGCTGTCTCCTGATGGTAGTAATGCAATCTTATCCTTAGCTAGCAGGGGCCTTTTTGATTGCACGCTCTGTAGGCGAATGTTAGGGTTTTTATTTATTGTGGCTACTAATGGGCAGCCAATTAAGCATGCGCAAGGGAGCTGTGACAGAGGAGCAAGCTCGAATCTTCAGAATCAGCTGGGTTGCTGCATTCGAAATAATGTGCAGGTGGTGCAATAGGATGTTAGACCTAAGTATAGGCTGTTTGTGTAATCTAGTTTTTTTTTTTCACAACTGTGTTTATTAAGGGTTTCAGGCAAATCATACATACAGTACTCCATAGCCAGGAGGACACTGCCAGTGGAAAACACATAATAGAATGCATGAACAGCCTAGACATTCAACTAACCCCCCACCCACCGTCCCGCCCCCAGCCAACAACCCCAAAAAGAAAAAAAAAAAAAAAAAAAAACCCCGACTACCCACCCCTTATCCCACCCTAACCCAGTGCACGTGATCACCATCAGCTGCAGCATATAGTGTAAAGCACAATAGGCGTCCTGGAGCCACCTAGGCCCCGAGGTCACTGCCGGTAGGCAGTCCATCATCCAGATCAACGGGAGGATCCAATGGCAAGTCTCTGTATTCTGCCCACTGCTTCCAGATCTTGTAATGTTTGCGGGGGCAGCCCCTGGCCTCAAACACAGGCAATTCCAGTCCCATAAGAAAATCTAGTCCCGCCCTCCATGCGCTGAGTGGGGGGGCGCGGTCACTCTTCCACGCCTTTGCCAAATCCCGTTTGGCGACCGTCAGGCCCAACAGAAGGAGGTGACGCTTATAGATGTTACCCCCTACTTGATCCATGATATGTAAAAGACCTAGTCTGGGCGTGCGAGGAAGGTCCCAGTGCAGCACCTCTGACAAGCAAGACCAAACCCCACTCCAGAATCGAGTCAGACCCACACACGACCACACAGTATGCAGCAGCGTACCGCTCTCCGTCCCACAACGCAGGCATACAGGGGTGGCAATGAGGCCAGCCTTCCACAGTCTCTCTCTGGTGTAATAGGCCCGATGCAGGTACTTGAACTGTATAAATCGGAGTCTCACAGCGATGGCTGCCCCACGGGGGGACTCCAGTGCCTCCCTCCAATCATCCTCATCCAAGGGGCCAACATCTACTTCCCAGGAGGCCTTCAACGACAAGAGGGAAGAGGAGCAGTGAGTAATTAAGGTTTGATAAATTTTGGAGACTTTTTTATCCCCCAGATCCCCCATGAAGAGCTTGGCTTCAACGGGGCTAAATTCTGGGAGTTGGTCTAACCCCACTAGACTCGGCGCGAGAGCGTGACGCAGTTGTAAGTATTTAAAAAATTGGGTCTTGGGCATGTCGAATTCGGTGCTAAGGGCTTGAAAGGTTTTAAGAGTAGTCCCAGTAAGGACATGGCCTAGCGTCGAGATCCCAATAGAGTCCCATCCACTAAACCCCGACAGTGAGGCAAGTGCAGGGAGCCGGCCATTGTTCCAGAGTGGCGTTTCCGCTGTTAGGCGACCCCACCAGCCCATACGACGTAGCACCTGTCTCCAAAGCATGAAAACCACCTGAGTAGCCTGCGGCAGCTTCCGCCGCCGGCTGGCCGAGTATAACAGCGTGTGGAGCGTGGCATCCCCCATAAGAAAGCGTTCCAGGGCGTATGCCGGGTCATCACGCCCACCGTACCACCACTCATTCAGAACCAGCAGATGAGAGGCTTGGTAGTAGGATAGTATGTCTGATGTAGCGAGACCGCCACAGTACGTGGACAGGAAACAAGTCCGCAGTGCCACTCTGGAGGCACCCCCTGCCCACAGGAAACGTCCCAGTACCGAATTCACGCGACGGAACCATTGTGGGTCAACCCTATATGGGAAGTTCTGAAGCTGGTAAAGGAGTCTAGGGAGGGCGACCATCTTAAAAATCGCCGACCTGCCATAGATGTTAAGGGGCATGCGAGACCAGGTCTTGACGTCCGACTGAACTCTGTCCCACACCGGCAACACATTGCGCTCCCATGCAACCGCGGCAGATTCAGACAGGAAAACTCCCAGGTATTTTAGACCACCAACCGCGACTTGCAAGGCCGAGGCCCAGGGGAACACCTCCGATCTCCCGCCCAGCACCCATAAAGTCGATTTACGCGGGTTAAGGAAGAGTCCCGACACTTCACCAAAAATACGCATTATGTCTAGGATCCGCGGGCCAGAATGGTGAAGGTCTGTCAGAAAGAAGAGGACATCGTCTGCGTATAACGCAATCCTGTCCGAGAGTCCAGCTCCCCACACAAAGCCCCGAAGTTGTGCATCAATGCGCACCCACGCGGCCAATGGTTCCATGACCAAGGCAAAAAGGTACGGGGAGAGGGGGCACCCCTGGCGAGTCCCCCTGGCAACTGGGAACTTCTCCGACACAGCCCCCGAAACACGCACCGAGGCGGTGATGTCTGTGTATAGAAGCCGGACATACGAGACAAAAATTGGACCGAGGTTGAGTCGCGGCAAAAGAGCGAAGAGATAAGTCCAATTGACTGAATCGAATGCCCTATCGATGTCCGCTAGTAGAAGCGCCGCTTGTTCTCCCGTCGCTCCCATCGCATCGACGGCCACCTGCGCGCGCCTGATATTGTGACGCGTCGCCCTACCGGGCATAAAGCCCGCTTGATCCGGGTGGACTAAATCCACCATATACGGGAGGAGGCGGTTCGCCAACGCCTTGGCCAACAATTTGGCCTCAAAGTTGATCAAGGATATGGGACGATATGACTCGTGTCTGTCGGGTGGTCTGCCTGGTTTCTGAAAAACCACAATTTCTGCCTGACGCCAGTCAATCGGCAGGCTACCACATTCCCGCGCTGCCTCTAGTGCCCGCCTATAATGCGGCCCCAGCTGCAAGTGGAATTTCTTATAAAATTCGCTGGGAAATCCGCTCGGTCCGGGCGCCTTGCCAGTGTTGAGTTGACCCAATGCATCGCCTAGTTCCTCCGCCGTCAAGGGGAGATCAAGGGCGGTCTTGGCTTCGTCTGTAATCGCGCGAGGGGGAAGGTCAGCGATGAACTTGTCAATAGCCTCCGGCGGGAGACTGTCCCGAGGGGCATATTGTATCGCATAATAGCGAGCGAAGCTCGCCGCAATGGCAGCCGGATCCATCATGGCCAACCCGTCTTCGTCCACGAGGCCCGGCACAGTAACCGGCTGCAGTGTTTGTTGGCACAATCTATGGAGCATGGTGCAAGATTTGTCGCCCCATTGGTAGACCCTGCTCCTCGTAGCCAGCCAGGCCAGTCGCGCCTCGTCAAGTAAAACTGAGGCGTAAGATTGCTGCGCTTGCAGGAGCAGCCTGAGAGCTACCCCATTACCGTCAGTCCGACACCGAGCTTCCAACACCCCTACTCTATCTGACGCCGCCACTATAGCCTCACGACGACGTCGACGGGCTGCAGCACACCAAGCTATGTCGACGCCTCGCAACGTGGGCTTCATGGCCTCCCAGACCATCACCCCATCAATCTCCTCAGTCAGGTTCTCGTGCCAGTAGTGGGCAATCGCTCCGCGCATGTGAGTAGTATAGTCTGGTTGCTGGAGATGCCACGAGGACATCCGCCACCGAAACGGCTGGGGCGACCTGTGCAGCGTGATCTGTACTACGACTGGGGAGTGGTCCGACAGCCCACGAGGCTGAATCACGGCCTGCTTCACTCTGTCAAGAAAGGCCCCCGGCACAAACACACAGTCTAGTCGGGAGAAGGAGCCATGCACAGCAGAGACATATGTGTACTCACGCGACCTGGCATGCAAATGCCTCCAGACATCCACCCAGCCCAGCCCATCAACCATCGCCTTCAAGCGAGTAGGGGAGGTGGCCACCGCAGTTTCCTGCAGCCTTCGCCGATCCAGGCACACATCTACCACATCGTTCCAGTCACCACCTATCACAGCCAAAGAGTCCGGAATCTCAGCCCACAACGCAAAGAGGCGCTCAGCCAGGGACCATTGTAGAGGAGGAGGGGCATACACACAGCCAAACACCACCGGCTCCGCGCCTATCACCCCTTTGACAAAGACATATCGACCCTGGGGATCCAGCCAATGACGCTCGTGGGTATAGGACAGTCTCCTGTGTATAAGGATGGCCACCCCTCTCGAACCTCTAGAAAATCCCGCATGAAACACTTGAGTGTAGCCAAAGCGCTGTAAGCTTAGCACCTTTGTTCCCAACATATGTGTCTCCTGCAATAGCATGACATCAGCTGAGTCTCTCTTGCCCCAGCGCAACACTGCCCCACGCTTAATTTTGTCCAACATCCCCCTCACATTCCAGCTTAAAATTCTCATAGATCCACTAGTAGGTGTCAATTGTGCGGGATCAGCCATTGTCCTGACGAAAAAGTCTCAGAAAGCCCCAGGACCCAGCCCAGGCACCCTGTAGCATGCAAATCACTGTAGCCAAAATCACGTGCATCCCATCCAACACCCCCCCAGCCCTCCCAGCTCCCCCAACTGACACAACCCCACAAACCACCCAACACCCAATACTCCGCCTCCCCCCACCCCTATACCTCATGAAACCTTGAAGTACCTGTCGCGGCATGGGGAGCTTCGGGCCCAAAACATAGCGCCCAAAACCACCCATACCAATGGATCCCACTACACCCCCCAAACTAACGGGAACTACCCTTCGGGGCCGCCTCCCAACGTGAGAGGACAAGGCTGCCCATATGTCAACACCCCGAGCCCCAATGAACCACTAGTGACCTGTAACACGGTCAGGGCGAGGCAATCAGGCCTCACCAACAGCGCCCCACCTGAGACAAACCAATGTCTGGGTCTCACCACCCCTGGCGTTAGTTCCTCGGCCATCGCGGCAGTTGCTCCGGGCCTCTCGGATAGTCCACTGATGAAAAGAGAACTGACTTAGGAAATGGAGGTCTCATGATCATCAAAGCCCTTTCCCGGACTGATCAGTGTCGGACTGTACACCATCCCGCGGGGCGCTCCCGGAATGGGAGCGTCTCCGCGACCGAGATTTCCCGCGTCTTTTACCCCTAGTGGAGGAGTCACTCCTCTCCTGCGACGATCCACGTGATGGCCCTGGGTTCAGGCCCGGTTGGGCGTTCGGCCGGAGCCGGATAGTCTCATCCGTCCAACCATACACTGCCTCTGGAGTATCGAAAAAGTGAGTCTTGGACTGGAAAACGACGCGTAGACGGGCCGGGTAGAGCAGTGAATAAGGAATCTTCAAACCCCGGAGCTTGGCTTTCGCATCTTGGAAGGAGCGACGCTGCTGCTGCACTTGTCTGGTATAGTCCGGGAAAATCATGATCTTATGATTATCGAACAGCAACGCGTCCGTGGCCCTTGCTTCTCGAAGTATGGTATCCCTATCGTGAAAGTTGAGGATTTTTGCGATGATTGGGCGCGGTCGTTCTCCCACAGGCGGTTTCTGCATCAGGGCTCTGTGGGCCCGTTCGATCACAAAACAGCTCGAGAGGACATCCGGGGGGAGCCAACCTTCTAGCCAACGCGTCAAGAACGCATCTATGGGCCCCTTCTCGCAATCCTCCGGAAAGCCAATGAAGCGTAGATTATTCCTGCGCGCTCGCCCTTCTGCATCCTCAACTCGGAGTGCCAGACCCCTCTGAATCTTGTCCATCTCCGCCACTTTCTTCTTCAGGGCACCAACATCATCTTCCACTCCCGTGATCCTGGTTTCAGCCTCCGTGATGCGAGCAACCGCGTTTCGAAGGTCCTGGCGCAGAAGCATGACATCAGCCCCAACGGCCCCGATCTTGGCGTCCAGTGAGTCCCTGGATTGCGTGATGGCCGCCATCAGGGCCGCGTTGTCAGGTCCCGCGTTCTGGCTGCCACCCGAGGCTCCTGACCCCCCGCTGGGTCCGGTAAACTTGTCGATTGGACCTTGCTTGTTGGGTCCAGCGCCGCCCCCACCTCTTGTCATGATCAGGGGAAGTCGGGCGAACCCCTCCGCACCCGCAGTAAAGTAGACGTAGAATGCACTCGGGGGCTTAGCTGCACACCGCAGGTGGACACATCAAATCAGGGGGCACTCACAGTTCTCTGCGTGTCGCAGTCGGATCAGGCCACAGTCCACTCCTGGGCAGCAGGCGCGATCCCCAGGCTGGCGGGGATAGGTTGCACTGGACACTGCCTGCCACCGATCCACTGCCCAGCCAGCACAGCCGCAGGATCCGTAACAGTCCAGTCGCAGAGGGGCCCTCGACCCCACGCGCCACTGACCACAGCGTCGGCTCCCCCGACAGATAGCCAAAGACGGTTGCGCCAGGCGGGGACCGCCAACCTCAAGGTCCCGGCGTCCAGAGGCCCAGCAGAGCACAGCACCACTCCGGTGTCCCCGGGGGCCAGGTCCCCCAGTCGTCACAGCAAAGGCAGTCCGGGGAGCCCTCCGTCACGTCCCCGGGAACCAGGCAGCCTCAGTCCCAGGCAAGGGAATTGTACCTCCGGACCCACGCCACCAAAAGGGGGGCCAACCCACAATGCAGATGGGCCGCAGTCACGGGGGGTCTCCCGTGGCACCCCCTCCTCACGACGAATGGCGTCCTGTGGCAAGAGCTCGGTCCACCAACCCCAGGGGCACCCAGCGCCGACTCACCACCTCCCAGGCGCGGGTCAGCTCAGCGTCTCCAAAATCGAGGCCCCGGCTTCCCGGGGTCAGCATAGGCCGCAGCGGCACCGGAGCTTCCAGGGGCCACCCCGGCGTGGGAGTCCGCTCCACTGGTCACCGCCGCAGCTCCTTTCACCTCCGGTGTCGCAGGCACCAATCAGGAAGGCTTCCCACCGGTCCGACCAGCGGCCGCCAGCCGATGCCTCGAAAATTGAGGTCCCGGCTCCGCCCGCCGGCCCCAGGCCGCACCACTCCACATCCGATGTCGGCTCACCAGAGCAGCCGGGGGGACAGCGCGCCTCACCGGACAGGTCCAGATGCTGCCAGGGACAATCGCCACTCAGGTAGGGCAGGTAGCGGGCTCGGGGGTCAGGATAAATGGTAGGATTGTGTCAGGGCAGGCGGGAGCTCTACAACGCTGCGACCGCCATCATCGCCCGGCAAGCCACGCCCCCGTAATCTAGTTTTGATGTTACCAGAGCGTGAATAATAGATTTATGGCTTTCCTCCAGGATCAACTGGATCATCTTCCTCACCGATTTCAGCATGAGGAAACAGCTGGCATGCACAGCTCTAACCTGAGGTTCAAAGGATAGGATGGAGTCAAATTTGACCCCAAGATTTCTTACCACTGATTAAGTATTTTACAAGCAGTTACACAGAACAGTACAGTGTTTTACATACTGTTTTAATAAACAGTTCCTTGTTTGGAAAAAAAACTAGTTTTTCAAGAAAACTCCCTCAAAATAAACATCTATGAAGTTTTTGGTGAAATTATGTAACCAGTCCTCAGGTTTAGTTACATTACCAGAACTTCTAGTTGACACCATATAACTCAGTTTCCTGTTATTTCTAATGCATAACTGAGGAATATAGTCATATTGGAGGGCTCAACTCACACCGTAACTCATACCATGGCCATGTTCAATACACCCCTTGCCTGAAGCCAAGTTAAAAAAGGGCTGCAGCAAAACATGGGAAGGACATGAATTATGTTGGGTAATGCACTTTGCTTACCATAACTGACAACTATAAATGCATATGCAATGTGCTTGAATAAGGTGCCATGCGATTTCTTAAAATACCTTAATAGTGAACTGTGACCAATGACAATTTTGAGTAAGAAATGTAAATTTCCTTGGCAAAAGTTCAATACTATATAGAATAGATGTCTACATTTTTAAACTTACATGCATTTGGATGTCACAATTTGTTTCCAATAAATTCTTTTAAAGGAAGGCAGTGAGGTGTGACCATGTTGACCCCTTTGGTATATTTATACCTAATGTTCTTTTGAATTTTCATTCCAGAGCTATCTAAAGATACATGTAACTCAATTGAAGCTTTTTTAGATTAATGATATCTAAATTATGTTTTTTTTTTATATTTCAAATGATGGAAGAACAACATTCCATACAAATCTATGCTTTTTTGTGTTACATTATGGGGTGGTAAGTTGGGAGATGACAAATAAGAATCTCCCATCTGAACAAGAGTGTTCACAGAAAAATACATTTCTTGAATATCACTTCTTAGAAGCATTCTGAAAAAACAATAACCAAGCATGGGATTTGAACACATGTTTGAAAAACAATAACCAAGCATGGGATTTGAACACATGTTTGAAGAAAAATAATAACCAAGCATGGGATTTGAACCCATGTTTTCTACTGCCATATGTTAAATAGTTTCAATTTCAATTTCTACGTTTATTTTTCTCATTTTATACCTTGTCAGCGCCACATAAAACTTTTCCATGCCATTTCACAGCTATCATTCACTTTTAAAAATGACAAGACCTGGTTTACAAACTTTTTGTTGCAATTTAGTGGTAATAAGGTTTGTGAATTGCAGACTATATTCAGAGATTTGCAAAGGGCACTTACAATTGTCATAAATACTATATTAGACTTTACATAATCATGACATGTGTGTTAGTAGTGCGACAGGGCATGTTAAAGGGTGGCCTATCCTACTAAATTAGATGAATACTCACAAACATTTACTTTTCATTTCAATCACATAGGTTGTTTTTCATTGTAGAGCAGCTTGGAAGACCACAAGTGGCTTTCCAGACTGGGAAATAGGAGGTGGTTTCTGCACAGAACAAGCATGTAAATTGTCCCACCATTCAACCTAAGAATAGATAGGCAGATCTTCTAACCTCTAAAATCAGCATGAATACATGTTGCTAATTTAGTGTGGATGTTCAGTCGTATTTGAGGCAATTTTGTGAATCCCATAAAAGTTGTAAATCAATTTCAAATGCATTAGTAATTCTAGTGAGGAAGACCCTTGCTGTCAAGGTCATCGTTCGGAAGGCGTCAGGACAGAATAGCTCATCAATTGTTTTGGGGATTTTCTCTCAACATTCTACCTAACCTGTTCCAAACAATGTGGCTGTCTCTCACAGTCATAGAATTAAGTTCATTCCTTTGTGGAGCTAAGGATCCATGATTTCTGTAAGCAAAGGTAAGTCTGATAGCCCCATTATCCCATCAATAATATTCATTGCATTCAATTCCCACTACCAGCAAGAAAATCGGACAGCGTAGTCCTTTTTATTTATAATCATGGACAAATGACTATAACAGACGAGTATAGGAAAGATGTTAACAAAAACCTACTGAAAGTGTTCGCTGATTGCGATGCCTTAGTAACAATCAATGAAAGTGTAGCAGCCACTTTTGACATTTCCACTTACCACATTACGGCAGAGAGCAAACACATCACTGTACAAAATAGAGCACTCCTTCTTTGCATAGGGGAACTTGCTCTGGTGCACTTCACAAGGCCTTATAGTCTCATTTGGGCTTCTACACTGTATAGGAGACAGTACAAGAACATTTAGTTTTTACTTGACCCCATTTTTGTGCTAAAGCTCTTGCTTCTTTTGTGCTTTGATACTGATAAATGTCCATAAATAACGTACCTGCCCAATCGTCCAGCTTTCTCCAAACACCTGGGCACTTCTCACTTCCATATTACTCGATGTAGTTAGATCATTTGATGTGTATTTGTCAAAATTCCCACACAAACCAGCCAACCTCCCCTGAAGGGTAAACGAATATCTTTTAAAGTACACCCATTTTAAAATTCAAAGCAACATAAGACTTAATGGCACATCTCAATTACAAAAAGTAAACTATACATTAGCCATACATGTCTGCCAATTTCCTTTATTTACCTTAGTGCAGGGTTCAACATTGCAGGATATAAGCAGGATATAGCCATACCATTGTTGGTACATTGATGCAGAAATGGGCTGATAGTTATTTCCATGACAATAGAAATATACTGTGAAATCACTCGATGCTCGCTGTATTGTCCAACTAACATCTCTATGTCAAACATGCATTTTCAAACTTTTCAAAACTTTTGCAAACAAATATCTCAACTCTTAACTGAAATACGAAAACCTTAAATTGAAATTCAGATACAGTGATGAAAACTTAAGCATCATTATTGTTTGCCCGAAATCATTATTGTTTGCCATTACATTCTGCACAACTAATACACTCAGGGAAAGTGTGAATGTAACATGGACACAGCACGCACTGCTGTGCATATTAACCTTATTTCTCCAACGGGTCTGGAGTACAGAAAATTGTATCAAAGTCAATATTAAGAAATAATATTGTTTGCACAACTGCCGAGGCAATAGAATTCCTATTCAGAATGAAAAACACTGAAGAGGCAATTACATTAGTGACATGAGTGCAGCAATAGAGGAGTATCAGTGTCGAATTGGAACAGAATAATGAAGAATTTTAAAACTGTATGTTTTTTTCTTACAATGTGTTGTATGTTCATATGGGTTTGAATTCTAATTTTCACAACTGTACACAATCCCAAATGTTCCTGCTTAACGTTATTAAGGTAAAAAAAACAAATTTATCAGTAAGGTGAAAGAAGGAGAAGTACTTATCACACCCAGTAAATACTCATATAGTAGGCTAGTTACTGAGCACAGTAAATATGTCCTATTTTGAGTTTCCCACCTCAAAATGTAACATGCCAATTTGGTATTTACCTCCCCCAAATCTGCATGTCTTCCTTTTTGATTGGGCTTTTCTCACCAATAGATTTCACCAGTGTTGGAAATGGCCTATTTTACAGGGTCACCCCTAAACATTTTGCCTTCCTCCTCCTAAATTTTGCTAACTTTATTTTTGTTGGCCTTTTGACTCTGTGCACTATGCCACTGCAAACCAGTGCTAAAGTGCATGTGCACATGGTAATATTGACTCATACCCAATTGGCATATTTAGTTTACTTATAAGTTCCTAGTACCGTGCACTACATGTGCCCAGGGCCTGTGAATTAAATGCTACTAGCGGACCTGCATCCATGAATATGCCACCCACTTAAGTAGACCTTTAAACATGCCTTAGCCTGCCATTGCAGAGCGTGTGTGTGCACATTTATCTGCCATCTTGACCTAGCAGAATAAACCTTTTGCCAGGCCCAAACTTTCCTTTTTAACCCTAGGTTAGGCTCTGAACAACCAATGGGGCAGGGTGAAATGTATTTAAAAATTAGGACATGTACATTAAAGTTTTACATGTCTTGGTAGTGAAAAACTCTTAAATTGTTTTTTCTGCACTGTGAGGCTTATATCTCCAATAGGATAACATTGGGATGACTTTATTACATTTTATGTATGTAATTTCCAAGTGGGAAGCTATAACTTACTCGAGTTTAGTTTCTCTGAAATAATGATTTAAAATCCTAACTTGTAGTGTGTTCTCACTGTTTTACTGTTTGAAGTGTTACACATATACGTTATTTGTTGCCACTAAGTTAAGTCTGAATGCTCTGTACCAAGCTACCTAAGGGGTGAGCACAGGATAATTGTGGGGTTTGCTTGTGCCTTACCCTGAAAAGAATTGTTGTTGCTGCTTGAACAGGGCATACACCCCAGTCAACCAGCAAACCAATTTCTTACAACCCGGTTTTGTAATGGGAAAACAGCGTGTTGAGACAATTGAACACATCAGGAAATTTCAATACATGTGCAAGGTATGATTTGTGCGGGGTGAGAATGTAATTCTTCCTATGACAGCTGTCAGTGCAGTCCAGAGAAGAAACAACAGTGGAGACATGGAGATCTCTGTATAGTGGTGAAACCAACTTTAGAATATTTAGAATAAATCCAGGATCAATATCTAAGCCAAAGGGTAGGAAAGTAAAGCTGGTATTTGTGGGTGACATAGGTTGAAATGGGAATGGAGGGTGAGGGGAAATGAAGGTGTAAGAAACTGGAAACTGGGTATTGGTTAAGAGGGTAAAAACCCTACTCAAGCACCAACCAGAATTCCTGTTTAGGTGAACCACAAAGTCACTAAATTAACCTGTGCTTGACCCTCTGGTAGTTTGGCATAAAACCAGTCAGGTTACCTTAGAGGCAATGTGTACAGTATTTATACAGTACACAAACAGACATAAAGTGAAACCACAGCACAAGAAAAACCCCATACCAATTTAGAAAAATCCAGAAATGTTATTAAATAAAATCACACCAAAAGAAATTGAATCCAATCATCAGAACCGGAGTTATGAAGTTTAGTGCAAAATAGCACCTGCAAGCGGAAAGGGCCAACTGAGTGTATCTGACCAGTATGGACCGGGCAAAGTCATAAATTTAGGTCAACTCCTGCGAGCTGTACCTTATGTCCTTGGTGAGAGGTCTGCGCGGCATATGCTCTCAGGGGCTTTGTGTTGCTGGTTTCGAGGAGACTTGCAGCTGTGCAGCGAGGCGTTGTGGAGCTCAGCACCGGTTCCAATAAAGCTGGCAGCGGTACGGCAAGGCTTTGAAGGGCTGTGCGTCATTCAGCATTATTTCAGATGAAGCTTTCATCTGTGTAGCAAGGCTTGGGGGGGCATTGTGCCACTCAGTGTGGGTTCCAATGAAGCTTTCAGCTGTGCGGCAAGGTTTTGCAGGGCTTGGTGTCACTTCCCACCAGTTTGTATGGAACTTTCGGTTAGTCAAAGAGGAGTTCTCTCTGATGCCAGCCAAGGGGCCAGGACATGTGGAGGCTCCTCTTGGGGATAAAGGATTCACTACATCAGAGGCCATCAGGTCCGGTTGAAGGTCCAGGCAGATCCAGTGCAGCAGGTCAGCTGGGCAGTTGCAGGGTGGCCTCTGGCGCTTGTTGAGTCCCTGTCGCTCAGAACAGGAGCTTAGCCAACTGATCCTTGCAGTCAACTGAGGTTAATTTGGAATGAAGGAATCAGGTCAGTCTTCCTCCTCATAGAGAAGGGCAGGCCGCAAGCAACAGGACTGTCCTCTGTTGAACAAGACAGGCTTCAAGCAGCAGGGCAGCCGTCTGTGGAGCAAGGCAGGCCGCAAGCAACAGGCCATCCTCTGGTAGCGGCAGGGCAGTCCTCTGAGGGAAAAGGCAGGCCTCAAGCAGAAGGGTAGACCTCTGAGGGATAAGGCAGGCCTCATGCGGCAGGGCAAACCTCTGGGGCACAAGGCAGGCCTCAAGCACAAGGGACGTTTTCTGGGGAACAAGACAGTCCTTCTGTAATAACCACAGGTTCAAAAGTGTAGTGAAGAGTGTCTCTTGAGGTCTAATATTTATTCTTGGTGCCAGCCTTTAAAGCGAGGGAATTCTCTGTACTATCTCCACGTCTGGTTACGGTAAGCTCTTTCTTTCCCCTGTTAAGGCTCCAAGAAGTCTTGGGTGACAGAAACTAGTGTCAGGTTACTTTGAGTGTGATGGAGGCAAGCCATCTGGAATGTAAGTGGGGTTCCCCCCCAACCATCCAGGCAAGATGGTTCATCCTGCCTACACCCAAAGAATGAATGAATGAATGAAATGAAATTGGGTTTTATAGAGCGCGAACTTAGCCCAAGGGCATCAAGGCGCTAAAGCAGACTATGCGAGATGGAAACAGAGAAGTTATGTTGCAAACTGAGTGAAGAGCCACGTCTTCAGAGCCTTACAAAAGAGTAGATGAGAAGAAAGGCAGGTCAGATCATGAGGAAGGGAGTTCCAAAGTTTGGGAACAACTGCAGAAAAAGCTCGACCTCCCCATCTGGCCTTACTGAACCTTGGCACTATAAGCAGATTCTTATCTGCTGACCCAAGATTTCTAGAGGGAGTATAACGATGTAGGAGGGTCTTTATGCCCTCTGGACCAAACCCAAACAGAGCCTTGTGAACTAGACATAAGTTTTTAAAACGAATCCTATGGTCGATGGGAAGCCAATGCAACATTACAAAAGGAGGGAGAGATGGAATGAAACTTAGGTAGGTTCAACGCAAACCTGGCTCCTGCATTCTGAACCAGTTGCAGCCACTGAATCAGACCTCTGTTGATGCCCAAATAGAGGGCATTACAGTAATCCAATCTGGATGTCACAAGTGCGGCCACAGCCTGTTTACGGGAATCCAATGAAAGACTGGGTAAAATTTTCTTTAAAGTTCTAATGATCCCGAAACAGGTGGAGACTGTCCTGCTCACCTGCTGACTCATGGTGAGAGAGTTGTTGACCATGATGCCAAGATTCTTTCCAACTGGGACAGGGCAAGGACAGGTGCCCAACGAGTCAGGCCACCAGTCGCCAGACCAGATATCAGGACTACTGCCAAAAATCAGCACCTCAGTCTTCTCCCCGTTTAGTTTAAGGAAGTTTAAGCTCATCCAGGATGCAACTGCTTCCATGCAGAGCCTAAAGCTGGAAGACGCTTCTCTGATGTTATGAGTAATTGATACCATAATTTGCGTAAGAAAATACCTCCAAACCAAACGATCTCACAAGTTTGGCGAGAGGGGCTACATAAATGTTAAAAAGCATCGGGCTCAGGGATGAGCCCTGGGGCACGCCACAAATCAAAGTCTTGGGAGCAGAGAAAAAAGGCCCAAGGTTAACCATCTGAGTCTGATCGTTAAGAAAGGAAGAAAGAAGCTCCAGAGCTGAGCCCCCGATCCCTATCTCCCTGAGGCGCTCTACTAGCCTCACAGGGGACAGGGTATCGAAGGCTGCTGTGAGATCAAGGAGGATGAGCAAGGTAGTGTGGCCTGCATCCACCTGCATATGGATATTATTAAAAACCACCATAAGGGCGGTTTCCGTACTATGAAGGGCTCTAAAGCCGTGCTGAGAGTCATCTAACAATCGATGATCATTCAGATAGGAAGAGAGACAGGAGTTAAGGTGCCTTTCAAGAATCTTGGCCGGCACCGGGAGCAGTGAAATCGGGCGACAATCCTTAAGCTCCGTCGGATCCAGAGAGCTTCTTCAGCAACGACTTTACCACTGCCGTCTTTCAGGACAACGGAAACTGTCCATCAAAGATGGCCTGATTAAGAACCGCTGAAAGGAGTGGTATGATTACATCTCGACACCGTTTTGTTATCTTGAGAGGGCAGGCGTCTAAAGGTGAGCCCGACTTAACACCTTCCAGCAGTCTGTCTGTGTCTTTGAGCACTAGTAATGGAAAAGACAGAAGTGTGGGAAGAGACACAGAGACCGCTGGTTCCTCCACTGGTGTAAGTGCAGAGGTGGAATGTCCTATATTTGCAACTTCAAGGGCCAGGTAGATGTCTCTGATCTTACTAGTCACAGAAAGACTGTGAAACATCCCCGGAAAAAGGTTTTATCGGAACAGTGAGGGAATTGATAACCTTGAACAGTTCCCTCGGGGATTTAGACGCAACCATCGTCTTGGAATAAAAAGCCTTTTTTTCTTCCATAATGGCTTCCTCATAATGTTTAAGAGAAATCCTATGAAGTTCTTTGTCTGCAGAGTCTAAATTAGAGCACCAAAGCTTTTCCAATCGACGGCAGATTAATCTCAGTTTCCTAAGTTTGTCTGAAAACCACGGAGCGGAAGGTTTTAATCTAGCGGAATAGTGCTTCCTAACTGGAGCCAAATTGTCCAAAGCCTCAGACAATTTTAGCGAGAGCTCCATAGCAGCCTGATTGACATCATGATGCCCCAAGGAAGAATAGTTCTCTAACAGGCCAATAAGGGCCTCATTTGTTATACGGCTAAAATCTCTCCTTTCCACCCAATGTTTGTGTTCTGAAACAATAGTATTACTGGATGGACCACTGCATAAATGAAAAGGTACTGCAAAATGGTCCGAACATGTCAAAGGGACAGGGTCTCCCACAGTAACTCGAGGGTCATTGGAGAAGATCCCATCAAGAATGTGACCCGCCGCATGCGAGGGACTTCTAACCAATTGGGGGAAACCACAGCTGTTAAAAGTTTCAATAAGGGATTGCGTATTCCTACAAAAAGCATTATCTAAATTAAAATTAAAATGGCCGAGAAAGGTAAAATTCAATCTATCGAGCAAAGGTTCCACAAGTTTATTACATTTCTGACTAAAGGCTATCCTAGATCCCGGAGGACTATAACAAAGAATGGCAGAGAAACTTTCTGTGGGAAGGAAATTAATAGAAAAATACAAAGCGTCCGAGGGGGCGGAAAGCTCCTGAATGCGACAGACCAGGCCGTCTTTATAAAGGACAGCTAGGCCTACGCCCCGTCGGCCAATCCTATCACACCTGGCAAGCTGATAACCAGTCGGAATAGCCTCAACAAGATCTGGCCCTGAGGAGTCCGAGGCCCAGGTTTCGGTAATAAAAACCCAATCTGGGTTCCTGAGGGACACAAAGTCTTCAAATGCGAATCTATTCCTGATCAAAGATCTAGTGTTAATAAGATAGCCACTCAGTGTTCAGTCGTGGCTAAGATCATGCGTGGCTGGTGTCAAATCAACATTATTAATCGACATACTGCACTGAGTGCAGATTAAGCATTTCCGATCTATTAACAGCTCAGGGTCGATAGTATGGAGGCACGGAGGCCTTACTGGGCGTAGGTTCTGGAGTTCCTCTCTAGAATAGGTTAAGAGACCCTAATGAGGTATAAAAGGAGCAGCATCTCTGGCTCCTGGCGTGAACTTGGCGCGGACGAGCTCAGACGGGCTTGCCTTTGGCGCGCCTTAGGCGCGCCACCGGCGTGCCCGCTGCGCCACCAATTTTGCATCTGATTTTAAAGGGGGTGAGGAGGCGACTAGAGCGCCAACCTCGACAGAACCGGAAGTTGTCTCCCTCCACAACTATCGGGACCAAGGAGCCCGCGGTGGAAAGGGGAGTACAACCGGCACAGCTAAAAACAATCAGGTAAGGTGAGCACAACAGGAACAATAAGAGAATAAAAAAAGACTTAAAAATGTCAGTGCCTATATTTAGCAGCAGAACTAAGCGTATAGGCAGCTCACAAACAACATTTTAAAGTCAGAGCAAAGAGCATACACCTCCTCAATGCGCTTCCGTTGCGTGTCCGATTTTGCATCTGATTTTAAAGGTGGGTGAGGAGGCGACTAGAGCGTCAACCTCGACAGAACCGGAAGTTGTCTCCCTCCACAACAATCGGGACCAAGGAGCCCGTGGTTGAACGGGGAGTACAACCGGCACAGCTAAAAATAATCAGGTAAGGTAAGCACAACAGGAACAATAAGAGAATAAAAAAAGACTTAAAAATTTCAGTGCATATATTTAGCAGCAGAACTAAGCATATAGGCAGCTCCCAAACAACATTTTAAAGTCGGAGCAAAGAGCATACACCTCCTCACGCGCGTCCCTCTTTGTCTCACGGTCTGGCGGGAACACACTAACCCCAACAGGAGAGCAATTCACAGTCATGTGACTAAGGATACTGGCAGAAGGTGCACATGTTTGAGAGAAGAAAATGCCAACTTATTAAAAAGTGGCATTTTCAGAATTGGGACTTAAAATCTGACTTTACCATTAAATTACATTTCATTTGAGTCTAACCAGCATATTTCTATCTGTACCCAATCAAATGTAATCACTTATTAAACATAATAAGGTAACACTTTGTCAGTCAATACGACAAATGACTTTACGAGTTTTTCACTGTCTGGACATGTAAACAGTAAGTACACATGTTTTAATTTATAAATACCAAGCACCCTGCTCAATGAGCCTTTAGGGCTACCTTAGGGGTGACATATGTATTAAAAAGGAAGGTTTATGTTGCCAGGTCAGAATGGCAGTTTAAAACTGCACCACAGGCTACAGTGGTAGGTAAGACATATGTTTCAAATGCTACTTTAGTAGGTGGCACAATGTGTGCTACAGGTCCACTAGTAGCATTTTATTTACAGGTCCTGGCTACATGTAGTACTGTTCACCAGGGACTTACAAGTAAATTAAATGTGTCAATTAGACATAAGTCAATTTTACTATGTTTTGGAGAAAGAACACATGCACTTTAGTATTGGTAAGCATTGGTAAACTGAATGGAGTGCTAATTTAAGTTCAGAAAATTTTTATTGAAGAATTGTAGACAAAGGGAATACAATAAATCAGTAAAAACGATATAAAATCGTAAACAGTAATATAAGAAAAATATGCAATAATGGCAATAACATCAATACCAGTAAAATCGGTTAAAGGGAATAAAGAAAAGGGGAAAGGGAAGGACAAGGGGGAAGAGGGAACACAACTGATGGGGGACAATAATTATAAGCATGGCTAGTGAATTATAAAATGAAAAATAATATGTCATTAAGAATTAAAACAGTATACCATTGAGAACTAAGATATGCCACTGAAAATGAGAACAATACTATGAAATATGCAAACTGAAACACATACTGGAATAAAAGAGGTGAAAAGCCTATGGAACAACAAGAAGGAATCATGGAGGTTTAGGAACTTCCTGATGCAAAGGAGAGAGAGGCAGAGAACGTCTGGCACTGTCATCAAAAATTAACGTAACTGGCTCCCACAATGCCTTTCTTTTTGTAGCCAAAATGAATGGAGTGCTAATGCCAACAAACTTGAATTCAGAAAAGCAGGAGGGGTGAAAGCAACGGGTTTTGGGGGGGGGACCCTGAGGAAGGGGCCAAGTCCAACAGAATGGCAGAATGAGCTGTCACATGGCCATGGGGACATTGTTGTTTTCTCTCTAAGTTAGAATGAGCTCGCGGCAGCTTGCCTGCTGCTTTGCACACGTTACTAAACAACTTTATTTTTGCAGTAACTTTTATGGCTGTTTTCACATGAGAACTTGTCACTGTGTTCACTCCCTGCAAGTTTCTGGTGTTTTGACTGAATATTGTGAGCAAGGTTGAACAACAATGCCCCTTGTTATGTTGTTCTGGCCAGTACTTAGCCCGTGTACAGAACATAGTGAAGCAGCTGTTGTTTGGACAACGTACTTTGGTTTAATTAGAATACATGAATAGGTAGCGCACACTTGGAGAGGGACCTTTCCAGGGAGAAGAGCAAGACAGCACCTATGATGTAGATCTACTCTCTATAGGCTAAGGTATGGGGGCTTCTGACAAAGCCCAGAGATCTTCTACTACATAATAATACTGCTTCTTAGCAAGGGGAGGCAGGTTAGGCTCTATTGTCTTCTCTATTATCATTTCATGAGGACATCTCCCTTCATGAAATATGGACTAGCTGCTATGCTGACTGTATTTGCACAATGTATTTTCTGCTTGTTGTGGCACGTATATTGCATGTTAGGGCATGCTAGTTTAAGTAAATCTTTTAAACTTTTTCGTGTCTCTGTCAAATCTTATTGTGGACAAGTACAAGAGAGTGGGCCAAAGGTTGTGTCTTGTTACCGCGATTCCTAAGAGATCTGGGAGTGTTGTGTTCTGGGGTATCTAATCATTTGTTTTTCTGTGAGTGATTAGGAGACACTGTGGCTAGTCTGTCCTGGACTCATGGGTACTAAGGTTATGGGATGACTTAGTCCCTATACACCAAGGTCCTATAAGCCTGCTCATAATTCTGTTTTGGAGCAGAATCCCAGCAACAGAGCAGTAGAGACAGTAAGTCAACAAAGGACACTTATAAGTTGAAGAGGCTAGGAAGCTTGCACTGGTATGAAAAGACAGTGCTTGGGAGGAGCTAGAAAGGATATTTTACTTTATATTTATATGTATATCACTCTCTCCTGACTCCTCCTTACCCTCACTCTCTCTTATTATGCCCCATCTCTACCCTAAAAACAATGCTTCTTGGAGTCAATTCACACCCCTCAATGATGTAGCCATCATCAACATTCTCTTGACCTTGAAACCTTCAAATCACTTCAATGATCCCCTCCCCTCTAATTTCTTTGAAGAAATGATAAGCTCACTAGTACCGCTCTTGACCAAAACTATCAATGCCTCTCTTCTTCAAGGTGAGTTCCCTGACTGCTTGAAGTCAGGGCTGGTTCTACCTATTCTCTAAAAACCAACTGCTGACCCAGAAGATCTGAATAATTTTTGAACAATCACAAACATCCCTACTCTGGCTAAACTCCTTGGGAAATGTGTTCATGAACAACTGTGCAACCCCATTGAGGAATTCAAACTTCTCGATCAATTCCAATCGGGCTTCTGCCCCGGCCACAACACCGAAACTGCCATCACTCATATAGTTGACGACGCTTTCACAATGCTAGCCCAGAACAAATCTTGCCTACTAACACTACTCAAACTCTCATCTGCGTTTGACACTTTCAAACATAACAATCTACTGAACCTTCTGAAATGTAGGATGGGGCTCTCCGGCACAGTACTAAAATGGTTTGCCTCCTTTCTCAATAACAGAACGCAGAGAGTCAAATCCAATCAATCTCTATCCAATTCTAGTCCCCTCTCACTGGGGGTGCCCCAAGGGTCCTCGCTCTCCCCCATGCTATTCAACGTATTCATTGAACCTCTCACCATAGTACTCAAAGCATCTAACATCCAATATCACATGTATGCAGATGACACCCAATTGTACATGAAAATCTCTTCCCCAGAAGATATCAAGAAACTCAACGGAATCCTGCACAAAACCCAAAATTGGTTAACCTCCAACCACCTCAAACTAAACACCCTCAAAATGGAATTCCTCCTCATCTCACGACCAAGCAAACCACCATTGTGGAGAAATATTTGAAAAACCTCTCCGCTCTCAACTGAACACCACACGTCATAAATTCAAAATCGCTGGGAACAGGGCTGGATAAGAATCTAAACATGCCGGATCACATCAACGCATCTACCTGCGAGAAATGATGTACTGATAATGGAAAAATGTTTAAGGACTAGGAAGAGGTTTTTGATGGTGGTATATGAGGAAACACCTACAGTGGAAATTTGACCACCAACTTTAAGGCAGACAGTGGTACTTGTGTTACTGAAGCCTAGAAAGTGTCCTTGCACCTTCTGCTTCTCCTAAAAGCGATTTCCCTTAATCGAATATATCACAAAAATTCAAGTGAAGATAACTGCTAAAAGACTTATGCCATACATGTTGAGCCTTGACCTCCCAGTATAGTCTGGTTTTATCTGGTTTTATCACAGAGTCCCTCAGCACACATAATTGATGGACCATCTTTAACCTGAGGCATCAAATTGCCCCATACATTCCTGTGTGATAGCTCTACTATTAGATGTCAAAAAGTGTTTTGACTCCCTTTTCATGCTTGCTTTTATATTAAGGGTCAGCCTGGAGGAGAATTTATTAGCTAAAGTTGCCTACTATTCTCAGCTGCTAGAGCTTGAGTGTTGGTGAATGATAACATAGTAACATGTCAGATCCAAAAGAAATGGCTAGAGTTATCCACATTATTATGCACCTGGAGTCTTCAGCACACGGCCTTAGGGACTCTCACTCTAAACGTGGGCTACATTTTGGAGTCATTGTATATATTTTTTACCCAGACAGCTTCCTCCCTTATGTCTGATACACAGATTAAAACATAGCCCCCATTATCCAGAACGTTTCAAAGGCAGGTGGGCCTATCAAAGATGTTCTCACTGACATCATGGGCTACAAAACTGGATATAGATTATCCCCTAAGGTGGCTGAAGGAGACAATGCAGTGTCTGGGGATACAACTACACTGAGACTTACAAGTAATGCATACAGATAATTAAGATCTAGATATCTGCATAATGTAGAAAGAGCTAACAGATGGCTTGCACCACTGCTCTCCATCATTAGCATAGTGCGTATTAAAATGTTTGTGCATCCCAAATTAGGGCATGTATGTGCGCCGCATGTACTTATAGGTTCATTCCAGGGGTGCAACAGGTGTCCTTTGGACACCCTGGCACCCTTGGAATTGCGATTCTCAAATTGCGATTTTCTCATAGAAAATCGCAATTTGAGAATGTATCCCCATTCATTCCTATGGGCCTCATGGCGCATAGGAATGAATGGGACACTCTTTCCTTAATTGCGATTCGCAATTTGCTAATTGCAATTAAGGAATGTTAGAGATTCGCAAAAAAATTGCGAATTATTACCTACATTCCATTTTGCAATTCTCAAATAGCGATTCCTTAAAAATCGCTATTTGAGAATCGCAAAATGGAAATTACCTACATATGCCCCGTAGTTCTTGGATGTTTTTTAGAGCACAAATTCACCAGTCCAGATGAAAAGTTAAAAATAACTAGGGGTATACTCAGAGGAGATTCCTTTATAAATGGGAACCCCTGATATAGGTTAAAATCAGAATTTTGAGTAGACCATAAGGTTCACCTAACCCCCCGAGAATACCAACATGTTTTGACCTAACATTAGTGTCAAAAAATCCTCATAGGTCTTTGTCAGAGTCAAAGAACTCCCTTTCCACAAGCACATGCATTACATGCAGAACACAGACACTAAGCTCTCTTACTAATAGGATTATCATCATGGCATAAAGTTAATTTGGAAAAACTACAGGCTTCATGGATCAGAATGAGACACATCTCCTCTGTAGTTATACACCCATCAAGAGTAAGACATGTCTAGTTGACCTATTCAGCTTCCATACTGCTTTATGTCAATGTAGACCACTGATATACCTTTGACCATTTGTGGCACTATTGTTAGGTTGAAACATGTTGCTATTCTCAAGTGGATAGGTGAACATTATGTTCTAGTATGAGAGGTCGCCTATGATGAGCATGTCATGAAAAGTTATGGGTGAAGCGACCTCTCAAATACCTTTTATGGCCCTGTAGGCTACAACCTTCACATATAGGACATGATTGACTTGATTCATACAGCACACAAGTACCTTAGGTGTTATGATGTAATCAGGAGAATGTACTTGGGTTATTCACCCTCTTGACTCTCCTGTGGGGATTAGACCCACATGCTGGTAAAACGATGGAGACGCATACCAATAGGTGAATGCTATATGATGCCACTGTTCAGAAGTTTTGGGGAAAATTCCTTAAATACGATGGACAAGTTGTTCCACCTGGGCTGGTGATGTATGCAATTGCTGCTTTAATCTCAATGCATGTAGCATAGATGATGTAGTAAAAAAAACAGTGGTTCAGATTTAAGAATAAAGGACTTTGTAAAGCGGTAAGCATGATCTGAACTCATAAAAGGGGCCAGCTATTGTTACAGATGCATTTGCATGCTCACCTAATTGAACCGAAAAACTTAAGATGTTATCTGACAAAACATGCCTTCTTTTCCACAGGAAATGTGTTTATGTAAGACTGCTAATTACTGCAATTCCCTCTGTTGATGCTGATCTTAGTTTTATGTTCCCTTTTTCCTTCTAGTTGTTTCTAATAACTTGTTAAAAAAAAGGAAAATTATAATAAATACAAAAATGCTTCTCAGCCTACCCAACCCAGTGTTGTAATCTTGGTCTGTAATGTAATCTTCAGCCCATGGCCACATTCACCTGTATCATGCGCCATCCCCTGTGACACTACTTAGCACCACTTAACAAGCAGGAAGGCTCTTGGCTTCCATGATTTCCTTCTACATGATGTCTTGACCGCTGGGCATCCTGAAAAAGGAAAACATCATAGGCGGTGATCTGGGAGTTTAAATTGTGCCTCAGCAAAGTGAGTAAAGTCAGAATGTGTTTCCTGCCTTCACCTAAATATGTTAGTAATAACATTGTGTTCCCTTAGCCAGGGTATTGCGGAGGGCAAACAATACATGATGCAGTCTGTGGTGTATTGTGGGTTCTGAAATAGATTTACGATATGCTCTAGAAGGACGGGTAGCTTCTATAATTTCTTTCTGATATTCTTATAAAGCCTCTGACACCTTGAAAGAAAAGCTTGTTGTTCCTTTGATAAGTATTTTTCTAAAGTCTTTCTTGCATCAATAATTTGTGCTTTTACATTTCTGGGGAGCCAGCTGGCTTTCATAAAATGTACTCATTTGTGGCATAACAGAATGCACCAAACTGTAGAATTTAGAAAATTACCTTCTTTAGTATGATTCCGCCCAATGTTTGCCTCGTCTGTTTTGCTGGATTTAGTTCTTTGTGCATTCTAACCTTGCTGAATAGGAGTAAAGGGCCTGTGCTCCCTTTTAACAAGGTTGAATCAGCCTAGCCTTATTTGAGATATTTAACTTGCCTATAAGGCCCTAGTATATGGTATACAAAACGTGCCCATGATCTGAAAGTTAAATGCCACTTGTGGACTGTAGCACCTATTGTGCCAGCCACTCAGTGGGTCTGGAAAACATGGCTTGAGACCTACAATGTGTGGCATGATTGCAGCAGCTTGAAAAAACTGCATTCAAACTTGTCGAAATAACTCTTTTTGACAGGAGGGAAACTCTGATTAAAAAAAATAATTGGTTACTCTAAGTACATTGTGTTTCTCAAAAATAAGGGTACCTGGTGTTTAAAGTGGGCATGTAAACAAGTTAAATTAACAAGTTCCTTCAGTGACTGGGTCCATGGGGGTACAGGACATTAGTACAGCATCATCGGCACAGAGCAGGGCTGGAATTGGGTAATGCCCTATCTGAGGGAGGTCCGAGCAATGCTCAGTCCGGACTGTATCCATGCTGTTAATGTACAGTGTGAACATGGCTGAAGGGCATACCTCTGCCTAACCTCTCTCCCTATGCCTAATGTGGGAGTGCATTCACTGCTAAGTCCATAACATACATTAGCCCTGCTGCCCGTATACATCTTTCTAAGAAAAAACATTATTGGTGGGTCTACCCCTAACTATGACACTACTTTCCACAATTTGTCATGCAGAACACAATCAAATGTACTTGACAGATCAGCAAATGCCACACACAATTGGCCCTTTTTGATTTGAGATTTACTTCCCAATTAACAAGATTGATTTGAGTTCCTGTTCAATCATCCCTAGACCCCCTACGAAAGCTACACTGTGTTTTCCACCCATTCTTCTAGTCTTATCAGTAATATTCGACCAGTAACTTTCACCAAGGAATTGAGAAGAGAGATGGGAACTTTGATTAGAAAAGTTCCCCTTCTTGTAAACGAGGACTATCTAAGAATCCCACAATGTGTTCAAAATACCCGCTCTACAACAAGCCCCTATTACCTGGGTCAGAATTGGTCACCAAAATGGTGTGTTAACCTTGAAAAGATTGACAGGGATACTGTTTGGTCCTTTGCTTGACTGCCCTTACTATTCATGAGGACCCTGCCAATCTCATCCAAGGAAAAAGATTGGCTTCTTTGATCATATGGTATTTCCTCAGAAGCAGGATCTGGCTACCAAAGTCATGCAAAGTCAATTTTTAAAGTTTATTAAAAGCCAATTTGATGGCAAAGTCTGATCTTTTTTTAAAACACATTTAGGAAAAGTAAGTTTTAGGAAGTTACATTTGACCTGCAAGACTTTTCTGAAGGCTAACTTACATTAGCTCTCCAGCTGCTGTCCAGGAATATTCATGACCGTAATGTGGGGTCAAAACTGTTCCCAGAGCAGGGGTAATGGCATGGATATGGGAGGAGCTTTTTTCCTCTGACAAGATCAATTGTGGTGGGTCAGGTACTTAATTTATTACAAAGGAGCCTATTCTGTCACAAGTAAATGCTGGGTGATACTTGGAGAGGACCAGTCTTCGCCCCCTAGTCAGGCTGCCACTGAATCCAGTTGGAAGAGACTCATCCCTAGAACTGGGTTTCAGTAACCACAGAGGAGGAACTGCTCATTACTCTTTTCCCACCTCTGGGCTGGCACTTATGGTCTGCACAAGATGAGAAGGGTTTCCCCATCTCGGGTTTTGATAGTAAGGTGCATTGCGGAATTGTGTGGCAAATAGAAACCACTGCAAAATTGGGTAGGATAGGCTGCAAGAGGCATTTTCATGAAGTGCCCAGTTGAACAAAACCAACTGTACCTATATTGGATCTTTCTGGTGGCCTATGATGGAGTGAGTCCTGGCCCCAAAGTGTTGTCCCTGAGGTACTGGGAGCCTTAGAAGTTAATCAGAGAAGCTGATTCAGAACCCCTAAAAAGATGGACTTCCAAAACCTCTGAGCTGTTACGGTCACATTGCAGCACAAGGGTACGATTTTAATACACCTTCCTCAGATACAGATTCAGGCTTGCACAGCAGAAGGATTTTGAGCTATATAAAAAGGACAACTTCAGAATGTAAAATCTTTAGCTGGGACTTAACCTGTTTCATGTATCTGATCTGCACTCCATTGCAGTTAGCCTGATATCGTGCCTAGGTCTAGGTTTACTGCTTGTATAGAATATTATTGGAGCTTATTGCTCCTTGGCACTATTTCTACTTAAACCATTTTTTAAATTTATATCACTGGTTTATCTATTGGAATTTTCATTGTTTTCGGATCATTTTGTTCATTGAAATGTATTCTATTTTTCTAATTCGGTTTGAGATTTTGATTGTTTAATTGTTTAGTGCTTTCACTTTATTACTGTTTTGGTACTGCATAAATACTTTACAACTTGCTCTAAGATAAGACTGTCTGTTCTGTACCAAAGGTACCAGGGAGTTGAGCTAAGGTTAATTTAGTGACTTTAGGATTCACCCTGACAAGTTAGCGTTCTTATTCCATGAGGTGGCAATCCACCTACCTCAAATAATAATCCAGTTACTTACAGATAGTGATAGCCATGAGAAAAACTCATCAAGCTAGGATATGTGGCTATTTCATTGGAAGTTAAGTAATTGTTAGCGAACTAAGGGCCACATGCATGAAAGTCAGGATTTGCGATTTAAGAAATCGCGATTTAGGAATCGCAAATCCCTATGCATGTAGAAATTACCAAACAAATTGTGATTCATACCCATTCCTTAATTGCGACTCGCAAATTGCAACTCGCAATTAAGGAATTGCTTCCCATTCATTCCTATGGGAATGAATGGGAATTGCATGCACAATTTGCGAGTACCCAATAGATACTCGCAAATTGCGCATGCAATTTCAATGGTGCAAGGGTGCCAAAAGGACACCCTGTTGCACCCCTCAAATTTCCAAGTTACCCCATGTGTGTGTGTAACATGAAACTTTGAAAAATGCACTTTAGTGCATTTTTCAAAGTTTTCGCAAATTACCATCAAGTCTAATTGATGGTAATTTGCGATCCCTAATAGTGGAATCGCTATTTGAATTTGCATCATGCATTTGCGATTTAAGTATTCGCAAATTTTGCGATTACTTAAATTGCAAATTTGCATTTGGGTTGATGCATCCCAAATGCAAAAATAATGGTTGCAAAGGGGCAGATTCCACGAATCCTCCCCTTTGCGACCAGTATTTAGTATGATGCATGTGCCCCTAAGTGAATAAACAAAATATGGCTCTCATTTAAAAGCTGGACAGTGGAACTTACATTTACCATTGTGAATTTTCCACTTTTTCTAAGGGACAGTGGAAATGCCATCACATTTACAATTCTGGCACAGGTTTTGATGAATGTATGTACCTGCCACAGAAGCATCCACTGGTGGGGAGAACTTTAGGGTTGGGTGAAATATTCCATTCCGCCCACCAAATTGACAGAATTTTGCTAACTCCACAGTACTCTTGTAATGCAGAGTTCAGCGCAAATTCCACCAACTGTGGCACTGTAAAATTGTTCTTGTGGAACCTCAAGTTGGCAAGCGAGATTTGGTACCCCTAGCATGATTTACAGTCACTATGTTATGTTATGTTATCCGGATTTATATAGCGCACAGATGCCCCAGTAAAGGGGCGTCCTGGCGCTAGTACAGAACAAAAAAAACCGGACAAGAGGTGGAAGACACAACACAACAACAGAACTAAAGATCCAAGGGGAAGAGAAAGGTTTTAACAGCCTTCCTGAAAGCAAGAAGCTCATCAATAGAAGGATGTCTGTTGAGATCTTTCTAACGCAGGCCATCTTCTAGAGCGGCAGCAAAATCAATGCAAGTTGCTGTGCCCTCTGACACACTGTGTGGTGTTGCTTGTGCTGATTTTTTCTGTGTGGAACTCTCCACTGGCGCTAAAAGACCAAGTGAGTAACGAGATGTTCTTATTTCTGTCCATTAGCAGAGCTCTGGGGAATCTCGCAGTGCTTTATGTAACTTTGCAGAATTCCGTGGAGTCAAATTCCGTGTATTCTGACCACCCCTAAAGAACATTCAGTGCAAATTCCTTCAGTGCCCACCTCTAGTTGTGGAATATCCTCCCAAATGTGGATTCTGAAAATGTAACCTCAAAATGGGGATGAACTACAAGTGGTCACACGTTTAGGCTCTCTAACCTGTTGGGTAGTATTCCTTTGATGCCATCAACACTATGTCACCTTTTGATGAACTATTTCCAGAGCTATTTGAAATAATGTGACAGCTCTTGAGTACTTAATACATCATTTATAAAGAAAAGAAAATAACATGTGCAACTCCCTGTAATTGAAATCACCATATATTCTATTTCAAAATGGTGAGACCGTTTTTTAAATATGTCATGTTATTAGGAATAGGTTGCTCCAGGGGATAGAGAGCGTGCAAAAAGAGAAAAGTGCTCAAGTGAAATGTGGAAGGAAGGGAAACTCAAAGTAGTGACATAGGAGAAAACAATTTTTATATTATTTATATACAGAAGGACTGGTTGTAAATCACCGTCCTACAAAGCCTGGCCAAAGTCAATTTGTATGCAGTTTTTTTACAATGTTTCTTGATATACATGGAATGTATCATTTGTATAGCACGCGGGGCATGGGTGTAGGGTCCAGGCCCTTAGCTGGGTGGGGTGTTCGTCCATCTTTCATTATACTACTCCACAATGGCTGGTTCCAAATATGAGGTGGTGTGGCAAGCAAATGATGGATTAAACCAAGATCTTTGGCTGGGGGTGAATGTTTGATTTGTTCAGCATTCCATCCATCATCTCTTCTTTTTGCTTTTGTCACCCTAAGTGGGAAGGGTATGCCCAGCCACGGGGTCCTGTGCTCACTGTGCCACTGGATTAAAGCTAACCTGGCTAATGAGGGGTGATACCCTGTAACCAGTCCCAGGGTGCTTGTTTTCAGTCCAGGGAGGCCCTGGCCTGGCAGTTAAGGCTGGACTGTTGCCATGGGGAGCAGGGTCAAAAATGATTTGCATATGGTTGGGTCCAAACTGCAGTGGAGTGGTGAGCAAAAAAACAATGGATTAAACCGAGATCTGTGACTAGGGTGAAGGTTTGGTTTGTTCAGCATTCCATCCATCATCTGTCCTTTGGCTTTCGTCACACTAAGTGGAAAGGGTATGCTCAGACATGGGCCACATGCTCATTCTGTCACAGGATTTAAGCTAACCTGGCTGATGAGGGGTGATGCCCCGAAACTGGTCCCAGGATGCTTGTTTCTTGTCCAGGGATGACCTGGCCTGAAGTTCAGGCTGGACTGTTGCCATGGGGAGCAGGGTAAAGACTGATTTACATATGGCTGGGTCCATATTGGGGTGGTGTGGTGGGCACAAAAACGCTTTTGATACACTACTATATCAGCAGGCCCATAGCTACGAGAGACCAGGCATGTTCAAGCACCCCTACAATAATGCTTCCTCTCCACTCCTAAATACAACTGGCAGCAGGCAGGACTAACAGGTCAAGAGATAATTTTCAAAACAAATGCTTAGCTTATATTAGTACTTCCTTCACCTCAGAATTTGTTCAGCATTCAAATTCAAATTAAAGACATCGTCTGCATAGTAAAGCAAACTTCGAACCCTTTCCTTAATTTTCAAATGATGAGTGGAAGAAATCTGCAAATATTAGTGATACAAAGGGGATAGTCATAATGCTGCGCTTCGATGTAAGCATCAGTGAAATGCATGTTTTACTGGACAGCTCCCCCTTTTTTTCGAAGTGGTGCTCTCTCTCTCGCTCAAGATTTACTAAGATTTTTGTGCTGTTGCAAAGTGCTGGAAAGTGATTTATTCCCACATGCATCAAGGGTTTTTGCATTCGCAAACGGTGCGAATCGCAAAATTCGGCCGTTTGCGAATGCAAATCCCTTTTTTGGGATGCATTAATCATTTTGCTTTTTCTGCATTTCAGAAATCGCAATTTTGTGATTTCTTAAATGCAATGCATGATTTTTTTTAAACTGCAAAATCGCAAATAGGAAGTGGTAAATTACCATGAAGTTAACCTTCATGGTAATTTACGAAAACTTTCAAAAATGCACAAAAGTGCATTTTTAAAAGTTTCATTTTAAACACACACGTGCCCTTGGGGCATGTGTGTGTGAAAAAAGTACTTTAAGGTACATTTCAGGGGTGCAGGGGGGGGTCCTTTGGACCCTCCCCTGCACCCTTGAAATTGGATTCTCATTTTGCAATTCCTTAATTGCGAATCGTAAAATGAGAATGCCTTCACATTCATTCCAATGGGCCCCTAGGCCCATAGGAATCAATGGAAAGGGATTCCTTAATTGCGATTCGCAAATTGTGAATCGCAATTAAGGAATATTAAGAAATCGCAAAAAAAATTGCGATTTCTTAATGCATAGCCGTTTGCGAATTATTAATTGCGATTCCTTAATTTTCGCAATTAAGAATTCGCAAACGGGAACATTGATGCATGTGGCCGTTACTTTCCAGTGCAAAAGGTATTTTTCGCAAGAAAGGTTTCTTTCTCTTGGTGAAAATTGTGTTTACGCAACTTTTCTAGGGCAATTACATGGGCGGTACGTGGGTGTTACAACAAAAGCACCCATGTGTATTGATGCAAATCTTGATATATTAAGACTGGTTTGACTTTGCATAAAATATATAACACCTCCTTGACACATGAACAAGGTTGAAAAAAATTGTATGTGTGATGGACAGTACAGCGCACATTAAAATGTGGAATGTTATAAAAATTATCTTGGCATACGGTTTTGGACTGAAAGGGTATAGCTCCAAAGACACCCCATGTTAGACATTACGTACACCTTGCATAGCCCTAGGCAGTGTATTTGTGAGCTAACGCAGAGAGAGAAAGCAGAAGCAGATCGTTATTCTGAAATATGGCTCTTAGCTGCTTTCTTCCCCTTGAGCAGTGCAGTGCAACACTTGTGGTTGCTTTGCTGAGTTGTCCTAAAATAAGTAAATCTGCCCCAATACTACACCATGTTGTTTCAAGGTATCCTTCCTAAATTACTGATCACCCCGATCTGCTCCGCACATAAAGAGAACTCTCCATCTTTATCCTCAGCCTCCGTGCTCTCCACAACCTTGGAGATTTAAAGTGGATTCAGAATGGAATAAGCAGTTTATAAACAAACAGTGGGCCTCATTTACAAACTTTTGGTGCAGGGCAGCATCTCAACCCTTCTTGCTGCTGTTAACGCGGGATTTCTGGTCTATAGTTATAGATCTAGATCCCAACTCAGGTCGACTGAACCGTTGGTACCTGTCATTGAGTAAAAGGCAATCCACTACTGGGTTAGTCAGTTAATGACTTACACCACTCTAAAGAACCACTGAAGCTTAAAAGTTTTAAAAGTTTATTATAAAGCCAAACTTAACTGGAGATACAAACATCTCAAAATAAGATTCAAAAGGTATACGGGTATCAATACAAACATGAATTTTCTGAATGCTCTTAGTCGGCAGAAGAATATCACCAAAACAAATTCTAGAATTATCAAAGTTACGAGGATAAACACAAGCTGTAGCTTATGAGTCATTTACAGAAGTGTGCCTATTATACATTTGGCCCTGCGGTTCGGGTTGCCAACCTCCATGACCTCAATCAGTGTAGTTCCGATTTCCTTTCACAGCACAATGTCTCTTTTCGAAACACGACTGGAAGCTGATAATCCCTTCCGCAAGATCAGTCTTTATGTTCCATAGCAGCAGACAACCCTAGCCCTTCTCCGTCCACTAAATGGAAGTCCCTAAATCTCTTCTTCCACTCGGCGCTAGGTTATCTCTCAATTGGTTTATTTACAAAGTCTTTAGCAATCTGGAATTATACGTGTTCCAACGACTCTCATCACACCTTCTAATATTTCTAAACGAAGAAGGAGCTCCTCGAGTATTGGACTCCTTGAACAACAAGCTGGAAATTCTACTGTGTTTAGAACCAAGTCTCTTATTCCACTCAGGAGAGGAGGATAGACGATATTGAGTGTCAGCAACCCTTCAACCTCCACTCCTGGTATCAGCAACTCTATTTCCACTGTTATGATGGGGTCAGTTCTGGTCAGGGTCACTTGCCTCACCCTCCCAGTTCTGCGTGCTTCGGACATCTGTAGCGAGATAGGTCCACTCAGGAGTAGAGTATCTTCTGCAAGGCACTCGCACCCTCCTTGATCTCCTTGGACCTTCCTGTTCCTGACCTTGTACACCTTCGTCCAGATCCGAGTCTTCAGATATAGGAGCAAGAGTTTCTTCTCGAGCTGGCTTCAAGCTTGGCCTCTTTTTTCTTTCAGGCCAAGTAGCTGCTCCACGCCTTGTCCTCCTATTTCTTGTCCTTTCACTCTGTTCTGGATCACTCTGGACTTGATCTGTGTCTGAGTTGTTTTCACAGCAGCTTTCTCCTTCAGTAGCAACTTCAGTTTCACTGCCGTTCTGTCTTTCTTCTTCTGGATCTGTAGCACTCCCAACTTCTTCAGACACCCCCACAGCTTGACTGATCCCCTCTAGTGGCTCACCGTCCACAGCTGAATCTTCATCTGTGAGAGGAGCTGTTTCTTCTAGGGGTGCTGGAACTCTTCGAGTATGGGAAGCATGGATCCAATTTGGCAACCCTCCGCACTTCACAGAGGTATTCGTGATAAGGATGACCTGGTAGGGCCCCTTCCAGCGCACGTCTAGACAGTTCTTCCGGACATGTTTTTTCAGTAAAACCCAATCCCCTGGGCACAGATCATGGTACAAGTCTCTGGAAGATGGAACCTCAGCAGCCTGCACCTGGAAGGACACAGAATGAATGGCGTCAGACAGTCCCTTGCAGTAATCCAGGATTAGGTCATCTGTAATGTTCAACAAAGCAGTGGTTGGGACAGTTGGAAGTCTCATTGCCCTCCCCATCAGAATCTCATGCGGAGAGAGGCCTGTCCTCCTGTCTGGTGTGCTACGCATACTCATGAGCACCAAAGGCAGAGCATCAGGCCAGCTTAAGGAAGTCGATGAACATACTTTGGCTATTCGGGATTTCAACGTGCCATTGATCTGCTCCACAATACCTGAAGCCTCTGGTCGATAGCTACAGTGCAACTTCTGATCAATGTTCAATGCAGAGCAAAGCATTTTCACAACTTCACTGTTAAAATGAGTTCCTCGATCTGATTCCAGGGAGTTTGGCACCCCGTAGCGCGGGATCAACTCTCTAAGCAACAACTTTGCTACTGTGAGTGTGCCGCACCTGCGTGTAGGGTATGCTTCGACCCATCTGGAAAATATGCATACAACCACCAGAACATACCTGAGGTGGTTGCTTTTTGGCATTTCAATAAAATCTAATTGCATTCTGTTGAAAGGCCCCCCAGACCTCCCAATGTGACTCATTGTAACTGGTGTCCTTTTCCCTACGTTTAGTTATTGACATGTAACACATCTCCTACACACTGCTTCTGCTGCAACCCTAAACTTAGGGCAATACCAAGTCTGCCTAAATACCCTCAGCATGGCATCCCTTCCTAAGTGTACTGGACCATGTATTTGTCGTGCCATTGGACTCACTAATTCCTCAGGTAACACTGCTCTTCCATCTGCTGACACCCAGAAATCCATTTCACTTTTCACACAACCTGCTGTTTCCCATGCCTTTTTCTCAGAATCAGGTGCATTTTCTTGCATGTTTTTCAAGTCCTCCCAAGTATCTACTGTTTCTAACATCATGTTTAATTCGGTCTTTTCCTGAACCCCACCTACTTCCCCCTCCGTGAAAGAATATCCTTGCTCCGCACAATAGCGGGCAACCTCATCTGCATATCTTTTACCTTGTGACACAAAATCTGTATTTTTGGTGTGGGCTACACATTTGACGATTGCGATTTCAGCTGGACCTTGTAATGCTTCTAACAGTAATCGCACAAATTCTCCATTTCGAATAGGCGAACCAGAGGAGGTCATGTAACCTCTCTGAGACCACAACTGCCCAAAATCATGAACTACACCGAAACCATATTGGCTATCCGTATAGATCGTGACTCTAATTTTGTTTCCTGCTATACAGGCACGTGTCAATGCAATGATTTCTGCTACCTGAGCGGAGTATACTCCTTCCAGGCAGGCGGCTTCCACAACTCCTGTAATGGTGCAAACAGCATAAGCTGCTCTCAACCGACCAGTATCGTCTCTTAAACATGAGCCATCAACAAAGAAAATTACATCGGGGTCAATCAATGGTTCATCCACGATATCTGGTCTTGGTTTCGTGCATAGTTCAGTCACATCAAGGCAATCGTGATCTTCACATTCTTCGCCTTCTATATCGTTAGGAAGTGGCATCAGAGTAGCAGGGTTCAAAACAGAGCACCTCTTAAGGGTCACGTTCTCTGCAGCAAGAATAACTTGCTCGTAGCGCGTGAGCCTACTGTTGGTCATGTGCTGTGTCTTGGTCCTGGTCATCAACAATTCTACAGAATGCGGTACATACACCACTAACTGGTGTCCCATTACAATATTTTCACATTGCTCAATGCTGACACCTGTTGCAGCAACGGATTTGAGACATCCGGGCAACGCTGCGGCTACTGGATCTAAGGTAGCCGAAAAGTAAGCAACTGGTCTACGGGCATTTCCATGAATTTGCACTAAAACTGACAAAGCACAACCCTCCCTTTCGCAGCAGAAGAGTGCAAATGGTTTCTCATAATCTGGCATTCCCAAAGCCGGAGCACGGCACAAATCCTCTCTCAGCTGCAGGAACGCCATCAAACAATCATTGTCCCATGGTACCGGATCACTCACCTCCTTGTGCATCAGTTTTTGTAAGGGTTTTGCTTTCAGTGAAAAGTTAGCTATCCACTGTCGGCAATAACCAACCATTCCTAGGAACATCCTGACTTCTCTCTGTGTCATAGGCGCATTCATTTTCATTATCGCCTCTATCCTATCTGGTGACACCTTGCGCTTTCCTTTTTCTATCCGGTGTCCCAAGTACTGTACTTCTGTCAGACAGTACTGCAATTTGCTCGGAGATACCTTGTGTCCATTTTCAGCTAAATGGTTCAGCAAGGCAATAGTATCTGTCTTACAAGCCTCTTCTGTTTCTGACGCAACAAGTAGGTCGTCTATGTACTGGACCAGAACCGAGTTCTGTGGCAGTACTAGACTTTCAAGGTTTTTCTTCAGTATCTGATTAAAAATTGATGGGCTATCTGTAAACCCTTGTGGAATACGACACCATGTTAAAACGCGATTCTCCATTTTAAAAGCAAAAAGGTACTGGCTCTCTTCATCCAATGGGATGGAAAAGAAAGCCTGACAAAGATCTATCACTGTGAACCACTCAGCTTGGAATGGTATCTGAAACAATATCACTGATGGATTCGGTACCACTGGACAACATGAAACAACTATGTTGTTAATTTTTCGAAGATCCTGCACTATTCTGAATTTCCCACTAGGTTTCTGCAAACCCATAATCGGGGAGTTACATGGACTACACATGATTTCTTTCAGTATTCCCTGTTGAATCATAAAATCGATCACAGGCTTTATTCCTGCAATCGTCTCTGGGGTCAATTTGTATTGAGGCGTTCTTGGATATTCAGCATTTGGTTTAACCATAATCTTCACTGGTTCTACTCCTTTAATCAGCCCTATCTCTTCACCAGTAAAATCCCATACCTCTGATGACACTGCATCTCGTAAATCCCATGGGAGCTCCTCCACTGTCAGGGTAGGATACAGTTCTATGCATGTTCTCGAATTCACAACTTTGAAGGTAGCATCATCGTCTGTAGTCTGTACCTCTACTCCCTGAGGGGTGCAGTATATGGTGCAGTTCAGTTTGCACAATAAGTCCCTTCCTAACAGACACACAGGACTAGAATCACACACTACAAACTGATGTTCATCAGTGTAGTTCCCTATTTTCACTGACACTGGTTCCGTCAAAGGGCTATTCATTCTCTTATTTGCAACTCCTACCACCTGAATCGTTTCCCCCGACATTGGTAGATCTGGAACCACTGCCGATCTCAGAGTGGATCAAGTAGCTCCAGTATCCACCAAGAATGTGGTAGGACACCCTGCCACTTCAGCCTCAACAAACGGTCCTCTTTGATCCACTTCTAGAACTGCCCCGAGGGTCCTCTTCTCTACTTACACGTCGTCCCGTCAATGGATCAACGTAGTAACACTCTTCTTTACTTGTAAACAAAGGCATTTGTCTATGGACCTTTCCCCCTGTCGAAATCCTTGGTGGCTGCGGGAACTGAGCTCGTGGAGCCGAAATCCCCCCTTTGGCCACATTACTTTTTGACATCGTCACCCTTTGAACTGGAACTTCCTGAACTTCCTCCTCTTCTTCTATTTCTCCGTTTTCAGGGTTATAGGGACACTCGCGTCTCCAATGTCCCACCTTGTGACACTGGTGGCACTTTGTCGTTTTTTTCAATGTAGCAAAATCTATCCTAGGTCTAGGGTTTTCCTCGTTGTCCCTATTCTGACTGTTTGATTTCCGTCCCATGGTCCCTGTTCCCTGTTGCTGCTGTCCTCCCTTTGCAGCTGACTGCATCTGCACCACCATCAATTTTTCCTTTAATTTCTTGGCTTTGGACTCTATCTCATCACTACAGTATCTTGCGTATCTCAAAATCTCATCCAAGGGTTTGTTTTGCCAACAAATTAAATGCTGCTGAATCATCAGACAAATATCGGGTCTCAACCCCAAAACAAACTTTGATACAAACTGTCCTATATCTTTGGGGTCCATTACATCTAGTCCACTGTATTGTTTGAATGCTTTCAGCAATCGTTCATAATACTCATGGACTGTCTCCTTTGGTTCCTGTCTTGTTCGGTCTATTTTTACCCAATCTATGTCTTGTGGTGGCACCTTTTCCTTCAGCCATGTCATTACCCTATCGTATTTTAACATTAGTGTTTCTGACGGTCCATTAGTACGAGCATCCCTTTCTGGTTCTGCATTTGGCCACTCGACACTAACCTTGCATGTCATCCACAAGTCTCCTGGGACCACAATGTCAAACAAGGTGTTCAAATCAATCCACAATACTTTCGAGATCTTCACAAACCTCTCTACCTGCTTGTACCACTCAACCGGGTTCTCCCTTAATTTCGGAAATGAGTTGGTAAATGCAGCCAAATCTCCCCTACTCCAGAGCACATGTACATAATTCCCATTCGATATTTCCCGCAAAGGGAATGCCTCCATCTGCATTAGTCTTCCCTCCGGAGACATCACATTCGTACTCCGCCTAACAGTTCCCTTTTTGGACCACCTCTCTTCCCATTTGTCCAGGTCCCTCCATGCTCTTATTCCTGTGATCAGTTCCCTTATGTGTGTTTTTAATCCAGTTGTCCTCCTCTCATCTAAGTCCTGATCTGAATACTGCAACCTGTGGTTACCCTGTAATGACTTGGTTCTGGACAAATCTACCATATACTTGTCTGCCAGTTCAGACAGTTTCTCATGAGTTGCTCTAGCATTTCGGGTGATGTCCTTTGCTATAAACAACAACTCATCCTGCTTGTACATCTCAATCCTTTCTAAAGCCAATGTACCATCTATTATATCTTCCAGGTCAGATCTTAAACTGGACACATCAAGTCTTTTGGCTTTTATCACAGCTTTTAGTACGCCATCTCTAGAGAGTCTATTTACATCTCTCCCATCACAGCTCTGAGTCCTACGTCTAGGCTCAGGTGAGTTGTGGGGAGTCCTCCCTTGCTCCCATCTCTCCAGGTCCCATGCAGTTCCATCCTCTCTGGGTGTATGGTGAAACACTTTCCCATTTCTCATAGTCCCACAATTCCCATCCTGCATGGTTTCCCTAGATGCATGGTAAGACATTCCGTTATTCCCCATTTCTTCAGCATTTGCCGGTGGTCTCTGATCTCTCGACTCATGGCAAGATCCTTCGCTGTTCCCTATGCTCCCACGACTCCAATGCTGTACGTTATCATTAGGTGCATGGTGAGTGCACCTAAACCTATCCCTGTATTCTTGTGTCCTTCGGTCTCCCTCACTTTGAATGAGACGAGACATCTCTCCACATCCTGTACTTCTCTCACTTCTCCCCTGCCCATTTCCACCGTCAATATGACGTATAACTCCTCTACTCTCCTGACTTTTACCGTCCCACTCCTGACTGCTTGCGCTAGCCCCGCAGTGAGACAATGTTCCATTGCCTCGACTTCCCCATTCTGCTTCTGCTCTTGGCCTGTTGCTCGGTACTTCTGGGGACTCGTCCCATTCCCTCAAGTCAGCCCTCAACTCTTTGTAGGATTTCGGCCGTGGTCCGCTCAGGTCCATCGGTCCTCTCTGACCCCCCTGTTCTACTACGGGACCCACTGCTGAATCCAATGGGGTGCTCCAAGTTACTGGTCCTGGCAATTGCCTCCAGGCATTGGTCGTGTTATTCCTTCTTTCCATCTCAACTCTTTCTCTGTCTAGCTGTACCTGTTCTTCCTCTCTCCCTTTCTCTGGGTTATAAATCGACCATATAGGCCCTATAGTAACAGGTACTTGAAGAGCCTCTGGCAATCCATGAGACTCAGCCCTCTCTGTTGCTGGCGTCTTCTGCACCACAAACCTTCCGACTACTCTCTGCACAGGACTATGTTGAGGTGTCTCCTCACCTTTGGTAGGTACCCAATCCGCTATAGGGAGTGGCCTATACCCTTCTATGCCAACCCTGTATTCTTTTGGGAGCCCCGTACCTTCTGTCTCCCTATTGTCCGGAGGTGGTCTATCTATCAACAACCTATTTATGAGGCCGTCCTCCGACTCACTCTCATCATCCTCTTCCATGGGTTTCTTTTCACCTGTAACCTCTCTCATGGGGTACAACTTGTCTACTTCAATCGTCCGTACCCTCCATTTCTTGGCTTCCTCATCCCATTTAGCATCTTGCACTGCCCTTACTGATCGCCTTACCCTGTCTTGGCGTCTGTTCTGATTCCTGTCGTGCGCCGCCCTAATTCACGCATTAAGGGCCTCAAACTGTGTCGGTCTAGGCAAAGGTCTCAGTGAGGACATGACTGCTTTCAGCTGATGTAACACTTCTAGTCTAAACGTTCCGTATTTCGGAAAGGTCAATTCCTCATTCCCTTCCGTAATCTTACTCCAAGTCCCAAGCCACAGTATAGTATGCAACCCAACATTCGTTGCCATATAGTGAGCTGGTGTACCCTCCGGCGGCGCCTCTTCCCCGGAATAAGATTCTCTTCTTTTTCTCTTAAAAATCCCTCTCAAACATTTAAAACAATTCATGTTCAAACTCAACAAATTTCTATTTTCTCCGCGTTCGTTTACTTCCTGATGACAATCCACCAATCTCAGAGCGGTTTTCGCTAACTGGCCTATCACAGCGCGGCTCTTCGCTGACGTCACCCCAACCGCCCTATCACAGCGCGGCTCTCGCTGACGTCTCTCGTCCCAGCGCGGCTTCACACTGACCGACCTATCTCAGCGCGGCTCTCGCTGACGTCTCTCGTCCCAGCGCGGCTTCACACTGACCGACCTATCTCAGCGCGGCTCTAGCTGACGTCACTCGTCCCCCTTTGCAGCAGTTCCCCTCCTTTCTCCGCTCGTCTCCCGGTCATGCATACGTCCCATTCATACTCTGAAAAATGATTACTTCCGACCAAGCAATCACTTTTCTTGACTGTACGTCCACAGTCTAACTGTAATTGTCACCTTAACCGACGAAATGTCTTTTCTCGTACGTCCAGACAATCGCCTTCTCTGATAGGTTACTTGCACACGGTAACTTTCGACCTGCGTCCGTTACCCACACACACACTCTTGCATTCCCCCTATCTCGGTCCTACGGGGGTCAATGGTACCTCATGACCTCCTTACTCTGGTCGACAATTACTCTGGATGTTCGATACACCCGAACCACTTAAGCTCTACCCCGAACTTAAGATTTTACCAGGTTGCGCGCGCTCACAATCTTCTCACAATCACTCTACAGGCATTTAACTCCGCATGACATTACAATACAAATACAACACAAAACACCGCAATCTGTCCACGCATGACCCTTGTTATACTCACTCTCGTCCGATACTGCTGCTTTTCTCTCTCTCCGTCAGTGCCTTCTTCGGCAGGCCACCTCTCGAGCTCTAGGGACCTTGGGGTAAACTAACCTAGTCTAGATCACCTTCCTCAAGAAGGTAACCATCCTACTCTGCTACCAACTGTTAACGCGGGATTTCTGGTCTATAGTTATAGATCTAGATCCCAACTCAGGTCTACTGAACCGTTGGTACCTGTCATTGAGTAAAAGGCAATCCACTACTGGGTTAGTCAGTTAATGACTTACACCACTCTAAAGAACCACTGAAGCTTAAAAGTTTTAAAAGTTTATTATAAAGCCAAACTTAACTGGAGATACAAACAACTCAAAATAAGATTCAAAAGGTATACGGGTATCAATACAAACATGAATTTTCTGAATGCTCTTAGTCGGCAGAAGAATATCACCAAAACAAATTCTAGAATTATCAAAGTTACGAGGATAAACACAAGCTGTAGCTTATGAGTCATTTACAGAAAGGAAAAATTCAGATTAGACTGTCCCTACACTAGACTAAGTGACATCCCTACTTAGCAAGATCTTAACCTAAAAAGGTGTCAGCAGTGGTGACTTCCAAAGAAGATCACACACTTCCCTTAGTCTTTGTTTCAAAGTCGATGTCTCGCAGTTCCCTATCTGCCTACCCATCCGCTCTCTTAGGTTCCTCAGATCATCTGCCTTAACTCCACCCAGGGGTGCTGTCCCTAATACAAAATCACATTCCCAATAGAGACGCCCCTAGAGACGCCCCTCACGTGGTGTCGGTTCTGGCGGCAATTTCCATGCTGGTACTCCTTCTAGGCCCATCGTTAGCGTTGACCTTGCTTCCCAGGCTCCTCTCCGGCAAGACGGTACCCCCTAGAAATTCCTGAAGACTCCTACAGGCCTGTGCCTGGCTCTCTTGAACAAAAGTCTATTCATCACTTTCCTGATTAGACCCCCTCGCACCTGCAAAACAGACACTTTCTCTGTGGGCCCCAAATTCCGGCCTCCACCATATCTTTAAGTCGTAAACCATGTAACAGGATTCACAGTTAGTGTCTAGCACGACTTTTCTCTAACGAGCACATACAGATCAAAAGAAATGACTTTATCTATTCAGGCCTGTTAGGATTCCATGAAACGGGCCTATGCACTCTGTAAAAACATTTAATTTCTTTAGTTTAAACAATATTCTAACTTACTACACACACAAATTATATGGAAAACACTTCTATAAAATATATTTCAGTTCCATGATCAATACTACTTTGAATTACAATAACATTGAAATCCACTATCTCACAAGAAAGTGTAACAGCATCCTGTACTTTATGTGAACTGCCATGCGGCCTACACATTTCTACGTTTAGCAGAATTACATTTTCCCCTTCCACAGCCACATAACGTAGGATTCCAACATCATCTTAGTATTTCTACACAATTCTACATTAGTTCTCACACAGATATATGCATTCTACATTTAGTTAAACACTCTTATGTATTTTCACTCTCTTAAATCGACACTCTTATACCATGTTTACTAGACTAATATGACGTGCTTGTAAATATGGTGCACTTCTACAGTTTTTCTTAATTTGCGCTCTCTCACTGCGCTGCCCTACTTCAAAAGAAAAGGGCAGGGATGTGCTGTACCAATGAGATACGGCCCATTCCTGTCCTCTTCTCCAGCTCTGGTGCACAATTGGCTGCCATGAGGCTGTTTAGGCACCCTTGCACCATTGTGTTGTTTGTTATTGTACAGGAAGGGACATCTTTCTGGACAAAAGCAATCAATGGAGGCAATTTCCTCCTATGTGTGCTGCTGAATGCAGCACACACAGAAAAAGGAAACAATGAGGAGAAATACAGTTATTTCTCCTCATTGCGGCTCCCATATGCCTCCCCTGGAGAGGCATAGGCTTTTGACACATTACCAGGTTTACAGAACGTTGTAAATTGGAGAATGTGTGAATGTGTCAAATGCCATGGGTGTTACATGGGAAATGTAACAAGGGAGGTTGTACAAAGTTCCCCTAGATTAAAGGCTGTAACGGAGTCTCTCTCTCAGTGGGGATAGTGGAGGGAAAGGAGGTATGGGAAGCCAACAGGTCCCTTGTCGGAACTAAGAAACCTCATACAACTACAGGGCTGGATGACATGTCTCATTCAGCCCTTTGTGATGTTGTTTGCATCATCGGCTTCCTGCTCCTGCGTCAAGCCGGCGCTGCAATGCTTGACGGGTAATAACGTGTGTTACTCTCTGACGGAGATCTTTTGTTCCTTGCCGTGATTTACTGGTGTGTGAGGTACAAAAACAGGTGAAGTAGTGAGCAAAAATGTGGGTTTAAAAAAAGTTGGATAGTCCACTAAGAGACCTTTATTGGTGTGGCTAGCCACTTTGTTAAAAAGTGCAAAGAGGGGTATAGAGGCCCAGGGTAACCATTAGTATGGCCTCATTTCAACCCTCCGACATGGTCAACATGTTTCATGCCCTAGAAGGCAATTCTTCAGGACCAGAAAGTGCTCATATACTTATTAAGTGCCCTAAGGTGAGCTCAGGAGTATGGTTTATACAACCTGGTTGGTCTATGACCGGAGCTAGCCAAAAGTACTGTCACACCGTCAGACCTAAGGATTAAAAACGGAAAACATCAACATTTTATGCAATAGCCGCTCAAAAATTAAGCGTCTTGAGTATCCCAATTTATAATGCAACACCCAGGCATCAGTGATTCACTCGGTCCTGGGACCGTTAATCTAGTGTGAATTCGTGAAGGGCGAGAGAGAGAGAGAGAGAGACTCTCATTACAATACGGGCCCAAGTAATCTTTGGAACACGTGAGAATAGAAATGAAAATAACAATAAAACTAAAAAGTCTTAATCTTTGCAAGAGGTATGTTACTTGTTGGTAATAGCGCCTCTCGTGTCAATAAATAGGTAACTAACATTGAACAGCCAGGGGCCGCCGTGGGGGAAGGCATGGGCTTGAAGGGAAGGCTACCAGCAAGGGTAACTGCCAGCAGTCGGGGCTTACCAATGCCAATCCTGTCTCGATCTGCGCGGCGGATTCTGGTGGGGCGTGCGCTAGAGATAGTACCCTGTGGAGACAATCGGCAGGGGAGAGAGAGACAGAACAGTCATGCCCAGCTCATGGACAGGGGGAGCATGAGAAAGACGGGATCGCCAGTAGGTCACATGGGGTCCCGTCACGTCAGGCTGTGCCGTTCGGTAGGGCTGGATCCCAGTCCCAGTCCGCGACTCTGCCCGTCGGCGCCCGTCGGCGCCGAACGAGTGCGCCGTTGGTCGGGAGTGCGACCAGCGATCTGGTACGGCCGTGGGTCTGGAATCAAAGTAGCGGCCCCGGCCGACAGAGCAAGCAGAGCCGCAGGACCCGACGGGGGCAGTCACCATTGGCCGCAGCCCGGCGGAGCAAATAGCCCCACGTGGTCTCCTGGGGGGGGACCGTCACAGATGCAGCGGCGGAGCAGGGATGAGGGCCCTGATTGCTTACCTTAGCGACGGAGTGTCTGCGCCATTCGTAACCTACCCCCACTCACTCAGGCGTGTAGTGAAACGCGAACCAGCCGGTAGCGCACTTTCACCCAATCGCCAGTTAAATGCCGGGCTTGCGAGTGTCGGGGGGGCGTGTCACATGACGTATGTGCCAGGGCAGCCAATCAGGGGCCTCTCATGTTAGAGAGAGAGGTTGGCTGACTGTAAGGGATAGTGTGTAAAGTTGTATTGACTATTCAAAGCATTCATGTCTCATTAGATTGTGTTCCGTGGTCTCACGGCAGGACAGCCCGGTGCAAGGAATTGCAGTGAACCCTGGGGGAGATAATCGAAGGTGGCGAAGGCGACGTCAGTGAGCGCCCCAACGCTGGTAAGGCCATCCAAATCGTAGGGTGTGGAATGCCCCACAACTAGCTTTGCCCTAGAGGAAGGAAGGGGGTTTGGGTGGTGGGGTGCCGGCAAGAGGAGCCAGGCAAAACAGTCCGCGGGGCAGTTGCCAGTGGTTGACATGGACCCCTCGTGCAGGTGGTGCTATGGAGGGTTATGTGGGACGAGGGTGATCGAGTCCAACCGGGATGCGTGAGGGCACCATGTTGTATGTGGGGATTGGTTAAGTTTGTCTACATAGGGTGTCCAAAAGAAACAACATCCCTTGCTGGGCAGGATAAGAGTACTGCAGAAGGGACATGAAAGTTCTTTTGCTAGCTGATTCCAAGGGACGGAGTCATTCAATCCACATGTGTCTAATTGTAATCGATGCACCCACCTCTGTTCCAGTCTGTGTAGTGATTGTTGACTGATGGATGGATGGCATTCTAGGACCACCCATTGCATGTTGTCTGCTGAGTGTCCGGCTTCTTTGCAGTGTTCATAAAGCCTTGTGTGGGTCTTAGAGCAGCGAATGTTGCTGTTGTGTTCAATTATACGTGTTTTCACAGTGCGCATAGTCATGCCTATATATTTGAGGCCGCAGGGGCATGTGAGCATGTATATGCATCTACTGCTGTTGCAGTCAGTATGCTTGTTCATATGCCACGTGAAAGATGGTGATAGAGTCATCTCTTTGCTTTGTATGGACTGTGGACAGACAATGCAGCTACCACATCTGAAATGGCCCACCACTGGTGGTAGATCCCAGAGTGTGTTCTGGTGGTGAGTACTAGACTTCTTGGGTCGAGTATGGGTCAGGGTATCCTTAAGGTTGGCAGTTCTTTTGAAGGCAAAGCGTGGACGTGGGATGTCCAAGCCAGCAGAGTTCAGAGTACCCCAATGGGAATTGATTGTCTTCTTAATGAAGGTGGAATTCTTGGTGTAAGTGGTTACACATGTGATGGCATCATCTACTGGCTTAGAATGTGTCTCCACAAGAGCTTCTCTGTTGTTGTTGAGTGCTCGTTTGACTGATTGTTTCAGAAGTCTGGTAGGGTATCCTCTTTCCTGGAGTTTGTGCTGTAAGGTAGTGGCTTCGCGTTTGTAATTAGTCACTGATGTGCAGTTTCTGCGGATCCGAAGGAATTGCCCGAAGGGTAAATTATCCCTCAGGGCCCTGGTATGGTGGCTCTGGTATAAGAGAAGACTGTTCCTGTCGGTCTCTTTCCTGTTGAGGGTGGTGGTGATCTCCGTGGGGTCCAACCTGATTGTTTGGTCAAGGAAGGGGAGTGATACTTCAGAGATGGTTCCCGTAAATTTCAGAAACGGGTTTTGGAGATTGATCCATGAGCAAAAGGCCTCACAACTCGTCCGATCCCCCTTCCAAAGGATCAGGATGTCGTCGATGTAGCGACGCCAAAGGGACAAGTGTTCGAGGAATGGGTTGGTGTCTGCTTGGTAGATGAAATGTTCCTCGAAGGTGGCCATGTAAATACAGGCCAGGCTCGGCGCGAAGGTCGAACCCATGGAAGTGCCACGGATCTGGTGGTACAGTTGCGATTCATATCTGAAGAAGTTCTCTGTTAAGGCTATACTTGCAAGAGCCATGATGAACGAAATAGGGGTGGGTGATGTCCATTCCTCCGCCCTCAAAGCCGACTCTACTGCCTCAAGGGTTGCTTTCTGAGGGATATTAGTGTAGAGGGCTTCTACGTCCAATGTCAGTATGAGATCGACATTTTCCCTCCCATCCATGTCATCAATGAGGCGTAGGACGTCTCTGGTATCCTGAAGAAAAGAAGGGATTTTCTTGACTATAGGTTGCAGAAAGGCGTCACAAAATTGGGATAGAGGTTCCAAGAGGGACCCTATACCAGACACGATGGGCCTACCAGGCACCGGGGTGACCCCCTTGTGAATCTTTGGCAGAGTGTAGAAGTAGGGCGTGACGGATTCGTTGGTGATGAGGAATTCTGCTTCCTTTTTAGATAACCATTCATTGGTTTCTCCCTCTAACACAAGACTCATGATGGTAGTTGACAGGCGTTTAGTAGGGTCTACGTTAAGAGGCCTGTAGTGGGTACTGGTGGAAAGTTGTCTTCTACATTCCAGGTCATATTCCACATAGTCTTGGATGACTGTGGCACCCCCTTTGTCCGCTTGTTTTATGACAATAGTGTTGTCATTCCCTAGGGCCTGTGAGGCCTGTCTCTCGGCCTTGGTCAAGTTGTTGAATTGATGACATTGTGGTTTGTTGGTAAGGCTGGTCAGGACCGCTCTCTCAAAGGCCAGGATCTCAGGGGGGACCATCCCATCGGTGGGTGTAAACGTAGAGGGTTTCCGTAGTCCTGTATCTGGATTGTCTTGTTCTGGTTGGCCGTCAAAGAAGGCTCTCAGGCGTATCTTCCTGAAAAGTTGTTTGATTTCAATCATTTCCTGAAAACTGTCAGGTACCGGAGTAGGGACGAATCCAAGTCCCTTTTCTAGAACTTTATTTTCTGCGGGCGTCAGCTCTCTTTTCGAGAGGTTCACAGTCAGACTCTTCTTCCCCTGGTCGTGCTCCTGGTTTCTACCGTGGTCTGTGGTGTTGGTTGATCTTGCCACTGAACCCCTTTCTGTCCGCCTCGCTTTTGCCCTCTTCCTCTGCCCCAACCTCTGCCTTGAAAAGATGGCGGGTTTGAGGGGAACAAATGTGGTGGACCCTGTTGGTAGAAGGGGTATTGCCACGGGGGTGCCATATGTGGGGGTCCATGGAACACTGGTCCTTGTTGGTATCCTGGTTGCCAATTGGGATTCTGTGGGGCCCTGTTGTTCCTAGGGTTATATCCTCCACTGGAATCGCTGCTGGATGAGCCTCGTCGGCTATTGTTGTCTGTGTTCTCGTCCGAGGAGTAGCTTGTCTTTTTGTTCTTGAAGCCCTCCTTTAAGTAAGGATAGACTTTCTCTTTCTCAAATTTTGCAATGTCTTTCTGCAGTTTGGCTGTCTTCTGCTTCAGGAGGTATTCATGGTGATCTGCCATTTCTTGGTTGATCTCAGCTAGTTTGGTGGTAAAGTTAGCCTTGGTATTTTTGTTGACCGCACTCCTCATTGTAGCTTCTATAGCTGTGATTTTCTCTAGTAGTGCCTCTGACAGCCGTTTGGATGTTTGCACAATAAGGAAGAGTAAATCTTTGGTGCATTTCCAGGATACCTGGACCCAGTCGACCTTAAACTGTTTATCTTCCAAGAAGAGTCTGGGTATGATGTTTACAATGAGACCCTGTGGGGCGATTTTACTCCTCAGGTATTCGGTCATCATTATACCATGTATCGTGATCCTTATTAGTTCTTTCTTCATATCAGTTAGTATGACCCAGTCATCGTTAGTAGCGCCGGAGGCAGCGGCAGCCGAGAAGGTGAATAAGGTGGGTGCTGCCCTGAGGGCTTCGTCGATGGCATCGTCGTCAAAACTAAGACCCGGTACATCTTCCATTGTGGACGGAGGGTGGCTCGGTTCAATGTTATATCAAGATTTAAATCAGGCCGCAAAATGCGGAATGCTGGGGACAGAACCCCAATGCGAGTTGGGCCAGAGAAGTGAAATAGTGTCACTCTTGGTATCCTAAATGTCCCGTGGGGGCAACCCACGCAGTATATTTAAACAAAGAGGGGGACGAAGGGGGACAGTGTTTAGAGGGGTCCAGTGTACCTGTCCAGAGAACATGTAACAAGGGAGGTTGTACAAAGTTCCCCTAGATTAAAGCCTGTAACGGAGTCTCTCTCTCAGTGGGGATAGTGGAGGGAAAGGAGGTATGGGAAGCCAACAGGTCCCTTGTCGGAACTAAGAAACCTCATACAACTACAGGGCTGGATGACATGTCTCATTCAGCCCTTTGTGATGTTGTTTGCATCATCGGCTTCCTGCTCCTGCGTCAAGCCGGCGCTGCAATGCTTGACGGGTAACAACGTGTGTTACTCTCTGACGGAGATCTTTTGTTCCTTGCCGTGATTTACTGGTGTGTGAGGTACAAAAACAGGTGAAGTAGTGAGCAAAAATGTGGGTTTAAAAAAAGTTGGATAGTCCACTAAGAGACCTTTATTGGTGTGGCTAGCCACTTTGTTAAAAAGTGCAAAGAGGGGTATAGAGGCCCAGGGTAACCATTAGTATGGCCTCATTTCAACCCTCCGACATGGTCAACATGTTTCATGCCCTAGAAGGCAATTCTTCAGGACCAGAAAGTGCTCATATACTTATTAAGTGCCCTAAGGTGAGCTCAGGAGTATGGTTTATACAACCTGGTTGGTCTATGACCAGAGCTAGCCAAAAGTACTGTCACACCGTCAGACCTAAGGATTAAAAACGGAAAACATCAACATTGTATGCAATAGCCGCTCAAAAATTAAGCGTCTTGAGTATCCCAATTTATAATGCAACACCCAGGCATCAGTGATTCACTCGGTCCTGGGACCGTTAATCTAGTGTGAATTCGTGAAGGGCGAGAGAGAGAGAGAGAGAGACTCTCATTACAATACGGTCCCAAGTAATCTTTGGAACACGTGAGAATAGAAATGAAAATAACAATAAAACTAAAAAGTCTTAATCTTTGCAAGAGGTATGTTACTTGTTGGTAATAGCGCCTCTCGTGTCAATAAATAGGTAACTAACATTGAACAGCCAGGGGCCGCCGTGGGGGAAGGCATGGGCTTGAAGGGAAGGCTACCAGCAAGGGTAACTGCCAGCAGTCGGGGCTTACCAATGCCAATCCTGTCTCGATCTGCGCGGCTGATTCAGGTGGGGCGTGCGCTAGAGATAGTACCCTGTGGAGGCAATCGGCAGGGGAGAGAGAGACAGAACAGTCATGCCCAGCTCATGGACAGGGGGAGCATGAGAAAGACGGGATCGCCAGTAGGTCACATGGGGTCCCGTCACGTCAGGCTGTGCCGTTCCGTAGGGCTGGATCCCAGTCCCAGTCCGCGACTCTGCCCGTCGGCTCCCGTCGGCGCCGAACGAGTGCGCCGGTGGTCGGGAGTGCGACCAGCGATCTGGTATGGCCGTGGGTCTGGAATCAAAGTAGCGGCCCCAGCCGACAGAGCAAGCAGAGCCGCAGGACCCGACGGGGGCAGTCACCATTGGCCGCAGCCCGGCGGAGCAAATAGCCCCACGTGGTCTCCTGGGGGGGACCGTCACAGATGCAGCGGCGTCTGTGACGGTCCCCCGTTACATGGGAAACCCACTATAACACCCAGGGCACTCCTTCCTAACACAGTGTGAGGCATGCAGCGGCTTGCCCTGCATTGCCTCTCACCATATCTACAAGGCCATAAAAAGCCACATAAGGTGTTGTTACATGGCCTTGTAGATATGGCACTGCACAGTGCGTCGCCAGAATATCAGTAAAAGTGATGTTCCGGTGACGCACAGCAGCTTGTAAATAAGCCTCAATGACATCATGTGGAAAACTAAGGTTGGTACACTGAAACGGGCAAAGGGAGGAGCTCGGATTGGCACCAGAAAACTGACACAAGGTGCCAGCAATGACACTGGGCCCCTAACACGGGGGCACCAACACTGTCAGAGGCTCACTGCACCAACTTTGACATACATGGGGACATTGACATGGGGACAGTAACAAATGTAGACTAACACTAAGACACCAACAAGGGGACATTGACACAGGGGGAATGGCAAATAGGCACTGGTTGTAGGATGACAGAGGCAAGTGAACGCTGACCATATGTCACTGACACAGGGGGCACAAATACGAGCACCAGAAATAGCACTTGAACAGTGACATTGAAGCGCTGACGTGGAGCTAAATTACTAATGCTGGGACATTGGCACAGAGCAGTTTCAGTGGAACACATAAACATATTTAAATGAAGAGCGCCCCCACCATGCACTTGATGAATCCCAATGTCAGGTTTTTTTCACACAAAACTGAAGAAAACTAGTTTAAAAAATAATTTGCCACATATTCTTTTTCAGCAGAAGGATATCCTGTGAAATGGCCACCAATGTGAAAGCATGAAAGTTTGCAAATGACTAAGAGTACACATGCATGTATGTTCACCTCAGTGATATGTGCATGATTTGGTCATTCACAAACTCATCTTCTAATTCAGTGGATCAGTGCAGGAGCACTACAACTGGTGCAGCATGTGTAATGTAACAGGTGCTCATGTAAAGTGCTCCAATACCTTCGGGTGGAATTAGCGCTATATAGCACTGCAAAAAAGAATAGAGAAAGCTGTAACTGTGAAGGGCTCGTCTATTATAATGTGCACAGGCATTTTCACAGTGGCGCACTAAGAAGTGTGGGTGTCTAAGAAGTGTGGGTGATCGTTGTCTCACTCTGTAGGAGCTCTCATGCTAGAAATATATCTTAAAATTGCTCCTACGTTCAAAGCAAGCATTACAATGATAGCAACATCTAAATTTGTGAGGCTTGATTCTGCACTGCAATTTTGCAGAGGGTTATGTTAAAAACATTTCTGTGTGTCCTTAAATTCAGGATCCTAACATTATTCCAGAGCACATTGAAGCGAGAAAGGTGCAAGGTGATTAACTTTAATTCCCATTTTGAACCTTTAAAAGATGCAGCTCTGATTGGGTGCTGACTTTTCCAAGAGTAATTAATCTGCTGTAATGTATTTGAATTTAAGACCCTCTACTAACTCCTGGGGCTAGCCTGGACTGATCGCTGTCACTACACTTTGTGAGTACTGTGTATAAAAGAGCAACTTGTTAAGCAAAACGCCACCCTGCAGAGATGGCATCGTAGAATGTAGTGCATATTTAAAGTCTTCTGATACAGTGACTTTTTAAGCACCAATTTTGAGTGGAGTAAAGTGTACCCATCATGCACTAATATAATTACCCTTTATATAGACCGTTAAGCAAATTCTCGCACTGGAGATAGTGAGATAATAGTGGAAGATTGTATACTGCGACAGTTACTAATAATAATCATTTTGGTTGGATCTTCACAGCCTTCTGTCTATGACACCTTTCCATTTACTTTCACTGTCATCACCCTCAGATGTGTAAGATTAGTCAACACCTGTCCTCGGCCTTCGACACTGTGTATTATTCGACATTCGTTTGTCGCCTGGAAACCTTAGGCTTAAAAAACAGTCTTGGAGCAATTTAAATCCTTTCTAAAAGATAGGGAAACACGGTGATGCTAGATCATTTCAGCTCTAACACCTTCTCGCTTCCGTGTGGGGTGCCACTGGGGTCCTCACTTAGCCCCCTCTCTTTAACCTATACGTAACAGAACTCACCCTGCTGAATCACTCCTTTGGCTTTTCACCCACCTCTTACCCAGATGGCACACAAATTGTGTTATCTATTGCAAATGAGGTTAACTTCACCAGCTTTCAGTTTCATAACTGCATGAGAGAAATCGGTACCTGGATGGACAAGCACTGCCTTAAATTAAACTCAGATAAGACCAAGGTTATCCTCCTCAGAAACAATACTCATTTCTGGACCCGTTCAAGCTGACCATCAGAAATGGGCTTTTTCCCAGTGCCGACCTCTAAAGTCAAGAGTCTCAGAGTGATACTCGATGACAAACAAAATTTCAGTGAGCAAGTCAACGCTGTCATATCCTTCTCATTTAACACTCTAAAAATCATTAAAAAGATTCCCCAATTCCTACCTATCACCTCCAAGAAAACAGTCATATCCTCTCTTATTCTGTCCAAAATAGAATACTGCAATGGCCTATACATCAATCTTCAGGAACAATATATCAAGAAACTGCAGAACTCACAGAAACTCCGCTGCCATATTACTTTTTGGCCTCCACAAATATCATTCAGTCTCTCAAGCCATCAAGGATCTGCACTAGCTGACAATCAGGAACCGGATACAATTTAAAGCCCTTTGCCTCACTTTCAGAGCCTTTGCATGGCACAGGTCAAGAATTTCTGAAACATCCCATATCCTGGTACATGCCCAATAGGAACCTCATATCTAAGGGAACTCACAAAGTCACTACATTTAGATTCAAGAAAACTAAATGGGGTGGCAGCAGCTTCCTCTTGGGTGAACCAAACAATGGAATATGCTACCCATACACATTAGATCTGCCCTATCCCTACAGGTCTTCAGTCAACTCCTCAAAGCATGGCTTTTCAACCTATAATTCCCCTATAGTATCCTTTCACGATATCTGCTAAGCCAGCACCAAGACACCCAAGGGTATATGTTATGCTTTGAAACTATATTAACATAGCGTAACACATAGACTCATCGCGGCTCTTGATTTTGTGCACAGTTGTGAAAAGTGCACATGAGCATACTGTTGATGCACTCAAAGAAAACATTTTTTTGGGAACATTGATATGACACAAAGATACTGGCATGGAGACACGGATATAGGGGCGCAGGCATTGATACTGACAGTGGGGCAATAACATGGACACTTGCCAATGCAACAATGCCCAGGGTTAATGCTACATTGGCAATGCCAGGGAACACTTACACTGGGACAAAAGGACATGGTTACTGAGACCGTGACAGTGGGCTGCTGCAAGTGCCACTTGGGCAATGACAGAAAAGAGCTCACATGGGGACATTGACACTCGGAAACTGATACCGAGACACTAACACAGGGTAGATAGAGAAATAGGGAACTGGCCTTATACTGGAAAATTGACAAGGGGAATATACACATATGCACCACCAGAGACAACCGGACACTGACGCAGGAACACTGACAACTTTACAAATACTAATGCTGAGACCCTGACACAAGAGCATCAATATTGCGACACTGTTCAGGATGCTACAACTTCTGCATACTAACACCAGGAAGTGAGAAGACACAGGAATAAGCTTGAAGGCAAGGACACTGGGGGCCTTATTTATGAGGACTTGCGTCACTTTTATGCCGCCGGTGTATCTTTTTCTGTGACGCACCAGCAGTGGAAAAAATGTGCCATGTTGCATCATATTTATAAAGTGACTCATCTAGGTAGATGCGTCACTTCGTAAACCCCTGCACCACATTATACCTGAGCCAGGTATAATGTATGCAGGGGGCGTTCCGACGCAAGAATGGGTGGTAGAAGTGATGCAATGAAATCAACGAGATTTCACTGCGCCACTTCTAGGAGTCAGATGCGTCAATATCTTACGCCTGCATCATGGCAGGCGTAAGACTGACACAGGCATATTTCACATGGTACTTGCCGATGTGTAATGACCCATTGCTGGAGATGCGTCACTTTTGTGACACACTCCAGCAATGCTTAATTTTTGCGCCTACAGATAGATCAGAAATACTAACTTATCTGTAACTCCTTGTGCCATGATGCGTCATACTATAAATATGATGCATCATTGGTGTCACAAGGAGGGCGCAATGAAAAGTGACGCATCGCTGTTTTCTTCACAGCGATGCGTCACTTTTCATAAATGAGGCACTGGGTCTTTAGCACTATAGCCCCTAAACAGGCACAGGGAAACTATCAGGGGAGATACATATTGAGGCACCAGCACTTGAATACTGAGCAGGGGGACACTGAGACACTAATACTGACAATGGGGCTGTGACACAAGAGCTCTTATATGGGTACATTGGCATAGGAACACAAAGTTTTAAATGTTGACACTGGAACATTAGCAAGTTCTTCGACATGTCCATTGCTGCCACTGGCACACAGCACCAGAAACTACGACACACTGACACTGGGACAGTTAAAGATATACAAGACATTGACATTAGAATGGTGACACTGGGACAATGACACAGACACTGAGATGATGATATTGGCTCTGGGATGCTGACACAGGGACACAAACTGACAAAGGGGCATACAGACAAGGAGACACGGGACCTCTTACACTGGCATATGGACAATGATGTGGAAACATTTACAAGTGAGCATTGTGACTGGCACTGAAATAGGGGCGTGGGGATACAGACATAGAGGGGCTTTTTTATGAGAGCCCTGTATCACTTTTGCACAGTGTAAAGTGGTACATGCATGATGCAGCGCTCTCATAAAGATTAATAAAGCCACGCAAACCCACCCAGAGTAGCTTTGAGTGGCTTTGAGTGGCCTCATAAATCATGAGTAAGGCAACACAGTGCAATGCGCTACATCACCTTATAATGCACCTGGGAGGCATTCCATGGGAGTTGCGATAGGTTTTCGAACGCAACACCCATCGAATTTGACGCTGCCCCAGGTTTACAAAGTAATAACCTGAAGACGTTTCCTGCTGCCTACCTAATCTACTTACAACAGGTATCTCCTACAGGACCTAGGTACATACAGCAAAGTACTGACAAACAGAGGCGTCATATATTTGTAAGCATCATATCTGTGTACCCATAGCTGTTCCAATGTGTTTAGAGTTGCCCTTAAAAACTGTTCAGTCAATTGTTGATATTCAAATGTGGCTCGAAATGCAGCATTTGCCACAAATTGGAGAATACACAACTTTGTGTGTAATTGCATATACATTGTACTCCGTTTTCTTCAATTTCATTGTACAGAATTGCACTAACTTTGACACATTCCCTAAAAAATCCCCAATGCTTCTTTATCACTGTGCTTTAACTGTACCATTTCCTTCTATTTATCAAACAGTTTGCAAGGTAGAACACTTGAAAAAATACTGCCAAATGTGTTGTCTTCATCTCACGATATTGTGCCTTTTCCAAAAAGTATTGTGGTGGAAGCCACATTCCTGTTTACCTAAGGCCCCTTTTATGCTGCAGGTATAATTTGGGGGGAAGGCCCCCCCCAAAACACTTACCACTGGCTACATGCCTGTAAACTAGTATTCATCATACCACATCACTTCGAAATGTCCCATCACCCTCCCCTATTTCTGGCTACAGTTTATCTCTGGCTGCATTTCACCACACCCAACCACAGTCCACTTTATTACAACACACACACACCTTTTAAACACTTTTACTCAACAAGACTTAATCCATTTGCCGCTGATTATTTACTCTACATCTAATATCCTAAATCCTAAATCCACACCTGACTCCACTGACTTTACACTCTAATATATTCCTTCTATGCTCTATATCTTAACTCCACATCCACTTTCCTAAAAGCACACTTTAGACTCCATGTAAAGGATGCACATTACACTTGTAACTTCTGTTCTTTGATGTGAAGATATTCTTACAGTTCAAGTCAAAGATACTCATTGTGTCGACCTCTGTAAGGTGAAAGGTCAATACAGTTCAGCCAGACTTCCAACCTCATGCCTGCTTAATAGGTAACAATCTCTACAGAGATTCTAATTTACTGAGACACTTTCCCCCACATGCATCAAGCATTTTTGTAGTCGCAAACGGTGCGATTCCTTAAAATCGGCCGTTTGCGAATGCAAAAGTGCTTTTTGGGATGCATGAAGCAATTTTAGAATTCGTAACATTTTTGCGAGTTCTAAAATTGCGGGTGCTTTTAAGAAGTCGCAGATGTGCGATTTCTTAAAAGCAATGCATCATTACTTTTCAAAGTGTAAATTTGCAATTAGGGTGCCAAATTTACCGAGTGGTTGAACCACTCGGTAAATTTGGAAAAAGTGTTTCAAATGCTGAAAATGTTTTTTTTTCAACATTCATGTTTCACACACACATGTCCTTAGGACATGTGTGTGTGAAACATGATGCGAAAAATACATTTCAGGGGTGCATGGGGGGGTCCTTTGGACCCCCCCCCTGCACCCATGAAATTTTCAAAGTGCCACTCGCAATTTGCTAATGCCTTCCCATTGACTCCTATGGGCCTTTTGGCCCATAGGAATCAATGGGAATTGCGAAAATTAACTTAAGAATTCGGTATTTATTTGGGATTCGGTAAAAATTGCGATTTTAACCGATTCACAAATGAATACCGAAAATAATGATGCATACCATTTTGCACTTCTTAATTTGCGATTCCTTATTTTTCGCAAATTAAGAAGTGCAAAATGTCTCAATGATGCATGTGGGGGTCAGTGTACTGATCCCCCGAAAAGACACGCGTTTGGGAGTCTGGTGTACCAAAGCTATATCTCGTCAACTCAGCTACTATGTCATGTTTCATTATTGATTGTGTTGCATCACTCTCAAAAGGCAGTGCAAGTACTTGCAAGTACTCGTGGAGAGTGAACGGTAGACTGATCATTCATTCATGCGAGTTTTGCTCACCTTCCATCGAGGTCCTACTTTGACATGTATGGTTGTCTTCTTGTCCCATAAGATGGTAATCTCTAGTTCAGGGAAGTGCACTGCTGTATAAAATCCAGCTTTCCAATGTTGATATGTGTATTTGCTTTCATGAGGTCTTGTCTTCCTCTGTACGGAACATAAGCACAAAAATATCTGTGATGACACCAACATTCAATGATAGTATTAAATATGGCACAGTGAATATGCATGAGTGTGCACAACATTAACAAAGATGTTGCTGTGGATTATTCTTGTAGTACTTGGTTTACGCCTGATTTTCAAGAGTAAGCAAGATTACTCCTGGAATTCAGTTGTAAGCCATGAGTTGTACAAGATTATGTTACCTACTCACAGGAACATCTTTTTCACTCTGGCCTCAAAACTGACAGCAGGTAGAGCTGGAAAGTATGCTTGACAATTAATTCACTGATGAAGTACCAAGATATATATGCATCAAGGAGATGCATCACGTTGTAAAGCCCGGTGCCACATGTAGGCGTTCATGCGTAGAGGGGGGGGCATAAAGATTTCACTCTAAGGCCATGCTGCATCAAAACCCTGCGCCTGCTTGAAGCAGGCGTAAGGATTGACGCAGCATGTTAGGGATAGGGCACCCCCGAGCCTTGCTGGAGCTGCGTCGCGCTTGCAACGCAACTCCAGCAATGCACCACCTTTCTGACGGGGGATGCAACACGCATCTGCCCATCGGGGCTCCACGGCGCGCCGCATTGTAAATGCGGCGCATCAGTAGTGGCACACGGGTGGGCAGATGCATCGCAACTCTTCTGGCGCATCACTGCTGATGAGCAGAGATGCGCCAGAAGTAGTAAATCTGCGCCTTAGTATTTGAATTAAGAATACACTAAATTGGATACTAAACCTCCACCATGATCAAGTAGAAGAAGAACGTATCTGCAAAGTATGCAAGGGGTGAAGTTTAGATTCCCGAAAACATTAAGTGCCAGCTATAACAAACACTTTAACTTAATTATCTTTATACCTATTTTTTCTGCATGTAAGCTTAACTTACCCAGTGATCGTGAATTTTGATAAGTGTTAAGTTCTTCGAAAATATATTGGCCGAACATCTACGATGACTACTCGTGTTTTTTAATGACATTTCCTTTTTGAAGATGCAGTTCCTGTTCACATGATTTCGTTTTTGACAGTTTCATTAATTACCACTAGATGGAAGCATCAGTTCGTTATATTAAACATGTGTTCTCTTGGTTTCTTGTGATTAGTTTGGAACGTTTGCAGATTTATTTTCTTAAGAACCTGGGACAGATTTATCAAAAAGCCACACAACACAACACAGCAAGACAACTTACTGCGCTGCGTGAGAGGGGGAGAGAAAAAATGCACTTCATCTACTAAGATATAAAGCATCCCTGTTCTCTACCTGTGCTGGCACACTTAGTGCTGCCTTGTCCAATGCAGGCACCTTTGTGTCAGGGTTCAAGGGTGTCTGCATTACAGGCAGGATTGTTTTGTACGGGAAGGGACACCTTCCTGTACAATAACAACAACAATCCTTTTGAGGATTTTTCTCTTTCTATGTGTGCTGCAGAAAGAAAATAACAATGTAAAATAAAGATATTTCTCCTTGTTACGTCTTGATGGTAGATTTACTGAGAGCTTGTGTTGCCCTTGGTTCATGCAAGGTGCTGCAAGGTGACACAAGCCCTTAAAGGAATATGCTACTTACCAGTATGCATCTGTTCTTGGCATGTAGGGCTGCTGACATTCATATCTTTGCATAGATTGCCGCCTAGTGTTTGGTCCGGATGATTGCACCGTGTTGTTCTGGAAGAGTCTTCGAAGTATCACGAGATAGATGACTCCTCCCCTGGACGGGAGAGGTGTGGCGCCGCGATCAGGGCGACTGACGCTGGAATCTGGGGATCACGGTTTGATCCCCGATGCCGGCAGCAGATTAGCCCAGCACCATGTAACTCAGAGCAATAGCTTGCTTAATCTTCCCGACGGCGCCCAGCGCCTTGAGACCCTTACGGGTTATTGTTCGCGCTTTACAAATGTGGATTATTATTATTCTCCATCCTCAGATTGAATTTCGCCATTTTGGCAAAGATGGAGTATAGAAAAGTAAGAGATGTCCATGTAAATGTATGTAGAAAAGTACTGCAGCTGTGACAGGCACCGGGGAGGAGGGTGGGCGATATGAATGTCAGCAGCCCTACATGCCAAGAACAGATGCATACTGGTAAGTAGCATATTCCGTTCGAGGTATGTGGGCTGCTGAATTCATATCTTTGCATAGACTGTATAGCAGTATCTCCTCTAGCGGTGGTCACCTGTACCAGCTGCAGCAGTTTGGAAAAGAGTTTTAAGGACAGCCTGGCTTACAGCAGCTTGCTGCTTTGCTTGCACATCTACACAGTAATGTTTAGTGAAAGTGTGTATGGTAGACCATGTAGCTGCCTTACATATGTCTTCTAGGGGAATGTTTCCTAGGAATGCCATGGATGCCCTCATTTTACGCGTCAAGTGTGCTTTTGGGGGAACTGTTAGAGTGCGTTTAGCTTTTTGGTAGCATATCTGAATGCATTGAACTATACATCTGGCTATTCCTGATTTTGAGATGGGATTCCCTTTATTTTGTGGTGCAAAAGCAACGAATAGTTGCTTTGTTTTCCTGAATGATTTGGTTCTGTCAACGTAATATAGCAGAGCCCTTTTTACAACTAGAGTGTGTAGGGCTCTCTCAGCCACTGACAGCGGGTTTTGGAAGAAAACTGGCAATTCTATGGACTGATTGATATGGAAAGTGGATATAACTTGAAGCACTACCTTATTGTTATGTATCTGCATGAAAAGTTCTTGAATGGTTAATGCCTGTAGCTCACTTACTCTCCTGAGGGAGGTAATGGCAATCAAAAATGCTACCTTCCAAGTTAGAAATTGTAATTCACGTGAATGTAGTGGTTCAAACGGAGGTCCCATAAGTCTGGTAAGTACTATATTTAAGTTCCAGACTGGTGAAGGTGGGTGCTTTGGAGGGATTATTCTTTTAAGTCCTTCCATAAAAGCTTTGATTGGGGGTAGCCTAAACAAAGACATGTGTTGTCTATTTTGGAGGTAAGCTGCGATAGCAGCAAGATGTAGTCTTATGGGAGAGTATGCCAAATTGCATCTTTGAAGATGCAATAGGTAACAGATAATGTTTTGGATGGAAGCATCTAATGGGTTGATTTGGTTATTTTTGCAATAAATTACAAATCTTTTCCATTTAGGTGCATAGCATGCTCTAGTAGTTGGACGTCTTGCCTCCTTGATAATGTTCATGCAATCAGGAGGCAAATTAAGGTACCCAAACTCTAAGACTTCAGAAGCCAGATCGCTAGGTTCATCTGATTGGGATCTGGGTGCCTGATTTCTCCATGGTTCTGAGTTAAAAGATGTGGCGAGAGGCGCAGTCTTTGGTGGGGAACTACTGAAAGTTCGAGAAACGTTGTATACCATGGTTGTCTTTCCCATGTGGGAGCAACCAGGATCATTGTGAGTGACTGCTGGTGTAGTTTGCGTGCCACCAGCGGAATCAGTGGGGCTGGTGGAAAAGCGTACGCAAATTTGCCTAACCAGTTCATCCATATCGCATTGCCCTGTGACAACGGATGTGGGAACTTGGCGGCAAAGTACTGGCATTTTGAGTTTTCGTTTGTGGCAAACAGGTCTATCTCTGGATGCTCCCATTGCTGAAAGAATGGTTTGAGAACCTGAGGGTGAATCTCCCATTCGTGTAGCTGTTGGCTGTGCCTGCTTAACAGATCAGCTACTTGATTGTCTTTCCCCGGCAGGTGTTCTGCTAGGAGAAAGATGTTCTGTGGAATTGCCCACCTCCATATGCTCTGTGCTAGGTGAGATAACTGTGAAGAGTGTGTCCCTCCCTGTTTCTGTATGTAATACATGGCAGTCATGTTGTCCGTCCGGATCAACACAGTCTTGTTGTACAAGTACTTTTGAAAAGCCTTCAGTGCTAGAAATACTGCGAGCAACTCTAAGTGGTTGAACTGTGAATTGAAGTAGGTGGGCTCCCCAACCCGTCAGTGATGCGTCCGCTGTTAGTACTACTTGCGGAACCGGCTCTTGGAACAGTCGCCCCTTGGAAAGTTTTTGTAGGCTCCACCACTGCAGAGAGTTGTAAGCGCGACTGTCCACCAACACTAGGTCTTTTAATTGTCCTTGAGCTTGGTTCCACTACATTGCTAGGCATTCTTGCAGTGGATGCATTTGAAGTCGGGTATGAGGGACAATGAATATACAGGAGGCCATCATGCCTATGAGCTTCATGAACACTCGAGCTGGTAATGAGTGTTGTGGCTGAAACTTTTGAATGAGAGTCTGCATATTGGCTATCCTGGCTGGATTTGGATATGCTTTTGCTACTGAGGTATCTATTGTGGCTCCCAGATATTGCTGTATGTGGGAGGGCTGTAGATGTGATTTTGGGTAATTTATGGAAAACCCCAGACTGTGCAGCAGCTGGAGTGTTTGAGACGTATGGCTTGCACACTGCGCGTATGAGTTGGCCTTTATGAGCCAATCGTCGAGGTATGGAAACACGTGGATGTGTTGCCTTCTGAGGTATGCTGCTACAACCGCTAGGCATTTTGTGAAAACTCTTGGGGCCGTAGTTACCCCGAAGGGGAGAACTTTGAATTGATAATGTTGCCCTTCTATTGTGAATCTGAGGTATTTTCTGTGAGCTGGATGTATAGGTATGTGAAAGTATGCGTCCTAATGTAGTTAGGAAGTCGTTTTGCTGGAGTAACGGGAGTACTTGCAGTAGAGTAATCATATGGAAATGCTCTGAGAGTATGTATTGATTTTGCGGCCTGAGGTCTAGAATGGGTCTGAGGGACCCATCCTCCTTGGGAATTAGGAAGTATAGAGAGTATACTCCTGTCCCTTGATGTTGAAAAGGGACTGGCTCTATGCCACCCTTTTCTAGCATGGGCACGACCTCTTGTTGTAACAGTGTGATATGTTCTTTGGACATAGGACGATGTTTGGGTGGTATGTTGGGTGGAGTAGAAGTGAGTTCCAGGCAGTAACCATACTGGATAATTTGTCTCACCCACCTGTCTGTGGTAATGGCATTCCAGACTGGTCGGAATTGTCTTATTCTGCCTCCGACCGGTGTCGGGTGGTCTGGAGGGAGTGTGATAAAGTCACTATTTGGAGGCAGTGGAGGCTCTGGTGTTATTGCCGCCACGTCCCCTGCCCTTATTATTGTTTCCCCTATAACCCCCTCTGTTGGAGCCTTTATTAAAAGTACTCTGGGTGTTACTTTTGAATGTAGAGGAACTGAAGTGCGCCCATAGACTTAGCAGTTTCAGTATCTTTTTTCATTTTGTCTAAGATTAAGTCTACTGCTGGACCAAACAGGAAATCTGGGTTAACTGGTTGGTTGAGGATTGTGGATTGCACCTCGTTCTTAAAACCAGAGATGCGTAACCACGCATGCCTGCGTAGTAATACACTAGCATTAATGGATCTTGCTGCTGTATCAGCTGCATCAAGCGCACATTTAATGGAAGCATTAGTTATAAATTTGCCTTCCTGAATGAGCTCGTTAGCTTTAGCTCTAAAAGGTTATGGTAAATGTTGCAGCAAACCTTCAAGTTCATCGTAATGCGTTCTATCATAGCGTGCTAATAAAGCCTGTGTGTTTGCAATCCTCCATGAATTTGCGGCTTGCGAGGCCACCCTTTTGCCTGAGGCTTCTAACATCTTAGACTCCTTGTCAGGAGGGGGAGCATCTCCTGTTGTTTGTGAGTTGGCTCTCTTTCAGGCGTTTGCCACTACTAGTGAGTCTAAAGGCAATTGAGATTTGATATAGGCGGGGTCAGAAGGGGCCGCCTTATATTTTTACTCTATTCTTGGATTGAGTACGAGCGCTCTGGCTGGATCTTTGAATATGTCTGGTGCACGTTTAAGTACCCCATTCAACATAGGAAGTGTCTTGACATTTTTCTCAGAAGTAGGAAAGGTGTCAAATAAAAAATCCTCTTCTATCGGGTCAGTATGCATGTCCACATTGTGATATTTTGCTGCCCTATCTAGCAATTGATTGAAGAGAATGGTGTCGTCAGTAGGCGACGGTTTTGTAGGGTATGTGGAGGTGTCTGGGATGGGCTGTGGATCATATGGATCATTTTGGTCATCCCATGGGTTACTTGTGCATTAGGATCTTGTGCATCAGGATCCTGTGGCTCATCAAAATTGCCATGAGGATCTACCCCCATGTTCTCTTCCTCATCATACTGTGAATGTGTAGGAGAGTAAGGCACAAAAGGCATATTAGGAAAGAAAGGAGGAGGAGTGAAAGGCCTTGAGGGAGATGTCCCGAAGTCTTTTCTCTTTGGAGGAACAGGGGAAGGACTGTCCGTGCCCAATGGTCTCTTTTTCAGATGGTAAACTGTAACCTTTCCTGTTTCAGGGTCTATGTACAGAGAGATTGTTCCTCACTCACTGGATCAGGATGGAAGAGTTCTTCCTCAACTGTCCGTGGCATTGGTGCCGATGTTTTTGGCTTAGTGACTAGTTTGTGACTTTTTGGTTCGAGAGCCGTAGGTCGTGGAGCTGTGTCTGGTTCAACTGTTGCTTTAGGGTCGGAGACCTTTTTCGGTTCGATGATTTTGTCCTTGTCGACGTTCTTTAGTACTTTAACAGTCTTTTTTGGTTCTGTGACTTTCTTTGGATCGACAACCTGTTTTGGATCGACCGGAGTCTTTGGTTCGATACATTTGTCTTGCTTTTTGTGCTCGACGACCTTTTTAGGCTCGATGTTTTTGCTCGAGTCGACGGCTTTTTTGGTCTCGACAGGCTTTTTCTTCGGGTCGAGTATCTTCTGTGGATCAACAACCTTTTGTGGCTCAGAGCTCTTTTTGGGCTCGAGAGCTTTCGGCTCGATAACTTTCTTGGGTTGGCCGACCTTCTTTTGTTCGAGAACCTTCTTTGGTTAGTCGACCTTTGGGTCGACAACCTTCCTTGGTTCAACGACCTTCGGTTCGACAACCTTTTTCGGGTCGATAGCCTTTTTGGGGAGAGTGTTACTTGGGCCAGGTGTATCAAAAGGCTTAGTCTTGGGCTTCGGAGCCGAGCCGGAAGGCGGGGCTTCTGAAGTAACTTGTCGATCTCGGCTAAGGCCTTTAGGCGATGCGTCGACCGGAGCCTTTTCTTTTGGGATAAGCGGGGTCGGGGGCTGAGTACTCACTTTTCGCCGTAGCGTGATGTGGTCATCGGAGTCCGACTGGTCCTCAACGGTGACGATTTCTAGATCCGAGTCTGCCGCTTCCTGGAGGTCGTGTTCGTCATCGAAGATGTTCCGGTGCTTGCCGCTGCATCTCTTGCCTAGCGGCCCGTCGATTCCGGATGGTTTTCTTCTAACGGAATTGGGCACACGCTGAGCAAGTTTGTTCGTTGTGGTCTGGTGATAACACTGTTGCATACTGTATGTTTGTCAGTATGCAGGAATTTGGCGTGGCATTGTGGGCACCTTTTGAACGGACTCCTTTCCATCAACAGCAGTCCCACGTGGCGTCAAAATGGCCCAACGGCCCGCGTTGATGACCGGATCGAGGTGGAAAGTTAAATCGAGTCAAGGAGTACTGAACGAGAACAATACCGTCGAGGTAGAAGGCCTTTTGGCCTTAGAAAGTAGGTTAGTTTCGATTCCGAAGTTGGAGTAGAGGAATAACATCCGAACCCAATGGCGGAAAAAAACAATCTGAGGATGGAGAAGATGCCCATGCGCACTGTAGTCCAGGGGAGGAGTCACCTATCTCGTGATACTTCGAAGACTCTTCCAGGACAACAAGGTGCAATCATCCGGACCCAACACTAGGCGGCGATCTATGCAAAGATATGAATTTAGCAGCCCACATGCCTTGAACTTGGATTTACTAAGCCACGCAAAACCACCTTGAGCGACTCTGCGTGGTATAGTAAATCCAGAGTAAATTAAGGCAGCGCAAATCGCTGCCTTGTTCTACTTTGTGTTAAGAAGGCATTCCATGAGTGGAGTATGGGCATTTCCATGCATCCACCTATGGATCTTGAAGCAATCCAAGATTTATTGTGATCAGAGGTGGGCGAGCTAACAAATTTACAGGGAGAGTCGAGCCAGAGACCAGCCATGGATCATAGTGCCGGTGCATGAGCGAGCCCTAAATATGTTTCCTATGTAAATCACACAGCAAACATCAAATATGATAACGTTGCTTCAAAGTTCAAGAAGTGTATTTATTTAAAATGTGAATCTTCAACAATACATCACATTAAAGTGCTGCACTGAGAAGTACTTATTAAAAATGATAGTGCACTAAGGGTTTATGTTTAAAAACGAAGGCAAACCAATTGGCATGTAAACCCTGTACATGGCCCAGATTATTATAAAGGAAAATTAAAGTCTATTAAACAAAGCACAATAGTCAACACAGAATTCCTCTGTGATCCCTTCATCTTTCATTTGCCGATGATTGTAGTGTTGTTTGACAAATCCTCATGACATTTTCAAAACTAGTATGAAGCTAGCTACATCTCCTGTCTTGAAAGTTTTGTGGTGATCTGTTTAGCAGAGGCCAAGAAAAAGGGGGGTGGGCAAAAATGCATTGTTTCCATGTTAATTCCCATAGGAAATTTAGACACAGCTACAGCCGAAACCACTGACCAGAATTACGTCAAATTTGGCAGAAAGGTAGCTGTTGGTCCAGAGAAGTGTCTTTTTCTGATTTGGTGTACATCTGTTCAGTAGTTGCGGAGTTAATAAAAGAAATTCAAATTGGTATATATAGGTTTGCGAAGGCTACCCAAATCTTTACGATTTTGTGCTGCAATCTGTTTGGCTGCCAACACTTCAAACCAGGAAGTGTTGGCCACCATCTTGGGATTCGCCTTGAGCCGAGTGCCCCCCAAAAAAAATTTAAAAAAGAGAAGGGTTCAGGGTAGGAATATCCTGCCTCCCTAGGACTCTTGGTTGGGTCCCAGAGGGGTGAAAGCAATGCCTGCTCCCTCAGAAGGCGAGGAGCTGGCTGGGAACGCGCGGGCCTTGACGTTCCGCCGCGGTCTGGGTCCTGGAAAAAGCAAACACTCATAGGGAATTCAAGTTTAAGTAAAGCATGTGAAATGTAACCAGAAACATGACTACCTTATTGGTTTCACATTCATTATTCAGAAATTAATGTGTTTTTGCCTTAAAAGGTTATGGGCATATCTACAGGGCCTGGAAGGAACCTGTTTCAATGTCCATTGCATATATCCTTACAAAACGTAAGCGGTATAGTTTAACAAGACCACATCCTTGAACACAGAGCCGGGGTACACAATTTGTTTTCTAATCCACCCATCAAGAATATATTGCACAGTACCTCCAGCAATGGTGCACTTCCTCACCCAGGGAAAACAATGTTGAAAGAAAGACAAGAAAACAAAAGTAGGCTTCACTGGCAAACTCTGTAAAGTGGCGCTAATGTGTTCGGGTGTGAATAACATCAATCTGGCCACTTGTTATTTTTCACATTTTGAACTTTTTATTTTTCTCCATCTCCAGGCTGCACTTTCGAATAGAAACATGTACGAAAAAAACGACATGTCCAGTAAAAGTGTTTTACTTTTTTGGATGCATTTCACAGGGAAACAAATAAACGAAAGGAGAGGAAAGAGGGTGGAATAACCTTTTCTTGAAGTCACGGTTTTCAGTAAGTGAGGAGGAACAAGATAAAAACAGAGGGAGGAAGAGTAAGAAAGAGGGAGGGGGCGGGCAGCTGACCATGGCAGAGCAGGAGAAATGGACACCGCACTTGTCTTCTCTGAGCAAGAAGAAAGAGACAAGCCTATTCCTTCTCTGCCCAAACGGCCAGGAACACCTGGCCTTATCTATTGGCTTTTTCTGCCGTCCTGGGATGAGAGTTTAAAACAACAAAGCAGGGGAACGGAATCCATTAAATTATAGAAATAGGGGCACGCCGTAATCCCGCCCACTTCTACCACTGACCTCACCTCACTTTATGGGCACTCATCACGCATGAGGGACCTCGGACCACACATCGCAGGAACATGCTGCTGCTGCCCAGCCCTTCCGTCTTCAAGTTGGCAGCAGACATGGGGTAAGGTCAAGGTCAGTCAGCAGCAAAGTAATCAGGGCACTGCCACTGCAGGCAGCGGAGGAGAGAAATAATTTCCGGGGCCTCAGGGGTGCTGCGCCACACAAGAGTTCAAAAGGGCAGAGGCAGGGGGCGGATGGGGCCTGTGACGTCCCCTTCCTCTGCCCTTTTGAACTCTTGTGTGGCGCAGCACCCCTGAGGCTCCGGGAATTATTTCTCTCCTCCACTGCCTGCAGTGGCAGTGCACTGATTACTGCGCCAAGGTGTTACTTAGGCGCGCTCATTGCCCCTTATAAAGGCTGCCATAACAGGCCAGTGCAGCGCGGCTGCTGCCCTCAACATAGTGCCACCTGGGGCGGACCGCAACCCCCGCAACCCCTAGCTATGCCAGTGTTTCCATGAAGGATTGAGTGATAGGTACCTCAACTCCCTTCTGGTCTGTACTTTGTGATGTTGTTGCTTGCGATGATTGGTCTCCCAATAATGTATCTCACAATAGGGCAACCTTCTTGAAAGTTGCCTTGGAGAGCATTTCTTTTAGGGTGGAGTCTTTTTTTGACCTGTATGCTGTCATTTGTTCCCTGAGAATTATTGCCCATCAGAATTGTCTTTTGAGGATGGTTGGGCTGTGAGCTGATCCTGCAGCAGGGTGTTGGAAGCAGGTAGATTACTAGACACTGTTCAGTGGGGTGTTTGCGGCATACGAGCTTCATTGTGTGCTGGTGCTGTACATGCTCCCCAGCCTGTCAGGGGGGCCTTGTCCTTTTGTAAGTTAGGTCAGTCACAGTGGGCCTGGACATTACTCACAGGTTGTTGTCTCTAACGATGTCTGCTACCCTTTATGGCAACACACCTTGCAGTCCCTTACCTAGATTTGCTTCCTTGCTCTCTTCTGTGGGGTGTATATGGGTGTGGTGTCCTCCCCCGCCCTGTTCATGGAAGAAAATCATCTCTGCTGGACTCTGCGTCACCGAGAAGTGTGTTATCAATGGTGCATGCTGGTGATATTTCCATATGGCCTCCTAAGACTAGGGTTGTGAAGTGCCAGTTGTCTGGCTGTATCTGCTCCAGGTGTGCCCCTCAGATTCCAGGTCACAGGACTGGGCACCATTGAGGCACTCAGGCCTTCTGGGATCCAGCCAGGGCATTCGTGCGTGGGGGCTCTTTTGTTAGGCTCTACACTGGAGCGGCCTTCATTAAGAGAGGCCCTTGTGCTTGCTGTGAGATAAGGCTGGTGGGGTCTTTCTGCTGAAGTCTCATCAGGCTAATCCCAACAATACATGGTCCCCACAGTGCCACCATGATAAGAAGGGCCTTGCAGTCTGGACCCCTGAACACCAACTCACTGAGGTGCAGTGGTTGTCAGGTGGCACATCAGGTGCTTTCCACTCTCTGAGAGTCCTCTTCAGTGTACCTTCACTGACAAAGCCGGTTGGAGGTGGCTGAGACTGAGTGCTGCCATGTTTTGCTGTGGAGCAGTACAGAGGAGCTCCTACTTGGCCGCCATCTTGGCCACAACCCCTTATTGAAGTTTTTTTATAACGCACACCCTGAGCTTGATTTCTTCAAGGTGGTCTGCTTAAATAACATGAGACCCATTGAAGTAAACAAATTTGCATAGGATCACTTAATTTGATCAAGTGGGAAAACCGTAATGTGAGCCCAAGTTTTCTAGTTACATACTTTGCAATTCTGCCACTGAAATATTATCTCCTTCTTTCATCTTGTGTACCATCAATGGTCAATGCTTCATGTTTAATTATTTCATGATCTGAGTCAGTACTTTCTCTTTAATAAATAACATTTTCGAATGCTAATTTAACCTGACATAGTATAGATATGGAAGTCACCAATGTTAAAGTAGGTTCAAGTTTCCATAGGAAATGTACTTTTTGGTTTGCTAATAACTGTGGAATGTTTGACGAATTCCAAAAACATTCCCAAAAAAATGTTTATCAACCTCAGCTGCTTCCTGGAGGGTTTTAGGGTGAATTGTTGAGAGTGAGCTGAGAAAAGGGATTCCTAAAATTAGTTTTTCTCATGCAATAGGAAACTTGAACAGCGATACAGAAAAACACAGCTGATCAGCATTTCACCAAATTTGCTAGAAAACTAAATCTTTACCCAGAAAGCATGTGTTTTGTGATTTGGTGTGAATCTGTTTAGTAGTTTTGACTAATTATAAAAAATGTATGTATATATAGAGATGCCACGTAATGCTGAAGAACCAACAGATCTAATGCCAAGATCTGACTGGATGGTGTCAATATTAACAAAGATGTTGCAGTGACATTTTTTGGGACTCGGGGACTCAGTTCACTGTCCTAAAGAAGCAATACAAAAATTATATAGTGGATATAGTAGCGATACCCTAACCCTCTAGACCTTGGAGTCCACAATGTGCGGCCAGAATTTTATTTTTATTTTACCATGAATCCGCCCTTTTGAAATAAAAGCCCCCCTGGAGTGGGCCAGGGCCCGGGCATCAGTGCATTACATGTTTATTTGTGAGGGGTCATGCAGCCCCTCCTTGCCAAGCCATTCCAAGGCCCTGGGGACTGCATCTCCTGGGGTCAATTATATTTTTAATGTGGATGGGGCATGTGCCCCCCTACCTGAGCCTTTCAAAACCCCTAGGGACTCCATTCCCTGGGGCAAACTAAAATGTTATAGGAAGAGGAGCCTATAGCTACCCCTACTCAAGCCTTTTGAAGGCACTGAGGACCCTGGAGATCATGGGGACCCCATTCGCTGAGGACCCGACTAATGTCTAAGGGGAGGGAGCCATATGAAGGCCCTGGGGCCCACATCCCCTTGGACACTGTCTTACCCCTTGCCTGGGAGAGTGTGGGCAAGGAATTGATATCTAATTCCCTGCCTGCACTCTCCCAGGAAGAAAACATAGCTGTGCTTTCACCTGACGGGGGCAGAAACAAAAGCTGCTGCTTACGGGTGGGAGCAAAGCAAAAATGCTGGACTGCAACAGCACCCTGGATGGGTGCTGGCTGGTGAACCAGCAAGGACTGTGGGACCAGGATATCTAAAAAATATGTTTTTTAAATACAAAAAATGAATTTTAATAGGTCGAGCCAGGAGTCAGCGAGCATGCGCTGTTCTGCAAGACTTGCTGTACTGGAGTATGGAATGGAAGCCCCGCCCAGTCTCCGCCCATCTTTGTCATTGGCTTGTGTCATTGTCCTTTGTAAATACTGGCATCTGATTCCTTAATAGACTTGTTAGTCCCTCCTTAGTACCGCCTTGTCATAATTTGTAACCTCCCATGGCTACTGGCACCTTTACTTCGGCTGTTACACAGTATGTGTTATTTAGTCTGTAAGCACTACCTTCTTTATTGAATTTCTCCTACTTCAGGCACTGCGTGCTTTGCTTACATTCAGCGTGCCATACCCGCTTTTTATTTCCAAGAAGAAGGGACAATGGCGGCCACTTGTTTTCAATGCCATAGGTCCCGCATTTAAATACAAGACCTATGTCAATCCAAATATTTTTGTTTCATGTTGGTACACTAGGTCGGTGACGACAGCTGGCAACTGATCGCGTCTCAGGACCATGCGTCTGCCTGCCTCACTTAATGGAGAGTTTGGTGATAACTTTACCAGCTTGCCCAAGTCCACGTTCAATAAACTGTTTTTTTTTAATCCACACTACGCATGCATGCTATGAGGTCCTTAATCGTTTACACATAGCTGGCGGCCTGCGCATCACTTAAATTATCATCCGCTTGCTTTGGTTATCATACACGTCTCTCATCCTAATGTTGGCCACTCCTAAAGTATGGACAGGACAGGCTCTTGGTGCCTCGTCTCTTCCCTCCTCTCTGATTGAGCAGTGTTGGAGGTCCTTGGTGCTCGCTTGTGACGTCATCCCCGTTGACCTCCTCCCCCTGCCCCGTGCTTTCTAATTAGGTACACTTGCACCAATCTTGGAGGGCAACGTCACAGATCACCTGGACGCTGGCAGTGCATGCAGACAGGTAAAAAAACACACTGGAGAGGCAGAATGTGGCATGGTTTTATATATGTCTCGGTTGGAGGGCTCTGTCCACTGGGGTGTCCTACCTCTAAGGCTCTTGCCACGTCAAGATGCACCCTGGCCATCAGTTGTTCATTGTTCTTCCCTTTCAGTAAAGCTGCCTGTCTAGTCTACCATGGCTCTTAAATGAGCCTATTTAAGTCCTTGTCCTGTAGGGTGGCCGCTGCTGGGCCCCCCTGTGCTTCGTAGCTGCCAATCGGTCACCCTCAATGGCTGCTCGTCTGTTATCTGTACCTAAAGGTCCTCTGTACAGTGGCCAGTAAGGACACACTTACAACCTTACACAACACTTCTACGATGCCTTCTGTCCTGCTCCCATGCTCTATCACTTGCGCTCGCCAGACCCGCTTTTCACCGCCCATCTGTGAACGCTGAACCCTACCTAGCGGTGTCTTACTTTCCAAAACACGAGCACCAAGAGTGCGTCATCCTTTGTACCTTATGTGCGCTGCCGAGGAAGCCCCAGAGCTGTCTGTCTGTCAGTGAAACTCTGAGAGCCTCGAGAACTTGAAACAGCCCCTGTAACCATACCTCCTAACAGCACTGCGTCAACAGCTCCACCTTTATATAGAAACCAGTTCATTTATTTGTTTATTAAGCACAACTGTTGCTTGTAAAGTTATCCTGGCGCTAATAGTTCTGCCCACACATGGATGCCAGGTACGAATACAGCGGTGAGTATACATGCCATCGTACTCATACGGTGTGCCCACTGCTCAACACCGATATAAGAAAATGCATCCCATGTAACTAGCAATGCTGAGAACCGCTTCCTTTACTGCTCCTGTGGTTTCTTATAGAAAGCAGTTGTTGAAGTGCATTTAAAAACATATCATCACATGTGCTTCATATAGTTTACTACCCACAAACAGCCCAGCCCTTAGAGCCCTGCAGTGAGGAATAACTTTAGTGCTTTCCTTTAGTCCTGCCGCAGGCACATCCTTGGCCCTCTATAACAAACCCCTACATTCCCCATCATTCAATATAGTGTTATAACACCCTCTTGGTAATAGGCCTCTGTTATTCCTCCAAGTGACAGTTTGCTCTTTATATAACCACCTTATTTCACAGAACGTATTCTTGCTGGTACCTGTATAAATTACAAATGCCTGTAAAAACATACTCCAAACCGCCCACAATCAACACATATGTCAATATGTTAATTTCTGAGACATCAGGTTAGCACTGATGAATGCTCACATTTTAGGATCAGTGTTCATGTTATTTTCCCTCTACTGTCTTCATATTGATTGTTTGAGCAGTAATTCGTTTTGTGCGTAATAAAACGTTAGTTTTAATGTTAGATGTTTTCTCCAGAGTTTGGCTTACTTATCATGCCTTTTTAACCATTCTTACTTACATGCATATTAACTTGCCATTTAGCCAAGGGGGTGCTTTCAGAAGTTTTTGGTTGTCTGGATCATGTTATTATATAGCAGTAGTTCCGTACGTGGCATTTTGTTTCCGAAGTTAAGTTGGCATCTGTGTATGTTAAAATCCTAAAATTAATAGCCTTTTTGAGAAAAACAATAATCCTGCGTGCAAGACTCGGATTGTTGTTTAATGTTTGTAATTCCTTCTCCTTGTCTTTCCACCAGCTCTTTTGATCGCACATCTACTGCACTCCTGAGTAGATGAGATCCTTCTTTACATTCACTGATATGACTCTGCCGGGGCCCCTCTCTTACGCTAGGTGGCATGGAGCGTGGTGCACGGTGCCTCATAACCCTTGTAGACTGGCTGGATGAAGGCCTCTCCAGCATCATTCATCCATCATCCCTCCAAGGCCACTGCTCATGTTGCTAATCTCCTCTCCCCACCCCGTTTGGTTAATTTTCACATGATTTGCAATGCAGTGCCCTTATTTAATCTCCCTCCACCCCCTCTCCCACAACACTGCTGCCCCACCCTCTCCTCAGAGATCGCTGCATTGATTCCTTATCCTTCTAAGCTCTAACCAAAACACAGATCCCCAGCTCCCCAGTCAGCAGCTCTCACCACTCAACCATAAACTTTCCCTGTCCATTTTGCAGGGTGCATTATCCTAAGTCTGCAAAACAGATCCCAATGTACACCTAGTGACAGACTGTGGTTCTACACCCTTTTACTACTGCATGGGCAATACAAGAGTTAATGTTGCTGTACCCACAATAATGTGCTGCATAGCTAAGCTAAGATAGGTCCCAAAGGCAAGACCAATTGCATTGCAAATGCTTGTTAATCATTGTTCCCACCCAGGAGCACCGCATAATGCCCTTCAATGACTTATTAACATATTTTACCTCAATCTGGCCAGGGGCATCAGCATGTTAGAAAAGTATTGTGGGTGGGTGCAAGCAGCACAGATGCCGCAGGGAATTTTAAAAAAAACCTGTCCGTTTCCTGGGTCATTAAATGCATGTAGTGCTTCAGCTGGAGTGCAGGACCTTTTGTGGTGGATTCTATGAATGCATTTATGGCCTGAAGAGTTTTAAATAAAGGCTCATAAACACCTTTAAAGTTGTTCGGAATTAAAATTCTTTATTTTATACATTGTTGAGAAAATAAATAATATGCATTGCCAGTGTAAGGTTGATATGCCGATCCTTTGCTAAAGCTGATAGGGACACTTTTTTATTTTATGGTTTTCTGACTCTTTGACAAAGGTTATAGGTCTGACTTACCTTATATTGTTACATAACATTTTTTTTAAAACCACAGAAATTCACTGACCTCACACATTAGAATACTCATGACATGTTCTATATTCCTTACTATATAGATGTAAATATATTTATACACAGATTGATGATATATATATATATATATATATATATATATATATATATATATATATATATATATATATATATATATATATATATATTACCTACTGGCGGTCGCCAGTAGGTATATATAGTTAGGATTTTTTCCCTATGGGATTTTTGAAAATTCTATGTCTAATAACTTTGGCGTTTGTGGACGGAATTGGCTGAAATTTTCTGGAAAATGGAACATTTTGTTTCTGAGCAGCCCTCGGAAATTTGGGGGGGTTTCGTCAAGGGGGGGCCGAGAAAAAAGGGGGGTCCCAAAACGTGTTTTTAACATTGAGTTTTCCATAGGGCGGTTGGCCTCACTTTTAGCCCGAACGGCTGAATGGATTTCCATGAAACTTGGCAAAATTGTAGGGACTGGTAGCCCGATGTGCCTTTTCTAGGTCTCAATATATGTGCTCCAGTGGATTTTGAGAAATTAACGTTTAAAAAAAGATATATATCTGTAAGCGCGCTCCGGGCAGCGCTCCGGTCCGCGGACCTTAAGCGTACCGGAACTTCGCGTAGCTAAGCTGATTGGCTCTCCGGTGTCTGTCAACATTCTAAACAGTCCGGAGCGGCCGCCATCTTGTCTCTCGGTAGGATTGAGAGACAAGAGGAGGCCAAAACAAAGGCGAAAATGACCATAAGGGGGCATACTAGATCCTCCCTGACCCCCTAGGTTTAATGTGGAGGTTTTAAAAGGGCCCCGCGGGGCAAAGAAAACAAAAAAATGTTTTTGTTTTTTTTGCGTGGGGAGCGCCCGGTCCGCGAACCGGGAAGCGTTCTGGGCAGCGTACTGCAATGAAAAATGAATGATAGACTTTTCAAATGCTGTATGTTAATTGATTGTTGTTTTTGTTGATTATTTTTTATTTTCTTTATTTTTTAAGCATTTTTTTTTAATGTGATTGTGTTTCATAATTTATTTAAACTTTCTAACATTTCATTGTCAGAAATTTCATAATTATCATGGAATATACATTGTAGTCTCTGAGGGTGTAAAATGTCCTCATTTGCAAGGAGGTTATCTACTGCTTGTACACATTGCAGTAGTTCATTGTCCCAAGTTTCATCGAAAAATTCAATGTCAATTTGATCAATTGTATCAATCAATTCTTGGCTGCTCTCTTGCAGGTCCATTTCAAAAGAAACTTGGTTTTCGCCTTCCATTTTGCCTGAAATTTGGATTAAAAAAATATATATTAGTAGAGATAGGGCAATGTTGGGAATAATTTTAGATAGGCATTTTTTATCAGTGAATTTATCTTTGGGCAGTGTATAGTATCAGAGTGGAAGTAGGAATATAAAAAAGTGTATGTGATTTAACGTAAGTAAATTCATAATTATACAAGAGAAGCCTAACTACATCCATAACTATAACAGAGAAGTCTCTCTAAATCTATAACTACTACAGAGGGATAGTATATATCTATCAGAAAAAGTTTACCATATTAACTTATAGTGCACAATATACTTCAGTTTTAAAAATAAAAACTTACCTTTAGAAAGAAGTTGAAGGAATTAGTGAAAATACTATTGAAATGTACAGCAAGAAGTAGTAGTCAAAATGGCTGTGTTTTCTTCTCTTCCTTTATATATATTCAGGTATATAACCAATGAAATGTCAGGTAAAAAAAATAGTGCACAATATACTTCAGTTTTAAAAATAAAAACTTACCTTTAGAAAGAAGTTGAAGGAATTAGTGAAAATACTATTGAAATGTACAGCAAGAAGTAGTAGTCAAAATGGCTGTGTTTTCTTCTCTTCCTTTATATATATTCAGGTATATAACCAATGAAATGTCAGGTAAAAAAAATAGAAAATGAAAGTAACATTTTCATTGGTTGTCAATTACAACACTTCAGATGTGTTTTGTGAAGTAATTTACCTCAGGGTATTTAGAGAGGTCTACAGGCTAAATGACTAAATGGAATTCCAATCAAATTTGTGAAAATGGTAGGGATTGGTATGTAGTATGAGCTAATCTATATTTGGTGAAATTGTCTCCAGTGGCTTTTCTGTGAACTACTTTCCCACCTTTTTTGATGGTGCGCTTCCCAGAGAGCGACCCGGTACGCGAACCGTTGAGCGCCCCGGTTCGCGAACCTTAAGCGTTCCGGGAGTCCACCATTTTGTGTTTCCGTCGAATTAAGATACAAGATGGAGGGCAAATAATGTTCAGAATGGGTAGAAGGGGGCACGGTAGACTTCTCTTGACCCCCTAGGTTTTGTGAGGGTGGCTGAGGAGGCCCATATGTGCGAAAAAAAAACATTTTTTAAAAAAATTTCGCGAGGTTAGCTCCCGGTTCGCGTACCGGGTAGCGCCCCAGGGAGCGTACTTTGTTGAAAATTAGTGAAAAATGTTAGAGTAAAATAATAATTGTGAGTGATCAGATGTAGGGTAGCTCTGAGAAGAGCTTTTGGGTTTATGGTACATTTAGGTACTTATAAGTAGGTACCAATGCACATTCTTAAATTCAGAGTGAAAACTCTGTTGCCCTCATCTGAGAAGTGAACTCCATCTCCTCTGTAGATATCTTGCATGTAGTAACGCAAGTTATTGTTGTACAGGGAGCCCATTCCATGGTCTCTCATGTAAGCTGAAACAGATTTGTTTACATGCTTCCTCGACTTCTCAATTTGTGGACAAAATTGGTTTGACCACCTCCATTTCTGTCTTTGGCATATATTTGAATATACCAAGGCAGTCTGAGGAAAAAGTGCCATTAATTGCTCAAAGGTGTCCTTTAAAAGCATTTCCAGACCTACACCAGTCAAAGTGCCCAAGTCATTACCTCCACAGTGCACAATTAACAGGTCAGGTTTGGGCAAATGCATAAAGGTTTTCACCAATGGTATCAATTGGTGACATTTTAATCCTCTGTGGCCAAACCACTTAATTTCCACATCTTGTAAATTGAGGTTAGGTAGTTTCCTGTTTTCAACGTACCTTTGAGCCCAGTGAATATAACTATGTCCAACAATCCAGACAGAAAACATGGTGAGAGAAGGTTCTCCTGCAGTCAGAGGAAGTGTGGCAATGAAATGGCAGTTGAAAAAATGAGAGTTTAAAATGAAAAAAACTGTGGAGTTTCTGTGTTCATGAAGCAGTAACAGTGATTGGTGGATTTTGATTGCTGAAAACAGAAAGTTAGGGTGCACGGATGTGTTCTTTGAAAGATGTATTTTGAATGGTCAATAAAAAATCATTAAATGAAAGAATGCACTGGATATGCAGGTGCACTGAGAGTCCAGAGTTCAATTGCAACAAAGTTGTGTGAACTTGCAAACACCAGAAGTCTTCCAAGAGGTGGTTGCCATGCAGAAAAGACAGAAAGGGCAGAGGGGGGAAGGGTTTTCATTTGAAAAAAAGTGAGGGAAGAGTTTTGATTGGGTGACATGAGAAATATGTGTGAAGAATTACAGCATTTCTGTGCTTTTGATAGCTGCAGACTCTGGAGTGCATACCTTTTGCTCTGCTGAAGACAAATTGGTGTGTTTCTGAGACTGTTTTCAAACTCAAAGTATTTGCTAAGGTGAGAAAATATTTCTTTAATTTAGAGAATAGTGTGCTTTAAGGAGAAAATTATGAATTATGTGGCGCAAATTGCTTGTAAATATGCTCCCACCTGTGCATGGAAAATTTAGATTTTGAATGTTTGTGTTACATAGCCATGTTAAAAGTGACCCAACCATGCAGGAAAGGCAATCAAAAAACGCTTTTATGTGTCTTAAGGACATTTTAAGTAATTTTCCCATGTGCAGTGTTTTGAAATTATGATTTGAAAATCGTTTTTGAGGTAAAGGAATTGTTTTTAAATTTATGACAAGGACATAATGGTGTATGCTTCTTTATAAGGCAATTGACTGTCCCTGACTTTTCTCTGTGGCGCAAATTGCTTGTAAATATGCTCCCACCTGTGCATGGTAAATTTAGATTTTAAATGTTTGTGTTACATAGCCATGTTAAAAGTGACCCAACCATGCTGGAAAGGCAATCAAAAAACGCTTTCATGTGTCTTAAGGACATTTTAAGTCATTTTCCCATGTGCAGTGTTTTGAAATTATGATTTGAAAATCGTTTTTGGGGAAAAGGAATTGTTTTTAAATTTATGACAAGGACATAATGGTGTATGCTTCTTTATAAGGCAATTGACTGTCCCTGATGTTATTTTTCCCATTTTAGTGTAAGACCTTTGTCTGTGGCGCAAATTGCTTGTAAATATGCTCCCACCTGTGCATGGCAAATTTAGATTTTGAATGTTTGTGTTACATAGCCATGTTAAAAGTGATACAAACATGCTGCAAAGGCAATCAAAAAACGCTTTTGTGTGTCTTAAGGACATTTTAAGTAATTTTCCCATGTGCAGTGTTTTGAAATTATGATTTGAAAATCGTTTTTGAGGTAAAGGAATGTTGTTAAAATTTATGTGCGCCATATGCCCCCAAATTTCTTTTTTAGGGGTGCAGCAGGGTGTTATTGAGACACCCCTGCAGCTTTGGAAAAATTCCTAATTTGCGATGAGCAAATTGTTAATCGCAAATTGCACCTTCATTTATATGAGCCTCCTAGCCCATGGAAATGAATGGGTAATTTGCAATTAGCAATTTGCTCATCGCAAATTTGGAATGGTAAAGAATCGCTATTTATTCCTTAAAATTCGCTATTTTGGAAATGCAAAATAGTTATATGATACATATGGCGGTTGATGTCTAAGAAGATAAGAAGCTTAGGGATACATTTATGATGACTGGCGCAATGAAGTTGACATCACTTACTTCATTGGTAGAGCTTTACATGTATTATGTCCTCTGTATTCTTCATCAAGCGTAACTTTAATCTGCAATCCTGAGTAGGCCTCACCTTAAACAAACCTCTGGATAGGCCACATCTTATTGTCATCCTGAATTAATCATTTAAAATGCTAGGGACAGATTTATGATAGGTGTATGCCTCTTTTGCGCCACTTAGAAAACACTGTCCATGGGGAAATGACTTAAAATGTCCTTAAGACACATGAATGTGTTTTTTTAAAACGTTTGCAATTTTTTTGGGTCACTTTTAACATGGTTATGTGACTCAAACAGTCAAAATCTAAATTCGCCATGCTCAGGTGGGAGCATATTTACAAGGAATGTGCTCCATGGGGAAAGGTCTTATAATGTAATATGGGAAAAATGACATCAGAGACACTGAAATGCCTTATAGAGAAGCATACACCATTATGTCCTTGTCATAAATTTGCAAACCATTACTTTTCCCCAAAAACGATTTTCAAATCATAATTTCAAAACACTGCACATATGGAAATGACTTAAAATGTCCTTAATTCAAAATTTGCTATTCCTTATTTTGCGATTGCACTGAAGGATTTGCAAATTTTACGATTCCTTAAATGCAATGTATCAAACAAAAAATATGTAAAAAATGATATTAAGGATTTGGAAACTACCATCAACTTCTAGTTTGTGGTAATTTGCGAATTCTTTTCAAAAAGCTTTTTTTTAAAAAAACAAAAGGTCCCATATGACGCCAACACATGCCCTTAGGGCATGTAGGTGTGCCATATGCCCCCAAATTTATTTTTCAGGGGTGCAGCAGGGTGTTCTTGAGATACCCCTGCACGCTTGAAAAAATTCCTAATTTGTGATGAGCAAATTGCTAATCGCAAATTAAACCTTCATTCCTATGAGCCTCCTAGCCCATGGAAATGAATGGGTAACTTGCAATTTAGCAATTTGCTCATCGCAAATTAGGAATGGTAAAGAATCGCTATTTATTCCTTAAAATTCGCTATTTAGGAAATGCAAAATATTTTGATGATACATATGGCAGTTCATCTCTAACAAGATAAGAAGCTTAGGGATAGATTTATGATGACTGGCGCATCACCAGGGATGTGCCAGTCATCTTGCGCCGCTGTTCCGCCACCCATGGTGTGCTGCATTTACAATGCGGCGCAGCATGGGGCAAAAACGGCACAGATGCTTGACGCATCTGTGCCGTTAAGGTGGCGCATTGCTGGAGTTGTATCGCAAGTGCGATGCAGCTCCAGCAAGGCTCAGGGGTGCACCATCTCCACAATGTTGCGTCAAGACCTATGCCTGCTTCAAGCAGGCGCAGGGTTTTGACGCAGGTTTCTCCTATCTGATTGTAAATGCGGCACACCATGGGTGGCAGAGCAGTGGTGCACGTTAACTGGTGCATGCCTGGGGATGTGCCATTTAACATAAATCTGCCCCTTTACATTTAAGTATGTGCAGGGGACACAGAGTCGGTGAGGCTTATCCAAGGTTAAGAAGAGATGAGTCCTGTTCAGTGAAAAATTAGACATAGGCTTCACCTGCTCAGCATCGCTGGACATGGCTAAATAATAGCTGCAAAATGTTACTCTTGTTAAACAATTTTACTATTATAATCTGTGAGATTTGTCTCTTACTCTGCAACATCTCATTGTTGTTATCTTTCTTTAAAGATAAAGACAACCTCAACATGAGCGACAATCTGCAATCAGTTGATTTTGACCTCATCATTGAACTTGTAATTGAAACATCAGTGGATGTTGATCCCTTGGATGATTTAAATCCTGAGGATGAAGAAGAGCGTGATGAGGATGCAGATTTGTCCGAATTATATGATATAGGATGGGAAGCTGACCTGCTTGAGCCTTTGGAAATATAAACATTTATTTTTAAAATTTATAATTAATAAAAAGTAAAAAGGTAAACCGTTTAATTTAAAAATAAAGACACCTTCAAAAGCAGGTTATGTGTAGTGTCTTCAATAAAATATTAAAATATGCTCATAAAATTAGATCAGATTCACATATAAAATAGCATAGGTAACATAAATATAAATGTCATTTCTTTTCTGGTATTTCTGTATTGTAAATTTGCCAACGACTAAAAAATCTTCTAATTAAAATGTCAAGTAGTGTGTTAAGTTTTTGATCACTGTTACTGATTTACTGTTTGGTAATAATGGTTAATAACATTATTTATTATATTTTTCCACAGATTCAACTGCAGATCATTTCAAGATTTCACCATGCCTACAATAGAAAGACAGAGAAAGGCTGCAAAACGTCAAAGACAGCAGGTGAAAAAAAATACGCAGCAGTCCTCTAACAAAAAGATTTGTCAAGTCACGAAGAAAGCACCGGGTAAGAGCACAAAACAATTTATAAGAAATATGTGTAGTAAAAAAAATATTACTACAGAAAATGTTTCAGTCCATAAAACGAGAAGGAAATCAAATGGAAAGGAAAGGCCAATGAAAAATGTTACTGCTAGAGCAAGAGATAACTCTGTGCATGATAGTAGAAGGAAACAACAGTTTAGGGAGATTCGTAAACGAATGTTCCGGAACAGGATAATTGGCAATTTGTTAAAAAATATTAAGAAAGGTCAACAGAAACTGGTTTTTTATAAGACAAAAAAAAAAGTTGAGAAAGTTATTGATCAGGCATTTGAAATTAAACGTAAGTTATTTATTTTGATAATCAATAGAATTAGGAAGCTAAACAAGGCAATTTTTGATTTCAAAAGAAATAGTAGATGGAAGAGAATAGTTAATCGTAGTAATTTTTGTGAAGTTTTTTCTGGAGAATGGATGCATAGTTCAAGCTGTGAGGCATTTTTTAATGAGGAGAGTTATTTCCAGGATAATGATTTGGTGCATGCAGTTGACACCAGTGGTCGTGCTTATGAAGTGAAAGATGGTTGTCCAGTTGAAAAAGAAAAACTTGTGACAACAGAGGCAGAAGAGGTGTTAGGTAATGAGGTTTTAGGAAGACGTGCTAAGGGTCCTGTGTACACCTGGAAGTGTAGTAGTATTTGCAGTGTGCGACAGGATTCCATCAATTTGCTTTGTGATTTTGTACGGTCATTTAATAAGAAAAGTTTGAAGCAGAAAATGATGTTGTTGCAAGAATTAGATCCTTGCAGAGTAAGAGAAGTGACAGGTTTGCATGGACATTCACTGGCTTGTCTTTCCAGGAGAGTATGCCAGAGTGTTTTTCATCATTTCAGGATGCTAGCAGTGCATCATAACAAAGTGAGGAAATTAGTTAGAATGTTGTATTATGCTAAGAGTCCAGCAATTATGCTTAAACAATTATGCGCTGCTCTTTTGCATGGTTCTGAAATAGATGTGAAGAATATATGTGAAGAAATTGAGTTTTGTTACTTTGGAAGTATAGAGGAGAATGTTGAAATTGAGCAAGAAGAAGAGGGTCATGTGGAAGATAGTGTACAGGTTTCCAGTACAGATAATTTCCAGAGGGAAATTGCGACGTTTGAGGTGAAATCAAGTGAGAGGCCTAATTTCACTTGTGTGTGTTGTCGACGCACTTATTATAAGAATCAGACTAAGTTAGTGGATTTATATGCAAAAAGTGAAAGGGAAAATAATAGTGAATGGAAGGATTTTGCAACATACTTGATGGTAGAAAATTGTTTTGATTTGGGATTGGATCAACGTGTGTGTACTTATTGTTCTTGCAAATTAAATCAAAACCAGATGCCTGCTAGAGCAGTTCATAATAATCTGGAATTGGTTGAGATTCCTTCTGAATTGAAGGATTTAAATACTTATGAATCTATTTTGATTCAAAGTATCCATCCCTTTCAGGCTATTGTAAGAATGGAGCCAAAGACAGGGAAATTGCCTCCATCAGATTTACAGAGAGGATTAAAGGGAAGAGTTGTTTATTTGCCTCTAGATTTGAAGAAAAACATTAACACAATTGGAGTAGAAAAAGTGGAAGAGGAACTTCTGGTTATCTTAGTTAATGGGGTTCCGACAAAGAATAAGAAAATATGGCAAGATTTAGTAGATGTTAGGAAAGTTAAAAAGGCAACATTGTATTTGAAAAAAAATAATAAATACTATAAGAATGTATATGTTGCAGAAGAGGAAGTAAGTGAGGAAGAGGATAGCGATTTGTGTGCTGGTCAAATTGAGAAAGTAGAACCCTCTACTAGTGAAGAAATATATGAACATTATAGTGTTCATCCTTTGCATTCCAAGGAAGTCATGGGGAATGCTATTGAGTTGTTTCAAATGAAACAAGCCAAAGGGAGTCCCATTAGTGTTTGGGAGGAAAGTTTGGAAGCTCGGTGTTTCCCACAGCTTTTTCCAACAGGTCAGGGAGGAAGATATGATGAGCGACCTCATCAAATTCCTGCTTCTGAATACCGGACTTTGCGATTGTATGCAGGAGATGCTAGGTTTCGACAATGCATTCCTTATTTGTTTCATCTCCTGTTTGAAAGCGATCTGTCTGGACTGTCATATGCAGTGAACCACATCTTGAAAAGTGGTATACACATGCAAAACATCTCGGCAAGTGACTTTATGGATAAAGTCAATGTCCAAGATAGTATTTTGGATTCTCACCTGATTAATCTCATGGCGTGTCAGCGTGGTACTAATGAGTACTGGTACCGTCGTCATGGTGATTTAAAATGTATGCTGAGGAACTTAGGTACTCCCACATGGTTCCTCACTCTGAGCTGTGCCGAGTATGGCTGGGAAGACTTACTTGAATTTCTACGAGAGGCAAATGCTAACGTAGATAACATCGAATTCAAGACACCCGGAGAACTGTGCTCTTTGGATCCAGTCAATGTATGTAGGTACTTCAATCATAGATTTGAAGCTATGATGTCTTTCATCATGAATAAGAAGAATCCACCTCTTGGAGAGGTGTTGGATTTCTTCTGGAGAAAAGAGTACCAAGCAAGAGGTGCTCCTCATATACATATGTTGCTGTGGATCAAGGATGCACCTAAATTTGGAACGGATCCAGAAGACTCAGTGATGAGTTTCATCCAACAGTATTCTACGTGTGCTGTTCCAAACGCAAAGGAGAAGAAAAGCCTAAGAGAAAAAGTTCTGCGTTTCCAAAGCCATCGATGTGGAAAGTACTGCCGTCGTAAATTCCGAAACAAAGACAAGTTCTACACTAAATGTCGTTTCGGCTTTCCACGACCGGTGATTTCTAAAGGAAGAGTAAACAGTTTGATGTCTTCGCTGCGACACAATGTCATGAAGAAATCTCCTAAAAACACTTACAATTTGAAGAGGAACGAAGAGTCCAAGTACATCAACGACTACAACCCGGTGATTTTGTCCATGTGGAATGCTAACATGGATATACAGTTTGTGGCTGATAACTGTATGGCTGTGGCTCGGTATGTGACGTCTTACATCACCAAAAAAGAGAAGACAGAATTGAAGGATATGTGGGAGGACATTTCCCATGAAAAGAGCCTCAGCAAGAAGTTGTACAGTTTCAGTCTGAAGATGTTGTCGCATCGAGAAATCGGAGCGTACGAATGTTCTGACCGGTTGTCTTCAGCAAGTCTCTATGCCAAGTCCAGGAGTATCGTTTGGGCGAGTCTTGGTCTTGCTGCAACGCGTAATCGAGTTCTGAAACCTGTGCGGGAAATTGAGTATTTGGCGGAAAAGGAGCCAAACAGTACCGACATTTTGAAGACAAACATGTTGGATACATATTATCCAAATCGAAGCAGTCACCTCGAGAATGTTTGTCTGTATGAGGTTCTGCAAAATTACATATTCAAGAGGAACATCAAAGAAGATACTGAGAAAGGAGTGTATGCTGTAATAGGAAGTGAGGGATGTCTGGTCAAGCAAAGAAAATGCCACTTGGTAAACCATCGAAAATTGAGTGGCGAATCTCCTGAAAAAAAGGAGTTTTTCTATTTAGCACTTTTGCAACTTTTCAAGCCTTGGCATGCAGAAGAGGAACTGCTTGGAGATTTCCTCTGTTACGAAGACTCTTTCAATGCCGCCAAGGAGACCATAGAATGTCCTGCTTTTCCCAAATATGTAGAAATGTTGAATGCGGAAATTGAGCAGGAAGCAACAATTGCAGCCGAGATTGCCAGAGACAGTTCTCAGGACAGTCAGAGTTCTGCTTCATTGAGTCAGGATCCACTAGGAGGACCTGTTATCGAAAATGAAGCTGCCACTGCTATGAATGAAGTGGAAAGAGCCATGGCACATGCTCAGGAGGATGCGGTTAACTTAGAAGAGTTGGAAAGACAACTCAACGTTGAGCAGAGGAAAATATATGACGAAGTTACCATGCAAATTGATCATGGATTAAGTCATGATAAGAAAGAGTGCTCATGTACGTCGTTGAAGCCTGTCCGACTGTACGTGAGTGGAGAAGCGGGAACTGGAAAAAGTTTCCTCATTAAAGCAATATCATGCTATTTGCAGGAAAGGACAGAGTCATCGCTGTCTTGTGTTGTCACTGCTCCAACTGGACTGGCAGCACATAATATTAAAGGGATTACTTTACATCGTTTACTGATGCTGCCAGTGGAGCATGACAACAAATTACAATATCACAAGCTATCTGGAGATGCTTGTTTTGAAGTTTCAAGAATCTTGAGGAAAATGAAACTTCTTATCATTGACGAAGTAAGCATGGTTTCCAATGTCATGCTTGCCTTTGTGCATTTGAGGATGCAAGAAGTTCTCAAAACAGAGTATGATGTGTTATTTGGTGGCAAACACATCATTGTTTTCGGAGATCTTTTGCAGCTGACACCAGTGAAAGGGCAACCTGTGTTCAAAATGCTCACGCATGAAGATACCAGGAAGTGCCTAGGCAGCATTGGCAACGTCAATATATGGTTAAACTTCAATTATGCTGAACTGCATGAAAATATGCGTCAGGCGAAGGATGAAGTTTACAAGACTATTCTACAAGATGTTAGAATTGGAAAAGTGACCGAGCATGGGAAAGAAGCTTTACATGCACGATTACTGTCAAATTTATATCCAGAACAAGATGTTGTGCCTGAGAATATTTTTCTGAAAATTACTGAGAAGAAATCTGGAATATGTTTGATGCCAACTCTTGCAGAATGTGCCAAATTTAACAACAAAATGTTGCATTTAGAAAAGCAAGAGATTGTGAAACTGGAAGCTATTGATAGAGTAGAGCATATGGGATCAACAATTATTTTGTCTGAGAATCTGAAAACAAAATTGGATTCATTAGAGAAGAGTATATCTAAAACTGCAGGTTTTGAAAAGACTCTGAATGTGTGCTTGAACTGCCGTATAATTTTAAGAAGGAATTTACATGTTGAAAGAGGTCTGGTAAATGGATCAATGGGTAATGTTGTTGATTTTGTGAAATACAGAAATAGAGATGGAATTGAATTTTTAAAAATTAAATTTGATGGCATTGAGGAAGTACAGCTAATTGGTCGTTGTTCTGCTAGATTTTTGCTTGTAAAAGACTTATATGTTCGCCGTAAGCAGTTTCCTGTTTGCTTGGCATATGCGGTGACAATCCATAAATCGCAAGGTTTAAGTGTAGACAGTGCATTGGTGAATATTGGCAGTTCTGTGTTCAAGGAGGGTATGGCATATGTGGCATTGTCACGAGTTAGAACTTTATCGGGATTGTACTTGATTGAGTGTGATGTCACAAACATTTGTGCGGATCTAGATTGTGTTAAGGAATACAATAGGTTAAGAAGAGAGTATGCGCCACATTTGCCTCAGTATCCTTTGTTTGAGAAACGTGTGGTAGGCCGGAAACGAAGAAATGAGAACAATACTGGGGAGGTTGTAGCAAAAAGACAAAAAGTCAATGAACCTAAAATTACAAGCAGAAACAAAAAGGATTCTGTTGAAGATGTTGTTGGTTTTCAGTTTGAAAACAGTTCTGGTGTCAACTGCTATGCTAATGTAGTGGTTAATGTTTTGTTTTCTCTAGAAAATGTAAAAGAAGAGATTGTGGTCAATTCTGATCAAAGATTTTGCAGTTTGTTAAATTCTGTGTTAGAGAAATGTAGCACTGATAGAAGAAACATAGAAAGTGTGTCTGAAATTCGAAATCTGTTAGACAGATGTTCAGGCCAAACAGAATTCTCTCAAAATATTCAGCAAGATTGTCAGGAGTTTTTAATGTACATGCTTGATGTATTACATGCTGAAGGTGTAGATGTAGATCAGCTGTTTGGGCTTTCTTATCAATGGCAGCATGACTGCGAGAACTGTATGGTATCAAGTACTACTAGTGTAGACTCAGAAAGATTTATATATTTAACTTTGCCAGACAGTAAATCAGTCTCCTTTAATAAGCTAGTAAAAGCAGCTGATCACAACATGGAGTGTAGCCAATGTAAATCTGAAATGATGTCCACATTATTTATACGAACATATGGCCAGTATGTCATTTTAATGTTCCAACGATGTAGGCCTGATGGAACAAAATTGACAACTTTAATTAAAAATTTTGTAGCTTCGCAGTTGTCAATATCAGGAAGGACTTTTGTAACTGCAGCAATTATATATCATGATGGCCCTTCAATAACATCAGGACATTACACAGCTTATTTAAAGTCTAGAAATGGCTGGTCATTCTGCAATGATTCTGTTTTAATTTTCAAAAAAAAATTGCCGTATGACCTTAAAAACTCTTACCTGGTGTTTTTAAAACCAAAATTTTAGGGAAATAATCTCGGGATGTGCTCTGTGGAATTTCAAGAAGTTCTAATGGCTCCTACACAATTTGGCCTTGAGGATAAGTGTATTTCAGAGACATAACTTCTAACCATAGGACTGGACATCATGGAGAAATATGTGCACTTTGAATGAGTTCAGAAAAACTGTTTCTTTTTATAAGCTAATTGAAGCAGCCAATCAAAACATGGAGTAGAGGGAATGTAAGTCTGCAATGCTGTCTACTGTTTTACATTGCTTTGTGATTAAAAGTGATGTAGAGAATTAAATAATTGTAGTAGTCATAGAGGTAGTGTAAGTCTGCTTCATAGTAAGCAGTATCAGTGTCATAGGAAATGTAGAACATGACTGAGCAAGAAGGGGAAGATATTACTATTCCAGGATTGTGAAAATGATCTTCAACATTTTAATTCTGAAAGTTGCGGAAATTCCAAATGACGGGATTGGCTTACAAGAAATCCAAGAGTTATAAATGGCTCTGACCAGATTTGGCCTTGAGGAAACTTGTGGTAGAGAGCAAGAAGTCATTTATTCGATGTAACGTGTTTTTAAAAACGATGGAGATTTTCTTTCAGAAAGTGGCGGGCTGAAAGTAATAACAGCACAAAAGAGTGTAAGCTGTTCATGGGACATCCTTGGACGTCATGGAAAGTAAGTTAACTTTAAGGAGTTCTGAATTTTGATTTCTGATGTTGTATGGGTTTTTTAAACACAATCATTTTGATTGTGTTTTTTTTTCCCCGCTGTTACATGATGAATACCTTCAAGTCACTGTTTTTAGTGAAATTTGATACATTCTGAGAACAGCAAAAATAAACCATTTAACATGTATAATTAATTCTGTACTGTTTGCATTTATGATGTACATGTAGAACTGTGTAGGAGGCATGGAGAAGGTGAGGCTTCTGTAAGTGTCAAAGGTGTTGCATACAGTGCTGCACTTCTGCGTATTCTTTCATATGCTAGACTACATCTGCACAATGAGATACCTAAGCAAAGGAAACGCAAGTGATGTGATTGAGAAATGAGCAAAATAAATTGCACGTATTTCAATTACATCACCTGTGTTTCCTATCATTACGAATCACATTGTGCAGATCAAGTTTAGGTCTGTCCAGGGAAACATAGGAGGTTTGTACTTTGTTGAAGAGTGCAGTGGACATGACTCACTTCATTGGTAGACTTTCACAGATATTATCTCCTCTGTACACTTCAACAAGTGTAAATCTCATCTTGAACTCTGAGTAGGCCTCACCTCAAACAAACCTCTGGATAGGAGACATGTTATTGGCATCCTGAAGCGACACTTTTCTGAAACAAGAGCAATGCAAAAGATGCACCATGTTTTAAGATAGGCCTCACTTCATCTGCATCAAGATACTGTTAGTTTAAAATGTATATCTTTAGGACTGTGTAGGGGGCCTGGAGAAGCAGAAGCTTCTGTCAGTGTCAAAGTTGTTGAAAAACTATTTGTCCTTCAATCTTTTCCCTTGTCTTTTGTAATTTTTAAATACATGTTTTAATATTTTTCAAATGTTGGTTCTCTCTTTCACAGATTGAAAGTATAAAAACAAAAAGTGAGTAATTTAACGGCAATTATAAGGTAAATATTTTGTACTCTTTTCGTTACATTTCTATCACATTCACCTACTATTAGTTCCACTGCTTCACTTCTTTAACCCTCAGTTTCCTGCCTTTGCTACTTTCCTCATTCCTTTCTCTATTACCTACTTACTCAACTCCTTCCACTCTTTTTCTCAGTCCCTCTCTTCTCATAGTTCCTCAGTCTTGTTCACTCACTCCGTCTCTATTACTCTTAGTGTCTGTGAATTACTTTCCCACCTTTTTTTTTGGACCGCTTCCCGGGAAGTGGCCCGGTTCGCAAACCAGCAGCGTTACGGGAGTCCACCATTTTGTGTTTCGGTCGAATCAAGATACAAGATGGAGGGCAAATAATGTTCAGAATGGGTAGAAGGGGGCACGGTAGATGTATCTTGACCCCCTTGGTTTTCTGAGGGTGGCTGAGGAGGACCATAGTTCTTCACTCTTGTTCACTCTCTCTGTTTCTATTAATGTCACTGTTTCTGACTGATCAAAATTTTTTTTTTTTAAAAAGAACAGTAACTATAAGGGAAGGAAACAGACAGTTATGTTAAAAGAAAGACAGCGATAGGGAGTAAACTAAGGATACTGTTACCCGCAATCCACTGCTGATGATGTTACTGACCATGTCATGAATGATGTAATATGTGACATCATCAGCAGTGGATTGTGGGTAACAGTATCTCTTGTTTACTCCCTAGAGCTGTCTTTCTTTTCACATAACTGTCTGTTTCCTTCCCTTATACTTACTGTTCTTTTTTTTAAAAAATAATTTTTTTGGTTAGCTTCCGGTTCGCGTACCGGGTAGCGCTCCGGGGAGCGAACTAAGAGAAATAGAGGTTGGCAGAGTTCCAAATATTCTACCAATTTTTTTATAACGGGGAGGTAGTTCTGAAAAGAACTTTTTTTTTAATGTTTTTGTTGTTTTATATTTTTTTTAGTATTTTTTGAACATTTTTTTACTTTTTTTGTATTTTCTGAACGATTTTATATTTTTTTGGGTTTTTTTTGGGGGGGGGGAAACAAAAACGATCCATTGTAAAGGGCTCAACAGGAGCAACAAAAAAAAAAGAATTTATTTTTTGGGGCGTTTCGGACAAACATTAACATGATTCTGAATAGCTCTCATAATCAAAATGATGCTACTTTCCCTGTAGCAAATGAAATCGCCGCAGTGCACGCACACTTGCTTCACGTGCCCAAACAACATTTGAATGTTTGGGATCATCTCCCTCGCCTCTGGTCCCGACACCTCTGGAACAACCGATCTTCTTGCCATCGGAAGGGGATTTTGTTGCTCATCACGTAGCTGGGCAGCACTATAATTATTAGGATGCCACCTACTCATATGCCGATGCATAGTGTGATTGCCGTAACTGTATTTTTTTTCAGTTCCCCTTGACAGTCTATCACCGCATATACGGCAAAACACGTAGCGTGCATTTACTTTTTTTTGCCCCTCAGGAAATTTATAGAATTGCCAAATGTAGTTCTCTTTTCGATTATACCTCCTGGGCTCCTCTGGCAAAAACCTTGGCTCTTCCTCCTCTTCCTCCTCTTCCTGTTCTTCCTCTTCTTGTTGTAAAATTACTTCAGCAGGTGGTCCTCTCTTCTTTGGATTTGGTGGAGGTGGTGGGTTAGAACCAGCTGAAGCTACTAATGAAGCCATGTCACAATGTAAATAAAGGGTCTTTCTCTCACCAAGATGAAAGTCAGAGTGAGGAAAGAAGGAGGGGTTTTCATCATTTGGGAAAAGCAAAAGTTCTAAACCAATGAAAAGTGTTCATTTTAGATCACATGACCTAGTATTACATCATTAGGAAACCAAAAGTGAAATGAACCAATGAAAAGTGTTATTACCGAGTCACATGACCTGCTGTGTTTACGTTACGCGGTCGGCGCCGCGCCGCGGATCGCTTCCGGTTCGCGTACCGCTGCGCTTCCGGGTACGCTAACGTAGCACGTCATATGACGTATCACGCGAGAACGCGAAATGTCATGCTGACGCGACGCGTCACGATGTTGTTTTCTAACGCGACAGTTGCGCAAACGGAACGTTTACCGGTTCGCGGCTCCGAATTGAGCTAACGGGAAGCTAACCGGTTCGCGTACCGGGAGCGAAACAATAAAAATAATTTAAAAAAAATTGTATTAAAAACATGTAAAAAATATTTTTCGATTTAAAGAAGAATACATTGTAAAGGTTTTGATATTTGCTATTAAAAAACCATTGAAATTCACTGAAAAAACCATAGGTTATAGACCATATATAGTTAGGAATTAGCATTTACAAAACCTTGAAAATTCACTGAAAAAACCATAGGTTATACACCATATATAGTTAGGAATTAGCATTTAAAAAACCTTATTTTACTCACACAAAACCAATGAAATTCCATATATAGTTAGTTGTACTAACTATATATCGCGCACCCGCAATCCACTGCTGATCATGTCACATATTACATCATTCATGACATGGTCAGTGACATCACTGATGACATCACTGATGACATCTCAAATGACATCACTGATGACATCACTGATGACATCTCAAATGACATCACTGATGACATCACTGATGACATCTCATTTGACATTACTGATCACATCACTGATGACATCATTCATGTGATAATACGATGAACCTCTTCAGACTCTATTATAACCTTAGATACACTCAGTGTAAACAGACACTCACAGACTGTCACTCATCCATGGAGTTACTTACACACCTAGTCAGTCATGCAAAGAATCAATCACACCTCCATTTTCACAACTATACAGTTATACACACCTTACTTATTCAAACATATACTAAAACATATTTACTCACTTATACAATCCTGGATACAAGTTCACAATGATCCATACAGCCACTCACACATTCACTGGCTCTTATGCACAGTTATTTATATATGTCAACTCTCACATGTACTGTATTTTACATATGTACTTACTTTGACATGTAGCACTGAGATATCCATTCACTCACCAATACACTCATGCACACAGTCAACCACCCATCCAGCTGTTTCCACATGCACTTTTGAACCCATACATCTATGCACAGAGTCATACACCTCCCAGCCACCCACACACACACTCAGTCTCCCATACAAATGCTTGGGCAACCAATCAATAACCCATATAGTTACTCATATAGCTACTGATCAACACATGCAGCAGTTTACAGAAGAACAGACATAATGATGCACAAATTAAGACAGTTTAGTCACTAACCCATGCACTCAGTGAGACACATTTAACCACTCACTCATACAGTCAGTCATGCACCTACTAAATCCTTCATCCAGACACTTATACATCCACTCATTCTTAAATATGTAAGACATATTTTAACTTTACAGAAAAATACAGTCACTGGATGTTGTCATCAGTGATGTCATCAGTGATGTCATTTGAGATGTCATCAGTGATGTCATCAGTGATGTCATTTGAGATGTCATCAGTGATGTCATCAGTGATGTCACTGACCATGTCATGAATGATGTAATATGTGACATGATCAGCAGTGGATTGCGGGTGCGCGATATATAGTTAGTACAACTAACTATATATGGAATTTCATTGGTTTTGTGTGAGTAAAATAAGGGTTTTTAAATGCTAATTCCTAACTATATATGGTGTATAACCTATGGTTTTTTCAGTGAATTTTCAAGGTTTTGTAAATGCTAATTCCTAACTATATATGGTCTATAACCTATGTTTTTTTCAGTGAATACATATATATATATGTCATCAATGTATCTTAGCCACACTAGTACATCTAATCATCAAATTCATCAGCAACAACACTAAGTAGAGGCGTTATTTTTCTTTCCTGATTGTGGTACTCACTGTTTATGAATAGAGAATTGTAAGCGAACTGTACCACAAACTTGTTAAAGCACATTTGTATCAAAACTGGACTTCATGTCACCCACACCCCTTAAGCTTAGCATTAACTACAGCCAAGGACTCAGAATAAGATGCATCTGCAGCAACGAGGACACGTGTAAAGAAAATCTATGGGAGCTTGCTAGTTTATTTTAAATGTAAGGTTATCCACTTCCAGCAAGAAATTGACAAGTCTTTGAAGTTAATTAGAGAAGAATTTATTTGGAATACCAACAGCAGAAACAAATGTGAAAAATTCCAATTTGTGGTTGACAAAAACCAATCAGCTCCAAACTACAAAAAGCTAATGCAAAAACCATTTCCCTTATTATCCACCTGTGAATAATTACAACTTTCTTTTCAAATCCACCAGTCATTGCTTCTCACAGAGCTCCTGATTTATGAGCTACTGTAAGAATTGAACTCAAGCACGCTGTAACAAATACAGTAGTTCATTGCTGGGAATCTTAAAAGGAGAATCACATATGTGAATGCCTTTTACAAACATCATCCGTAACACGTTCTATTATAAGAAGAACCTATGGCATAAGACAACATTGTACATGTCATTCAGTATGCATTATGTATGTGATACTGTAAAAAACAGGTAGATCAAACAGTGAATGACCTCTATACATGCTTCAGGAATCAGACAACAATAATAAGAAGCTTGACCAGCCTGTAGCCAATCATTTTCATCCCAGACATCCTTGTCACAACACACGCAGGTGTCAGAAAGAACAGACCAGTGGAAGACAACAGATGGAAGCTCCTTTCATTGCCTGGATGTATGACAAAAATAAGGAGCTCTAATGTTTCTTTCGTCTGAGACACAGGTTTATATTTGTATGAAACTTTGAAACAGATGGAAACTGGGCCTGCTTTTACTGGCATGATCATAGCTCACTATAACATGGCCACTGCTAAAGTCATCACCAATAATAATGTCTGCACTTTTCAATATCTCAGTATTAGGAAACTGCTCACCCAACTAGAAAACATGTCTAATCTCTGACAAAGTGTATCCAACATTGCTGGAAAAATAATTTTGCAATAATAATGTAGTTGTACTAGCTGGTTAGGATTTGCAAAGTTATTTGTCCATCACTGATATATTATTAAAAATGCACTTATCTTACAGGGCCATCTTACCATAATATAAACTTTAAAGAAGGCGAGGTTGAAAAATGAGCAGTGTGTAAGTGTTTCCGGGAGATAGAATAGCCACAAAAACATAGTGTTTTGACTTTTGCAGCACCCTGAAATGTTTAGTTTTGGATTTACAGCAATACAAGTATTCTACAAGTTCACAAAAAGGCTCATTTAGTGCTGGAGAATGGGTCATGGAGAGTAGGGATGGGGTGGGAATAGCAATTAGGAATGTTTATTCCCTACCTGACGTTTCCGTGCTTCATACCATGCACCTCGGAATCAGGCTCTAATTGTCAAGCTTTTCACAAGCATGTAAAAAATCAGCCAATAAATCATAGTGCTTCTCAACTTTAGTCAAGACAATTGCTTGAACAGACAAGTGACTCACCTCAGAAGTTTCACTGAAATAGATCTCGGTGTCTCCAATACTGATGATGAGGCTTTTTGAGCAAACAATTTCATTGTCAAAGCACTTTTTGTTCTGGGCAGTTATTGAGACATTTGAGTTATCAGTACTCTGAAATGTAAGAAAAGATATATATTGAAAAACAAAAAGCAGAATCAGGAAACTTAGCACATTATAAGTGAATGGGACCACAATTCTGGTGAAATTACAGCTGGGGGTGCAAGAAACTAAACTTTGCATCCAATGTTTGCCAAGTTCATAAAGTTTGCACTTTGTGAGGTCTGCAAAGTATTATTTTATATAAATATATTCACTGAAAAAACAAAGGTTACAGGGTTACAGATTTTTTTTACCTCCAGATTTTTTTAACTTTACAAACTTATAAAATGTATAGAAGCTTGCAATGTTTTGAATAGACACTGGAACATGTGAGAAATGCCTTCACAACTTTGTACACATATTTTTATTTTTTTTGTTTAATGGGTGTGTGCATTATCTCTATTTGAAATCTTTGGGGCATTTATTAGGCACTTTTCTACTAACATAATGACTCCATAGCGCTCGCTATAAGTCAACTTTATATATAACTCAGAAGGGCTATCAGATGCAAATAGAGTTTAGTCACTATAGTACTGAGCCTATTTTAGTCATTATTGGTGTGGTTCGTATTAGGATCTCTTTGTAGCAAAAGACAGCTGTAATTCATTTGAAATTTCCAAGTACATGGAAAAGGAACCGGCTCAAGGCATCAGCATTTACACAATTTCCATGTATAAACACTGTATATGTTTCCTTCCTGTAGTGTTGTTTGGTCTCAGCTGCAGACAACTTTAACTGTCTGTTGTGGACCTAATATTTTCAGTAAAGTACAGATTCTAAGAGTGGGCTTTGGGTTAGCTCCTCACAGATGATAGGATGTCTTTGTTGTCTATCTCACTACCCTGCTCCTGCCCAAGAGCACTTCAGTCTCAATGTATTTTGATTGGATATTGTATACTTGCACTGCTGATAGCAAACCTTAGCTGAAAGGCATTCAAGGAACTGTTTCCTCTTCCTTTCTCTCCCTGCTTCCCTTTACATTCACTTTCCCCTAACCAATTCTCTTTTACTCCTGTTTCCTATCCTCTACACAGCATCCTCTTACCCTCCAATAGTTTATATAGTTTATAGTTTAGTTTATAAAGCACCGGAATCAACCCCAAAGGGGCATCTATGTGCTGGTAGTCAGAGTAGTAGGTCATCGGGATTAGTTGCTGAAGAGTACGGTTTTAAGAAGTTTCCTAAAGAGAGAGAGCTATGCACACTTATGAAGCATCCTCTTACCCTCTAACCTCGCGATAATTTGTCATCACTATTGTAGGTGGCCATCATAAAAATGTTTTTGGACCACTTCAAAATTGCCACCTTTACGTGCCCAAGACCATCCATGAGCAATGGGCATTTTCAAATGGCCTATGTTTTATTTGTTTCAAATCCATTCCAAGATGGCCGCAGTGGGCACACATGCATCTAAAAAGACCCTCTTGAATAAAATTGAATAAAATAAAACAAATTGTATTCAAAGTTGCCCGCCGCTGAAGTATGACAATCTGCAATGGCTATCTGTGGACAGAATTTGATCAAATATAAAAATGCGCACACACACACTCTTTTAGAATATCGAAGATTAGAAAAGAATGTTGTGGTTTAATTTGGTTGAAAAGGGTGGGGGTCTCTGAAATGGCCATGGGCAAATAAGCATCACTAGAAGTCCTTTACAAGGGGCATAGCCTACATGATTAAGGGGATGGCCTAAAACGTGTGTTTCTCTGTTAATCCATCCAAACATATCAAACAACACCATATATCCACATAAAACAAGCATTTCTTTTCATTTGCCAGTTTTTCAACAGCTGGGTACCTCCTTCACTCATTTTCCTTGAATGCCTCTAATTACAATTGGCACTTAAGTGTCCATCAATCTGTAACTTTTGCAGACATGGCAAGGATTGGACGAGAGACTTGTGCGGAGACTCAGACTGCAGTATGCGCTCTACATGATTTGCGTTGTATAAGAAAGCAAAACTACAGAACCACAACATCTGGAAAAAAAGGAGATCTCTTAGTGAATAGAGACATATACACTAAGTAACCTGAAGCAAAGCGTGTTAAATATAAAAAGGGGTCTAACATAAGGGTTCTTGCAATCATTGTTTAGATAGATCAGTGCAAGAGATGTATTCTGAAAACTCCGATTTCCATTCTTCACTATTTTTACCATTTTAGAAAATCTTGAAGTTTCTAAAGTACCTTATTGTATATTATTTTAAGTTGTAATAAAGTAAGCTTATATCCGTTCTTTGCCGAACTCCCTACATGAAATTGGCAGTGTTGAGTCAGTGTGACGGCCTAAGTGGGTCAGGTATGCCCAGATGTGGGTAGGGCCAGACTGACTACCGGGCATTTTGGAATGCTGCCAAGCTGGGGGCTGATTTCACTGCGGTGGGGGCTGATTTCGTTGATGGAGACCTGCGTGTGCTTCGAAATAAACGAAGCAAAACGAATTGCGTTCAGCACACGCAGGTCCCCATCAACTAAATCAGCCCCCAGCTCAGCAGCATTCCAAAACCGCCCGGTAGCCAGCTCGGCCCTGGATGTGGGTCCCATGCATGCTGTGCCACTGTAGCCACGCTATGCCAAACTGATGAGCCCTAATAAGGGCAAAACCGGCCTTGGATTGATTGTGTTCCAGTTCAGGGTCGATCTATCCTGGGAGCTCGGCTAGACTCCTCCCATTGGAGCAGGGTCAAGAATAATTTGCGTATGACTGTGTCCAAACTGAGATGCCATGGTGTGCAAAATAGCGATGGACTGGAATGTGACAATAGTGTCTACCAGTAGTTGAGATTAATTGAAGCACTCCATTTATCAAATGTTTGTATACCTAATGAGTGTTACACCGTTTCATTTTAAGTGCTATTTATTTAACAGTCCAACCTTTCAGAGTCAATTCTATAAGCCTCAGTTCTTTAGTAATAACAATTATTTACCAGTGCAAACATGAGGGTTCATGAAATAGTAAATTCAATCTACTTTTAGTAGAAATACTGCATGCAAATCACTGCTTTCTATTCTCAAAAAGTTCCTAAAAGTACACGATTGAACAGGGATATACTTGTTGGCTAACTTCACTAGTAGAATATTCAACAGGCGGATCCTGTATCCAGGTGGAACTCGAGATTATCATTATGTCCATAAGTCCCTTTACCCAAGGAGAGCCCTCGTTTTATGCATCAGTGAACTTTTCAACCTATCTCTCAGCCTCACTTCACTTATGCCTGAACCCCAGGAGCACTGGTTCAGACCCAGGCGTCTCTTGTGTTCCAGTGTGCGCAGAGAAAGTGTTCTGAATCCAAAACCAGTTGAAACAATCTAGCCTTGTGCCTGTATTGGTGGCTGCTAACATCTCAACAAAAGTCTTCATTTCCTAAATTCTGCTTTAAGTCTTGCATTTTCGTGATAAATCTCACGAACAAATGCTGTAGTTGCCCTGGCATATAGTTAGGGAACATTTTCCTTCACTCCTCCTTTTCAGATACAGAATGCATAAAATTAGTTCAAACAAGTTCTTCTTTGTGGTCTTTGTCTCGGGTTGCCCTGTTTATCCCGTGGATTCGACATTTACTTGGGTTACACCGTAGCAATCCTGTTCTAATTAAAAATGCCTCTGATTTTCCCAAGACTGAGCCTTTGGAAACCTGTAGGTATCTGTTTCAAAGTGGACATTCAATATAGGGCAGACTGCTTGGGACATGATTCACACAGCCATTACTGACCACACGTAATAGTGTGCCTTGTGTATGTATGGATGATTTGTCAATTTTCAATTTACAAAAATATATATGCAGCAGTGGTGGGGCATGTACGTGTGTGCAGTATATTATGCGCATGAACACTTGTTGCCAAGGTGTGTATGTAGGTTTGGCAAAGTGATGAACTACTAACAAAATGGCAATATCTCCTTCAGTGTTAGTGTGGTAAGGGAGAAATAAAGGAGGTGCACAGCAAAGGCAGTGCAAATCGAGGGACACACCTAGAATTGTAAGTCGGTTCGATTGTCAAAACTTATACCTAATAATAATGAAGTACAAGCTCAAAGTTAGATCCACCCAGCCTTGAAGTATTTCACATGCCACATCAGGCTGATTATAAGAACTGCAGTGAAATTAGAGTGAAAACAATGATATGCGTCCTAGAATCATTTTCGTAGCATCAGACATCTGTCTACATGTAGCCTGTTTTGCATGTATCCAAGGAGGCATATCAACGTATGTCTGCTCTTACACATTGTAAGTAAGGTTTATCCAGGAAAATACATACAGAAGAAGTAGATTCCAAATGCAAATTTACCTGTGTGAATAGACTTCTACAGAGTTTCATAGCACAGGTGATGAACGTTAAGATTCTGGTCATATCTTATGTTATTTTGATTTGTATAGTGCACTAATCACCCGAGAGGGTATCCGGGCACTTGAATAGATTGGGCGGTTGCTTTTCACAGGTCAGAGCCGCAAAAAGTCTGGTGGTAATATGTGTGATAACGAATGATATTCATTGCATTTTCTGGTACTCTTATGTGGTTTTAACAATGTCAAAGGATACTCAAGCTAACATAGAAGAAATTGATGGAAGGAATGTTTGAAATAATCTCAATCAGTGACGATCACTTGAGACACATTCCTGTCCTTAATTTTTTGGTCAAAAGTCACTTGCAATAGAAACAAGCTGTATGGTAATCACCCTTGGTCCTGTTGCAATAGGAGCAGACATGCTTAGACTGGAAGATCAGGTTCCCTCCAAATAGAAACGCAAGCAACCCTAGTCCGGTTTTGGCCAAATTGGTGAGGTATAGCTTTAGTCCTATTACATGGACATCACATGACCAGTGTCTGGCATACCCATCACACTTAGCCGTTTACTTCAATAAAGAAAAAAGTGATGGGAGGGGTGCTTGAATTAATCTCAGCCCCTTTGTATTGCTTAGGGCTACATTTCACTACATTGTTTTTCACCCACCATTCTACTCTAGATAGATACCAGCCATACACAAATGAGCAATGGGCTGCATCCAATATGTAAAGCCTAGCTCGAACTGCAAGACCAGGTCCTCTCCAGATAAGTACTCAAGCAACCTCAGACCACAAAATGGCTACACACTGCTATTTATCACACATCTTGTAATTTGATGCGTGCGCTCTGTCCAGGCGTCCAAATACCTCCTTTTAAGCATGTGGAGGAATGCGTTTGTATTGCCCAGCCCCTAAACTTGAATTTTAATTTAATGCACATAGCAGTGTGCCTTATGGGTGGTAGAGCACTGGAAGTGTGCTTTGTTAATACCATTGCCAAAGCGTAAGAAAACATACATTTAAATTGTTACAAAAGTTAGGGAAAGGGAATCAAATAAACAATCCATCATAATGTTTGTGGCAAGAAATTGCAAATGCAGAGTCTTTTAAATAGTGAAATAAAAATTCCCTTCATGGTGATGAATATTATTTTTAGTTGGTTTAAATTAGTGCACAAAGGATCACAAGACAACAGAGCACTGAAGAAATATAATATGTAATGCCATGGTGTAAAAAATACATTTGTGAGATTATAAAGAGATCATGACTTATGCTGCTAATGTCTTTTGCAATCTGATTAGTAATTCATAGTAGGATTGTGCTCACTACATTAGTGCTTCTTGCCCCCTCTCTGCACCAGGGTTGTCCTGAGCCTTTAATGATAAAAGAAAAATGGACCTCGACTTCCCTTTTGTGAAGTAAGAAAACCGATATCTACAATTCATCACTGGCCCTCTGATGGTCTCACTCTACACAGACAACACTATTCTTTATGTCAGGAAGCCTCATGTTAACTTGGAACACTTATTAGGGAAATAATCAGATTTGGACAACATTCTAGCCTGGGCATCAACTGGTAAGTCAGTTATTTTTCCCTTAACTTCGAGCACGCTACAGTGGGAGTGTGAATTCCCCCTTTAATGGTGCACTGACTCGATTAAGTATTTGGGCATTCATGTCCATTTAGACACAGCTCACATCCTCCGCCTCAATTATGGTCAAGCAGTCAACGCCCTCGAGGCTCAGGTGGAGAAATGGCTGCAATTACTGTTATCCATCGCTGGTAGAGTAGCAATAATCAAGAAGGTTGTGCTCCCCAAATTTTTATATCTTTTTAATAACATCCCCATACCCTTCCCGAACAGTTTATCTTTAACATTACGCTTGCATCTTATCAGATTGGTTTGGGGGGCGGGGGGGCAGACAGCCCCACGTGCGTTGGCAGGTAATGACTCTTCCATACGAAAGAGGGGGGTTTGGAGTGCCCGACCATCAGTTATACTATTTAGTGGCCCAATGCAGCTATGCCTGTGCTTGGTTCCACCCAGACGCTAGGATCTTGTTTCTCCGTCCCAAGGCTGATTTCGAACTGCCAGAGAAGCTGTTTAGAGTGTTACCCAAGGGCGTACCCAGAGACCCCAACGACATACAGACGGTCTCTACCACCAGTTGGACTCGGGAAAAACTGAGGCGGGTCACTGGCACTTCTACGCTATATTTATCGGCTTTACCTATCCCCAATGCCCTCTGGTTGCCGATCACAGGGGGAGACTGGTGCAGTGCACCTTGGTCAAATTCAACATCACTAAAGTGGGGACCCTGTCCTCTAAGGGACATGTCTTCTCTGGACGAGAAACGCTTCTGCAACGCCACCTTCATGGATCGCTTCGTCTTGGGACGAATCTGTTCGGCACTGCGGGCTTCTCTGCCTGGTTTTCCCATTGAACCAGATTCGTTCACGCCACTCTCCATGGTCATCGAGAGTCAAGGAAGGGTACACCTCATATCTAAACTATACAAGGCAAGCTCAGATATCATTCCGGTCACTGACGACAAGATCCGCAAAGACTAAGAAGTCGATTTAGGACGCCCCATCACAGATGGCCAATGGGTCAAATGTTGTACAGTAACGAAAGTAGTCTCTTTAAACACCAGACATAAACTGCTTCATTTAAAATTTCTACGTAGAATGTACGTCACCCTGGCCAGATCTCACAGGCTGGATCCATCCAGACTGCACAACTGTCATAAATGTAATGACCCATATGCTGACTTCGCCCATCTCACGTGGACATGTTCAAAAATACAGTCATACTGGGAGGCTGTGCACAAGACACTGGGAGACATCAGTGAACTGACCCTCGCCCCCACACCTGAGATTTCATTATTAGCCTATGTGGTAAACTTCCCCAAAGGAATTCAGAGGTTTGTCTCCCTTAGTTTGCTGCTGGCCAAGAGGGAAATCGCACTACATTGGGGCCGCAAAACAGTTCCCACAGTACAAAGTCGGCTGAGCAGCCTTGCATTCTGCAACACTAATAGTGAAGTTTATTCCACCACATTGCCCTGCTCCTCACGTCCCAAAGACATCTGGGGGCCATTCAGGGCTTATAAGGGGTCTGAACAACAAATTAATGGCTCTCAACTCGAACAAGGTATAGTCCCGGCCGGAGTGGGATGATCGGCTTGTGCATCATAATCATCTGTTTTTAAATGTCTCTGTGCAAGATACCGAGGTTATTATTCTTGATTATGGGCATATGTTTTGAATCTCCTATTTTTTGCGGGAGGGCTAAATGTTCGGCTGTTGGAGGTAAACGTTCTGCTCTTGATGACATGCCATCGGGACTATATTTACAAACATTAATTTTCTCTCTTCTTTCCCTTTTATTTCTTGACACATTGGCTTTTATATGATTAACATCGTGGCATGATCCAGTTAATGCAATACTGACAGTGAGCACTCATATTTGTATTGCTGTAACGTATTAAATGGTAAATACAGTTAAAAAAAAGTTTTTAAAAACGATATTGGGTTAAAGTGGACCCCTCTCACCCCCAGGCCTAATGCTTCTGCATCTGTTACACCAATGGTAGCTATGTTCTCATAGGTGTAGCATATCGGGAAATCAGCCAATCTCCTCTCTCTCTCTTTCTTCCCCCTCCCCTGGACCACCGTTTCAAGGTCAGCAGGTGAAAGCAGGCTGCTTGCCCCTTTGTTAAATAAATGAATTAATAAATGAATATAATTAAAATAAAGAAAAACACATGAGGTCGTACATTTAGTATCCCTCACCCTGTCTCTTGGGGCATCGCTTCAAGGTCTGAAGCAACAATGTGGTCCTAATTCTAGCATGTAAGCTGAACCTTTGTTAGCAAGAGTGCCATAGTTTGGATGATTTGGGACACTTATGACACCGGAGCAGGTGCAACGGTATCTTCTGGACTAATGAGTTATATGGCACTGAAAAACAGGCTGTCTCCTCTGCCATTCATTACAAAAATTAGAGTCCAACTCACCCTCTCCCCAGCCAAATTGTCTTGGGCCCATGCTATATGTACTTCTTTGTGAAAAAAACTGAGCCCTTGCTTAGATGTAACTGGGGAAAGGGTGCTTCTTCATCCGAACAGAAGAATGTCAGCCTCCTCCCCTCGACTCACTTTATGCAGATCTGAGTGTAAATGAATATGGTCTGGAATGCGCCAATCAAACAAAGCAGTGATCTCAGGCCACTCTATATATAATTCCTTGCTAAGGTATGAATCCAGTAATACAAGATTATAGATCCAAGGAGCCCCGACTGAAATGAATGCGCTCTTATGCCTGATACCTCTGGTCTTGCTGTCAAACATATCTCAAAAGGCATTTATAGAGATTCCATAGTTGTCCAGTAAGGAAGATGACTAAGACATCAATGTAGTTTCCCAAGACAATGCTGTTCTGTGAGTGTTACTAATGATAAATCCTATCTTGGCTCAATCTAATGCATACATATGCAGATTAAAGGTAAAATGGAGCAAGCATGTGTTTATAAATTCCAAACATTTTCTGGAGTTTCTGTTATATTTGTTCTCTGACAGGCTCGCCAAAATAGGGTCTAAAAACCTTGTTGTAATACAGCCAAAATAGTCACAAGGCTACATTTTCCATGATCAAAGACTGGCCATAAGCCCTCAAGTTATGAAAAGTAGTGAGAATTTCCTGGATTTGGTCCATTTCAAGACTTAGATCACACACAACTGTGAGGTGTCGCATTGTGGCAAAAAGGATACTTTCTTGACTTGGAGATAAGAACTTTACCTGCCAAAAACCTCTTCTGAATCCAGGTTAACACTGCAGAAGGGCTTTGAAAGCAGGCTGAAGAAAATATGAGCTCTTTAAAGGAAAAATCTGAACCCAGCAAAAACCTTTAAGAATTGTGGCAAAGTAATCAACAATTCTAATGTAGGACATAGCAGATAAACAAAGGATAACAAACCACATTCAGGAGTGAGCAACAAAGCAGGATCATTGAAATGCACAGAAGTACAGATTTGTCTCCTTTACGTGTGCTCAGTACTCAAACAACCTGAAACAGAAAGTTACACAAGCAGTAAGTAATTTCCTTACGTACGAGGTCGGGATTGTCATAGGAATAAATGTTGAAAAGACACACATTCCTACATAATACAAGAACTGGACTTTAAACAAAATAAATTATATGGATTTGGTCTAAACAAACCTATTCAAAGATGTTCACCACCAAATCTACTATGTCAGTAATTTTAGTCATATTTTTAAAAAGCTTCAGAAATCTACCAAAACGTCTCCAGCAACCAAGACAACAAGAAAGGACAAAAGAAGGTGAACAGAACACTGCTCAGAAATAGGCAACATGGTAGGAATTCATGTTTGATGTTGCACGCTACCATCAATGTCAGCAATCCCAGTGTGCTACTTTTCATGTAGAAGGCTGTACAGTTGGGGAAACGTTAGAGTCTGCTGTCGCGGACCGCACTCAGGAATAAGGTAAGCATGTCTTCAGCGACATTTCACAACACTGGTACACCAGGATAAAACTAGTTATAATGTTCTAACACTTTGGATTCCCAAATAATCCTTGCCCATGCTTTAAGAGTTCTTGTACTTTCACAGGACCTCTGCAACAATCAATTCTTCAGCATCAAAATCACCACCATTTAAAGCAACTTCAATCAGCAACTGGACCCAACTGACCTCACAGAACACCTCCCGATCTTATACAAAGAACCAGTGCTAACCACATGGCCTTATCATCCCTCCAGAAGAAGCCACACCGATTGAAGTCTACTGACTCAGGCAGCCCATCAGACCCCTGCCCCATCACTTCTTCATCAAAGGACTGCAACTCATCAGTGTCATGCCCACACCAATTCCGAACACCTCCACCTCTTTCCCGATGTTCCCAGATGCTTGGAAACACACAACTTTCCTCCCAGTGCCAAAGAATCCCACCACATACCCTTCAACGCTCGCTAATAACGGGCCAATCTTCCTGCTACCATTCTTAGCCAAAATGTTTGAGAAAATCATCAAAAGATACCCCTCCAAATACCTCAATGACCACCAACTCACCAACACCACTCAGTCTAGTTTCAGACCCAGCCACAGCACAGAAACTGCCATCATCGCCACTACGGATGACATCCTCATGACTCTGGGCAGTGGAGACAAAGCCCTCATCTATATGGATCTCTCTGCAATATTTGACATAGTCTCGCACCCCATCCTCATCCAATGTCTACACAACAATGGAATCCAAGGACATGTAGTCTGATGGATGTGCTCCTTCCTGACTGGAAGGGCCCAGTGAGTCAGCCTGGCACCCACAAATTCTTCTACGGAGTTTTGCAAGGATCATCCCTTGGACAAAAGTTCAATGTATACATAAACCATCTAGCCAGCATCATCTGCTCTCACAACATCCTCTTCTATGCAACAAGATGCAACTCATTTTCTCACTCACGTTCAAGATTCCCAGTACCAGGGTCAAGTTCTGGGCCTGAATTACTGGAATCACCCACTGGATGAAGACAACCTGTCTGAAGTTGAACACCAACAAGACCAAAATCATAATCTTTGGGAAGAGCCCTTCACCATGGGACTCCACTTGGTGGCCAACAGAGCAAGCATCAAAACCCACCGCCACCTCCCATGCCAAGGAGCTCAGGATCGTCAGTGACAGCAAACTTGACATGACCACCTAAGTCTGTGGTTCCCAAAGTGTGCGCCGCGGCGCCCTGGTGCGCCGTGAAGGGAAGCCAGGGGCGCCGTTGCGCAGGATGTGGGTCTGAGAAAAAAAATATAATTATCCTCAAAATGCAGTGAAACTGCGAGCTGACAATTTTGGAGCTGGGGAACCGGGTTCGACCCTCGACGTCAGCTCAGAATCCTGTGTCATTCTGGGCAAATCACTTAATCTCCCAGCGCCTACCAAAACAGAATAAATGAATGTATCCTTGTGTAACGTGACTGGTGCTCTTCGGGTCTCCTAGTAACATGGAAATAAAAAAAGTAATGTCAGCTTTTGTGCAAATGATTTGAGATTTTCAGCTCAGAACTCCTGCTGAGTACAACTTCACTATAATAGTTAATCATTTTCTGTAAACTCCTTCAAACCTAATTTTGTTGGTACGCATATGTCATTCCTTAAATAGAACAAGCACTAATGTTTTCTCTAGCAGTGCGTATTTGCTACATTGTCTGGGACCGTTGCAGGTATTGTAAATAATGGTTTAAGTCTTCATGGAACCAAACACAATATTACCTGTTTGTATTGCTAGGCAAAATAGCCGTAAGTGTTTTCATTACAGCACTGCACTTTTTATTTTTTTGCCAAATCAGAACATGAGGCTAAATTAAACCTGACGCCTTATTCTTAAAGAATGCAGTAGAAGGAGCATGGGGCCATGTGTTAAACAGTAAAATAGAATGTATTGTTGCTGCAATAGCGTCAGTCTCCACTCCACGGTAATTCATGGTTATGCTCATCAATTCAATTATGTCTATGTGGGACCTGGGTGCTTCGTCCTACAGTGCAGAATCATACTTTAGATTCTGAGTTGAGAATTATTATTTCTTTGGATGAACTAACTGTTATCTGATAAACTCTGTTTGGCAACTTGTTTGAAACTGGACTCTAACTAGTAAGAGACTAGTAAGTTTAGTAAGGTTATTATTGGACGTATTTCATTTTTTTTTCCGGCTATGTGCATTCAACTTAATCGCTTTGGATATTTATTTTGGAGACATGCTGTTGTATTGGATGTATTGGGTGGGTGCATGGTCAGGGGCCTGGTGGAGAGCGTTGGGTGGGTGGGTGCAGGGTCAGTGGCCTGGTGGAGAGCGTTGGGTGGGTGGGTGCAGGGTGGGGGGCCTGGTGGAGAACGTTGGGTGGGTGGGTGCAGGGTGAGAGGCCTGGTGGGTAGCGTTGGGTGGGTGGGTGCAGGGTCAGTGGCCTGGTGGAGAGCGTTGGCTGGGTGGGTGCATGGTCAGGTCCTGGTGGAGAGCATTGGGTGGGTGGGTGCAGGGTCAGTGGCCTGGTGGAGAGCGTTGGGTGGGTGGGTGCAGGGTCAGTGGCCTGGTGGAGAGCGTTGGGTGGGTGGGTGCAGGGTGGGGGGCCTGGTGGAGAACGTTGGGTGGGTGGGTGCAGGGTGAGAGGCCTGGTGGGGAGCGTTGGGTGGGTGGGTGCAGGGTCAGTGGCCTGGTGGAGAGCGTTGGGTGGGTGGGTGCATGGTCAGGTCCTGGTGGAGAGCATTGGGTGGGTGGGTGCAGGGTCAGTGGCCTGGTGGAGAGCGTTGGGTGGGTGGGTGCATGGTCAGGGGCCTGGTGGAGAGCGTTGGGTGGGTGGGTGCAGGGTGAGAGGCCTGGTGGGGAGCGTTGGGTGGGTGGGTGCAGGGTCAGGGTCCTGGTGGAGAGCGTTGGGTGGGTGGGGGCAGGGTTACGGGCCTGGTGGAGAGTGTAGGGTGAGTGCAGGGTCAGGGGTCTGGTGGAAAGCGTTAAGCGGGTGGGCGCGGGATCAGGGGCCTGGTGGAGAGTGTTGGGTGGGTGGGTGCAGGGTGGGGGCCTGGTGGAGAGCTTTGGGTGGGTGGGTGCAGGGTGGGTGCAGGGTCAGGGGCCTGGTGCAGAGCCCTTGTGTGGCCTCGTCGACCTACATATATGGTCCTGGGCGAGGGCCTCAATCTGGTCTCATAAATCCCTCCCAATCTCCACTGTCTCATGTAGGCACACTGCGCACCGCGGACCACACACAGCTTCATATAAAGCGCCTACTGGTTATACGTCTTCAGAGGCTGTTTATGAATTTATGGTGATGTGAAAAGCCTCTTGCGCCGTGCTCTTTGTAATTTTACTACATCATCTGTTTCAATGCTCCCCAAAAGAAGCACAAGGCCCCCCTACCAAGTATTTTTTTGCAGTTTTATATTGCGCAAACTCCACCCGAAGGCATCAGAGCGCTTTACATTAGCACCAGTTACGTTACAGACGGACACATTCATTTTTAGGCACGGGGAGTCCATCATGCTTTTGAAATTGTGCCTTTGTTCCAGGTGGCAGCCCCCTCCATTGGGTGGGAAGGGTGCAAGGCAGAGGGGAAGAGGGTGCAAGGCAGAGAGGAGAAGGGTGCATGGTAGAGAGGAGAAAGGTGCATGGTAGAGAGGAGAAGGGTGCAAGGCAGAGAGGAGAAGGGTGCAAGGCAGAGGGGAGGAGGGTGCAAGGTAGAGAAGGGTGCAAGGAGGAGGGGAGAAGGGTGCACGGCAGAGAGGAGAAGGGTGCAACGGGGAGGGGGAGAAGGGTGCAAGACAGAGGGGAGAAGGGTGCAAGGTAGAGAAGGGTGCAAGTCAGAGGGGAGAAGGGTGCAAGGTAGAGAAGGGTGCAAGGCAGAGGGGAGAAGGGTGCAAGGCAGAGGGGAGAAGGGTGCAAGGCAGAGGGGAGAAGGGTGCAAGGCAGAGGGGAGAAGGGTGCAAGGCAGTGGGGAGAAGGGTGCAAGGCAGTGGGGAGAAGGGTGCAAGGCAGAGGGGAGAAGGGTGCAAGGCAGAGGGGAGAAGGGTGCAAGGCAGAGGGGAGAAGGGTGCAAGGCAGAGGGGAGAAGGGTGCAAGGCAGAGAGGAGAAGGGTGCAAGGCAGAGAGGATAAGGGTGCAAGGCAGAGAAAAGAAGGGTGCAAGGCAGTGGGGAGAAGGGTGCAAGGCAGAGGGGAGAATGGTGCAAGGCAGAGGCGAGAAGGGTGCAAGGCAGAGGGGAGAAGGGTGCAAGGCAGAGGGAAGAATGGTGCAAGGTAGAAAAGGGTGCAAGTCGGAGGTGGAGTAGGGTACAAGGAGGAGGGGGAGAAGGGTGCAAGGTGGAGGGAGAGAAGGGTGTAAGGCAGAGGGTTAAAGTGTGCAAGGGGGATGGTGATGAAGTTAAAAATTGCAAATAAAGTTTTATGACAGTGATGGCTACTCTCTGAATCCTTCATCACGTCTAGACTTGATTCTTCATGTAGACCAGTGGTTCCCAAAGGGTGCGCCGCGGCACCCCGGTGCGCGGGTAAAAAAAATGGTGGGGAGCCACGGCCAACTGCCAATTAGGTCAAGGGAGCCACGGGTCAAAAAAGTTTGGGAACCACTGACCTAAGTCAATGCTGTCAACGCCTCATGCTTCCATAATCAAAAATGTGGAGGAAGAATTTCAAATGGCTCCCAATTAGCACCCAGAAAACAATCATGCATTCCCTCATCACAAGGAAGCTGGACTATGAGAACACCCTCTATGCCAGGATCAACAAAAAACGTACTAGAAGGCTGCAGACCATTCAGAACTCAAAAGCCAGAATCACTCTCAGTCTCAACCTCCCACAATGCACCCACATCACACCACACCTGAAGAAGCTCCACTGGCTTTATATACAAAAATAAGCACAATCCAAACTCCTTACCCACACTTTCACAGCACTACATGATATTGACTCAGCACACCTCAGAAATCACATCTACTTTCACAAACCTTCCAGACACTTCCACTCGTCCGGACTCCTACTTGCACATATTCCATGCATCCAGAAAATCAGATTCAGCAGTCATGCCTTCTCCTACATAGCTACTAATGCGTGGAATGATCTTCCACTAAACATAAGAGCATCCTCTCCACTTTTTGAATTCTACAAGAAGCTAAAGACCTAGCTTTTCAAGTCGTCCCACTATGCCCAAGGTTTAGCTAGACGCAGACCTGCTCAGCACCAGGATGGGTGGGCGGCGCCAGGGACAGGGGAGAGGGGCGGGGTTATAGGTATATAGGGGAGGCCCCTTCTCACACGCGCTCTCTTTGTCTGCTGCCCCCTCTCCCGGCTGGTCGCATCCTTGGCTGCCACCAGGCCCATCCAGCCGCAACGGCTGTAGCCAGTCCCCCTGTCCAGGTCCCTTAGATCCCCCCCCTTTTGTCATCTCCCCTCCCCACCGCTCCCCGCTTTGAGGAGCATCGCCGGGATCGAAGGACCACCCCCCCCCGGCTATCGCATCATCGCACACCGTCGGGATCGAGGTAAGCGTGACACTTTTTACCTCCCCCCGGGCCCCGTCCTTGGGCAAAACCCGAGTTGTACGGGGCTCCGTGGCTATAGCCCACGGCGAGGTGGAGGCGTCCGTGGGAGGGTCGGTTAGCATTAGGACCACGCAGGGGGGAATTTAGTAAGTGGCTGGGGACTTTGGAATATCGGGCGCTGGGCACGCCGAAGCTGTGCTGACCCGAAGGTTGATCGTACACCCCGGTTGTGCGGTCGGCGAAGCCACGACAGACTGTTACGGGTCAACCGGCTGGGAGCAGCAAAGGGTTGCCGCCATGCGGGGGGAGGGCGTCGCCTTAGCAATTAAATTGGCTCTGTAATGCCACAGGGGATGCGGGGGGCGCTTTAGGTCACAGGGGCGCAGGCATTGAGAGGGCCACGCGATGGCCGCCACGCGGTCAGGTGGCCCGATGGAGGGTTGTTGTGCGGGCCGCAGTGTGTGAGTTTAGCCGCAATTGCTCCATGGCCCCATACGTGCAGGGCCCGTGGTAGAGCGTGGAGACTGGTTAAATTGGCTCTGTAATGCCACAGGGGATGCGGGGGGGGCCGCTTTAGGTCACAGGGGCTCAGGCATTGAGAGGGCCACGCGATAGCCGCAACGCGGTCAGGTGGCCCGATGGAGGGTTGTTTTGGGGGCCGCAGTGTGTGAGTTTAGCCGCAATTGCTCCATGGCCCCATACGTGCAGGGCGCGTGGTAGAGCGTGGATACTGGGCCTCAACGGTGGCAGTCTCGCGCCCTGGTGATATATGCCACAACTTATTTCAACTTTCCTCCGTGGTAGCGCCGCAAGCTCCCAAGACGCCAGCCCGAGCATTAAGGCCGCTCTCGTCTGGCAGAAAGCCCACCTCGGTCCCAATCGTACTTTTTAGGCGCGTTGGCCTGAATTGTCGCTCCCTGCATACAGATGCATTTAGTGATTCGGCGTTGCACCAATGGCAGCGGGGGCAGCGAGACAAGGCCATTCATTTTAGGGTGCGGCGTGTGTTCCAGGTGCTTAATAGGGGAATCACATAAGGAATGGTCGCGAGCCAATGCCAACGTTTTAAACGGAAAAAATAATGCTTTTACGTGTCATCTCCTGGCGTGGGTCTCTGCTAGGCGGGTTCACGACTTTCAAAGAAATAGGCTTGTTGTAATTGGCCATTCAGAATGGCGACGAGGGCTTTAGTCAACCCGGACAAAGAAATCAAATCCGCTTTCCTCACTGAGAAGACCAATATGAAGACATGGTGTAATTCTCATTAGGGTCAGTGTCACTGGATGTGGAACACGACAATTTCTTCCCTGCGTTGCAAGTGACTTCAAGAAGAGGTGCATTGTCATAAAGTTAAATAAATGCAGATAGTGCGGGTTGGCATTCTGCACAAGACTGTGCACGTGGTATGCTTTGGGCAATGGCCCATTGGAAATAACTGGTTTCATTTTCAGCACTTCCTTGCTTCTGAAATATCCAGCGCGCACTCAGTGGCGTATCAAGGGGCCTCCGGCCCCTAATTTAGCCAAAAGAAATGTCAACATCACATGCATGTTTTAATAGGGAAAGACAACTATACTTGGGTTGCCCAGGGTCCCCCAAGGTCTTGGGCCCCGGTTTCACTGCACCTGCTGCACTATTGTCACCTACGCTCCTGCGGACTCGGCAATTAAAAACTGCCTCACAAGTGGGTCACAGAGAGTGAAAGGGCCAGATTCACAAATTCATGCTCCTATTGGCACTAGCGCAGATGAGGTAAATCATATTTTAATTTTAAGCATGAACAGACCAAAGGCGTGCAGGTGTAAAATGCGGCATGACTGCACAATTTATGTTTTGGCAGACAGGCCCGCTACAAAAGTTTTTTTTATTTTAGGTGGAAAGATAGAGTGCCAAAAACGCTGCTTGCGGAGCACCTTTTTCAAAAAGGGAAATTAAGTGATGTGCGCCTGGCACATAGTGCATTACCTCGTGCACTTTAATCTTGTTGCAGAGATTGCACAGCGAAATAACTGAAACTCACAGGACATAAGACATAATAACCCGTCAAAAATGAAAACATGTACTGCACATTCAATTCATAATGTGTTTGACTAGCGTCATGGTCGGACTGGCTGATAGGACAATCTGATACAAAAGGGGATGATGGACGGAGCGTTTGAACAAATCAAACACTCACCCCCAGTCAACTGATCTGGGTTTAATCCATCACCATTCTTTAGTTCACTAAGCCACCCCAGTTCAGACATGGCTATATGCAAATCAGTCTGACCCTGTGCCTCATGGGAACAGTCCAGCCCGAACTGCCAAGCCATGTCTTCACTGGACCTGAAACAAGCATCCTGGGACTGGTTTCGGATTCATAATCCTCATCAGCCAGGCTATCTTGAATCCAGTGGCCAAGAGAACAAGGGAGTCACATCTGAGCATACCCTGCCACACTTAGGGCTAACAAAGCGATACAAAAGTGGATGATGGACGGAGCGTTTGAACAAATCAAACACTCACCCCCAGTCAACTGATCTGGGTTTAATCCATCACCATTCTTTAGTTCACTCAGCCACCCCAGTTCAGACATGGCTATATGCAAATCAGTCTGACCCTGTGCCTCATGGGAACAGTCCAGCCCGAACTGCCAAGCCATGTCTTCACTGGACCGGAAACAAGCATCCTGGGACCGGTTTCGGATTCATAATCCTCATCAGCCAGGCTATCTTGAATCCAGTGGCCAAGTGAACAAGGGACTCACGTCTGAGCATACCCTGCCACACTTAGGGCGAACAAAGCGATACAAAAGGGGATGATGGACGAAGCGTTTGAACAAATCAAACACTCACCCCCAGTCAATTGATCTGGGTTTAATCCATCACCATTCTTTAGTTCACTCAGCCACCCCAGTTCAGACATGGCTATATGCAAATCAGTCTGACCCTGTGCCTCATGGGAACAGTTCAGCCCGAACTGCCAAGCCATGTCTTCACTGGACCGGAAACAAGCATCCTGGGACCGGTTTCGGATTCATAATCCTCATCAGCCAGGCTATCTTGAATCCAGTGGCCAAGTGAACAAGGGACTCACGTCTGAGCATACCCTGCCACACTTAGGGCGAACAAAGCGATACAAAAGGGGATGATGGACGGAGCGTTTGAACAAATCAAACACTCACCCCCAGTCAGATCAGTTGACTGGGGGTGAGTGCTTGTATTGTCAACGCTCCGTCCATCACCATCTTTGGTTTTGCTTTGTTCGCCATAAGTTGGCAGGGTTTGCTCTGACGTGAGTCCCTTGCTCACTTTGCCACTGGATTCAAGCAAGCCGAGCTGAAGACGGCTGTAATGCCAGAAACCGGTCCTCGGAAGCTTGTTTCCGGTCCAGGGAAGGCATGGCTTGGCAGTTCGGGCTGGACTGTTCCCATGAGGCACAGGGTCAGACTGATTTGCATATGGCCATGTCTGAACTGGGGTGGCAGAGTGGGCTAAAGAACAGTGATGGATTAAACCCAGATCAGTTGACTGGGGGTGAGTGCTTGTATTGTCAACGCTCCGTCCATCACCATCTTTGGCTTTGCTTTGTTCGCCATAAGTTGGCAGGGTATGCTCAGACGTGAGTCCCTTGCTCACTTTGCCACTGGATTCAAGCAAGCCGAGCTGAAGACGGCTGTAATGCCAGAAACCGGTCCTCGGAAGCTTGTTTCCGGTCCAGGGAAGGCATGGCTTGGATGTTCGGGCTGGACTGTTCCCATGAGGCACAGGGTCAGACTGATTTGCATATGGCCATGTCTGAACTGGGGTGGCAGAGTGGGCTAAAGAACAGTGATGGATTAAACCCAGATCAGTTGACTGGGGGTGAGTGCTTGTATTGTCAACACTCCATCCATCACCATCTTTGGTTTTGCTTTGTTCGCCATAAGTTGGCAGGGTATGCTCAGACGTGAGTCCCTTGCTCACTTTGCCACTGGATTCAAGCACGCCGAGCTGAAGATGGCTGTAATGCCAGAAACCGGTCCTCGGAAGCTTGTTTCCGGTCCAGGGAAGGCATGGCTTGGCAGTTCGGGCTGGACTGTTCCCATGAGGCACAGGGTCAGACTGATTTGCATATAGCCATGTCTGAACTGGGGTGGCAGAGTGGGCTAAAGAACAGTGATGGATTAAACCCAGATCAGTTGACTGGGGGTGAGTGATTGTATTGTCAACACTCCGTCCATCACCATCTTTGGTTTTGATAGGACAATCTGGCAATTATCCGCCGGACTGGTCAGTGTGGTGCTCGGCCTTTTGGCTGTATGGGCCTATGTAATGGTCCAGAGCGCCGATTTTTACTGTTGATTTCCTGTGTATGGCCACATACATTGCTCGAAATAACCCCACATGCACGGGTACATGTCTGGCTCTCTAATTTTGTCCTCACGAACGGGGTGAGAGAAAGAAGAAAGAAGCTTAACCCTGCAGCAGTGCCACCCTTCTCTGCCTCTGATTTAAGTCACCGAGACCCGTTAGAGTTCGTTCACAGACTTACCTTTAAGACCTGAAGCATTCGATTATACCAACGACGCCATAGTTGTTGCCTATTTGTATTATGCAGCAAACAACCACGACAAGACCAATAGCCCTGACTAGTTGTAAGTTTAATGCTACTTGTTATATTATATATCTGGATGCAGTGACATAGGCAGCAAAATCATGTTACAGACAAAGATTCGACCACTTGTCTGACACGGACAAGGGGGCTGGTGAACAAGGAGGGAAGGTGGCTGAATACCATTTACTATTAGGAAGGCAGGGAATCACCCCCACTTCCCTTTCCTCTTCCATGTTGTTAATGAATCAAACAGCTATAGAGTCAGGCGAGAGGCGAGCCGAGAATCAACACTGGCTAATAGCCCGAGCACGTGCAAAGTCTTAAAAAATAAAATTTGGCATGCAAATCATGCAACAAAGTTCATGCTCCAAAGTAAAAAAGTGTCTTCAAAAGTCAAAAAAGTATATTGTTTTAACACGCTTAAGCGTTTCACCTAGTACATCAGATTAGATCTCTGCAGTTAGAAGGAGTTATTGGAAGTGAGAGTTCTAATATGCAAGGGGGGACATCGCAGACAACGTTCAAAAGGTATATTATGAGCCAATATGTGTCTGTAGTCTTGATTTACTTCAGTTGACCCAATTTAAACAACAATCTTAAAAACAGGTTGCCAAAGGAAAGTCCAAGACTGAACAATTCCTTGGCACCATCAGGTAACCATATCATGCATCTATATACAGTTAAAATAACACTTTATTTATTATTATAATTTGCAGATTTATATAGTGCAAACATGACCCGATAGTATTGGAGCGCCTACACGAGCACCGGTCTCGTTACACAAGGACACTTTATATTTATGGTAGGCTCGGGGAGATTGAGTGATTCGTCCAGCATCACAGGAGGTGGACGCGACCCTGAGGCTCGACCTTGGCCCCGCTCCAAAGTCGGCAATCTAGCTGCCAGACCTTCCTTTTTTGTAGAAGTAAAACCGGGCGTTCGGTACACAGAATGTTTCATGATTTATTTATGCCACTTTTATAGCGAAAACGTGGCTATGAGGTTAGAATGCTTTCGAATAGATCAATTTTGGGTTACAGATACAAAATTACATATACTACTTTGCCAACGGGTGTCGGCGGGCATATCTGTCTCACATAAACATATCCAGGGCGCGCCAAAGGCTCATACCAGGAGGAGTGTAGTTCACAAACAATTTCTGGTGCCCCGTATGAACCCGTCTCTATCTTTTGGAAGTTCTAATAACTATATTACATGGTAACATTATCAGTAAGAAGGATAGACACTTGCCACAGTTATAAGGGCTTATTTAAAGAATTAGTAAGGCAAAATACATAAATATATCATAAGTATAGTTTGCCTCGATGCATCCTGATCATAAGTTCAAAGAACTCAGCAAGTTCAACAGTAAATCCAGCATAGATCTTCCGCTAAGAGTGAGAAAGAGGGTTCTGTTAAGGTGAGAAAAAACTGTCCTTTTATAGGACTTCAGACAAAGGTTCACACATTACTACACAAGTACATAGTTCACAGGCTATGCAGCAATGATCAACAGGCGACAAGAATCATTTTACTTTAAAATATATTCAAAGAATTTGTCATAAAACCAATACATTGACAAAGACTAGGAAACCTCAATCGCTGTGCATCAATGATCGACAGGCAACATGAAACATTTTACTTTAAAATATATCCAAGGACTTTCTCATAAGACCAACACATGGGATTTAGAGGTTCTCAGAATGTATCCAGGGGACGTGAATTGTAACACTGTTTACCGAGCGGTCTGGGACTGATAGGTTGTCCTTGGTTAGGGACACCTTAGTTACAAAGACAAGAAACCTTCAATCTTTCCATGGGAAGCTCACAATTATTAGAGCAAAGGCAACAACAACAATTATGCGGTGTATCGCGACGTCATTTCAAATTAAAGACAGTACAATTTCAATGTCATGTATGTCAGCACAAACCTGATTTTGCACATTAGGAGGATAAGAAAAAGTAAAACAATGTTCACACTGGCATATGGGTAAATATATCACTGCCATGGCCCTCGTGCCACTCAATAGAGCTATCATCTCACCCGAATAATGCCTATTCTATGTGGCTTCTAGAGAAACTGAGACTGGCTGCACCGGCCTGTGAGGAAGTTTCCAATTACCATGCGGGCCAACCTGCAGCGTCTTTTAGGTTTACCAATTTTTTAAAGAATAATTTGCATAGCAATTTGAAAGAGTTTGTCTTTAGTTCACTGCTTATGTCTGCCTTGGTGAATAGTGTTTAATTTTCGTCCTTCATGATTAACTGAGTGATATAATTTGGGATCTCATACAGTGAACATGTTTCTTCTAAAGTAATATCTTTTGGTGCAAAACCCGCACAGTTCATGCCTTTGGACGCCTGGTCCTGTTATCTTGATCAATAAACTGTCACTGCTGAACCTTCTCTGTAAATGACGGGCCAGATGCTTGAATTACTTGTCACAAAATCTGGCGGGAACTTGTGAAAAGGATTTGGCTGCAAGTAAAGAAGTTAATTAACCAACCAATGTACTAAAAGGACAATGTAAAACAGTGAGTACAGCTCAAAACATAATACAAGGCCAGTACAAGGGCTTTCTTCTTTTATTTACAAAAAAAAAAAAGCCCACTCGGAAGAGTAACAGCAAAGATGCCAAGTGCTGTCTACAGCTGGCATCATCCCAATCACCAGTAGTCCTCTCAATTATAACACTCATACATTATAAAACCTATTTAAGAACCCCGAGCATGTTACCTATCCCCAAGCAAGTAACACATAGTTAATAGATACATTAATAAATCTGGTACAGCATGTCCCTCCTTTTAGTTATTTAACAAGACTAACATGCACATGGGAATATTTATATGCTGAAAAACAAGCTTAAGTGGTATAAAATATATTCATTAAACTTTTCAAGTACTTTGACAACCCTTTGAAGTATTTCAAAACAGGTCTCCACCTGGCGTATCTAGTGTATTAACATCCTAGACCATAATACTACCTCGCACCACCTTATCAGAAATTGTAACATCAGCTGGAAACCGTACAGAAGAAGTATAGTTTGCAGAATAAATAGAATTATTTATATTAATTTCAGGTCCACAATCGCTGACCTGAGGCAGTATGTAAATGGGGGTTAGTCTGTCTCGAGAAGGAGAGCTTAGACACTATTTTATTTAGGGAAGGACGTAGGGGAAAAACAGTAGTGTCCCATAGCTGCCCAGCATGGTATAGGCTCTTGGTTAGGGCAATTGCTCCAGCCACCTGGGTCCTACGGGCGCCCCAACGGGGCGACGTGTGAGACATAATAGGTTAAGTTTCGGCAGGGTAGACGAAGGGTTGCTGGCCATGCGGGCTCACACCAGCCTTTTCGCTTACGGGGGACACTCACCGGCAGGACTAAAAAGGGTAATCCTGGTGTAAAGGTACGGGGTGCCGAAGGAGTCAGACTAGTCTGCTCGCACCAGCGAGTGTGGGATCCTCTAGACCTCCAGGATAGGTTGCAGCACCAGAACTGGGTCCATCCAGGACAGACAAACACTCCAGCCCTATCCAAGACACGGGCAGTAGCTGGCTGCCAGACTTTTAGTGGGACAGGGTGCTAGACTCTGAGGGGAACATGGGGTCAGAGCATACCTTGGCCTCAATGAGGGATGTAGGAGTGTTTGGCAACACCTGTACTCAGGAATGGCCAGTCTTGGCTTCACCAGGACAGGGATAGCCTTTTTCACCATCTGGAGCAGGTAGAGGAGAGAAAGGTTAGAACCACAGTCGGGGGAGCCGGGCCAAGCATCCTCTTGCTGGAGGCACGGCTTGTTGCATACGAACATTCTTGCTAGACCTGGGTGAAGCTCTGGAGGCAGCCGGGTGCAAGTAGGAAGAGATCCAGGGGGCTAAGTGGTGGGGGCTCTGGGTGCTGCGGGTGCCACACACAGGGCTGTGGAGGAGCTACAGGGCGATCCCGAAACAGGAAAGGCACAGGAACAGGACCTGAAGCCTCCAGTGCTAAGCGCACCGTGCATAAGTCATACAGGCTTCAAGGGGTTCTTCTTGGGATCTTGGAGTACGACGGCGCCCCGTTAGTCTTTAGGGCGGTTGTAAACCTGAACAACCGGGGGCTTGCTTTATAGGCTCCGCCCAGCTGGGGAAGATGTGAGTCACTCTCCCTTGTTCAGCGGGCGGAGTTGGTGGACGATAGGTTCACCGGTGGGAGGAGTAGATCCTCCCAGGTACCACACCGGGCTATGGCCGCTGGTGTCTTTCTTGGCTGAACTTCAGGTGCCCTGCAACGAGGGGTTGCGGGGCGAACGGGATCGTCTGTAAGATAACCCACCTTTTATTTGTATACAAATAAACCTGCAATTTTACATCTCCAATAACATTGTGTCTGTGTATTATTGTAGAGTATTGTGGGGTTGCGGGCGGCGGAGTAACGATGGGGATACTATGCAGGATGCCCGTGGTCCCTGCAGGGGACCCCATAGGAGGGCAGGCCCCGTAGTATCTCGGAGGACGCAGACAGCCAGCTCATCCGGGAGGGGTGGGCGGCGTGAGGGACAGGGGAGAGGGGCAGGGTTATAGGTATATAGGGGAGGCCCCTCCTCACACGCGCTCTCTTTGTCTGCTGCCCCCTCTTCCGCCAGGTCGCATCCTTGGGTGCCACCAGGCCCATCCAGCCGCAACGGCTGTAGCCAGTCCCCCCCACCCCCGTCCAGGTCCCTTCGATCCCCCCCTTTTGTCATCTCCCCTCCCCACCGCTCACCCGCTGAAAAAGGGGGAAGTGGTGAGGGGGACTGTATTAATGTTTGTTTTCTTATTGCAGGAGGAGCTACAGGGCAATCCCGATACAGGAAAAGCACAGGAACAGGACCTGAAGCCTCCAGTGCTCAGCGCACCGTGCATAAGTCATACAGGCTTCAAGGGGTCCTTCTTGGGAACTTGGAGTACGACGGCGCCCCGTTAGTCTTTACGGCGGTTGTAAACCTGAACAACCAGGGGCTTGCTTTATAGGCTCCGCCCAGCTGGGGAAGGTGTGAGTCACTCTCTCTTGTTCAGCGGGCGGAGTTGGTGGACGATAGGTTCACCGGTGGGAGGAGTAGATCCTCCCAGGTACCACACCGGGCTATGGCGGTGTCTTTCTTGGCTGAACTTCAGGTGCCCTGCAACGAGGGGTTGCGGGGCGAACGGGATCGTCTGTAAGATAACCCACCTTTTATTTGTATACAAATAAACCTGCAATTTTACATCGCCAATAACATTGTGTCTGTGTATTATTGTAGAGTATTGTGGGGTTGCGGGCGGCGGAGATACTATGCCCAAGGTTTAGCTAGACGCGACCTGCTCAGCACCAGGATACCCTCCCGGGTGATATTGCGCTCTACAAATCTGCATAACCTAAAATGACCTCTTGATTAAGCCAGTGAGCTCTATATTGGGTCCTTGAGACACATTTCCTTATCATATAATACATTGCACAAAACAAGAATGGCATGGACAGCAGCAGTCTTCCTCCACACACACACCCACACAAACACAAGCACACACACACACACCCACAGAAGTAGTACAGCAAGACAGTGGGTGTTCAAGGTCTCTTCAACAAACATAAGAGTTATATAACGGACAGCGGTGGTGCATGGTTCCTGAAACAAACAGAGCAGGTGCAATAGATTTAACAAAAGTAGTTCAAACTTCCCATACATTCATACACATAAGCTGCAGTGCAATGTACCCAGACATATTCATACACACAGACACCAATGTACCTGCAAACACATATGCAGCCAGTCACTTCACAAGTTATTAAGATATGAATTGAGATTTGAAAGTCGTTTTTGTAACTCTGAATATTCTTTTTGAAAGAGGTATGCGTCTATGGAAGCATATCTGTCTAAATGTATAATTACAGCAATGCTTCTTTATTTAGAACTTATTAATAAGTATTGTTAGACCTGGAATCCTTAAAGTAGATTACCCCCTGACTTTTTGCTTTCAAACCTCCTGTTTGCTGACTTCGTTTTGCTGGTTTGAGGACTTTACCACTGCTAACCGGTGCTAAATTGCATGTGCTTTCTGCTAAAAACATGGCAAGATTGGCTTATACACAATTGGCATATTTAATTTCCCTATATGTCTCCAGTTAAGCAGCACTATCTGTGCCCTGTGCCCGTAAATTAAATGTTACTAGTGGATTTGCAAAACTAATTGTGCCACCCACTTGAGCAGCACTTTAAACATGCCTCAGGCCTGCCATTGCAGCCTGTGTGTGTGCAGTTTTGACCTTCAAATTAAACTTTTGCCAGGCCAAAACTTACTTTTTAATAGATGTAATAAACCCCTAGGGTAGGCCCTTGACAACCCAGGAGGTAGGGTGCACTTTATTTAAAAAGTTGGACATGTACTTTAAGTTTAAGATATGCTGGTAGTGAAAAACTCTTAAATGTATTTCTTATTACTGCAAGGTCTACCTCTTCTATAGGATAGCATTGGAGTTACTTAGTTATAGTTAATAAGTGTAATTTCCAAATGGGAGAAGGTGCCCAGTTCAGGTTTTGTGTCTTTGGAATTGTAATGAAAAATCACAAATTATGGTGAAGTCGAATTTTAAATTAAAATTTTGAAAATGCCACTTTTAGGAAGTTTTTCTTGTCAAAGAGGGGTTGGCCCTAATACATGCAGCTAGATAGGGCCTATACATGAAAAAAGAACAAATCATCTAGCTGTCATATTACACTGCTGTTTTCTACTTGAACAGACTATGAAAAAACACTGATTGTATTGGTCTTCATAGTGCATTCAATTATCGTACTTGAACTATTTTCAGAAGACCATTTCTTTTAATCTTTTAAACCAGAGACAGTGACAACACTATTTGATTTGACAAAAACATATGGAAAAAATAAAACAATATTACAAACATTACAAATATAACAAAATAATTGATTGCGCATGAATTACAGTATTCAATCAGTCATTATTTACACAGCACCAATAATCTCGATTTTTAGTTGTTAGAGATTAATCTGTACGTTGCTGACCAAAGGGAACAAGTGTTCAAGCTCATAAGGTATGCAGACTTTCAATTAGTTTCCTTATAGTGAATCCTATCACCATGCTAATGTTTCCCAAATGGTAAATAGTGCAGATGTGTTTTGAATCCCAATATAATTCTTGGGATTTTCCTCAGGGCTGGATGTAATCTATGGAACAAAAAAATAAAATGCAATGAGATTTCTAATTAATATTTACCCCTTCTTAAGTTCAGCAAAACACACAAGTTGATGGACGGAATGTTGCACAATGGCAAAACATTCACCCCCAGTCACAGATCTGGGTTTAATCCATCATTATTTTGCTCCCCACACCTCCCCAGTTCGGACATGACCTTATGCAAATCAGTCTTGATCCTGTGCCTCATGGGAACAGTCCAGCCCGAACTGCCAAGCCATTTCTTACCTGGACCGGAATCAAGTATCCTAGGACCGGTTTGTGGCTATCAGCCATCATCAGCCAGGATAGCTTGACTCCAGTGGCGTAGTGAGCACGGGACCCACATCTGGGCATACCCTTCCCACATAGGGCGAACAGCAAAACACACAAGATGATGGACGGAATGTTGCCCAAGGGCAAAACATTCCCAATGCATTCAGAAAGGATTTGAACGCGGGGAGCACCTCATCGCAACCAAATGATGTGGGTTTTCCGTAAGTATTATGATTCCAATTCTGAAATGAGCAAAAGTGAACGGCAATCACTATCTGCACTTCCACATATTGTGTGAACTATTTATGAGATGAATATAGTCACATTGCCACTTAAACCAAGTGTGGACACTAATTTCTTCGGCAGTTCTTTCTTCTACTTAGTTCTGGTGTTTACCTCCAACTGGATCAATATTAGTGACTTCCGGTTAGAGGATATTTATACCACATTGCGAAGGAGATGGAAAAATGCATTCTGGGCTTTGTCAGTGGAGGAGTACACTTAAAACCTGTGGTACAGATTTTGGCATGGGAATCCTTATATCAATCAAGAGGCTCACAGCATGGAAGAACCAAGTTTGATTGATACTATGCTCGACCTATTTCTGACATTTTGTTGAGGCATGTCTCTGCACTGTCTAACTTCAAGATTAAATACGCCTCCTTTTGTAGCAACGTTGCTTCTATGTCACCTCCTCTTAGGTTTTGTCTGATTGCACATACTACAGTCCATTTCAGGTCTTCCTCACTGTGATTTGCTTCCATAAAATGACTGACCATTGGGGCAGTGGCAACTTTTTTTTTTTATTCAGGAGCGTTGCTGAACAATGCGTTGCTGTACCTCTTGAGTAGTTTTGCCGATGTATATTTTCCGGCTCGGGCATTAAATTGCATAAACCACATTTTTCGTTTTGCAATTCAAATACTCCTTATGAGTCCATTTACAGTTACTGTGTATGAATTCTGTGCCCTCAATAGTTGATTCACAAGCTATGCAATTTCCACACTTGTGGGATCTTCAATCAATTTTAAATTCAATTACAATTTCAGATCCTTCTTTTTAAGAGGAGAAGCAATCTCTGCCCTCACGATTTGGTTGCCAATGCTGGTGTTTTTCTTATTTGCAAATAAGGGTGGAAGAAAGGGATATTCCAAATTCTGTAGGAGATGCCAATTCCTGAGTATAATTTGTCAGAATTTATTTGTGTGTCGCCTATAGGTGGACACACACACCAATTTCTCCATTGGTTGTTTTCTTTTCTTCGTGAGAAGGTAATCTCTCGGTGTGTACCATGCTCTTTTCATCAAGTAGGTCAGTATTTTTTTGGGGTACCCTCTGTCTTTCAGTTAGTCGCAGAGGGCCCCAGCATGGACTTTAAAATCTTGTCTTTGTGAACAATTTCGCCTAATTCTCAGTAGTTGCCCATAAGGCAAATTATTCCTCAAATTCCTTCGATGCGAACTTTGTGATAAAGGATAGTATTCTTATCCATTGGTTTCCAATGTAGAGTGGTTGTCAATACATTCTCAACAGGTCTAACCATGACATCCAAAAACGTTAAGCTTGTCTTGCTTTTAGTGAGGCTGCATTGAATATTGGGATGTCTGGTATTTAGCCAATCAAAGAATCTTGCAAGATCTTGTTCTGATCCACTCCATAGACACCAGATGGCCTCTATATAACGATACCACTGCGTCAAGTGTTGTAAAAATGGGGCGTCATTGTGAATGAATTCTTCTTCAAATCTGGCCATATAGAGAATCGCCATCTCTTGGGCAGAGGGGAATCTGGCCATATAGAGGATCGCAATCTCTTGGGCAAAGGGACATCCCATTGCAGTCCCTTTAGTTGGGAAATAGAAGGTGTCTTCAAATTTAAAGTAGTTCTGCCTCAGCGCTACAGCTGCCAGTTGTAGAATTAATTTAGTGGGCACCCAATGGGGTCGTGTTCTAGTTTCCAAGTAGAACGCTATTGCTTGTAGTGCCTCATCCTGGGGAATCAGTGTGAATAGCGAGACAACATCAAAGGAAACCAACCATTGATCTAGGGAATAAAATTGATGGCTTTTAATTTTGTTAATAAAATCCATTGTTTCTCTCAAATAGGAGGACACTTCTTGCAAGAAGGGTTTTAAGAAGATGTCGACATATTTGGAGATAGGTTCTGTTAGATCTGGGGGTCTCTAGTTGGCAGAGGTAGGTAACAATGTCCAAATAGGGACCCTTGCTTCTAGCCAGGGTAAGGGGGATACACTCTTTGGATAACCCCTGCTCACCCCCTTGGTAGCTTGGCACGAGCAGACAGGCTTATCAAATGCAATGTGTAAAGTATTTGTACCAACGCTCACAGTAACACAGTGAAAACACCACAAATGGACTCCACACCAGTTTAGAAAAAAAAGTATCTTTATCTAAACTACACAAGACCAAAACAACAAAAATCCAACATACACTGTTCCAAAATAAGTCTTTAAAAAGAGTACAAGGGTTTGCACCAAAATAATCCACAGTTGTGTCACTTTTAGCCCAAAGAACCAGTAGATGCGACAAAAGTTCCAAACGGCAGCTGCAGCATCAGAAAACAAGTGATGCGTCACTCCTGAGACCCTGGGGAGGCGATGCGACAACCCCGCTGTACGCAGCGGGCGGGTTGCGTTGAATCCGGTCTGTGTGGGGGGCAATGCGATAAATTGTATGGATTCCGGTTTGCAGGTCCTCCGGTGGGAAGCATCTCGCACAGGCATGATGCGACGATCTCCGGGGTGGTGATGATCTTTGGTGCAGCTGCGATGCGCAGCATTGATCCTCTTCTGTCGCAGCCCCTCGATGCGTTGGCACTGGACCCTGCGTCGATGTTCGCAGCGACGGGATGTGGTCCGCAGGCAAGCAGTGGGACGGATCTCACAGCGACGACAGGCACTGCGACGATATTCACAGTGACAGGAATCTTCCCGCACCGGGGCGGTGCGCTTCACAAGCGAGCGACACGTCGAGTCTTGCAGCAGCAAAAGGCGCTGCAACGGTATTTGCGGTAATGGGAATTTTCTCGCACTGTCGACGATGCGCTCTGCAAGCCAGCAATGCGTGCAATTGCAGATCTTCTTTTTTTCCAACTCCCAAACAGCAGGAAACAACCTCCAGAGGCCCCACAAATGGATCAAGCACTCTAGGCAGGTCAGAACTCACACAGCAGAGTTCAGGGGGGAAGCTGGGGGTGGGTTTTCCTTTTTATACCAATATTTTCTTTGTTCTCTGAAGGCAGAGAGGCCTTTGCCTAGTCCAAACCAGTTCTGGTCAGTCCTGGAGCACTCTGTTTACATGACTCCTTCTTTCCTTTGAGAGAGAGGGACAGGGTGGTCAGCTGCCCAGCAGGTGGTGGAGCCAGCATTGTGGAAGGCAGGCACAGCCCTATTCAGGCCCAAATGCTATCCCCTCCCACCACTCAAGTTGCAGATGAAGCTATTCAGCCTAGTGCTGACTCACCCAGCCTCCTGGAGCCACCCAGCCCCTGTCACTCACAACGAGACAGTCAATTCACAAACAGGCAGAGGCACACAGAAAGGTTAGACAAGAAAACAGCCACTTTCTAAAAGTGCTGTTTCCAAACACAGGATTTAAAAATCATCCTTCCTAAAAGATGGGTTATTACATTCTGAGTTCAGGGATACCAGACTTCAATTTTCCATCTTGCTCCTATGGGAAGATATGTCGATAAACCTTATACACAGCATTCCCCAGTCTAGCCTATGGGCAAGATGGCCTTTCAATAGTGAAAAACGAAATTGGCAGTATTTCACTATCAGAGCATGTCAACCACACTAGTACATGCTATACCTTTCACATACACTGCGCCCTGCCCCGAGGGGTACCTTGGGCCTTCCAGAGGGGTGTCCAATGTGTACAGAAAGGGAAGGGTTAGGCTTGGCCAGTGGGGACACTGGCCAGATCAGCATGGCAGTTAGCAAATGCACACAGGCACTGCGGTGGCAGGCCTGAGACACCATTTTGGGCTACTCATGTGGGTGGCACAATCAGGGCTGCAGGCCCACTAGTAGCCTTTGAATCACCAGCCCTGGCATACTCAGTGCCCTTTAGTAGGGACATACTGGTGAAAGAAATCTGTCAATCATGGATAATCAATCATAATAACAAAATTACCCAGGGAGCACTTGCACTTTGACACTGATCAGCAGTGGCAAAGTGCCCAAAGCATCTAAACCAACAAAAACGAAATCCAGCACAGTGCCACAAAATACAGGAGGTAGAGGCAAAAAGTCAGGGGAAACCACGCCAAAGATGCCAGATCTAACAGGTTCCATTAGCGAATCACAGCCGGACACAATTGGCCTCCCCAGTTGCTCAATCAATTGCTTGTGGATTTTTGGTAGGAAGTAAATAACCGGAATCCTTGGATGTTTCTTGGTTAATAAATCAAATTCTTTAGGTCCCAGTATTCCTAATTCCAGTCCTTACACAATAATCAACTTGATGATTTCTTGTACCTCTCACGTTGAATCGTCCTTCAAATACATATCCTTTGGCCAAAGAATCACTGCACTGCCTTTATCGGCCGACTTAATAACTACAGAGTCGTCCTTCTTTAAATATAGAATAGCTTTTAGTTGTTGTGACGTTAGGTTATTAGAAAGGAAGATCTTCTTTTTCTCAAATTGTTGGATTGATGAAAGCACAACTTGTTCAAAGTCTAACATTTCCTTAGGGATGGTGTGTATAGGAGGTATACATTTTGATTTATTTGCAAGTTCCAAGGGTTCTTTGGGGCTAGTGTTTTCCTTGTTAGTGAAAAATGCTTTAAATCTGATTTTGGGAAAGAATTTAATGGCACAAAAGTAAAGCCTAGCTCAAGCATTTTTAGATAGTTGGCATTTTCCTGCCTTAGCCATTTGGTGCCTGCAGCCTATCTATGGGTCACATGACAGGGTGTAGTTGACAGTTGGGCTTTGTTCTTTCTTCCTAGACAGCTAAACACAAAGGGGGGAATAGGTTGGACGGAATGGGGCATCACTGGCAGGATGGGAGGGAAGAGCTGGACCCAGCCTCACTTACACTTAGAAAGGCTGTGTCCCTTCTCCACATAAAGGTCTGCACAGTGGCGGCCCATGCAGGAAAGTGCGTTGGGGTGGGGCGAGGCGGGGGTGTGGAGGGTGGAAGTGACAAACAATGGAATAGTGAAAATAAAATAAATAAATAAATATAGCCACTTACCTTGCACTCGCCTCACCGCCAACTCGCGATGAGGCAAGTGCAAGGTAAATGGTTTTATTTGTTTATTTATTTTCACTATGCCGTCGTTTTCTCACTTCCACCCCCCACCTCCACCCCCGCCCCACAGTGCTGACCTGCATGGGCCACTACTGGGTCTGCATACCCCCTGAAGTTAGTCTGGAGCAAGGGCCAGGAAGGCAGGACACCTTTGTACTTCAAAGGCATGTCTCTAGAAGTTTCTTCCCCACTCCAAAGGTACAGCTTGGTATAAATACTCAACCTCAGACACAATCTCAGCCCAATTGGGAGAGTAGATTAGGCACTGCCACACAGACCAAGATCTTGCTTTGATGTTATCCCCCCTGACTCCCAAATGAAAAATTACAATCCCAGACAGATGGAAGACCCCAGAGGTGAGTGACTTCCACCCAATCAGTACACAAAAGGATAGCAGAACATGCTTCCTCAAGATACCCTCTACCTTGCCAAGTGAACATTCATGTTGTGTTTTGTTAAATGATCTTTGTTTAAAGTCTTGAAACTGTAGCATAAAAGCATTGTAGAAATTATATCTACAAGACATTCAATGTGGCATGAAGGTCTATTGCTGGGGTAGTACCAGAAGCTTTGTGCTATTTTTGAGCTATTGCACATTTATCATTTGTATGTTGGAAATTTAAGGGGGTATTATTCTTACCAATTGCTTAATTTTCGCTTTTGTTTGAGAACATGATTGCAGGCAATATGCATAAAGGAACTTTCCATTCACAAAGGCACAACTGTTCAATGCTTCTGCCATGACAATGCGCAAATGTACTTTGTGGGCCAGAGAGCCAGCATCCAAGATGGTCGCATTCCGGTGGGGCTCCACTAGCTGGAGGAAATATCCTTATGTTATCCTTACATTGAGCCGCCATACACCAATAAAATCTTTTGCAGACGAGTGGGACAATCGCAGGCTTACATTCCGTGCCTGCCGGTGCAAAAATTTGGAGTTTGAAGCCCCTGGTGCAGTCTGTTGTGTTGTTGCAGGGCTAGGCAGAGAGTTCATTGTTGCCACCCCCCGGGTGCAGAGGCCTGAGAGATGCTGAGGGGGCAGTGACCTGAGTGATGGGGGCCCCCTGCTGTCTGGACTACTACTGACCAACATGCCAGGCACATGGGCACAATTGGTAGACCTTCGCTGGATTGAGTCACAGCAAGAAGCAGTCAATTAATGTGTACCCCCCAGGTGTAGATGGATTAACTCTGCACGGCAGGTTAGGCGGCGGCTCTCGATTTTAAAGGTGCGGCATGAGCTTTGCAATCACCTGATGAGCGTGTGAGTATTAGCCTCCAGGGAAGGGCCAATTTCACTTCTGGTGCTGCACTTTGTTGGCAGGGCTGCCCCAGGACATTGAGGGGGGGTGACTTTCATGTGCTGCAGCTTTGAAGAGGGTGGAAAGAGAGAAGGGCCCGTGGGGCTTGCGTCTGCTCGAGCCCTGTCCATGAGGCAAGTCTGAGCCCTGGGTGAGAAGACAGGACAGGCTAAGCCCTCATGGAGCCCTAAAGATTTTGGTTGGCAACTGGCCCTTTTGAGACCTGGCTGCACTACCTGAGACCTTCCAGTGGTGCCTGGATATTGTTGACAGCAGTTGGAAAAACTAAACCCCAAGAGTCCACAGTAAGAACCCCCCAGATCCATCCTAGCAGCAGTGGTGGGCATCTAGATGGGGTAGGGGCATGAGCAGGGGCAAAACAGATAATAAGCAGTCCCTACTTCCTTTTGAGCCCCGCAGGTGCCCCATGAAACAGTTGTGGGATGAGGAGGTGGGCGACTCCACAGAGGTCACCACTGGTTCTGCCAGGGATGGGGCGGAGATGAAGGCCTTGCTACTGCCAATGCAGAAAAGCCTAGCGTCCATTGATTAAAAAAGCCATTGTGCAATATGAAGAGAGTTTTGCAACTTATCACCACCACAAATGAAGATTTAGAAGCTCAATTACAGCGTAACAACATCCATATATTGGGTGTTCCGGAATCTGCTAACACTGGTCTCCTGTAGGCCTAAGTAGAGAAGACGTTGCTAGAGAAGTTTGGGCACAAAGCCTTCTTGGATCTTTTGGTAGTGGAAAGGGCATATAGATCATTGGCTTCCAGACCTCCACCTAGCACGCCTGACCACCCGATCATAGCACGCTTACTGAATTTCCATGAGCGTGACAAAGCACTTCTGCCGGTGAGAGAGGAAAAGAATCACTTTTGATGGCAGCAAGGTCTCATTGCACCAAGACTTTGCATCAGCTGTACAAAAAAAGGAGGAAATTACTGCCATTTAAATAGCAGCTACTAATGGCCAACTGCTATTCACTGCCCGCCTGTGCATCTGGCATAGCAGCAAATATCATGTCTTCCAGAATCCCAAGCAGGCAATCGACTTTATTAAGAAGCTCCCCCATTGCGATTGGTCAAGCCAAGGCAGTATAAACTTGCCACAGCACCCAACAGTTTCTGAGTAGAAGCGTGCTCGTGCCATCTGGGGGGAGGCTGTGCACCTTTGCCTGGGTGCCTCAGCATGTACCCACACTTCCACAAGACGTATTGCCTCTTCATAGGTGCTCAAACCCATAGACACCCCCGGCACCCGCAAACCACCATGGTGGGCATACCCGCTGGTATTTCTGCCATCCGCGATGGGAACTACCCATTCATACCTTGTTAGTAACCTCTCTCGGTTTCTAGTGATTTCTTGGCTGAGGGGTACTGTCTTGATGGGATTGGACCATCAGTGTGGGAGGGTAGGAGAGGGAGTGGGTTTCTTTTTTGGTTATAGGCACAGGAATGGCCCCCCTGGGTAACAGAGTATAACTAAATACTACAGTCTGCATTACCAAAGTACTAATGCCTGTAAACAGCTTAGCTGATGGCAACTGGGTTCTTCTACATTATGCCTACCACAGCGACTGGCCGTATTGTAACCTTCTTGTGTCTGACTTGGAATGTCAGTGGCCTGGGAAGCCCACAGCCAAAACAGCAAGTGTTAGGGTATCTAGATAGACATTGGGTCTCAGTGGTGTTGCACCAAACTATGCAATGCAGGTACTGCCTTTGACATTCCCATTGCGGTGCCTATTTCATAGGCACTGCAGTGGAAACGCCAAAGAACACTCGCCAGGGTCTAAAAAAGTCATAACATTGCAACGGCAAGAGCGGTACCACTCCTGCACTGCCAAACTCATAATCATACCCTAAGTGTTGGGGGGCCCTAGTGGGCCCTTATCGTATTCTCTCAAAATGTCAGCTATAGATGATTGATAATTGTGTCCCGTGGTCATCACTGTATGCCTTGCTCTGGATTCTATGATGTTTTTTGCTTATATGTCTCTCAATAATCATCATACATGTTTTTTAAATGTGCAATTGACATTGCAAGTCTTAATGCAATCATTAAAAGTCCTCGAACCCATGGAATATTTGGCAGAGAATGAGGGCATGCCACACTAATATCCACGATTCTATTTAGGGTCTCTGTTTTGTTAAGGGTGATGCTGGAACTTACTCTGAAATGATTCCCTATGTATAGGCTGTAAAGAGAGGGGATGTGTTTGTGTGGACACTACATGTGACTAGTTCATGCATGTCAATGGATTAAGGTAAGTAATAATAATATGAAAAAATGCAAATCTAAGTGTACAAAGAATAAAGAATTGAGCTTTCATTAAAAAACTAGGTGTGACAGTATTGGACAATGGCATTTTGTAGTCGATCAGGTCAATCAAGATGCAATAGCTCAATTTGCCATCCAGGCCTACTTACTTTGTTTAAATGAATTTAATTGGGATGGGTCCATATTGAGGAGATGTGAGGATACTAACCAATAGATCTGATGACCACTCACCCGACATGGAGTACCTCTACTTCCATATCCAGACCAACCCTAAGGCCACCGTGAACTGCACCCTAGTCTACAGAGCTCCCGGACCCCGCCCTCCCTTCAGCTAAGCCATATCCAACTTCATCGCTCACCATGCTCTCACCTCGTGAACTAAATTTCCACCTGGACAACCTTGATGACCACAACCCCTTGTCCCTAATGGAGAACCTCGCCACCATCCAACTCAAACAATTGGTCACATCTTCAACCCCCTCAGCAGGACAAACGCTTGAACAAGTCTTCTCTGCAAGGAACAACATCTGTCAGCCACACCTCCGAGCCACACTGGACCGATCAGCACTGCATCTACTTCTCCTCCACCAGACCCACTGTATGCCACCAAGCCCACTGCCATCCTGGCAGAAGCCGGAAAAAAAAATCACTGAAGACCAGCTCCCTGCCTCTCTTAGCAAAACCCCACCACCGACATCCAGAGATGCCAACACCTCAGCACGCAACCCTCACTGTAGGATCTCTGACTGCGCCAACACATTGGCTCCCCTCAGGAAACCCTCAGGCAAGCAGCCCTCCAAGAAAGCCAGCTGGTTGTCCCCCACCCTCCAAGAGTCTAGGCGCACTTTTAGATGACTCGGGAAAAGATGGATGAGCAGCAAGATCATTGCATACCATGCAGCCTTCAAAAGTGCTGTAACTGCACACCACCACATTATCAGGACAACAAAAAAGCAGCCATACAGGAACACATCAACACCAACACACAAAACAGCAAAGATCTCTTCGTCGTCTTTGACAACATTGCCACCTTCTTCCACTGCAAGATCAAGGAATCTAAGACAGCTTTGCAACCCAAGAACCACCAACCCCACCCTCTACCACCGCACCCAATGGCGCCAGACCCCAGCAAACTTTGCCCAGCTAAACCATCCTCACCTCTGACAACACCCTCAGGATCATGAAGAGCATCCCCTCCGGAGCCCCCTTGGATCCCTGCCCTCACCACATCTTCAACAGAGCTGGTACCTCCATCACACCCAAACTCTGTCACACCATCAACTACTCCATTGAGTCTGGCACCTGCCCTGAAGACAGGAAGCACAAAGAGAACAATACCCAAATCATTGAGTTCATCGATGCAAACCGCATCCTGGACCTCTCCTAATCAGGATTCAGAAGCAACCACAGCACAGAGATCACTCTCCTCGCCACTACAGATTACATCCGCACCCTCCTCAATCGAGGTAAAACTGCTGCTCTTAGCCTTCTGGACCTCTCAGCCACCGTCAACACCGTCACCCACCACACCCGCTGTGCAAGACTTCACAGCGCCGGCATCCATAACAAAGCCTTAGAATGGATCTGCTCCTTCCTCACCGGCCGAACACAGAGAGTCAAACTTCCATTGTTCAACTCGGAAACCAAAGAGATCAGCTGCGGAGTGTCTCAGGGATGCTCCCTGAACCCCACCCTCTTCAACATCTTCATGGCCCCATTTGCAGCCATCGTCAGAAGCCATAGACTCAACATAGTTGCTTACGCCAACGACACCCAGATGATTCTCTCCCTCACAGATTAACCCACAGCTGCCAAGAGCAACTTCCACAATGGGACGAAGGAAGTCACCACCTGGAAGAAGTACAGCTGCTAAACTCAGATAAGACTGAAGTATTTATCTTGGGCTTCACCCCCTCCTCCTGGGATGACTCCTGGTGGCCCGCAGCACTCGGAACCCCCCCCCCCACACACACCCACAGAGAATTCACAAAACCTCAGCATCTTCCTGGAATCCTCGCTCTCAATGAACCTCCAAATCAGTGCCATTTCGTCCTGCTTCCACATGCTTTGCCTGTTTCATACGATCTTCAAGTGGATCCCCACCAAGTCGAGGAAATTGGTCACCCATGCACCATCAGCAGCAGGCTTGATTACAGCAACAAACTGGCACCACCCAGAAACTCCTAAAGAAGCTGCAGAACATCCAGAATGCCTCCAACAGACTCATCCTGAACATCCCATGCCACAGCCACATCACCGGCCACCTAAACAACCTTCACTGGCTACCTATCAACAAAAGAATTACCTTCAAGCTCCCCATGCATGCCTACAAAGCCTGTCACAATGCCAGACATGTGTATAACAAACACCTCCTCTCCTTTTACACTCCCACCAGATATTTTGGCTCCGCCCAACTGGCTCTGACCACCATCCCATGGATACACAAGACTACGGTCTTACCTTACTGTGAAGACATGAAACTCCTTGCCTCTGCACCTCAGGCAATCACCATCGCTGCCGCAATTCAGGAACAACCTCAAAACCTGGCTCTTCAACTGAATCGCAGATCCCCCTCCCCCACTCTGCGCCTTGAGACCCTTACAGGTGAGTGGTTGTGCTTTATAAGGAACCTGAATGATTTATTGAATAGATTATTTATGTCATTAATGTATTTATTGATTTTATTACGATTTTTAATTAAATAGATTGAAATGTATTAATTAGAATGCATTGTCAGAATAAACAAAGCAACTCAAAGAGTGGGGAATTCATGGTTTATTAAGTTGCTTCAAAGGAACTAGTTGTGTGGTATTGATAATCACTGAATTGTTCATCTTCTAAAACATTATGCTTAGACTCAACATATTTCACTTTAGGTAGGTTGTGATTGGGCAATCAGTAAAATTCTTCTTGACTTATCTGAATTCATTTTGCAGAGAAAAGGAGATACAGTGGGATAATTAGGTATTATGATGGTGGGTTTGTCTAGCTAATCGATTGGTCATCTTCTAACAGAGACATATTGAATTACACCCCTGGACAGTTAGTGTATTTGGTTAAGACTTGCTATCTTTCATTTGAGAATATTATTTTTTTCAACTATTTGTTATGATGCAGAGGAACCAAAATATGTTCCTTGTATATCCATTTCTATTTATGTTGGTATACATGCATTCACCTTTATACAACTTAACTGGGCAAGGACCAACATATTCAGCTAAAACACAGCTTCATCGATATTTTAACAAATTCACAATCTCCTGGTCCTCCTCCCATGATTTGGAAGCAATGGATAGCCACTTTTGAGGCTTACATTGATGCATTTGATGGTGACATTTTCACTTCAAAAAACAAGAAGGCACTTCTTGTGTACAATCTGGGAGTTGAAGGAAGATCCATTCTAGAAACGCTGCCTCTGGAGGAGGTGAGAATACTCAACAATTCACGCGAGGATGGTGATTCACTTGTTATTGACGAATATGCTTCATTAATAAGAACGCTTGATAAGAGATTTAATCCCAAACGTAATATTGTTTTGGAACGTCATAAATTCTTGCAACGTGCATAAATGCCTGGAGAGTCAATTGATGACTTAGTCGCAGCTTTGAGGATTTTAGCAGTGAACTGCAACTACAGGGAGTTCAGAGATGAGATTATTCGTGATCAGTTAATTTAACGCACTTGTGACAAAAAAGTGCGAGAGAAGCTTTTGTCGTCTGATTGATCCTGATTTGGAGACTGCTTTGACTCTAGCTAAATGTGTTGAACATTCTCAGTTCTGTATGAAAGAGATGAGTACACCTGCAACTACTTCTACATCTTCTACTGTAACGGAAATCAATGTACTCACTCCCAAGCCTTCAAAGTCTTTCAAGATTACGAACACCAATGTTTCCCGATCGTCAGACTCCAAATCAAAGAATGATTCTCAAGGCTTGTCATGTTATCGATGTGGCAGTAGGTCACATCTTGGAAATTTCAAATTTTGTTTTGCTATTAATCAATCTTGCTTCAAATGTGGGAAAAGAGGTCATCTAGCGCGTATATGCAAAGTTTCTGTTCTGTACAAAGAGGATCTGCACATACCGTTAAGAATATAGAGGAGCATGTAGAATGTGATGATGATGACACATGTTATGAGTTGTTGATGTTATCGGCTTCTCCCTTGGAGGCTGAGGATATTGTGGAAATTGCATCTCTTGATGAATCCCTGAGGAGGAAATCTCCTATGTGTGCCATCAATCTTAATGATAAGTCAACCAAATTTCTTGCTGATTCAGGGTCTCCTTTCACTTTAATTAATGTTGGAGACTTTGTGGTTCTGGGTGAAATCTCTTTGGCACCATCATCTATCAAGATGTTTGCTTATGGGGGCAAAAGAGTAGAAGTTTTCGGCAAATTCAAAGCGAAACTTGATTTTAAGGGAGAGTGCACATTATGTATGATCTATGTTGTTGAGGATGGCATGAACAAAGGGACCTTAAGATCATTCTTGACCCTAATAATCCTAGTATGGTTTTATCTAGGGGTGAGGCAAAGCACTATTATGCCTCTCTTTCAGATGCAGAGTCCGTGCATTCTGTGTGTGCTTTGAGTGAGAGTGATTGGGTTCAGAAGTATCTGGATGTTTTCAGTGATAGACTAGGCCAACTAAAGGGTTTCCAACATCGTATTGTTTTGAAAGAGGATGCTAAGCCGATTGCACATGAAGTTCGCAAAGTTCCTCTTAGTATGTGCAATGAGTTGAAGTGTGAACTGGAAAGATTGTGTACCTTGGGGGTCATCAAACCCATTGAGGGGTCGGAGGGGTTATCTCCCATTGTTTTGGCCCGCAAGCCCGATAATTCCCTTAGGATGTGTGTGGATTTGCGCGATTTGAATTCCTGCATTTGGATTGATCGTCAACCCTTGCCCAACATAAATGAGATGTTGTCTACCTTGGAGGGGGCGAAATATTTCTCTACCCTAGACATTTTCTCAGCGTACCACCAAATAGAACTATGCAAGGATTCTAGACATCTCACGTCATTTGTGACTCCTGAGGGGGCTTTTCGTTATCTTAGAATGCCGTTCGGTCTGGCGTCGGCTTCTGCTGTGTTTCAGCGCCTTATGGGTAATCTGTTTGAAAACACTGCAGGGGTCGTCTTCTTTCAGGACGATATTCTTATTCATGGGAAGTCTATTGTTGAACATAATGAGAGGGTTAAAACCGTTTTGGACATTATAAAATCTTATGGTTTGACTTTAAGGAAAGATAAGTGTAGTTTTCTCAGGGATGGCGTTGATTATTTAGGCCACCATATTTCGGCCAAGGGTGTAGAACCTAAAATGAAGCTGTTGGATGCAATTCACAATGCACCTGAACCGCAGAACAAAGACCAATTACGTTCTTTTTTAGGACTAGTTGAATATTACGCAAAATTTGTTTCCAATTTTTCTGACAGAACTGTGTCCTTACGTAACTTGCTGAAGAAAAATGCAAGGTATGAGTGGTCTGAGCAATGTGCGAATGATTTCAACTCTTTGAAAGAGGTAATTGTGCAGGCACGTCCTCTCAAGTTATTTGATCTCAATGATCAGTGCATCATCGTTACAAATGCTAGTAATGTTTGCCTGGGAGCAGTTTTAATGCAAAGGAGATCTGATAATAGAGAGGAGGTAATAGCTTTTGCTTCCAGAACTCTTCGAGGTGCTGAAAGTACCTATTCGACTATTGAAAAGGAAGCTTTGGCCTTATGGTGGGATGTACAATATTTTAGAAACTTTTTGTGGGGCAATCATATAATACTCAAAACTGGCCACAAACCTTTGGTAGATCTCTTCACAACTAAGGGTGGTGGAAGAGCCACACCTCGCATAGCGAAGTGGCAGTATAGACTGGCGGAGTTCAATTATCATTTAGAGTATGTTCCGGGGGTAAAGAACAGTGTAGCTGATTGTTTGTCGAGGTTACCCCTTTCTCATGATGATTTGGAGTTGGAATGTGACCAGTTGGAGATGGTGTATGCTGTTAGTTCTGTGTCTAAGACGGACGCTTCTTTGTCTGAGGTTGATTGGAGACGTGCAATTTCTGAGGATGTGGACTTAGGTATAGTGATTGACTTTGTAACTAATGGATGGCCCTGTGACAAGTTTTTATCTGCTGAGCTGGTTCCATTTAGTAGAGTTAGTGATGAGTTGTCTTTGGTGGATGGTATTTTACGCAGGGGTGGTTTGTTGGTTGTGCCTAAGTCGCTTTGCAAAACAGTTCTTGAGTTAGCTCATGTTGGTCATTTGGGTATCCGTGCTATGAAACGTAGAGTGCGTGAGGATTTTTGGTGACCTGGTGTGGATCGGGCCATTGAACACTGTGTGCGTGATTGTGGTGCTTGTGTTTTGAGCAACAAGTCTCAAGTTACTTGTCCTTCTGCTGTGAATCCTATCTCTGTTAAGGAGGTACCATGGTGAAAATTAGCGTTTGATGTGGTTGGTCCATTTTATGATTTGGGTAGTTCTCCCAAGTATGCGTTAGTCTTAATTGACTACATGTCAAAATGGCCGGAGGTTAAGTTTGTTGAGGGTATTAATTCTGCCACGGTGATGAATTTTTTTACGGATGTCTTTCTAAGAGAGGGGTTCCCAGAGGAATTAGTATCTGACAATGGTACCCAGTTGGTTTCTGCTGAGATGGAAGGTTACTTTAAGACACATGGTATTAAACATGTGCTTACCTCTTTATATCATCCATGTAGCAATGGTCTGGTTGAGCGCCTGAATCGTGTGATTAAGGATCAATTACAATAGGTTTCTATAAATGGGATCCATTGGAAGCAAGTGATTTTGGACATGTTGTGGGCTATGAGAGTTACCCCTCATGCTAGTACGGGTGTATCGCCTTTCACTTTACTCAGGGGTAGAGTAGCTGGTTCTAAGCTTAATAAGGAAGGGATGTTAAGGAAGGAAGTTGATGTGGGTAAAATTGGATGAGTAGCTGATGTTAGGGGTGCTGCTCAGTCAAAATATGCTCATAAAAGCATCAGAACATCTCCTGTATGTCAAGGTGATTGGGTGAGGATCAAAAAACCTGTACTTGTGCGCAAGGGACATGCTAAATTTTCTCCTCCTGTTCGAGTCAAAGAGGTAAAGGAACATGTCGTGGTGCTTCATAATGGGAAAATTTTGAACAAATCTTACATTTCTATTGTACCCAAATCCAAAGTTGATTTTGTGAAAGACAAATTTGGTTTGGGTTCCCATGTTTCTTCTGGTGTTATTATGAACCCGAATTTGAGTGTTACTAATAATGATTCTGTTCCTCAGCGTAGGTCTTTAAGGGTGAAGTCTGTTCCTTCAAAATATCGTGATTTTGTTACATCTTGAAAATTGTCACACACTGGTATTAGTTTCTTGGTTTTTTTTCTTCTTCTTTCCTTCTTTTCTCTCTCTTTTGTACTTTTGTTTTCTTTTTTTTGGGTGGGGGGAAGTTGTACTTCTATGTTTTAAATGAAGGGAGGGGGATGTGTTAGGATGCTTACTTATGTTATTCCTTGTTGCCACGTGAGTGCCAGTGTGCGCGTGGTACATGGATTCGAAGTGTGGAATGTATGGGTGCTTGGGCGGCAGTTGCTGCCGAGACAGCGATGCACAGGGACGAATAAAGAAGAGCTTATCAACATACCCGAGCAGCTGTCTTCTTTTCAAGTACAAAATACACATCTGGTTAATATTTTTGTAGAAATATAATCTTACTATATCAAATGCAGCACTAATCTTTAGAGATGGTGGAGTAAAAGTGCCTCTCCATTTAGTCCCCCCCAAAAAATCCCAGCCCTCTTTGTTCCAGGGTTCGCTTTTTAGGTAGAGCCTAGCGTTGCAGCCCATGCGCTTAGCCCCCATAGCGTGGAACCTTCGTGGAAGCTCCGCCCACTCTCTGCCCATCTTTTTTATTGGTTTAGGTCCTAAATGCTGCCTTCCGATTGGTTTTAGGCTTGTCAGTCCCTCCTCATGACGGCCATTTCCTCATTTGTATCCTTCCATTTCTACTGGCCCCTTTACTCCTAACACTATTTTCTTCCCTGTCTCCCCCCGCCCCCTCCCGCAGTCCATGACTTCTCGTCCCCCTCACCCTCCGCTCCCATTCGTGCCTTCTCACCCACCCGCACTCCCGTTTCCAATGCAATAGGGCTCACGTAAATGCAAGTCCTATTGCATTGCAAATGCTTGTTTTATAGCGTGTACGATAACGAATTGGGTGAGCTTACAATGAGCATTTAAACACACTCAGGAGAGTGGTTATTTGTCGCACCCGCTTTTATTGTTACTCTTCTTGATCCCTTTCATGGGATGCGCGTCAAAGGGCTGTTAAAAAGGCACAGCCGAGAGCTCCTGACACTAATGTTCGCCATTGTACGGACATTCATGCAAAAATGAACATTTCCTGCCTTTTAATTAAAATGCTGCCTCGCCGGCCATCAGCTCCACTTCAAAGAGATCAATGTAATAGTGAGAGGGTCGGCGCCTCGATGGAAGGGAACATTATTGTCTTGGAGATGTTAACCCATTCCTTGCCTGTGCACTTGTGCAGTGGGAAACAATCTGAGGATCCTAAGTGCTCTAAGCTTTCACACATCAATCACAGACGCTACGTAGAATTAATGCAACATAAAAACGTGGGTTCCCTGGTGAATGGAAATCTTTAGTTTTTATGTAATTTAGGGTTTTTGTAAAGCGCTACAAACCGCATTGTTGCTGCTTCAGAGTGCTAGAGCGGACAAGGGTGGCAAAATGCAAGCCATGTGAGCAGGTCAAAGTGTTCTGCTTGAGAAATGGAAATAGATCTTTTACCCTGAGTCATGATGACAAAGGTCTGATGACCTCTGATGAGAAGGTGGAGCAGAAATAGTTTTTCTTCAATCCAGAGTAGGCAGGTGTGAAACTGCAGGCAGTTCTGCATTTCCACACCGCCTTCCATGGCCGAGGAAGGGAAGGATTGCAGATCAAATGCACTGGAAGTAGGGTTCCCTCGTTCTGCACCCCGAGAAATGCAGGGGGGGTGTGGTTCTTCTGTCGCCCAGCACTGTTGGGGTACACAACGTAAGTACTGTATTGGTAATTAAATTGTCACTTACCCTGGCTGGCCGCTGAGAGTTCACTCCAAAGCAGCCTTCCCAGCAGGGGGCTTGTGTGTGGCCCCTGAGAGTTCACTCCAAAACAGCCTTTCCGGCAGGGGGGCCTGTGTGTGGCCCCTGAGAGTTCTTTCCCCTTCTCTGCAGGAGGCTTGTGTGTGGCCCCTGAGAGTTCTTTCCCCTTCCCTGCGGGGGGGGGGGGGGGGGGGGGTTGAGGGCACTTGAGAGTTTTCTCCCCTTCCCTGCAGTGGACTTGTGTGTGGCCCCTCAGAGTTCTTTCCCCTTCCCTGAGGGGCTTGTTGGGGGGCCCCTGAGAGGTCTCTCTCCCCTTCCCAGCAGGGGGGCTACTGGGTGGCCCCTGCCCTCTGGAGGACAAGGAGAACCCTCAACTCACGCAGGTGCGGCACACAGCGACACGCACACCACTGGTTCACCTCTACCTGGCATCAGGGTCCAGGGAGTGTCACCTACATTAAGGTTCATATATTGCTTGTGGGGCAACGCAAAGGATTTTTGATGTAAAGAACTCCTGATGAAGGTACATGTGGAATTTTGGGCTGAATTATGGACCCTGACTGTAGTAAAGGACACTAGATTGTTTCCTACACGACCTATTTCCTTGGACTTTTTGTTTGTTGACTTTATTAAGAGCGCTTCGGTATCAATGTCTATAATGTCCAGATGGAAACCCTCGGTTTATGATCCATGCACACCCGCTGGTAGCAGGGCGGGGATTACCATGTGAGCAGCATCACTCGCTGTAGTCAGTGTAGATACCAGACCCTGTAATCAATGCATTTCAGACATGTTCGGCCCCTCACAGCGATTCTAAAACTAAATGCACGTTCAGCTTCGGGTTGTTTTTTTGTCACCCAATGAAGCAGCAGTGCCGTCTTGATTCTGCTTCACAGCTGTTTAAAACAAGCATTTGCAATGCAATATGTCTCTCATTTATGCAGGTTTAAGCTATTGGTATTGTAAATGACAATGGCTTTTATTTATGTTTTAAAAACAAAAACAAAAGGTATTGTTATTTGCAATGTCAATAGCTCAAACTCGCGTAAATGCGAGACCTATTGCATTGCAAATGCTTGTTAGTAAAGAAATTAGTGATATCATATTGGATCCCATCAGTGATCATTTTGATGGTGTCATTTAAGATATCACTGACACTGGCACATGAGACGTCATCAATGATATAATGTGTGAGGTCATATGCAGTACATTGCTGGGCATGAGTTATGGTTTGCACATCTAATCATAATTAGCCAGTTCCAGTTTTCATGTCCATAACACCACTTGGGTTGGGATTTTCATGGAATTTCTGAGGTTTCTTTTTAAAAAATACATCAAACTTTGATGGGTAAATAAAATCGTAACATACCTTAAGGTTTTCAGGGAATTCGTTTTTTTTATGACATACTATATGTTTTTATATCCTACTCTCATCACTCTGTGGAACCAGGCCCAGTTGTGTGGGGTATTTGGCCATGCGCAGTAGGGTTTAGCTAAAGGGGTTGGCCTGTTGAATATGTGTGTGTGTGTGTGTGCCCGCATGTGTGGGTGTGCGTGTGTGTATAACAATCAGCACAGAGATAAAAAATGCCTTGAAAAACCTTCATTTGAGAAAATCTATTTATCATTATGAAAACTGCATGTGAGTGTACTCTGATTGCATGATCAACTAGCCACACAATGTTGCTTTCAAGCTTAACTTCAAGCGAGTGAGTTCAATTAAATGTGGCGCAGCTGTGATTATCAATGACACTTTAATGGATACCTTTTTTCCTTTTCAGTTATTTGACTATAAATGGGAAAAAAATGTAAAGCAATTACTTTAAACTATGGCAAGTAAGAAAAGGCCAAAACTCAAGTATTTTATTTATTTGTTGCAAAGTTAGAGGGCACACAGTGCTTCGTTCTAAGGGTGGCAGTAAAATCATTAGGTAATAATGCACACAGAAATACCACACTGAGGGGTGTGGGTTTTCTTGGGTGCAGCATTTCCGCATCTTTATGACTTTCGAAGCCCAGAATAAAGCATAAAGCATAACATGCAGAATCTTACATTTCCTAAATAATTGTTGGATGTTTTGCCTCTTTCCAGGCTGATTTTGCTTTTCACATTTTGCCATGTTTGTCCTGGGAAAAATGGAACGCCCAAAAATCCCTGTGCAACTCCCAATGCCGATTCAGATAAAACCTTTCATCCCTTATGGCAAACATCCATTACATTGCACTGCTTTTACAACGCATCTTGTACAGCGCAGCTGCCCCTACATCGCATGCCATTACAATGCATACCATTACAACGCATGCCATTATTACGCATTAACAGGTAAGTAATGGAGATTTTTTACTTTTAGGGTGAGTATGGGTTTTGGGGTGGATGGGAACAGTAATTTTTACCCCTACACTATCCAACACTTTCCCTACTGTTGTAGCCACTGGAGTGGGAATAGTAATTTTTACCCCCACGTTATCCAACACTTACCCTAATGTTGCACTCACTGGAGTGGGAATAGTAATTTTTACCCCTACATTATCCAACACTTACCCTACTGTTGCTCTAAAAGTATTATGCGTTGTAATGGTATGTGTTGTAAAATCATGCGATGTAATGGTAGTTGCAATGTAAAAACCTCTTTGAAAAAGCATGTTTTGTAATTGTTTGCATTGTAATGTCATATATTCATCCCTTATATCTGTTTCCTGCAGGGGCGTAGCTTCAGGGCGGGGGTGTCTGCGGTGTTACATCCCCTTAATAAATGTATTATTTAGTAAATATTTGAGTACAGGAGCATTCCGTCGGGTATGGAAAGATGGCTGATGGAGTTCACCTGGGATTTTTAAGTACTCACACAGACAAAAATACACACACTCATCTGTTTTGAAGGTCTTAAAACATGGGTATTTTACAAAATGCTGTTTATAAAAAACTCTTCACAGTCTGCACTCCTTTCCCTTTCCATTGGCCCTTAAACCCCCTCATGCGCTGCTTCTCATATAGTAGTTAACATGATATGCCAGCGTGATTGTCAGAAATTGTGAAGCCCACACCCCCCAGTCTTACAGACCAAGCTACACCCCTGGATTACTGACAACTTTAACGGAAATATGTGCAGTGTTTTTGCCTAACACATTATTAACGGACAATATTTATCGCTTGTCAAATTACAAACTTGGAGCAATTATTCATTGACCAGAGCCATTCTTCTCCTTATAATGTTTGCACACCTACAATACCTTTGGTAAGATACCTCCTGTATTTCGATAAGATTTTGTGTTTCTTTGCTTACATTTCCCACGTTTTGTTTTGAGATTTGCCACAATTGAAGAAATCGTTTTAAACGTTGGCAGCCCACTATTGGTGACAACCCCTTTCAACAAGCTACATTGTTTGACAATTGGTGCAGATATGTTGACGTTTTGCTGCACCTTGTTCTATGCAATTGCCTCTCCTCGCTAAATGCTTTGTAGAGTGATGTCATGTACTCACTTTTCCCTATTCAACCACAGTCGATTTTCTGGAGGTGGGGGGGAGGAGGGGGGACACAACTCACTAGTGTTGGGTTACTGGTGTGCATGCAGAGCAGTCTCTTTCCCACAGGCTTTGCTGTATTAAGCAACAGAAGTGTAGTAAGTATGAACAGAATTGTAGTGAGGTATGAACGGGTCAGCCAGCCCTACCAAGTACCATGTATCAGGCGTTAGACTAACGCATTTCAGTGTGGTGGTCTGCATCACTGCACTGAAATGAGAAGTCACGCATTTATAGCGCCTTCTGTAGCTGTCACGTTGGAGCGCTATATTTAGCACAGAGGAAAGCAGGGCGCAGTTGCGAAGCTCTGGCAGCCACAGAGTCATGTGAATGACAGAGACTCTGACTGCTGCATGCTTGGGGGCTGGCTCAGCTGCATTCTGCACCATTAGACATTCACATAGTATGATGGTGTGACAGAGAGTACAACAATTTGTCCCACTATCGCCTAATGCCAAGATTGGGCTGAAGGTGTGCTAAGTGAGCGTGTGGCATTTATAAGATAGTTTCAAAGTTAGAGTGGAGTTAGGAGCCCCCACTGCTCACGACGCACCGCTATTGTGCAACTGGCCAGGCAGGATCCATAACTTTTTATGGTCTGTTATCAGGCTTTCCATAGCTGCCAGGAGCTGTTCGGGTTCTGTGCATGGGCTGGACCACGTGGGAACACAGTGAAATTTAAACAACAGCACTGGCCTGCTGAAAACAGCACATGGATCATCGTTTCCAGGCGGTGCTGACATTGCTTTGTTGTTTTCCAGCACCGCAGGTCATGAGGAGCTCAATTAACATTGGCGATTTCAGGTGGTGAGTCTGCAGCTTTCCTTTCCTCTTAAGCAGTGGTGTCACTAGGGGGGTGCGGGGGGTGCGGACCACACCGGGTGACACCATCAAAAGGGGTGACACCATGGTCCGTGTCAACAATAATCTTGGCCGGCGGCCGGGTAAGGTTCGACAGACAGTAATATTACTTTGCATTTTGGTGTCACGGAGTCCGTGATACCAAAATGCAAAATAATATTTCTGTCTGTCGAACCTTACCCGGCTGCCGGCCAAGATTATTGTCACAATTAGGCTACGACTTCGGCATCCGGTCCGGACGTCAATGACGTTGGAAACATCACTCACGTCGTGACGTGACTCCCGGACCTGACGTTTTAAAAATCCATCTGCTTCCACGTTCCACGTTCTCGAAAGTCCACATCAAGTTCCATGAAGGACTGTATTATTCTGGTTGTTTTTACCTCCTATTAGAGTGGGACTATACTTTATATGTCGACAGAGCTGATGAAGGGAAGCGAGGTAAGACTGTTTTGAAAAGTTTCCCGAAGTGCTTGTATTTGAGTACAGATATCAAGTTCGGGCTGAAGTCGTTACAGAGTCTACATCCTCCCACACCCTTTGATCTGCCTCCGTGCCATGCCCTTGTACAATCAGTTGTTAATTGGGTAATCAGATTGGCAGACACTGAGCAGAGGATTCTGGGATATTACGAGGAGTCAATTTCTGGAAGCAGCAATCGAGCCTAAAGCTTCTTCCCACCTTACTGAAAACTGCAACACACTCATTTGCAACACATACGTTTCGCGGTCTACAGTCAGTAAAGTATGGTGCTGGAGGTCCCGGCGCCAACAGAAGAAAGAGATGGGCACCCTCCTACGGGGACTGGTCGCAACCATCTGACAAAAGAAACTACGAGAACATGGCTCTATGTCTTGAGATGCCTCACAACTGTTGCACGTAATCTGACACAATTATGCACACCAGGTCATGAATTAGCAAAGCACTAGCACTTTAGATGAGAAATAGCTCAAAACAAAAGGAACGACAACAAAAGCAGTCCTGGATCCCCGAACATCCTGGGTGGTGATTCTCTCCCACGGGATTGGCCACAGTTGGGTAATTGCCGATCGGAACTGATGCTTGCAGACTGAAACTACAACCAGAGAGGCTGGAGCACAATTTCCCTCCTCAAAGAGGTTTCTGAGAGGGGCTGGCTCCCTTTACGCTCTTACCACATGCAGCAGGCCAGGTAGAATCTACAGGGTCTGCTCTTGTTGCAAACCAAGTATATTTCCCTTAGAAAAGTCCCAGACACAAACTACGCGGGAAAGGAAGACGTTGGGAAAGGCGGTGCTTGTTCTTCAGGGGCGGCAGGTTTGCTCCAACTTGCAAATGGCATTCATACATACAGACAGCTGTCATCCCTCAGTAAACCACAAATCTATTTTTATTTGCACATTGTGGTTCCTGGGGATGGTCCCTGTTTCTGTCAGAGCTTAAGTCCATTTTCTAGATAGCCGACTTCAGCAAAAACTTGAAGCCATTGGACGTTGCTTCACCAGCCTACTCCCGAAGCAGTAAGTGTGTAGTTAGGGATATTTAGCAACAGTTCGTTTTTTTTTGTTTGTGATACTTCAAAAATTCCATTACTTGATGAAGTGATCAAGTGAACTCAAGATCATGTTCTGATGAAGATATTTAAGTGGGGCATTGTTATAGTCCTTCCCTGATGAATGAAACTTGAATGTTGGCACTTCTGAAGTACGTTATTTTCTTGTCATGATCTTTCCCGAACTTTCCACTCTTTAACACTGTCTGATTCAATTCTAATATACATATAGATGCAATACAATGTAGATGCCAGGGCGAAGATAAAAACAAGCATTTTTCAATGCAATAGGTCTCGCATTAAAGAGCGTTTGAGCTATTGGCATTGTAAATGACCATGCCTTTTATTTTATGTGTTGTTTTCAAAAAAGATAAAAGGCATTGTCATTTACAATGCCAATAGATTAAACTCTCGCAAATGTGTGCTATCAAAATTTTTAAAAAAGTGTTAGGAGAGAGCGTGTCCTGCCTGCAACAGCAGGCAGGACAAAGCTATTCGAGAAAACAGTGCTTGGAGGCTGTAATTAACGCCTACCAAGCAACAACACACGTAACAGGGGGTGTCGCCATGGGAGGTTAGAAAATGAGACTAGGCAGTACTAAGGAGGGACCCACTAAGCATTTTGACTAACTAACAACCACAGTTTACAGTGGACAATGACACAAGCCGATGGAAAGTGTGGGCAGAGAGTGGGTGGAGCTTCAAGTCCCTGCCTCAATACAGAATGCCCCGCAGAGCAGCACATGCGCTGGCCAGGATCGACCTAAAGATCAGCCTTAAAGAGAGTATTCACAATCTAACTGGAGCCTGACCTCTGCAAATGGAACAGTGCGATGCGGGCAAGAGGAATCATTTCAGGAAAACCAAAGGAAAAAGAAGTCCCCGTAGGCTGAACTCTGGCTAACCGACCCGGGGAAGTGAACCAGGGTTTTGCACACCAGGTGCACGCTTGTCTTCCTCTGCAGCTGGTAAGTGGCATCCCCATTCTTCCCTTCGCTGTGTTTGAAAGTATGCCCTTTAGCGATTACAACCTGTGCTCCTTGTGTCTGAGCGTGCAATATACCCAGTAAACTGCTTTGGTCTGTAGTTGCGCTATTGTGTGCAAGTGTAACGTACTGCCCACTGAATATGAGTTGCACGTGGGTGTCATGTTTCCATAAGTTACTGTGCGCATCTTTCTGAGTCCGTGCAGACGTAACATGCTATGCCTGGAAACAGTGTAGCCCTGAACAGGCATGTAGGGTTCTTGTGCTGCCAGTAAACCTGTGTCTAACTGGGCAAGGGTAGACTGGTGCCATGCGTAATGTGTGTGTACTGTACTGTCCAGGACATGTGTGTAGCTGCACATGACACGCGGGTGCCATGTGCATTTTAGTCCCTGGGTAAAGCCGTGTAAGGGTATCTGGGGGGCATCATGGATTCATGATGTAAGTTGTGAGGGGGTGACACCATGAGTTACCCGCACCGGGTGACACCAACGCTAGTGACGCCACTGCTCTTAAGAACGCCCAACACTAATGAAGGAAGTGTAGCCTGGTGCCTGGCCATCCTGCGCCAATTCCGCTTCCTCCCTCACAATCCATGCCCACTATGAAGAGAGTCATAGGCTGCAGGATTGTTACAGGGCAACAGCCAGGCCAGACTCTGGACACGTGATGGTGGCACAGGTGAGAGAGTCCATCAGAGCACTAAAGTAGTGCAATGGGATGTCTGTAAGAGTGTCAGATTGGCGTGAATTAAGGCCTAATGGGCAAAATATTCTGTATTGTTCAGTTGCACATATCAGGGATTTATGGGTCTTGGAAGCATGCTGGCAACCGGGTCCAAGAGAGTCCAAGGGAGTGGGTGGGGCCAGCGGAGGGTCTGTCGCTGCAGGAGGCCCTGAGCCTGCCCCGGAATGTAATAGGTCTTATTTGATTTCAATGAGTAGAACTGTCACATTAAATAAACATTTATTTGTAACACAAGATTGGGAAAACACAAAGGAAGGTGATTTCTGGAACACTGATAAACCTATTGTTTTGATCTATGTAGTTTGGATGTTTCTGGATTAAACCAAACCTCATAGTTTTATGTCTTGTTTAGTCTCATCCTGATTCCGTGCCTGTGCTTGTTTAAAGAGTGCTCGCTTGAATTCCTAATCCCTCACCGCGAAAAGTCTTTTGGACTCAGATCTCTGCAGTATGTGCTCAGTCTGAAGCATTCAGTTTTCTTCTCAGCCCCAAACTTTGATGTGGACATAAACATTTTGGGGACCTTCTTTCACCCTGTTTTCAAGATGACGACGCTTCATTTGGTGACCTGGGGTGCACCCCCTTGCTGTGCCCATGTTGTAGGACACTGTGTAACCCACCCTCCCTCTGCAGAGGAGCTGGAAGGTTTATAGAGGTCTTTCTGGCACACACCTCCTCCAACATGAACCAGGCATATTCGGCAAACTGTATTTTATCAGTATTATCTGTGAGTTACTGCTTTTTACTAGGTTAGTGCTATTTTATTTCTGGTGCTTTACATCAGTTTTAAGATCTTGAGTTTCCCGTTGTTCAAATGGGTGCAATTTCTGATATTTATATGTTCCCTTCATCTTCATTGCTTGATTTTACTTGAGAGAAAGTGTCCCTCATAGTTGTTCAATGTCACTCATAAGTCCACTGAAATTATGAAAATGTCACACATAAGCAGTCTGAAACCTCGGCAGCTATGGTCAGCAACTTGATGTAGCATTCACCGCTCGGCCAGGTGTGGTGGAGAGGATAAATAAATAGACTGGGGCTGCTCATGGTAACAGATGTGCTATTCTGAGGAACACATGTGTGGTGTGCAATCATTGCTGCATGTTCCTTTCTAGTCATACATCACTTTGCACTCATGCTCAAAGCATTGCAGCCATTTAGCAAGTTGTCAAACCCAGCTAAGGCTTCCTCCAGATGAAAGACATGGCTGGGAAATTTGAGAACTACTTCAGAGCAACACGAGAGACAGATGACAAAGGCAAATGCAGAACACTATCAAAGGAGGAGTGCTACTCTACAATTACTATCTGAAAAAGGCCTGACCTTGCATTAGGTCAAATGCAAATTTTTCAAACAACGTTTACAATGTTTTGGGTATATGTTCTCCAGAGATTGCATCCGACAAAGTCTGAGGTCATCAAGGGTACATAAGCACGGGCCTCAACCAGTAAGGTCAAAGGTTTCCTGGGAATGGCTAATTACTAAGGGAGGTTTATCCTGGGGTTCGCCATGCTAAGTCAGCCAATGAGGGAGCTAACAAAAGCACATGCCCTGTAGGAGTGGACTATAGCGCATGAACAGTCATTTCAGAACGTGAAGGATCCTCTACTAAGCAAGAAACAGTTACATATTTTGGCATCCACAAGACCATAGAATAATTGTAGATGCACGTCAAGTAGGATTGGGAGCTGTGTTGGTAAAAGAAGTGATGCCATGCTAGGATAGCAAGTTTGTGTAACTTTTGCAAGCAAAGCCCTATCAAATACCAAGACCTGATATTCTCCGATTGAGCAAAGGTACTGGCCATCTGATGGGATGTGTTCATTTCAACTTATGTCTTTATGGCAAAGAGTTCAATGTAATAACTGATCACAAGCCTTTCCTGAACCTGTTTCAAGGAACCTCGCAACACTGCCACCCGAATCAAGTGGTGGATTTTGCAACTGCAGTAATACCATTGTCAACTAATATACCAGCACAGGTTGGCTATCTGACTGATTACCTATCACATACTCCATAGAGATAATATGACACATGGAAGAATGCTGAAGCACTCACTGAAGCCTACATTCAGAGTACCACTGAGAGTACCTGTCCCAAGGCGATCACCTTGGATGGACTGCCGAAATGAGCTGCAGAGGATGACTGCTTACAAAAAAACAAAGAAGTAACGTACAATGGCAGATGGAAGATGTTCCTCGCTAATCTCCAGGAGTTTGACATTACATAAAAACATATGATGGTACAGATATGGAGAATCAGAAGCAAACTCAGTGTTTCACAAAAAGAGCTTATTCTAAGGGAAAGCTGCATACGTTCTCTAGTAGTCATTGAGGAAAATAGTAGCCCTCAGACATGCTGGACACCAAGGAATGGCAAACACCCAAAACAGACTGTGAGAAACTATAATTTCATGGTATGGACAATATGGTGGAGTTACGAATCTGGAGGACTTGCAGGATGAACAGTGAACTGGAGAGACCTGGCCCAGTCAAAGCAGGATCAGGCAAAAGAACCTTGAACAGAGTGTTAAGCGGACTTCTGTGCATTTCCAGATGGATGACAGGTAATGGTTGACATCGTTGAATATTTCAAATTACTAGATGTCGAGATCAAACAGTCTACAGTGTTTGACTATGTCAGACCCAAATAGGAGAACATTCTTGCCATTTTTGTAATACCTAAGTCATCAAAACAGACAATGGTCCCCCTTTTCAAGGACTGTGTCCCTGAAATTCATGGACAGTTTTGGAATACATTATCACAAAAGGTACAGCCCTCAATCCCAGATGGCCTCAAGCAAACAGGGAGATTGAGCATGTTTGAGTGGGTGATGTATAGATTTTTGAGATCATGCTAAAGCGTGCCTCACTCACAATGGAGTGCTCCCCAGCTACCTCGTTGTTAGGCCAGGCCAGGTGATGTTATCCCAGCTGTCCCAAAATGGATACCAAGGAAAGTTGATCACGAGGGAAATGGCACCTCAGTAGCGGTCATAAAAGCCAGAAAAGGCATGATTGTATCCCTACAATTTGCCATGGGGATGTAGTATTGCTTAAGGACTGACAACTTTGGTGGAAGTTCCAGATACTATTTGAGCGAGAACCATGGGTCATCCTTAAAGTCAAAGAAAATCTTAACGAATAATGGTATTTGACAAGGATGCTTGTTAGCTCACTTATAATTTTCAGTATATATTTATGATTTACCTATTGCTCTGAATGAAATAGTAGGAGATGCTCCAAAGCTAGATCATCGCAATGCAGCCATTATGCTATATGCTGGTGATATGGTAATCTTGGACCTGACTCCTAAAGGTCTAAAAACAAGGTTGGCTTGCCTACAAAGGTATGCTGACAGGCATTACTTAAAAATTAACATAAAAAAGATTAAAGTAACAACTTTCAGGGAAAAGATGTGTAGAACGATCAGGATATACAAATGGTTCCTAGGAAGCGAGGAGTTGGAAGTGGTCCGTACTTACCCCTATTTGCGAAATTTTGTTCCCGCTAACCTATCAGATAAAGAAAAAAATTAGCTTCTCTAGAGTAAACAATGACCCATGAGACTGCAAATTTGTCACTTCATCGGGCAACAGAACGAAGACATTTTAACCATTTGATCTCGGTATATTGTGCAAAAGTCCCCCCAATGTTGTTGCATGCTATTGAAGTTATAGATAACAAAAATTCGAACCTCATGCATAACATGGAGGAATAAATATTTCAGAACATTTGTAGCTTAAAAAAGTTGGGTGGTATTTGGACAAAATATCGACTGAAAAATATAGTTATGACAAATATTTGCTTATAATTTTAAGTGATTTAACATTTTTTATTTAATTTGTAATAGTAATTTATAGTGTCATAGCTGGTTGGTGGCTTTGCAGAGGGATAGGGTGGGAAGTTTATTAGGTAATAATTAATTATGAAATATCTAATATATTTTATTAAATTATATGATTGATATTTATTATTTAAATTATGTAATACTGATTTACTTTTACTATACTTTATTTGTGGGCTGTTTGTAGAGGAATAGGGTGGAAAGTTAATTAAGTAATAGTTAATAAAAAATGAATTCTCATTTTTAATTAACTGTCTAATTGAATTTTATTCTGTAATTTATGGAACACTTATTTACTTTACTTATATTTTAGTTGCGGGGTGCTAGGTTTGTAGGGGTCTAGGGCAGGACATTGTTTAAGTAATATTTAATTAACAATATATTATGAATTGATAATTAAAGAATAAAGTAATAGATTTTTTATTATGTAAAATATGGACTACTGACTTATTTTACTTATATATTAGTTGTGGAATGCTACATTTGCAGGGGTAGAGGGTGGAAAGGTAAGTAGGTAATAATTAATTAAATATTATTTAATATTTCTAAAATATTTATTTAATTGTATTTTAAATATGTAAATTAAGGAATATTTATTTATTTAAATTATATTTTAGATTCAGGCTGCTAGGTTTGCCCGGGGTCCAGGTTGAGAAGTTAAATAAGTAATAATTAATAAACAAATTGTTTATTAATTGTTGCTTAAGTATTTAATTGATTTAAATAAGTACATTTTGGAATACACATGTTTTGTGTTATATTTTAAGACTGAGCTGCTAGGTTTGATGGGGAATAGGGAGGATAGATAACTAAAACTTGAATAATAATCATTTATTAAGTGATAATTATTTTATTGAATAGTAATAATGTAAATTAAAAATTGTTTTTAATTTTTAATACATATAAATATATTTATATATATTTATTTTTTAAACTGAATTTTTTATATTAAGACTTTAATACTTTTTCTACATTCAGGGTGGTACTTATTTATGTAATGCGTTTGAACTGAAGTACTTTCCCTACACTTGTTTAGACTGCTGTAGATATAGTAAAATTAACTTCTTTGCAGTTCAACACTTTCCTTACTGTTGAAGTGTTTGAGGTGGGAATAGTACATTTCACCCCTCCTAACTCCAACACCATCGCTGCTAATGTGTATTTGAAACAGGAAATTTACCCCTCTGAAGTCCAACATTTTTCCCACTGTTTCACAGATTGTAGTGGGAATAGTAAATGTTATCTCTCCAAAGTCAAACACTTGCCCCATTGTGGCACAGACTTGAGTGGACATACAAAATTTTACCCTTCCGAAATCCACCTCTCTCCCTACTGAACCCCTCCTAAGTCCAACCCTTTCCCTACTGGTGTTTAGACTGGAATGGGAATAGTAAAGTTCACCACACCGAATTCAAACGTGTTTCCTACTGTTGCACTTTTACTAACACTGGGCCCGATTCACAAAAGTAATCTGAGACAAAATCCTAACTTTATGAATTTCAGTATTCACAAAGGGCATTTAGGAGTCATAAAGTTAGGAATCTGGTGGGATACTAAGAGGTCCTCAGAGACCACGCCCCCTTTGTTCACCACTCTGCAAACACGCCTCCGGGTGCACTACTGTTTGGGGAATCAATCAATCAATCATGCCATTTGTATAGCGCACTACTCACCCGGGAGGGTCTCAATGCGCTTGGGGGGAGGGGTATGCTACTGCTCGAACAGCCAGGTCTTGAGTTGTTTCCTGAAGGCGAGATGGTCCTGGGTCAGCCGAAGGTGGATGGGGAGGGAGTTCCAAGTCTTGGCAGCGAGGTAAGAGAAGGATCTTCCTCCGGCGGTGGCTCTTCGGATGCGTGGTACGGCTGCGAGGGCGAGGCTGGTGGACCGTAACTGGCGGGTGGGCGTGTAGAAGGTCAGGCGGTCGTTCAGGTACTTGGGGCCCAGGTCGTGGAGAGACTTGTGTGCGTGGGTGAGGAGCCGGAACGTGATCCTCTTGTCGACGGGGAGCCAGTGCAGGTTCCTCAGGTGGCTGGAGATGTGGCTGCGTCGGGGGACATCCAGGATGAGTCGGGCGGAGGCGTTCTGGATGCGCTGGAGTGTTTTCTGTAGCTTGGCTGTGGTTCCGGGTGCCTGGGTGACAGTCTTCCTGGTCTCGGTCGGGATCCAGCGGAAGATCTTGCGAAGCATACGCAGGGTGTTGAAGCACGATGAGGAGACGGCGTTGACTTGTCTGGTCATCAAGAGGGAGGGGTCCAGGATGAAGCCCAGGTTGTGTGCGTGGTCGGTTGGCTTGGGTGCGGTGCCCAGGGCTGGGGGCCACCAGGAGTCGTCCCAGGCGGAGGGCAAAGATCCCAGGATGAGGACTTCCGTCTTGTCAGAGTTCAGTTTCAGGCGGCTGTCCTTCATCCACTCGGCGACGTCTTTCATCCCTTCGTGTAGGCAGGTTCTGGCGGTGTCGGGGTCTCTGGTGAGGGAGAGGATCAACTGGGTGTCGTCGGCGTAAGAGATGATGTTGAGGTTGTGCTGGCGTGCGATGTCTGCGAGAGGTTTCATGTAGATGTTGAAGAGGGTGGGGCTGAGTGAAGATCCTTGCGGGACGCCGCAGATGACTTCGGTGGCCTCGGAGCGAAACGGGGGGAGGCGGACTCTTTGTGTTCTTCCGGCGAGGAACGAGATGATCCACTCCAGTGCCTTCTCTTGGATACCGATGTTGCTGAGGCGCTGGACTAGGGTGCGGTGGCAGACCGTGTCGAACGCAGCGGAGAGGTCCAGGAGGATGAGGGCCACTGTTTCCCCCTTGTCGAGCAGGGTCCGGATGTCGTCGGTGGCTGCGATGAGGGCGGTCTCGGTGCTGTGGTTGGCTCTGAAGCCGGACTGCGAGGGGTCGAGGGATCCGTTCGTCTCGAGGAAGGCGGTCAGCTGTCTGTTGATGATCTTCTCGATGACTTTAGCAGGAAAAGGGAGGAGCGAGATGGGGCGGAAGTTTTTGAGATCGGTGGGGTCCGCTGTAGGTTTCTTCAGGAGGGCGCTGATCTCGGCGTGCTTCCAGCTCTCCGGGAAGGTGGCGGTGTTGAAGGAGGCGTTGATGATGTTCCGGAGTTGGGGTGCGATGGTGGAGTCGGCCTTGTTGAAGACGTGGTGTGGGCAGGGGTCGGTCGGTGATCCGGAGTGGATGGTGTTCATCGTGCGGGCTGTGTCTTCGGTGGTCACCATGGTCCAGTCGGAATGAAGTCCACTTTACTCCAGAGTGACCTTGGGGGCCAAGAAGCACTCCTGGTACCGCCTGTAATTCCTACACATCAGAATTCCTGATAGATGGTCGGAGGCCCAGACCCCCTTTCTCCACCGCTCTGCAAACGTGACTGCTAGTTAAAAAACCTTAAAAATTCACTGAAAAAAACACAGGTTTCAGGGACATTATAGTTAGAAATTAGCATTTAAAAAACCTTAGAAATTCACTGGAAAAACCATAGGTTTCAGGGACGTTATAGATAGAAATTAGCATTTAAAAAATCTTAGCAATTCAAGGGAAAAAAACAAAGGTTACAGGGAAGTATAGTTAGGCTGACATTTCACTCGTACAAAACCAGAGAAAATCAGCTGTTATAGTTAGCTGGGCCAACTATAACTAACGCCCCCACAATGCACTGCTTATGACCTCACATATTACATCACTCATGACATGGTCAGTGACATCACTGAGGACATCTCAAATGACATTTCTGATGACATCAGTGATGACATCATCCAGTGACTGTGAGTGTTTTTTAAAAGTTTATGAGTGTTATATATATATATCTGCTCCAAGGTGTATTGAAGATTGAATGGGTGTATGAGTGACTGTACAGATGACAAACTGGGTGTGTGACTGACTGTATAAGTGAATGATTAGGTATCTCAATGATTGTATGAGTGAGTGTCTGGTTGTGTGAATGTATCTGTCTGTTGATGTCTAAGTGGGTGCATGAGTGTGTTAGTTGGTACGTAAATGGCTATATGGGTGATTGATTGGTTGTCTGACTACGTCCCTAAAAACTCCCTTCCCAGACAAAAAACCCATTACCGACCCTAAATCCTAAAAATTCCCTTGCCACCCAAAATCCCAAACCCACACTTAAGCCTCAAAGTTCCTTCAACCCAAAACCCTGAACCCACCATAAACCCTAAGAACTCCCTTGCCACCCAAATACCCATACCCACCTTAAACCCTACAAATTACCCACCCAAAAAAACATACACACCCTAAACCCTAAATAATCCCGTACCACCCAAAAACCCATACCCACCCTAAGCCCTAAAAATATTCTTACCACCAAAAACCCAATACCCACTGTATATCCTAAAATTACCCTTGTTACTCAAAACCCATGCCCACCCTAAACATTCCCATTAGACTTTTTTATGACATGGTGTTGCCAACTTAGATGCTTTGGACACTTTGCCACTGCTACACACTGTCAAAGTGCAAGTGCTCCCTGGATAAAGTGTAAAGATAATTGTTTGTCCATGATTGGTATGTTTGCCTTACTAGTAGAGTCCCTAGCACACTATGTGTGCCAGGGCTGGTAATGCAAATGCTACTAGTGGGCCGGCAGCACTAATTGTGCCACCCAAACAAGTAGCCTTAAAAATTAAACTCAGACCTGCCATTTCAGTGCCTCTGCACAGTTTGTTAAACTGCCATGTTATTCTGACAAGCGCACTCACTTGCCAGACCTATGCACATCAGACACCCCTATGGTGGGACCCCCTGTGCAGGGTGCAGTGCATTTGAAAGGTAGGATATGTGCTAAGGTGTGTACCATGTCCTGACAGTGAAATAATCTCCATTTCCTTTTTCACTGTTGAAAGGCCATCTTGCCCATAGGATAGAATGAGAAGGCTGTGTAATAAATTTTCCAACCTATCTTCCCAAAGGCTTAGGATGGAAAGGTGCCGTTTAGTATGCCTGAACTCACAATGTAATAACACATCTTTCTATGAAAGTGGTTTTTGTATTGTGTGTTTATAAGTCACTCTTTTAGAAGTGGCTTCGTTTTTGCGCTCTAACATTTCTGTGTGTCTCTGCCTGGTTGTGGATTGGCTGTCTGGATTTGAAAGTGATAGGATCTGGGAAATGTCTTGACCCAGGGGAGGAGGTGAGACAGCAACAGGCTGACCTGCATCTGGAATGTAGGGGGAGGAGTAGCCCCTAGAAGTGAAGAGGCATGGGTTGCTGCTATACAACAATTGTCCCATCTCCTGCTGAGTGATTGAGATTCCAGACCCCCACTAATCAAAGGAAAAAGGTGTCACTGGCAGGGAGGCACCCAGAACTGGTTTGAACAGGGGTCAGTGCCCCCTGAACACAAAGACTTCAAAATATAATAGAAGGGGGTTCCCCCGGGGGATTTTAGGATGTTGGCAGGAAATTTAGGGGAAAAGTTACAACAAAATAGAAAACAGCAAACCCTGCCAAAAACAGATATTAAAGGTCCCGATAGGGATCCACAAGATTAAATATGGGGTGACTTCAACAAATCATCAGAGCCATAGACTTTACTGATATTTTGAATACATTGTTCTTTTATTACTTTTTTTTATATATATACTTTTTTTCAAGTTGATTATTTTTGTGGAATACATTTCATATATATACATTTTTCAAAACCTAATAAAACGGAAAATAACTAGTGAAAACATTGAAGGATTAGATAAAATGTATGCAGGCTTTCCTCACACTCGCCGTATACACAGGGGCAACTCACACACAATTAAGGACTCACTAATTCATTCATAATCTCACTCATTCAATCAGTAACATACAAGGGGGCAACCCTGACTGCTATGGAGTAGAAGAATAGTGGTTTGAACAGGGGTGCAATATATGGACACAGGACAGATGGAAATATATAGTCCACAGGGACTATGTTGCTGGTGTCCAAAAGGTTCACGCCGACGCGCGTTTCGGTGTTTAGATGCAAATGTAGGCCACACCTTCTTCAGGGCGGGGGTGTATACAAGCAGAGAGGGGAGACACACAGGCTGTGGATAAAAAACACTTTTTCATTATAACGTTCAGACATTCATTGAGTTACTGTCCATATATATATATTTATACATGGCATTTCTTTCTTTATGCTTTTTTTCCCCTTATTCAGTCATTTAGTCAAGGCTCTGATTAGGCAAGTGTCACTCCCAAGGTATAGGGCTTCCTAAGGATGAGGAAGACAAAGGTCTATCAGGTAAGACCAGGGTTATGGTGGATATCTTCACATTCACTCATTCACACATTCATCCATAGTCCCATCTACTACATTTATCATTTATATGGGCGTCATCAAGGGCTTACTGTATGATGTTTGGGTATACCCTCCATTGGACTTATTATAAGCAATGCAGGAGAGCTAGATTTAGTTTTTATATGAGTTTATCAGGTGAATGGGATAACAGGGGGATAGAGTGGAATTTCATGGTCTCCCCAGTCTCACTTGTAATCATCGAAATGGAACATAGGTATACTATAGTTGGAATGGATGGACTTCCTATTTAGCATAGAAATCTACTGCATTTTATACAATGGCAGAGGTTCAGGCAATACCCTAAGGTGGCTATCAATCTACTTACTGAATATGAAAATGTGAAGTAGTGTTCACGTTTATATTTAGTTTCTCAAAGATAGTCACTCCGAAGGTTTTCTTAATCAATTATTGAGGATTTCCAAGTGTAGTCATATGGGATGGACTACCTATCTGTATCACCACCTAAAACACGCAAAAAGATGTAAGAAAAATATTTCTAAGTGAGGGAACATCTTTCCAATAGCCTGAATAATAGGCTAAACGGTCAGGGGTACAGACATAACAGCCACATACCTAAGAATACAGGGATGTATCCGTCCTTTTTCCATATTTCGTGGGGTCGATGTGGTTTACTCAGAGATCGTGGAGCTATAAAGTAAGTCCGCTCCAACGAGCTAACTGTTCTATTCCTGTACGGTCCACCAGTGATTAAAATCAAACTATAAGTTAGAGGTGAAAATCAGCAGTTAGATACACTGAGCTTAGTGATCCAAAATTATAAATCAAACGAAGATAGGTACTATTTTACAGGCTGTTGACTAGAACCGAGATTAGTATCTCTGAGTGGTTTAAACATAGGGAAGATCTTATTATTCATAGCCTCTTAATGAGGGATGTTCACGGACAGAGGGTTTTATGGTACTAGATGCAATACATGGAATGCCAGTGTATTAATATCTACGAGTTACATGGATCATACGCTGGAAGCTAACTGTGTCTAATATAGCTTCATCTGCTCACCAGATTATCGGTCCATGGTAGATTAAGGGCGGGAGAGCGGTAGGCGCTACAATCAATCTGGTGGTCTGTCTGTTGGAGGTTTCAAATACGAAACGTAAATGGGTAAATCTATAAGGAGATATAGGTACAAGTTTATAGCTATCGAGTCTCCATTAAGGTGACTAGACGGGTAATGTCGAAGGTGTTCCTGTGTGCAGCTTACCAAGAAAGATGTTCGCAGATCGGTGGTTTCAGCTGCCAGGCAGTTAGGGAATTAAGCAAATAGGATAGATCTGTTAAATACGATAGGCACAAACTAATAACTATCAGTTCTCCGTAGGGACACTTAAAAGGATAATGTCTAGGGAATTCCTATGCGCAGCTTACCTTACAGATGTTCGCATGTGGATAGTTTGAGCAGTCGATCCCGTCCTCGTCCCGATGTCTAACAGGATACTCTGAGAGGTTACGGTTCAGCCATTTCTCGTTTTTATATGCCGTGCTAATTTAGTTTTTACTAGTTTCAGGTGTACAGCCTGTAAAATAGTACCTATCCTCGTTTGATTTATAATTTTGGATCACTAAGCTCAGTGTATCTAACTGCTGATTTTCACCTCTTACTTATAGTTTGATTTTAATCACTGGCGGACCGTACAGGAACAGAACAGTTAGCTCGTTGGAGCGGACTTACTTTATAGCTCCACGGTCTCTGTGTAAACCACATCGACCCCACGAAATATGGAAAAAGGACGGATACAGCCCTGTATTCTTAGGTATGTGGCTGTTATGTCTGTACCCCTGGACCGTTTCGCCTATTATTCAGACTATTGGAAAGATGTTCCCTCACTTAGAAATATTTTTTCTTACATCTTTTTGCGTGTTTTAGGTGGTGATACAGATAGGTAGTCCATCCCATATGACTACACTTGAAAGTCCTCAATAATTGATTAAGAAAACCTTCGGAGTGACTATCTTTGAGAAACTAAATATAAACGTGAACACTACTTCACATTTTCATATTCAGTAAGTAGATTGATAGCCACCTTAGGGTATTGCCTGAACCTCTGCCATTGTATAAAATGCAGTAGATTTCTATGCTAAATAGGAAGTCCATCCATTCCAACTATAGTATACCTATGTTCCATTTCGATGATTACAAGTGAGACTGGGGAGACCATGAAATTCCACTCTATCCCCCTGTTATCCCATTCACCTGATAAACTCATATAAAAACTAAATCTAGCTCTCCTGCATTGCTTATAATAAGTCCAATGGAGGATATACCCAAACATCATACAGTAAGCCCTTGATGACGCCCATATAAATGATAAATGTAGTAGATGATACTATGGATGAATGTGTGAATGAGTGAATGTGAAGATATCCACCATAACCCTGGTCTTACCTGATAGACCTTTGTCTTCCTCATCCTTGGGAAGCCCTATACCTTGGGAGTGACACTTGCCTAATCAGAGCCTTGACTAAATGACTGAATATGAGGAAAAAAGCATAAAGAAAGAAATGTCATGTATAAATATATATATATGGACAGTAACTCAATGAATGTCTGAACGTTATAATGAAAAAGTGTTTTTTATCCACAGCCTGTGTGTCTCCCCTCTCTGCTTGTATACACCCCCGCCCTGAAGAAGGTGTGGCCAACATTGGCATCTAAATACCGAAACGCGCGTCGGGGTGAACCTTTTGGACAGCAGCAACATAGTCCCTGTGGACTATATATTTCCATCTGTCCTGCGTCCATATATTGCACCCCTGTTCAAACCACTATTCTTCTACTCCATAGCAGTCGGGGTTGCCCCCTTGTATGTTATTGATTGAATGAGTGAGATTATAAATGAATTAGTGAGTCCTTAATTGTGTGTGAGTTGACCCTGTGTATACGGCGAGTGTGAGGAAAGCCTGCATTAATTTTATCTAATCCTTCAATGTTTTCACCAGTTATTTTCCGTTTGATTAGGTTTTGAAAAATGTATATATATGAAATGTATTCCGCAAAAATAATCAACTTGAAAAAAAGTATATATAAAAAAAAGTAATAAAAGAACAATGTATTCAAAATATCAGTAAAGTCTATGGCTCTGATGATTTGTTGAAGTCACCCCATATTTAATCTTGTGGATCCCTATCGGGGCCTTTAATATCTGTTTTTGGCAAAGTCACAAAGACTTCAAAGCCATTGAGGGGCATAACTATTAGAGCTGAAGCCCCTGAACTTTGGAAAATAGCTTGATTAAGAATGAACAAGACTGGAGCTACTTCGTGGTCAAGAGGTACCTTTGCCAAGGAAGAACCAACTGAAGAGACTGAAGTAAAGGACTGACCCTTGCTTTGTGTTCTGGGGCTGGCCTGCAGTTTGCTGTTTTTACCAGGAAAGGCTGAAGGGACTTTGCTGTGTGCTGTATCCCCCTGCTGTGTCCTGAAGTAACTCATCCCCAAGGGCCCGGGGTTAGCTAGCTCCCTGCTAAGGAAACTTAGGAACACAAAAGTTTCCAGGTGAGTCTCAGCGGCGCTGTGTGCGTGTGCTTTTTGCAGCCTGAGACCCTCGTAAGTGTGTGCCCTGTGACTGCCTGGAGTCCAAGCAATGATCCAAGCAATGATCAGTGACGCTGTGTGCGTATGCTTTTGGCGGCCTGAATCCTTTGTGAGTATTGTCCAGTTATCGTGTGCACCGGAATCCAAGTGAGTCTCAACGACGCTGTGTGCGTGTACTTTTGCAGCGTGAGACCTTTGTGAGGATTGCCTTGTTATTGTCCAAGTGAGTCTCAACAATGCCGTGTGAGTGTGCTTTGTGCAGCAGGAGACCTTCATGAGGATTGCCTTGTTAACATGCACCCATAGTTAAAGTGAGTCTCAGTGATGCTGCATGCGTGTTCATTGTGCAGCCTGAGACCTTCGTGTGGAGTGCCCAGTGGTTGTGCACCCGAACCTCAAGGGAGTCTCAACGACGCTGTGTGTGTGTGCCCTGTGGCAGCCTGAAATCTTTGCAGCAGTAGCGGCCCGGACCAGCAGCCCCAGAGGAGCTGAGCCGCCGGCCCAAGCCCGGCGTTGCGAATTCACAAAGATTGCATCGGAGTCCCAAGTCGCTGAACGAGAAGAGGAGAGTGAGTTCGCACCCCCCTTGTAACGTGAGTTCACTCCTGAGGTGGGGTGCACGCTTGGAGGGAGAAGCCCTTGGCCTCTCTCTCATTCCGGCAGCGCGAGCTTCTGCTTCTGTTCATATCGCGGCCTGTGTTGCCAAGGGAGTGGTAGTACTGGGGCCGGAGTACTGAGCTGCACTTTTTGTTATACCATACCCGTGTTGGAGGTAACTATTGACAGTGGCTACCTGTGAGTCAGCACGAGTGGCGGAGGGACTGCCTCAGGCACCGTAATCGGTGCTGGAGTGTATTACGGAGTACTCTTTTTCTGCATAACGGAGTACCTGATGGTCGTATTACACATTGCATTGTTTCTGCATAATGAGCTACCTGATTAGCCTATTACGCATTGCATTATTCCTGCATAACAAACTACCTGATTAGTATATTAAGCATTGCCTTATTTCTGCATAACAACGTACCTTGTGGTTATATTATCATTGCATTAATTTTACATTGCAAACTACCTGATTGTTGTGTTACGCATTGCATTATTTTCATATTGCAAAGTGCCTGATTCTTGTCTTATGAACTGCATAACATGGTATTAGGATTACAGTGGAATGTCAAGAAGTGCTCATTAATATTTCCAGAACTTACGAGGGCTGGCTTGCCTAACAACAGGCCAGGAATTATATTACAAATATGCATATGTTGGATTTATATTGTGTCGTCTTAGCGTATATTTTTTTATATAAAGTTTATACTCGTTTTTTTATAAAAACTCGTGTGGAGTCTATTTGTGATGTCATCATTTGGTTGCTGTGAGCGTGGTTTCAAATACTTTACACATTTGCCTTGAAGATAAGCCTGGCTGCTCGTGCCAAGCTAAAATGGGGGTGAGCAGGGCTATCTCAGAAAGTGTCCATCCTTTCCTTGACATGGAAACGCAGGTCATTATTTGGTCTAAAGTACCTACCTCAGCCAACCAGGGATCCCGGGTCTAACAATTCCTTTTCAACCCAAAACACCAAATCCACCCTAAACCCTAAAAATTCACTTGTCACCTAAAACCCTAAACCCACACTCAACCCTAAAAATTCTTTCAACCCAAACCCCAAACCCCAAAACCACCCTAAACCCTAAGAACATCCCTTGCCACCCAATAACCCATACGCATCGTAAACCATATAACTTGTGCTCTTGCCATGCAGTGCTACTTACCCCATATATTATATCAGCAATGATATCTTGTAGGGCAACATTCATAATATAAGTGCAACATTTGCAATAAAATTAGTGATGAGAAAACCTGTGCATGATGGGGACACAGGTTATTGTTAAATTAGGGCACAGGTTATAGTTTCTTGAGATAAGTATAACTATAACTGTTGAATTTCTATGGTTTTGCCCGTGTAAAACATTAACCTAACTATAACATTGCTGTAATCCTTGTTTTTATCAGTATATATATATATTTCAGGTTGGCTTGAGTTGGTATTTTACCAATTCAAAGCTGTAATATTGTGCCTGGAGTGATAAATGGCTTTTGTTATTTGACAGCTCGGCAAGGACTGCACTGTACTAGTCCTATGCTTAAAGACTTTGCTGTTTAAATGGCGAAAGACTTTGTCATTTTCTATCTCGGCATGGATAGCACTGTCTAATCCTATGCTTAAAAACTTTGATAGAAAAACAGACATTTGAGGTGAGCAGATCTAGAGTGTCGCTGGTGTTGAGAGTGCTCTAAAAGGAGCTGCTTTCCACCTAAACTGAGACCTACCCAGAGTTCTCTCCTTCTTTTTTGCATAATTTATGCGTCACTCTATGCCTGAAAGGGTTTTGTTTTGACTTAATACTGGGTGCTCCCTTGTGTCTGGACAAAGCTATACCTCTCTGAAGAGCTCTAATTAGAGCGAAACACTGTGTCAGGGGTTGCTTTTAATCATTTCAGGTTGGCTTGAGTTGGTATTTTACCAATTCAAAGCTGTAATATTGTGCCTGGAGTGATAAATGGCTTTTGTTATTTGACAGCTCGGCAAGGACTGCACTGTACTAGTCCTATGCTTAAAGACTTTGCTGTTTAAATGGCGAAAGACTTTGTCATTTTCTATCTCGGCATGGATAGCACTGTCTAATCCTATGCTTAAAAACTTTGATAGAAAAACAGACATTTGAGGTGAGCAGATCTAGAGTGTCGCTGGTGTTGAGAGTGCTCTAAAAGGAGCTGCTTTCCACCTAAACTGAGACCTACCCAGAGTTCTCTCCTTCTTTTTTGCATAATTTATGCGTCACTCTATGCCTGAAAGGGTTTTGTTTTGACTTAATACTGGGTGCTCCCTTGTGTCTGGACAAAGCTATACCTCTCTGAAGAGCTCTAATTAGAGCGAAACACTGTGTCAGGGGTTGCTTTTAATCATTTCAGGTTGGCTTGAGTTGGTATTTTACCAATTCAAAGCTGTAATATTGTGCCTGGAGTGATAAATGGCTTTTGTTATTTGACAGCTCGGCAAGGACTGCACTGTACTAGTCCTATGCTTAAAGACTTTGCTGTTTAAATGGCGAAAGACTTTGTCATTTTCTATCTCGGCATGGATAGCACTGTCTAATCCTATGCTTAAAAACTTTGATAGAAAAACAGACATTTGAGGTGAGCAGATCTAGAGTGTCGCTGGTGTTGAGAGTGCTCTAAAAGGAGCTGCTTTCCACCTAAACTGAGACCTACCCAGAGTTCTCTCCTTCTTTTTTGCATAATTTATGCGTCACTCTATGCCTGAAAGGGTTTTGTTTTGACTTAATACTGGGTGCTCCTTTGTGTCTGGACAAAGCTATACCTCTCTGAAGAGCTCTAATTAGAGCGAAACACTGTGTCAGGGGTTGCTTTTAATCATTTCAGGTTGGCTTGAGTTGGTATTTTACCAATTCAAAGCTGTAATATTGTGCCTGGAGTGATAAATGGCTTTTGTTATTTGACAGCTCGGCAAGGACTGCACTGTACTAGTCCTATGCTTAAAGACTTTGCTGTTTAAATGGCGAAAGACTTTGTCATTTTCTATCTCGGCATGGATAGCACTGTCTAATCCTATGCTTAAAAACTTTGATAGAAAAACAGACATTTGAGGTGAGCAGATCTAGAGTGTCGCTGGTGTTGAGAGTGCTCTAAAAGGAGCTGCTTTCCACCTAAACTGAGACCTACCCAGAGTTCTCTCCTTCTTTTTTGCATAATTTATGCGTCACTCTATGCCTGAAAGGGTTTTGTTTTGACTTAATACTGGGTGCTCCCTTGTGTCTGGACAAAGCTATACCTCTCTGAAGAGCTCTAATTAGAGCGAAACACTGTGTCAGGGGTTGCTTTTAATCATTTCAGGTTGGCTTGAGTTGGTATTTTACCAATTCAAAGCTGTAATATTGTGCCTGGAGTGATAAATGGCTTTTGTTATTTGACAGCTCGGCAAGGACTGCACTGTACTAGTCCTATGCTTAAAGACTTTGCTGTTTAAATGGCGAAAGACTTTGTCATTTTCTATCTCGGCATGGATAGCACTGTCTAATCCTATGCTTAAAAACTTTGATAGAAAAACAGACATTTGAGGTGAGCAGATCTAGAGTGTCGCTGGTGTTGAGAGTGCTCTAAAAGGAGCTGCTTTCCACCTAAACTGAGACCTACCCAGAGTTCTCTCCTTCTTTTTTGCATAATTTATGCGTCACTCTATGCCTGAAAGGGTTTTGTTTTGACTTAATACTGGGTGCTCCCTTGTGTCTGGACAAAGCTATACCTCTCTGAAGAGCTCTAATTAGAGCGAAACACTGTGTCAGGGGTTGCTTTTAATCATTTCAGGTTGGCTTGAGTTGGTATTTTACCAATTCAAAGCTGTAATATTGTGCCTGGAGTGATAAATGGCTTTTGTTATTTGACAGCTCGGCAAGGACTGCACTGTACTAGTCCTATGCTTAAAGACTTTGCTGTTTAAATGGCGAAAGACTTTGTCATTTTCTATCTCGGCATGGATAGCACTGTCTAATCCTATGCTTAAAAACTTTGATAGAAAAACAGACATTTGAGGTGAGCAGATCTAGAGTGTCGCTGGTGTTGAGAGTGCTCTAAAAGGAGCTGCTTTCCACCTAAACTGAGACCTACCCAGAGTTCTCTCCTTCTTTTTTGCATAATTTATGCGTCACTCTATGCCTGAAAGGGTTTTGTTTTGACTTAATACTGGGTGCTCCCTTGTGTCTGGACAAAGCTATACCTCTCTGAAGAGCTCTAATTAGAGCGAAACACTGTGTCAGGGGTTGCTTTTAATCATTTCAGGTTGGCTTGAGTTGGTATTTTACCAATTCAAAGCTGTAATATTGTGCCTGGAGTGATAAATGGCTTTTGTTATTTGACAGCTCGGCAAGGACTGCACTGTACTAGTCCTATGCTTAAAGACTTTGCTGTTTAAATGGCGAAAGACTTTGTCATTTTCTATCTCGGCATGGATAGCACTGTCTAATCCTATGCTTAAAAACTTTGATAGAAAAACAGACATTTGAGGTGAGCAGATCTAGAGTGTCGCTGGTGTTGAGAGTGCTCTAAAAGGAGCTGCTTTCCACCTAAACTGAGACCTACCCAGAGTTCTCTCCTTCTTTTTTGCATAATTTATGCGTCACTCTATGCCTGAAAGGGTTTTGTTTTGACTTAATACTGGGTGCTCCCTTGTGTCTGGACAAAGCTATACCTCTCTGAAGAGCTCTAATTAGAGCGAAACACTGTGTCAGGGGTTGCTTTTAATCATTTCAGGTTGGCTTGAGTTGGTATTTTACCAATTCAAAGCTGTAATATTGTGCCTGGAGTGATAAATGGCTTTTGTTATTTGACAGCTCGGCAAGGACTGCACTGTACTAGTCCTATGCTTAAAGACTTTGCTGTTTAAATGGCGAAAGACTTTGTCATTTTCTATCTCGGCATGGATAGCACTGTCTAATCCTATGCTTAAAAACTTTGATAGAAAAACAGACATTTGAGGTGAGCAGATCTAGAGTGTCGCTGGTGTTGAGAGTGCTCTAAAAGGAGCTGCTTTCCACCTAAACTGAGACCTACCCAGAGTTCTCTCCTTCTTTTTTGCATAATTTATGCGTCACTCTATGCCTGAAAGGGTTTTGTTTTGACTTAATACTGGGTGCTCCCTTGTGTCTGGACAAAGCTATACCTCTCTGAAGAGCTCTAATTAGAGCGAAACACTGTGTCAGGGGTTGCTTTTAATCATTTCAGGTTGGCTTGAGTTGGTATTTTACCAATTCAAAGCTGTAATATTGTGCCTGGAGTGATAAATGGCTTTTGTTATTTGACAGCTCGGCAAGGACTGCACTGTACTAGTCCTATGCTTAAAGACTTTGCTGTTTAAATGGCGAAAGACTTTGTCATTTTCTATCTCGGCATGGATAGCACTGTCTAATCCTATGCTTAAAAACTTTGATAGAAAAACAGACATTTGAGGTGAGCAGATCTAGAGTGTCGCTGGTGTTGAGAGTGCTCTAAAAGGAGCTGCTTTCCACCTAAACTGAGACCTACCCAGAGTTCTCTCCTTCTTTTTTGCATAATTTATGCGTCACTCTATGCCTGAAAGGGTTTTGTTTTGACTTAATACTGGGTGCTCCCTTGTGTCTGGACAAAGCTATACCTCTCTGAAGAGCTCTAATTAGAGCGAAACACTGTGTCAGGGGTTGCTTTTAATCATTTCAGGTTGGCTTGAGTTGGTATTTTACCAATTCAAAGCTGTAATATTGTGCCTGGAGTGATAAATGGCTTTTGTTATTTGACAGCTCGGCAAGGACTGCACTGTACTAGTCCTATGCTTAAAGACTTTGCTGTTTAAATGGCGAAAGACTTTGTCATTTTCTATCTCGGCATGGATAGCACTGTCTAATCCTATGCTTAAAAACTTTGATAGAAAAACAGACATTTGAGGTGAGCAGATCTAGAGTGTCGCTGGTGTTGAGAGTGCTCTAAAAGGAGCTGCTTTCCACCTAAACTGAGACCTACCCAGAGTTCTCTCCTTCTTTTTTGCATAATTTATGCGTCACTCTATGCCTGAAAGGGTTTTGTTTTGACTTAATACTGGGTGCTCCCTTGTGTCTGGACAAAGCTATACCTCTCTGAAGAGCTCTAATTAGAGCGAAACACTGTGTCAGGGGTTGCTTTTAATCATTTCAGGTTGGCTTGAGTTGGTATTTTACCAATTCAAAGCTGTAATATTGTGCCTGGAGTGATAAATGGCTTTTGTTATTTGACAGCTCGGCAAGGACTGCACTGTACTAGTCCTATGCTTAAAGACTTTGCTGTTTAAATGGCGAAAGACTTTGTCATTTTCTATCTCGGCATGGATAGCACTGTCTAATCCTATGCTTAAAAACTTTGATAGAAAAACAGACATTTGAGGTGAGCAGATCTAGAGTGTCGCTGGTGTTGAGAGTGCTCTAAAAGGAGCTGCTTTCCACCTAAACTGAGACCTACCCAGAGTTCTCTCCTTCTTTTTTGCATAATTTATGCGTCACTCTATGCCTGAAAGGGTTTTGTTTTGACTTAATACTGGGTGCTCCCTTGTGTCTGGACAAAGCTATACCTCTCTGAAGAGCTCTAATTAGAGCGAAACACTGTGTCAGGGGTTGCTTTTAATCATTTCAGGTTGGCTTGAGTTGGTATTTTACCAATTCAAAGCTGTAATATTGTGCCTGGAGTGATAAATGGCTTTTGTTATTTGACAGCTCGGCAAGGACTGCACTGTACTAGTCCTATGCTTAAAGACTTTGCTGTTTAAATGGCGAAAGACTTTGTCATTTTCTATCTCGGCATGGATAGCACTGTCTAATCCTATGCTTAAAAACTTTGATAGAAAAACAGACATTTGAGGTGAGCAGATCTAGAGTGTCGCTGGTGTTGAGAGTGCTCTAAAAGGAGCTGCTTTCCACCTAAACTGAGACCTACCCAGAGTTCTCTCCTTCTTTTTTGCATAATTTATGCGTCACTCTATGCCTGAAAGGGTTTTGTTTTGACTTAATACTGGGTGCTCCCTTGTGTCTGGACAAAGCTATACCTCTCTGAAGAGCTCTAATTAGAGCGAAACACTGTGTCAGGGGTTGCTTTTAATCATTTCAGGTTGGCTTGAGTTGGTATTTTACCAATTCAAAGCTGTAATATTGTGCCTGGAGTGATAAATGGCTTTTGTTATTTGACAGCTCGGCAAGGACTGCACTGTACTAGTCCTATGCTTAAAGACTTTGCTGTTTAAATGGCGAAAGACTTTGTCATTTTCTATCTCGGCATGGATAGCACTGTCTAATCCTATGCTTAAAAACTTTGATAGAAAAACAGACATTTGAGGTGAGCAGATCTAGAGTGTCGCTGGTGTTGAGAGTGCTCTAAAAGGAGCTGCTTTCCACCTAAACTGAGACCTACCCAGAGTTCTCTCCTTCTTTTTTGCATAATTTATGCGTCACTCTATGCCTGAAAGGGTTTTGTTTTGACTTAATACTGGGTGCTCCCTTGTGTCTGGACAAAGCTATACCTCTCTGAAGAGCTCTAATTAGAGCGAAACACTGTGTCAGGGGTTGCTTTTAATCATTTCAGGTTGGCTTGAGTTGGTATTTTACCAATTCAAAGCTGTAATATTGTGCCTGGAGTGATAAATGGCTTTTGTTATTTGACAGCTCGGCAAGGACTGCACTGTACTAGTCCTATGCTTAAAGACTTTGCTGTTTAAATGGCGAAAGACTTTGTCATTTTCTATCTCGGCATGGATAGCACTGTCTAATCCTATGCTTAAAAACTTTGATAGAAAAACAGACATTTGAGGTGAGCAGATCTAGAGTGTCGCTGGTGTTGAGAGTGCTCTAAAAGGAGCTGCTTTCCACCTAAACTGAGACCTACCCAGAGTTCTCTCCTTCTTTTTTGCATATATATATATATATATATATTTATCTATACTACTATTATAAAGTAAGAACTTTGAACCTTTGAGGCGTGTAAACTCGGGAACCACGGCGCCAATCCAAACACACGATACATCATTAGAATTGTCAGGGTCTGCAGAGTGACATAGGCTATAAAAACCCAAAAAATATACGTTCTATAAAAAATATACATTCATAAAAAAGTAGTCCCTTGGAAGTAGCGCCGGGCATGTGCGCTAACGACGTGAACGTGCGTGCTGACATCATCTAGCGCGGGGGAGCGGCGGACAGGAGCGCGAGGAAGTCGAGGAGCGGCGGACAGGAGCGCGGGGAGGAGCGAGGAACTCAGGCTGAGGTAGGTGAAGCGCGGGGAGGATCGGAACGTGTGCGGCTGAGTGAAGCAAGGGGAGGAGCGGCCCGTTAGCGCTCACACACGCCTGCGGGAAGTCTCCAATGTGCGGCTGACAGGAACGCGGGGAGGAGCGGAGGAAAGGACTCGGGCTGAGGTGGATGAAGCAAGGGGAGAAGCGGCCCGTTAGCGCTCACACACGCCTGCGGGAAGTCTCCAATGTGGTACCACATTCACAACAGAAATAAAAGACAGAACGCAAAATAAAATAATAATAAAGAGAGACATGTGAGCGTGTTTGCAGAGGGCATTGGTCAGCCAGGGATGAGGTTTATTGCTAAGAGGTGGAACGCAAAATAACACAATAACAAAGAGAGACATGTGTGCGCGTTTGCACAGGGCATTGGTCAGCCGGAGATGAGGTTTATTGCTAAGAGGTGGAACGCAAAATAACATAATAATAAAGAGAGACATGTGTGCGTGTTTGCACAGGGCATTGGTCGGCCGGAGATAAGGTTTATTGCTAAGAGGTGGGTGAAGCAAGGGGAGGAGCGGCCCGGCCCATTAAAGAGGGGAGGAGCGGTGAAATGTGTGCAGGTAATTAGGGGCCCTGAAGGTGGCGGGTGCGCAAAGGGGGACCCCCCCGGACAACGTCGGGACGGGCTGCTAGTATATAGATGGATAGATAGATAGATAGATAGATAAATAGATAGATAGATAGATAGATAGATAGATAGATAGATAGATAGATAGATAGATAGATAGATAGATAGATAGATAGATATAGATATATACATACTTTACTTCAGAGATTAGGCGCTGTACGACCAGCAGCAAAGGATATAGTGGAAGTCGATGCCAAGACACCGGCTGGAAAGTATTGATTTATTGAGCAATGCTGAGGTTCTTGTAACAAGCTAAATGAAATGTGAGCAGTGTAACTTGATGAGAGTGGCACATCAAATGAACCTAGTATTTAGGAGACAATGTAACAGGCAATTTGTCAATTGAGATTTTCAATGACCAACTTGGAGACTTTTAGCAGTTTTATTTTATACTTGAATTTATGAATGTTGAGATAATTGCAGACTGAAACATAATGGAAAACATACTGTTTTAATTTTAATTATCATGCATGACATTCTGTTTAGAGAAATTATCCCCCTGTAGTAAACTATCTAAGAGAATGTATCATGCTTAGTATTCCGCCATTGTGTATGGGCGTTTGCCTAGTCATTGATCATTTGATGGGATCTATGTGCACGGACCCAACACTAGTAGAAGGTATTTTACTGTAGGTCCTTGCTGTCTAGAAATATCAGCAAGCAGGTTACTAGACTAATGTCACCGGCATAATGTCCTGGTTACTGTGATGAAGTCATACAGACCATGTTTATTTGCATTTTGTTTGAAGGGTAGAAACATGATCAGCTGTTTTCTATGTTTTTAATCATGCGTAACGCATGAGAGCTTTTAAGGGAAATTAATATGGCATCCACTATGTTGAAAAGGGCCGAAATCTCGGCTGAAACACATTCAGAATGGTGGACCGTGTCTGAATAAAGAAGTGCAAAGGGATTCTGTGCTGTGTCGGTCCTGTTCTTTAGTTTGAGCAGGTTTTTTAAGAAATGTGTGATTCAGGCATTCACACAAGCAGTGCTGTAGTCAAATGTGTAGACTGTATGCGGTCACCTAACCCCTTCCAGACTACTGAATCTCTTCTGCTAAAGTCCAGGGAATAGTCTTGCCTGTAATCGCACTGTGAGTCTGTGTTTAGTCTTAGAATAATCCTGGCAGAAGCATTCTGATAGAAGCATGTGGTTACTTCATCTCTTTGCTGACAAATAACTGCTTAAAAACCTATCCTGTTGTCAACTATTAGTAGTATTAGAACCTAGTCACTGCTTATGCATTTGCAGAATGATTCAGGCATTCACACTAGCAGTGCTGTAGTCAAATGTGTGGAATGTATGCGGTCACCTAACACCTTCCAGGCTACTGAGTCTCTTCTGCTAAAGTCCAGGGAATAGTCTTGCTTGTCTAGAATCACATTGTGAGTCTGTGTCCACTTGTGCAACCATTCTGATAGAAGCATGTGGTTACTTCATCTCTTTGCTGGCACGTAACTGCTTTAAAACCTATCCTGTTGTCAACTATAAGTAGAATTCAAACCCATTCACTGCTTATACATTTGCAGAATGATTCAGGTATTCACACAAGCAGTGCTGTAGTCAAATGAGCATAATGTATGCGCCCCCTAACTCCTTCCAGACTACTAAAGTCCAGGGAATAGTCTTGCCTGTCTGCAATCACACTGTGAGTTTGTGTCTAGTCATAGAAACATCCTGGCAGAAGCATGTGCTTATTTAAACTCTCTGCCGACATATAAGTGCTTATAAAGTTATTGTGATGATACCTATTAGCACTATGAGAACCCAGTCACTGTGTATGCACTTGGAGAATGAGTCAGACATTCAGAGAAGCAGTGGAACAGTCAAATGAGCACAATGTATGCAGTTGCCTAAACCTTTCCAGACTACTGAGTCTCTCCTACTAAAGTCCAGGGAATAGTCTTGCTTGTCTAGAATCACACTGTGAGTCTGTGTTCAGTCTTAGAATCATCCTGACAAAAGCATGTCCTTATTTAATCTGTCTGCAGGCATATAAGTGCTTATAAACGTATCCTGATGATAACTATTAGCAGTATGAAAACCCAGTCACTGTTTTTGCACTTGGAGAATGAGTCAGGCATTCACACAAGCAATGGTACACTTTGCAGTGAACTACTACTACTCTAGGTACTCATTTACTGTGTATGCATTTATAAAAAGCATATTCTTTGTAATAATTATTCATTTAGTACTTGTGTGCTTCAGTAAATTAATTGTGATTTCAAAAGGAAGTGTTTAAATGGTTTTAATGTTGATTGTGTTTGTTTAGTAATTGAAAAGTGTATTTTATTAAAATAATTGTATATAGATGTATTTCTTACAGATATTGTTCCTCATCATTAAAATAAACTTATCATAACTAAAAAAACAGAAAAGAGAAAAGAACAGAAAAATGACTGTTATTTGAAGAAAAGTCAACAAAAAGTATTGGATGACCAACAACATGTGCGAAAAAAGAATAAGTCTTCTGGTAAGAGAATGAAGGAATTTATTAAAAAAACTTTCAAAGCGTAGAAACTGTGTGCAGATGGTGGAAAGTACAAAGAATGCTTTGACCAGAAAAAAGAATATGAATTAAAAAAAATTAAAAAATTAGAAATTACATTCAAAAGACACAATGTATGGTAAAAGAAGGCAGAATCAGTTTAAAGAAATAAGAAAAAAGATGTTTATAATAGAGTTGGCTTTAATTTATTGAAACATCTGAAAAAATATAAAAAAGAGCACCATTTTATAAAAAGAAGAAGGACATTGAAATTCTTGTTGAAAAGGCTTTCGAATTAAAATGGAAATTATTCATTTTAGTTTTAAATAGAATTCGAACACTAGATAAACCAATACATTTTATGAAGGCTAAAACTAAGAACAAAAGACTAATTAACAGAACACATTTTTGTGATATATTTTTGGGGTGAATGGAAACACAGTTCAAGTTCAGAGCCTTTCTTTAATGATGAGAGTTATTTTCAGACCAATAATTTATTGTATGCAGTTGATACCAGTGGTCGAGCTAATGAGGTTAATATGGTTGTCCTATTGAGCAAGAGAAGATGGTTTCTAGAAATGTAGAAGAACTAATAGCTGATGAAATTCTAGGGAGATGTCCTAAAGCCCCAGTGTATACTTGGGATTGCAGTAGTATTTGCAGTATACAGCAGGAATCTATTGATATTTTACACGATTTCTTATGAGAGTATAGTAAAAAAAAGTGTTAAACAAAAGATTAAGATCTTGCAAGGACTAGATCCTTGCAGAGTGAAAAAAATACTGGTTTGTCATTCTCTGGCTTGGAAAGAATGTCGAAGTGTTTTTTATCATTTCAGAATGTTCGCAGTACATCATTCTCAAATGCGGAAGTTAGTCAGAAGATTGTATTACGCAAAAAGTCCAGCACTAATGTTAAATGAGTTGAACAGTGCTCTTTTGCGTGGGTCAGTATCAGATGTTAAGAAGGTTTGTGATGAAATTGAGTTTCGTTACTTTGGTCCTGAACAGCAGAGTGCAGAAACTGACACATTAACTGAAGAAAATGTTGAAGAGAATGTGCAACATACTACTACACAAAAATTTTGAGAACAAATTACAAAGTTTACCGTGGTTTCAGGTGAAAGGCCAAATTATTCTTGTATTTGTTGCCGGTGAACTCACTATAAAAATCAGACTAGGACTGTTGTTCTGTATTTAAAAAGTGAAAGAGAAAATAATGATAAGTGGAAGGAATTTGCAACTTATTTGTTGGTAGAGAACTGTTTTGATTTGGGTTCTGATCAACGTATTTGTAAATATTGTTATAACAAATTAGACGAGAATAAAACGCCCGCAAGTGCTGTCCATAATAATCTAGAGTTGGTAACTAGTCCTCCAGAACTGATAGATTTAAATACGTATGAGTCTATGCTGATTCAATGTGTGCACCCATTTCAGGCTATTATTCGCATGGAGCCTAAAACAGGTAAATTGCCTCCTACAGATTTACAGAGAGGATTACAAGGAAGAGTTGTATATTTACCTCTAGATTTAAAGAAAAATATTGAAACTATTGGTGTTGAAAATGTAGAAAGTGAACCACTAGTTATTTTAGTTAATGGTGTTCCTACTAAGAGTAAGAAAATCTGTCAAGAATTAGTGGATGTTAGTAAAGTGCAAAAGGCAACGTTATATCTGATGAAAAACAATGATTACTACAAAAATGTGTAAGTGGAAGAAGAAGAAACACTCTAAGCAGATGACAGTGAAATGTCAAGTGGTCAAATTGAAAAACTGGACATGTCCAAAAGTGAAGAAGTCTATGAACACTATAGTGTACATCGACTTCATTCGAAAGAAGTGATGGGGAATATAATTGAATTATTCCAAATGAAAAAAGCAAAGGGGACTTCCATGAGTGTATGGGAAAAAAGTTTGGAAGCTTGTTGTTTTCCGCAGCTGTTCTCAACTGGAAAAGGTGGACGTTATGATGAAAGATCATTCCAGATTCCTGCATCTGAATATCGAACAAGATTGTATGCAGAAGATCCAAGATTTCGACAATGTATCCCATATATATTTCATCTTTTGTTTGAGAGTGACTTGGCTGGACTTTCATATGTAGCTAACCACATATTAAAAACAGGAGTACATCTTCAAAATGTTTCTGCAAGGAAATGTATGAATAAAGTACATCAGAGAGACGATCATTTAGAATCTCAACTGATTAATTTGATGCATGTCAGCATGGTACTAATGAGTATTGGTACCGTCGTCATGGAGAATTAAATGTATGCTAAGAAACTCCGGAACTCCTACATGGTTTCTTACCCTATGTTGTGCTGAATACGCTTGGGATGATTTACTTGAATTTCTTCGAGAAGCAAATTCAAATATAAAAAATATTGAATACAAGACACCTGGAAAATTGTGCTTTGGATCCTGTTAATGTATGCAGATATTTCAATCATAGGTTTGAAGCTATGATGTCTTTTATCTGCAATAAAAAGAATCCTCCTCTTGGAGAAGTTGTAGATTTTTTTTGGGTGAAAGGAGTATCAAGCTAGAGGTGCTTCTCATAAACAGTTCAGTTTGATAGCTGCCCCAAAACCAATTCCTACACAGACCCTTAGACAAACAGAGAGTCAATGTGGACTGATCAATGTGAGGTCTCTTGCGAATCACAAAGTGGAAATTACAGACACCATCTTGCAACATAACTTGGATATGTTATTTCTCACAGAAACTTGGACAGATCCATCGTCCGACCCTGATTTTTTGGTCGCTGTGCCTCAGGGCTTTGTTGCATCAAGACTTGACAGACCCTTAAAGCGGGGAGGCGGTCTTGCCGTCATTTATCGCGAACACCTTAGAGTTACCTTTTCTTCAGAGAATAATCCTGTATGTGAAGGATTGAATTTCGCTATAGAATTAAACTCTAAAAATACCTTCAGGGGGGGCGTGGCCAAGATGGCGACCGTAGCGGACGTAGGTGTGTGAAGCTCCCAGCCAGGGCCCCCGTTCTGACCCTTCATTCGCCCTTAATACCCCCATCATAAGAGCGATCCGTGCCCAGCACAGCAGGGGCACCCACTGCCCGCATTTCTGGCCAGCGAGAGTCCGCGGAACTGCCCTGTGTGGCGCCCCTTCCCCGCAGTGCCGGAGCCCGCCGTCTGCCGTACCATAATGACGGCTGGGACTCTGGCGTGATCTGCGCCTCCTATCTGCTGCAGGAGTCCATCGGACAGCGGCTGGCCTCCGGAGCATCCACAAGGAGCAGTAGCCGAAGACCCGGCAGCCTGGTGGGCCGGCCCAGAAGTGAGGCGAGTGGCCATGAGCAAGTACTGCGCCCCACCGGACGGCGCAAAAATCGAGCCCCCGGCTTTGAGGCCTGACGCCAGGGCTCGGGCGCGAGAGGCAGCCAACATTCCCAGCAACACGAAGAGGACAGGGTGTTGGCAGCGGCTGGGACAGCATCCTACGGAGTGGCGCGGATTGGAGCTGCCAGCGCCCGGTGCTGCCAGAGAGTGACGACGAAGGCCCTGGTAGTCCGGTGAGTGTGCCCGGGGGCGAGGCGGGAAGCCGCACCAGGAGGCGCGAAATCGATTCCCCGGCTCTGCGGCCTGGCTACGGGCACATACTCCTGCCTACACGAGAGAGTCAACGAGCCTTCGGAGACTGGGACGGGCCCCTGAGACACGGCGCCACGCTCCTAGCCTGCGCCTGCAGACCCACGCTCGTACTGGACCCTGGGCTCTGAGGCCTACCAAGATGCACATGTCGGGGGCAGCATCATCGGCCTGAACTGCTCGAGGCAATATTGGGTGTACCGAGGGGAGTAAGAGCCACCGCCAAACACCTGGGGGCCTGGAGACTGTAGCACCCTGCCGGCGCTGAGGGGGGGCTGGGTGAGCGGAACCGAGACTTGGCCTGTGAGAGGCACCGGTGAACTCGGTGAGGGACGACTCGCTGTGGATCGCTTCCAGTGCAGGCTTGAAGCGCTTGCCCTTCGGGGGCCCCGCGGCGCAGCAGCAGGCGGTATGCCCGCCTGAGGTGGCGCTCTGCCTCGTGCTCTGGCCGTGCCGGTGCCTGAAGAACACACCCCCACTGGAACAGGCCCTCATTCATCCTCCGCGCCTCGGCGGCCCCTCTGGGAACAGGAGCTGAGCATATCATGGCGACGGGGGCACGGGGCAACCGTCGCATCATCACGGACATGCTGGTGAAGGGTGCCCCTAAAGGTGAAAAGAGCCAGGCGCCCCCGATAACAGCAAAGGACAGCCCAGGGCAGGAAGATGGCGGGGCCCCCATCACCAAATCGTTTTTAGAGACCCTATTCAACTCCCTGAGGGAAGATTTTCAAACACTGAAGCAGGACATGGCTGGGGAGTACTGCGAACTGCGCTGGGATGTGGATGGCTTAGGGGAACGCGTGGCAGCGGTGGAGGAGGCAGATCAGACCAGGAGCGAGGAGGTGGAGCAGTTACAACAGGAGGTCGTCCGCCTGCGTGAACAACAAGTCGACCTCCAGGCGCACGCGGAGGACCTCGAGAACCGCTCACGCAGAAACAACATAAGGGTCCTGGGCGTCCCATCCAAAACAGAAGGGAGCAATGTAACTCAATTCTTGCAGGGACTGTTCCGGGAGGTTCTGGGAGAATCTTCGGAATTTGACATAAGCATCGACAGAGCGCACAGGGTAGACCTGGCGTGCCGAGTGCCCGCCCCCCCCCACCTTATATCCTAACTTTTTTGCCTGACTTTCTGTTGAAGGAGCAGATCCTGCAGGAGGCACGCCGGAAGCAGCTCCTCCAATACCAAGGCCTACTGATAGCGCTATATCAGGACCTCTCTGCCATCACTCTGCAGAAGAGGAAAGCATTCTAAATAGCCACAATGTTCCTGCGCGACAAAGGGATTCCGTACACCTGGGGTCACCCTTTCCAGCTCATTTTTAAATGGAACGGAGCCTTGCAGCAGCTCAGATCCTTGAGGGACACGTGTAAACTACTAGGCATTGACTTAGACGAGGATTCTGGAAAGGATGTTGCACCTCTACGGTCTTCGCAGAAGAAATCACCGAGATCCTCGCAGGATGGTTGGCATCAAGTGGGCAGCAGACGCTCACCCACAACTTCTCTCATGCTGGACCCGCAAACGATGGCGCAGGCACAAGCAGCAGCCATCCAGGAAGTGCACAAAGATGCAGCAGCACTGGACTAGTGCAGCGATCATAAGGGGGTTCTTCGCACTTGGAACAAGCGGGTCGGGGGGAACGGGTGGGGGCCGAAGGGGTCGCCACTGCCACATAGTCCTCCACATCAAGATACCACAGGCTCGAACTGTGTACTGATAGGCCTGGGACTATGACACGTTTATGGGAGTTGCTGGTTGGGGTTAGGCAGGGGGGAAGGTGGGTTGGGGGCTGGAGTTCAGGGGACGGTGGGTGGTGGGGCTGGATGGGGGCTTTCAGTTGGGGCTTGGTTGGAGGTAGGGGGGCGGGCCAGGGGTGGGGACCAGTGTGCCGGGGGGATCAGTGTGCTGGAATGGTCGGTGCACGCACATGCGCCGCAACGAAATGTCATCAACCTCACGTAGCGCCCTTTACCCTTTGACCCCGGGATGACGGACTCTGCCCTGAAGGTATTGACCCTTAATGTGAAGGGCCTGAATTATCCCGTCAAGCGAAGGGCAGTGCTTTCCTATCTGGAAATCTCGGGGGCTGAGATTTATTTACTCCAAGAAACCCATTTACTCGCGAAGGATTGGCACAGGATGCGATCCTGCGCTTTCCCCCAACAATTCTTCACTTCTATGCCGGAGAAAAAAGCAGGGGTTTCAATTTTGGTGTCTAGGCGCTTCCAGAGCCAGATCAGAGATAAAGTGGGGGAGATTAAAGGCAGGCTCCTAGCTTATAGCCTCCTGATAGGTGACCAACAGCAGACAATATGTTCCCTGTACACACCAAACACGGGGCAGGAGTCCTTTTTGAAAGGCGCTATCTTGGAGGCGCTTCGATCCCCGCACCCTCTCTTGCTTATAGGGGGGACCTCAACCTGGTGATGGGTACTAACTTGGACAGATCGGGGCACAGATACGGGGATACAGGCACCTTCTCCACATCAGGCAAGACTTGGCTACACGACAGGGGGGTGGACTTATGGAGGGCTCAACATCCTGGGGCATCACAATACACATTCTATTCCCATGTACACCATACTTATGCCAGGCTAGGTCACTTTCTCGGATCCTCCGATTTGAATGCCAGAGTAGCCGACATATGCATTGTGCCGGCGGCTCTCTCAGACCATAATGCGGTCGAGCTCACACTTACGGTTCCCAGGACTAGGCGTCCCCCCGGAAGGTGGAGACTATGTGAAACTCTCCTGCAACGCCCGGAGGTTACTCAGCAACTTTGCAAGTGCATTACTGAATATCTGGCCTTTAATGATACTCCCGAGATTTCAGTTTCAGCCGTATGGGGAGCCCTAAAATCGGTGGCTCGTGGCGAACTCATTGCGATAGCGACGGAGGAGGCCAGGGACCGTAAATCGAAACGCGAGGACCTGACTGCTCAGGTATCTGAACTCAAGAGGGTTCATAGTCGCACCGGAGCTCCAAGGGTTTGGAAGCGATTAAAGGCGGCCAGGGCCCAATTGGCAGGACTGGACACAGATAGGGCTGAGTTTGCGGCCCTGCACCTCCGCGATACTTACTATGTGGGGGGAGCAGGATTGGTTGCCTACTCCCCAGCGCGTTAAAAGCAAAAACCCAGCGCTCGAAGATTCAGGGTCAACGTGACGGGAATGGCGATGAAATCAGGGCGGAGGCACAGATCGCAGAGGCATTTCGAGACTTCTATGCTCCATTATACCGAGCCAACACTGCTCTGGGTACAGACATTAATGCATATCTGGAGAATGTGGCGACCACGGCGCTCTCCCCAGGAGTGCGGACGCCTTGGAGGCCCCCATTCGGCTAGATGAAGTGGTAGCAGCCATATCCCGCCTCCGACCCCTCAAGTTACTCCGCCGGTTTTTATAAAGCCTTTAGCCCACTACTAGCTCCAGTTCTTACCCGGCTTTTCAATTCCTTCCACAGTCCGGGCTCCATCCCTCCGGATATGCTGGAGGTCGAGATTGTGGTACTGCCTAAACCCGGCAAGGAAACTACACATTGCTCGCCGTTTCGCCCCATCTCCTTACTTAACTTAGACCTGTAGCTCTTTACGGGCGTGTTAGCCGCACGCCTTGGGCCGTGCATACCTGGGATCACTGAGCCGGATCAGTCGGGCTTTGTCCCAAGCCGACAGTGTAGCGATAACACCAAACGAATCCTCCATCTGGTGGACAAGGCCCATTTCCAACAGTCAAACTCGGCCCTGCTAGCCATAGACGCGGAAAAAGCATTTGACCAGGTCGACTGGAATTTCTTACAACGGGTCTTGGCTCATTTCAAGATAGGGAATCGCTTTCAATCTTGGATCGCGAGCTGTTATCACCGCCCCCAAGTGCGGGTTTGCCTGGGGGGCTTGCGCTCTAGCCCCTTCGAAATCCAGCATGGCACGAGGCAGGGGTGCCCCCTTCCACCTCTTTTGTTTGCTCTATATGTTGAGCCGCTAGCGCAAAAGATCCGCGATAATCCGAATATCCACGGCATCACCTTTGGTGGAGAATCACATACGATCGGTCTATACGCCGACGATATCATAGCTGCTCTTGATCGACTGGGGAGCTCGGTTCCCGCGTTCTTGGCAGAGCAAGAGTCCTTCGGTGAGGTGTCCGGCTTCTGAATGAATAGGGGGAAATCCCTGATACTACCGCTGGGCAGGAATGCCCGTTCTCCTCCGGGCACGCCTGAGTATGGAGGGGGCCTACAGACAAGAACGCAGATCCCATACCTGGGCATCACTCTTACCCCATCCACAGAATCGACAGTCGCCCTCAAATATGCAAACCTTGCGTCCCAGATTCGCACAGATATGACACGATGGTCCAAACAACCACTCTCCCTGTTAGGGCGCATCGCGGCGGTGAAGATGTCGGCCCTGCCCAAGATTTTATATATTTTTCCAACTATTCCCGTGATCCCTCCAGCTGGTGCCATTGCAAACCTACAGGCTGCCTTTCAACAGTTCATCTGGGGGGGAACGCAATTAGCGTATCGGGGAATGGATGAGGGAGGTCTGGGGATCCCTAGTCTCCAGCAATACTTTCAAGCAACACAGCTCTGCTATTTAGTGGAGTGGTATAGACCAGAATCTGAAAAAAATGGTTATTCCAAGACAGGGCGATGGCCCGGACCTCTCTTTGGAAGATACCGTTTCTCCACCGGTAATACAGGCCGCGATACCTCCAGAAGTCGCCTATCACCCGCACCATCTTGGGAGTTTGGGACACGTTCGCTGTTAAAAGAGGCCTTACAACCTTCCCCTCTCCGCTCACCCCTCTCCTGGATAACCCTGAGTTCCCGCCGGGCACTGATCCTCGCGCCTTTTCACAGTGGTGTGGCACTAGCTGTAGATCGGCTGGTCATCTCTTCGATCTGCATGGTTTTCTTCCCCTCTCAGACTTGTCCCAGGGGTATGGTGTTGTCTCGCCATACTTTTCCAATACTTTCAGCTTAGACATTGGATCACACATCCCGATTATGCTCCACTAGTCAGCAGACGAATGACAGACTTTGAAAAGTGGCTAGTGGCGAAGGATTCGGATAAAGGTCTCATCACAGAACTCTACAAGCTGCTCACACCCCCACTTGAGACATGTCACGCAGCGGGACAGAAACGCTAGGAGGCGGAGCTGGGGAGGACACTATCAAGTCGGGAATGGCACCTAATTTACTATAGGGCTACCCACATGACATGCAATACTGCAGGCAGGGAGGCGGCGGTGAAACTGGCCACTTATTGGCACCTTACTCCCGTTAGGCTTAACAGAGGGAATCCAACCCGTAGCGCACTTTGTTGGAGGGGTTGCGGGGAGTGGGGTAATATGACTCACCTACTTTGGGATTGCCAAGAAGTTAAGGATTACTGGACAGCAGTGTTAGACGACATAGATAGCACATTTGATACTGAAATCCCGAGACTTCCAGCCTATACTCTCCTAGGTTACCAAATACACTCACCTTCCCCCTGAAATCCATATGAGGGCGTCAGATGGGGATTGCCATGCAAGCTGCATCTCAGCATATCCTATCACTTTGGGGGACGACCATTAGACCTACTCACACGGGATGGCTGCACAAAATATGGTTTACACTGGGAATGGAACGCATTCAGGCCACACTCACACAATCAGCGGCAACGTTCCACAAAATCTGGCTACTACTAATATCCCTTCTCTCGAAAGAATTTAACGAAATCACGTGCCCTAGATACCTCCGCTTACGGCGCCTTAAAGAGGCCCCAAATGAATCTCGCAGACCTGATGAGGGAACAAGCTGAACGAGCTGTGAACAACTCGATGACTATTCCGAAGATCCGGCACACTGGTTGGGGTGGGGAGAGGTTGGGGGGACACAGTTGAAAATCTGTGCACACTGTGTGGAATTGGCAAAGGCAAGGAATAGAAAGACCTCCCAACGGCCTCCCATTCAGGGGAATCTGCAAGTCTTTGCGTCTTGTATGGTAGAAACAGTTCAGCAGCTGTTCTACTCTTTTAGTAAAGGTGGAAGCGAGCCCTTCGTTCTGTCCCTTAAAAAAAGGCAAGGGAAAGGACAGAAAAGAGAGACACAATTTTTTGCCAGGCAACGGTCCCTCTCATCTGAAGGAGAGAGACATTGAGGAAGATGTTTGGAAGGAGGCCTTGAGGAGACGATCTATCTCATACTGATTCTTGACAGTGCTAGTTTTGAGAGAGCTGCAGCACACTCCTAACAGTACTGAAATAAAGGTACCTCACATTGAAGAAACCCTGTAGTCCCTCAATGTTGTCATCCTAAGATGGAAAACGACCAGCAGATGATCTTGAAGTCTGTCACTCATTTGTGATCTGAAGTAGAAGACATAAAATGACAAGGATACATTCCAAATGGAGAGCAGAGAGGTTGTACTAGTAAATGCATTGAGAACATAAAAATGTAATACATTCTTTGAGTACTGACCCTTTCTGAAGATGCATACTAACTAACTGGCATCGAGGCCTTTTTTCAACAGAGATTTTATTTTAAATGGTTTAGTTCATGTTGATGCTTTCAAAAGATCTAAGTATCTACTATAATCTGACACTTTAAATGAAAGAAGAATGCAAGTCTTTCCAGACTATGGTAGGTCATTACAGGTCAGAACACAATTGCAGCACAATACAAAAAGAACTGGCACGTCTGAAGTTGAAGGTGAGTTTGTGTTGAAACATCTCTTGTATTTTGAAAGAGCATTGAGTTCCACAGAGTACTCAAAGGACTACTGTGTGACTGTCCTGGAGTCTCCCAGAGATTACCTCAAGTCCCTAACTTGCTGGAAAAGCTGAGGGCTTTCCTAAATGCCTGCAACCTTGCCTGTTGGCTGTGAGAAGGAAGGGGGGTTTCTGGGCCTACAGGAGTACAAATTGTCCCAAAGGAGAAGTCTAACATGTTCCTGACATGACGAATCCCCTGAATTAGATGATGACTGACATGGAGCAATCAATCAATCAGACAAAATTTGTAGAGCGCGCTACTCACCCAATAGGGTCTCAAGGCGCTGGGAGGAGGGGGGCCGCTACTGCTCGAACAGCCAGGTCTTGAGTTGTTTCCTGAAGGAGAGATGGTCCTGGGTCAGCCGTAGGTGGGTGGGGAGGGAGTTCCATGTCTTGGCCGCCAGGTAGGAGAAGGATCTTCTTCCGGTGGTGGCTCTGCGAATTCGCGGGACAGTGGTGAGTGCGAGGTTAGCGGATCGGAGCTGGCGTGTGGGTGTGTAGAATGTGAGACCGCTGTTGAGGTATTTTGGGCCCATGTCGTGGAGAGCCTTGTTTGCGTGGGTGAGGAGTCTGAACGTGATCCTCTTGCTGACGGGTAGCCAGTGCAGGTCCCTCAGATGGGCAGAGATGTGGCTGTGACGTGGAATGTCCAGGATGAGTCGTGCAGAAGCGTTCTGTATGCGCTGGAGTCTTTTCAGGAGTCTGGCTGTGGTGCCAGCGTATAGGGTGTTCCCGTAGTCCAGTCGGCTGGTGATGAGGGCTTGGGTGACTGTCTTCCTGGTTTCGGTGGGGATCCACCGGAAGATCTTTCGGAGCATGCACAGGGTGTTGAAGCAGGATGACGAGATGGCGTTGACTTGTTTGGTCATCATGAGGGATGAGTCCAGGATGAAGCCCAGGTTGCGTGCATGGTCCGTGGGTTTGGGGGCGGTGCCCAGTGCAGGGGGCCACCAGCAATGCTGGTACGGACAAGAAATGTGAGAAATCCTCCTGTCTTCCACTGCCTTGAGCTGCATAAGAAGATGAGTACCGAAACGTCAATGTGCAGCCTAGCATTTCAATTATCGGCCCTGAAGACTTGATGCTGTGGCTGCCACTAGAAGTGCCCATCTTTCAGAAGCAACAGCATCAGACTTCGAGGCTCCAACTGCTGAAGACAAATGCTCATCTTTGATAGACCTAACACCCTTAGGTGGTAGTTCCCCAAAATGTTTTGCCTTCACCCCTCCTGCTTACTGAACTCATTATTGTTGGCTTTAGAATTCTGTTCACTTTGCCACTTCTAACCAGTGTTAAGTGCCTGTGTCCTCTCCCTAATACATGGTCAAATTGGCCTACACCTAATTGGCACATTTAATTTACTTGAAAGTTCCTAGTAAATGGTACTACCTGTACCCCGGGCCTGTAAATTAAATGCTACTAGCGGGCCTGCATCTCTCATTGTGCCACCTACTAAAGTAGCACTGTAAAGCATGTCTCAGGCCTGCCACTACAACCTGTAGTACTGATTTAAACTGCCATTTCAGCCTGGAAAAATAAACCTTTTGCCAAGCCTATACTTTCCTTTTTTAATACTTATATGTCATCCCTAGGGTAAATCTCCGAGGGATGCATGCATGGTATTGAAAGAGTAGGCCATGTGGGTTTAACCTTCACGTGTCCTTGTAGTAAAAAACTCATAAAGTCATTTTTCACTGCACTAAGTCCTATCTATCCCCTTTACTAACTCTGGGTTACAGTACTACATTTTATAACTGCTAACTTCAGATTGGGAGCAGATAGAGATATTAGGGTTACACTCAAATAAATTGCAATATAAAATTCTCCTTAATGGTAAAGTCAGATTTACAATCACAATTCTAAAAATGGCACTTTTAGAAAGTTGGAATTTTTGTGCACAAAACCACTGTGCCTTTCTGTCAGTAAACAAGGTCATATGACGGTGGCTGTGTCTCCTGCAGTGGGTTGTTGATTCCTCCCAGAAATTGAGACAATGAGAGCATAGTTATTGACAGGATGGGTCATCTTGTCAGGATGGCTGGGAAAGGGCTGTATTCAGCCCCACTTGCACTTCAAAGGGCTTAACATCCAGCCGAGAAAAAGGAACGTGACACCAGGCTTGCTCTTGCTCCTGTCACCCTAGACAGTTGGTAGCCAAACTCAGGAAGGACATGGGACTGGTCAGAAATACTTTGGGAGTGAGATAGGGTTTGCCCCCCACACAAAGACTCGCACTGGGGATAAAATATGGCACTCTCAGAACCCACATCAAATACCTGCTGGACCTGTGGGAGATTCAGAAAAGCCCAGCTGCCTTCCAGTTAAAAGGATTGCCTTGCTGTCCTGTCTGAGGAAAGAAGACTGGGCCTGCTCCCTTAAACCCCTGGCCAGCCCCAAGACTGACTCAAAAGAGCTAGCTGGCTTGCCTCCTGTGTGAGCCACAGGGACACAACAAGCTTCCAGAGGCTTCCCTAAGCAGCCGAGCTGACCAGCACCAACGGAACCTGCCCGAGCCCTTCTGCTGGCCTCTGCTGGAGTGACTCCTGATCCTCAAGAGGTTTCCCCAGGTCCTGGATGCTTGGTTGGCATTAGTGAGAGCTCCTCCTGAAGTGAAAATGTGAAATTCCTGAAGTTTGGGCTCGTCGCAACCAAGAACTGGCCCGTTCGTGCCAAGACTCTACGGTCCATGATGAGCCCCAATGCAAACTACGGTGAGAACGGATCTTCGCACCAACAGTGACCACCAACGAAGACCAGTAACACCAGAGCTGCACTTTGTGCTACAGCATTGGCAGCCTGCGGTGACTGTCACTGCAAAGCTCCAGAGGCAACCATCCCTGATATCTAAACCGCTCTTCGCGCTACAGTGACCACCACACGACACCAGATTGGATGCTCACACCACAGTGACGACTGTCTGCGATGCTCAATCTGCTTCTTGCGTCCCCCTTCAACATGAAGAGAACTCTGCATACTGTATTTGAGAAGTTATATCTTCAGCAACACTTACTTGGCACTAGCGCTTTGTACGTTTCGTGGCTATTTTCACTGTAAACTTTAAATACTCGTCTCTGGTTCTACTGATTGAATTTTGTTTGTTTTAGTTTCATTTTATTCATTACAGTTTACTCTATTTTTGGTTTGGATTTTCTTGTGTTGTGTTTTCACTTTATTCCTGTTTGTGCGCTGTATAAATACTTCACACATTTCCTCTAGGTTAAGCCAGACGGCTTTTGTGCAAAGCTACCAGAGGGTTAAGCGCATGCTAATTTAGTGACTCTGGTGGTTCACCCTGTCCAGGATTATGATTGTTGCTTGACTGGGTCCTCCACCCCTCTCACTTAACCAATAACCCAATTTCTGAAAATCTTCATAGTCTCTGAGGGTCTCAATTGCTATAGACAAGCTTCTGTCTGCACTAGCCCGAGAGGCTGCAACTAGCAAAGAACACTTGCCTGTGTCTGCCCAGGGCTGTGTATCCAGATGAGCCAGCCAAACGAGCTGTTCAATCCCAGCAGTCCAGGTAGAAGTGAGGCAGGCACCCTTGCCCTATCACGGATCCTGAATCCTATTGCTGCAAAGTCACTCCCTTAATCAGCCATGCCGCTGATTAACCATATTCTTTGAGCAGGTATCACGGGTCTGTGCCTGTACAAACTGAAAGACTGCCTAATACGTGCAGATAAAGTTTGCTGCGAAAACGCTGACCTTTGACAATACAAATGTGTTGGGCCTAAAGATTACTGAACTGACAGCAGTTATGATTTGCGAGTTATTCATAGTGATCTGTGCCTAATAAATGGCTATTCCTGTACCCAAGTTGCCACAATGTGGGGTGAACTTTAAGAAAGAGAGAAAGGAGGAAATATCCACAGTAGAGCATCACCATTTCACTAGACATTGATAGGAGATAATAACCCTTCACCTGAACTATCTTTGGAGTGGACACTATTTTGTTTTGCTGAATGATTAAAGACATTTTTTTAAATGAAGAGACACACAATGGGCTAGACAATATATCATTGTGACAGATGTTCGGATGTTGAGTTGTCAGCTGTTGCCCCCCCACACTTCCTATCCAATACGTCTTTCACTGCCTACCTTTGCTACGCCGAGCATCAAATGCAGAAAGGGTGTATCTGGCTCTGTCTGCACATTCAATGTAAAATGGAGCATAGAACACTAGAGGCAAATGGCCTCAACCACCACAGTTAGTGCCCAGTACACATTCTTTGCAGTGTGCCCTCCCCTACAACCCCTGATGGGTCTTCCAAGGTGTCATTCTGCCACCAATTGTTCAGCCACATAACAAAATTGAAGTTAAAACTTAGGCATAAATAACATGCATTCACACAGAGGCAGGGTAGCAGTGCCTTTCCTAGAGATGGTGCAAAATAGGTCTAAATCAGACACATAGGGGCTGATTCATGAAGGTAACATACAATTTTGAGTAATTTACACTTTTGAATAAGTTTACTACTTTTTGGCCCTTCACAAAATCTGAGAGTATTTTTACTCTAAGATTGAAATTTACATGCCTCCACCATACAGAAGGGCCTGGGGGCTACTAACAACCTGCAGGGGCTATGCACAAATGCAACGTACCCTTTCGTATAATTTACACGTGCTTGTTTACTTTTAAACTTTTTCATAGCTTTACACTTGAATTTTGTAAATAGCCAAAAGTAATAAAGTTAATCACACGTTTACACTCCTCTTCAATGCGTTGGGATCCGAAAGGCAAAGATTATTTGATTACTTATGATTTTGTTTATTTAATTTTGATTATTGGTAAGGATTTAGATAAAAATCGACTTGAGATAATAGGATATTTTGAGACTGTCTCGCAGTTTAAAGAACGTTCTATTTTTACAAAACAATGGGCCATATTATCAAGGAAGCTGCGGTAGTTTATCGCCGCTTTACCGGCAAGAAACTGCCGATAAAGCGGCGATAATGGGCTTGATAATATGTGATTCGAATTTCAATCGAAGCCCAGGTTAGATGTGTGAACATCTAACCTGGGCTTCGATTGAAATTCGAATCACATATTATCAAGCCCATAATCGCCGCTTTATCGGCAGTTTCCTGCCGGTAAAGTGGCGATAAACTACCGCAGCTTCCTTGATAATATGGCCCAATATGTGGCCAAAGATGGTAGAGACATCATGGGATAAGAAGATGAATAGGGCAGGTTAGGCACATTTGTAAAACCAGTGACAACACCTGTTTTGCTCGTATGATGAGTTCAAGGATACTACTGGATACATTTGAAAATAATTTAGGGCTGTATTTGCAAATAAGCTAGGTAAAGTCAAAGGCTATCACCATAAAATAATTTGAAAGAAAAAGGAAGTTCTGGTACCACACATTCTTCGTAACTCGTATCCATGCTGTCTTTGAAAATGGCATTCTCTTCAAGCCATTCATCTTGGCTCTATAATGTCACTGTTTTTTTAATATTGCCACTTTTAAAAAAAAGGTTATTGTGTGACCTTATAACTCATTCCTAAGTAAATGCTCTATTTTAAAAATAAATTGCAATATGTTAAAGCATGACAAGAGTGCTATGCATGTGAAAATACGTTGATAACTGTTCCCAGTTAATGTGCGTGAGCTCATTGATGGCAAATGATGCATCCTATTCACTTGAACAACCTGCTCTTTCATAAAGGAATCCCTCGTGTTCATTCTTGGCCTTGCAGACAGAAGTGTCTGTCAAACGTTTGGAGTAAGGGCTTTTATCTGGCCAATGCTGCATTAAACAAAATGTGTTGAGAGAAATGCAATTACAATAACTGCGCAGAGGTTTACATTTCATGACGAGTTGAAAGATGAAATTCTTTTTGCACTTCAGTTTGTCCCGTTAGGATACATCCCCGAGTATTTTATTAAACGTTAGCACAGAATAGCGTGAAAAGTTGCTTCGAACAGGACATATCAAACTGAAGGGGACAGCTTAAATTGGTTCATTTTATAGCTGATACAGTACATTCTACTCTATTATTTTTGGCCTTGTAATGTCGTAATTGTTCCTGCTCTGACAGCACCAGGTTCTTGTAACTACTGACATGAGCGATCAACATTGAAATTCTACCTTGACTAATATTTTATAATCAACTCCTATGGAATGTATTCAAGTCCTCACTTCCTACCTTAAGATAGATAACTAGTAGGCTGGGAATTTGCAAATACAAGGACAAGCCACAGTAGCCAAAGGAGCAGCGGCAAAGGAATGTGTTGTGGCTCGTATTGGGCATTCAGGCATGATGAATAAAACATTGAACATTGGTTATTCCCAAATTGACTAAATAAATTGTAGTTGCTTGATGTAATTAGTAGGACCCAACCCACAGCGATTGTGCAGCGATGTTGCACACATCCTGTTTTCTGAACCCGTTTTTGTTGGCTTTCGGACTCTGTGCACTTTACCACTGCTAAACAGTGCTAACGTGCTTGTGCTCTCTCCTTTAAATATGGCGACAATGGTTTCCACCCAATTAGGACATTTAATTTACTTGGAATTCCGTAGTAAATTAGTACTACCTGTACCCAGGAAAAATACAACATGCATAAACCTTCTATTGCTAACAGTATCCTTCTTTAGCAACAAACACTCCCAACACGTTTCTGAGAAAATATCTCCTTGATCACGGGTCAATGAGTAAACACTCATACTTCCATTTAAAACAGTGCTCCATGGTGAATAACAGTGAAAATAGACTAATTTATATAGGTACATAGAGTTACAGTCCAAACAGGCTCCATCTTATCATGTCCAAAAACATTTTTTGGGGGCGTATTAATGTTGACATGTATGTTTAACACACACACTGAGGAGCAGTGTTTTACATTAATTGTTGAGAGAATAATTAAATCCATGTCCAGGTAGTAAAAAACTCTTACATTAGTTTTTCACTCCTGCAAGGCATGCCTCGCCCACAAGATACCATTTGGTTACCTTTTTACTTTTAATTAACAATAACTTTTAAGTAGGGAGCAGGTAGGAAGGTTGAGTATGAGCTCTAAAGAATTGTAATTTAAAATCCTTTTTAATGGTAAAGTTGAATTTTAAGTGACAATTCTGAAAATGGCACTTTTTGAAAGTTGGCAATTTCGTATCCTGACCATTTGGTGCCTGCGGCCTGTATCCTGGGTTACATGACAAGGTGTAGATGGCAGTTGGTCTATGTTTTTTGCTCCCAGACAGTGAGACAAAGTGAGAATAGGTGTTGTCAGGAAGAGCAAAGTCTGACTTGATAGGGGGTGGAGCTGTCACCTACAACACTGCACATCACATAGACTGCCTCAGCACACTAGCAAAGTGTTTAACGTTAGTCTTTTGTGCCCTCAGACAACCTTGGGCTAGGACAGGGAGGAAGGAAATTCAAAAGACCTCTGTGGGAACCTTTTGGAAATGTCTCCTACTTCCAAGTGGGCGGCAAGGATAAATAGTGGACCCTCATACCCAACTCGTCAGTACACATCTGGATTTGTGGAAGACACAGAAGAAGGAATGCTGTGCGGTTCTGCTGCAAGAAGGACTGCTACTCTGCTGCCCTGCTACACTGTTGTTGTGCTGTCCTGCTGCATAAGTGAGAAGGGCTGGACCTTTATCATTAACCCAGTAACGCCGGAATGACTCCAAGGGCTCTCTCTCCCGTAAGTACATAGAGATCAACATTTTTGGTCCACATTGTGCACAAAGATGTTTTTGTAGATCGGATGTGATGTTAAGGAATAGATACCCACCTCTGGAAGGGCTGGATGTGTGTGACTAACTGAGGCCAGTTAAAAAGGAAATGGATTCAGATAGTGGGGGGGATTGCCAGAAACACGTGTTGATCCCTAATGGCAGGCTGGCAGGTCCTGCTGACACAGTCAAATTCCTATTTTGAAATATTGCAGGTTTGAGGAGAAATTAGACAATCCAGATTGGGTTGGGGAAGTTGCCACGTATGATGTGATATACGTACAGGAAACATAGGAGATGAAGGCTAGATATTTGGATGGATTCCGCTCCTTCCATTTCCCTGCCATTCCTTCTAGGATGTCAGAGCCAAAGGTGGTATACTCACATTAATTGCAAATACTTGTCTGTCAAAAGTAATTACATTTCATAACACTCCCCCCTAGTCTCACTGCCTGATTTGTGAGGCTGTTAGGGACTGGGACTTGTTAACTTTTATAACAATTGTTTCACCGGAAATACCGCACATGTGGTGGGTTCTCTTGAGTCAACTTTAATGTCCATAGGAGGTAAAGAACATTCTGTTAGATACCCAGTATGGATTTAAGAAGGGGCAGAGTACTATAGACCAGTGCCTAAACCAGACCATGATGATAGGCAAGTACACAGTGGCTAACAAAGGCGTTATTTGATTACTTTTATGGACTTTACTGCGGCGTTTGATTGTGTCTCCAATTCTAAATTGTGGGCCCTTATGGCGGATATGGGTATAGAAGATGCCATTACCACCTTTACAAGACAGATGTATTCCGAGGGAATATATGATGTTACATCATGGTGTTTACACTGCGATACCTTCACAACGCAGGCATTACAACGCAAGTCATTAGAACGACTTGCGTTGGAGGGCGCTGGACTTAGGAATAGTATGATTTACTATTCCAACTCCAGTCTACATACAGTAGGGAAGGTGTTGGAATAGTAAATCATACTATTCCTTAGGTTAGAGTGCCATCCACTGCAATTCATTGTAATGTCTTTCGTTGTAATACCCGCGTTTTAAAGGTATTGCTGTGTAAACACCGCGATGTAACCGATGTTTCTCATTCCGAGGTGACCGAAAGCAAGACTTTCACACTTACTTGTGGGAAATGGCCAAAGAAACGCCTATTGTTTAGCTTCAAAAACTGCAGGGTGGATGAGCCCGAGACCATTTTGTGTCTGGGGATTCTCTTTGAGACTAAATACTCCTGAAAACATATGGTGTGGAACACAGTGGTAATGTTAGAAAAGACTATTCTGGCCCTGTTCAATTTAGTAAGAAACTTGGGTTGAAACCTATCCCCGAGATGGTGAATATCTACGTAGCAAAATCTGTCGCAACAGACACCTATGGGACAGTATTCTGGAGTATTGTGGAAGTTTTCGGAATACAGCGAGCGAAGGATGCTTTACGTTATATGCCTTAGTGAGCTGGGTTTGCCCTATATTATAGATATAATTAAGCTAGCGCCATAGTTGCTTTGGCATTCGAACTGAAAGAGGGAAATGGTGATGCTAAATCAACAAATATTGGAGGACTGTCAAAAATTCACCTTGTTCTAGAGATACCATGGATATCATATGTAAAGCTTACTCGGGAGGAATTAGGCATGTCAGAACTGTTTAACATCTGCTCGACATTCAGTAAGGAGAGGTTGAAGGAGAAATCCTTAGCTAAGGCTGCATCCAAAATACTGGGGATAACACGAATAAAACTGCTGTTATTTTTTATAATGCAATTAATTCCTATCCTGGTCTGCAACCATTTTTGTCTACAATTAAGAACTTGCAAGATTGTTTTGTACTTATTAGATTTCCATTAACTACCTCCCCTTTATGCTGGGTTCTCCCGCAAATTGACACTCATTGCGGGAGCTCGGTCGATATTCATGTTATGGTTTGTCCATTCCATCCAATTTGGCCTTTATGTTTTTTAGCACATTCTATCACTTCCGAGGCAAAATTGTATTTTCTTGCTTATGTGCAGCTATAATTTCGGGCAGTACAGACCGGCCCCTTGTTTTATGCAACAGTTGGATGGCACAGTGGTATGCCATGCTGTTGCATCTTACCCTTTGCAATGCCTGAGCCTTAGATGATGTGTGGTTTGTCATAAAGAAATGATGAAGTTTATTGTAATACGGAGGAATGTCCCCGGCTTCTATGATTTAATGAATCATGTGTTTTTATCCTGTCTGTCTCTAAGTATTAGCACAATGGATGGTAATATTGAAGCACTCTTTAGCTCTTTTAGTCTTGTGAAATGTACGCACTACATTATTAAGTATTTATTGTTTTTAAAATGATTTTATTTAAAAGATGATTATTTCGGCTGTCTTGATGTTGTTCTCTACTGCACGTTAATACTTTTCTGGATGAAATGATAAACGCTGGTGTTTCTAATGGATTTTAGGGATGTCATTTTTTGAAATACGTATCCGAGGAGGACGAAGTTTACAAATCAATATATAACTTGTTTTCCTTGGTTTATTCATTTGCTTTTTATATGTTCTTTGATGCTAAGGAAACAAAGCAAAATAAAGTGACTTAACTTGACTCCAAGGGATAGTTGGCTGGTCTCCTGATCAAGTTCAGGGAAAGAAAAGGCTCCAACCAGCTTGAACCCTGCACCTGGACTCTGCCTACTGTGAGTCCTAACCCCCAAGCGGTGCCACCTGAGTCCTGGAACATTGGAAGTGGGCTTGAAGGTGCACTGCTAGCCCAGCTGTGATCCTAGCAGAACCGACACAGTGCGACACATCGCCTCACAGCTTCACATCAGAACCACTGCTGTGCAAACAGCCCAGATGCAGGAACTTGCAGCTCCTTGGACACATCCTCAATGCAGGACCACACATCACCGCCCGCAGTTCTCCTGACAGTTGAGGTGCGACGCACGCTCAATGCAGGACCGCGCATCACTTTCCTTTAGCTCCTCAGAACCGCTGCTGCATGGCACATCCTCGAACTGGGACCTCGCAAAGCTCTGCAACCAGGATTTAAGGTACTGTGTTCAGCAGACCTAACTTTGTCCCTTTTTCCAGCCTGCACTTCATCACGGTCAAACTGAACTTGTAAATTTGTTACAGTACAGCGTGACCAGATAACCACAGCTGGTGCTTTGGACTTTCAAGCTCTATTTTTACCTAAACCTTTAAAATTGCATCTTTCTGGTTCTACTACTTGGATTTTTGCTAATTTGGTTTCACATACTTTATTACATTTTACTCTATTTTTTCAACATTTTTGTGGGATTTTTCTTGCATTGTGCTTTACTTTATTACTGTCTAAGTGTCGCCTCTCAGTTAAGCATGACTGTTTGCATGCCAGGCTACCAGGTGTTTGCTTGTTTTTTACCCTGGCAGGAATGGTGGTTGCTGCTTGTGTAGAGCTTACCCCCCTCACCTAGTATCCCAATATCCTACATACATTCTTCTTGCAATAAAAGGTGAATCTTATCCTCTCCATCCCTTCATTCTAAGAAGGGGTTGAACTCTTTTACAGTGATCTATTGCTTGCTCTGTGGCTGCCATAAGAATGCTGCTTGGCGTTGGCCCTCACCAGTCATGGAAGACCTCTGTGACTTTTCACCGAGGTGGACCATAGCAACTCATGGGCACCCCTAACACATCTGCAAAACTGTTTCAAGTCCGGAAAGGGTTCATCAACAATGGCTGAACCACAAAATCAAAGCATTATGAATGATCCCTTTCAAGCCCGTTTTCAAGTGATTGGCAATAAAAGAACTGGAAAAAAACTTTTCTTTAAATCTGTCTGGTAACCTCACAAGCTCCAATACAAATGATTTACTTCCATTAGTCGTATTAGCATTAAATGTAGGAAAGAAACAAACACACATATCATCCAAGACATTGTCTACCATCTGCCTGTAAACCAGAAAAGCTTCATCCAAGATGTCATGTCTTACTACGAAGTAAAATACTTTCAGAAAAAAATATTCTTATGATGGGTGACTTCAACATTTGTTCTTACAACCCCCAAATCCCATGTGCCTTAACAACCATAGAAGTCTCTGCAAATCAGTTATTCTTATTATAATGCACCAACACCAAGCACTGCAATGTTCAGTCGCTTGACTTTAGTTTACCAGAACATTGCAGAGAGCTTAGTCATGTATGCTATCACTACCAAAGGAAAAGCCAAACAAGACAACTACTTTAAAAGTTACTGCTATAGCAATGTTGTAAAAATCTTTTGAAGATTCGGCTAACTAGAGTGTCACTAGATGAAAATGACATCTCTAGTACAAAGACAAGTATGTCATATCTAGTATGGCAGCCTAAATATGGTAATCAAAGGAGTTAGAATCCACTCTTGCACGTGCACCAGTGAAAATAAAGATAACTGTACTACTTCTTACTTCAAATGTAGTACCACCTCACCAAACTCAACAGTTACCTTAAACACCTTCCAGCTTTCCAAACATCGGTAACAATTTAATACATTTTTACAGAAAAAAATCAAGAAGAACATAAGTAATAACCAATAATTGATCCTTCTGAAGTCCATCATTCTATTCTGAATGTACACCATAGATTAGCTTATAAATAACAAAAGAGCAGCTATATGATGGCGGAACTAACTATATACAGGCAACATAGTAACAGCAGGGCAAAAACATATTTTTAATGCATTGGATATGCTGGCAGGTTTTCAGGAAGAGAGAGCATAGCTTTAAGGAGCTGTTTGAGCTCCCACATGGTCTAAGCCCAAGAATGCACAATGGTTGACCAGATTCCATAAGGATATTCCTGGCTGAACCACAGCAGAAATTGAAACCTTCAAAGATAACTCTCTTCGGTTCCATGTGTAACAATATAATAAAAAACAATGCTGTAAACAGAATTGAAACTAACAAGTTCAGCCAAAACTAAGGGCTAATAAACCGAGAACATAAAAAAGAAAAAACACACACATTAGAAAGCTGGATGGGGTGTTGTTGGACTTGACCTTTTCTACAGGGATACCTCCAAACATTTTGCTGTTGCCCCTCCTACTTTTCTGAATGTATTCTTGTTGGAGTTAGGACGCTATGCACTTTCCTGCTGCTAACTAGTGCTAACATGTTTGTGCTCTCTCTTTAAAACATTGTAAAATTGGCCTGCACCTGACTGGCACATTTAATTACTTGTAAGTCTCGAGTAAAATGGTACTTCATATACCCAGGACAAGTAAATTAAATGCTACTAGTGATTCTGCAGTGCTCATTGTGCCACCCCGTAATGTAGCACTTTAAAACATGTCTCAGGCCTGCCATTGTAGTCTAAAGTGCAGTTTTAAACTGTCAATTCCACCTGGCAAAAAAAACTTTTGCCAGGCCTAGCCCTTCCTCTTTAATACATGTAAAGCACCCCTAAGGTAGGCCCTAAAAAGCCCACAGGGTTGGGTGCACTTTATTTATAAAGTAAAACATGTGCTTTCAAGTTTTACATGTCTCGATAGTCCAAACCTTCTAAATCAGTCTTCCACTTCTGTAAGGCCCACCTCTACCATAGGAGAACTTTTTCGGTTACCTTATTACATTTAATTAGTGTTAACCTTTGATTGAAAATGGGTAGAAATATCATGATCAGAATCAAATTCACTGCAACTCAAAATTCACTTTAATGAAAACCCCAGTTTTAGAAAGTTGGCATTTTCCTGTCCTAACAATTTTTGTGCCCCTGCCAGTGTCCTGGGTAACATGACTTTCAATGGCCCTGATTTTGGGGCGTATGTATTCCTGCTAGACAGTGAGACAAAGGGGACTGGGTGTAGGCATGATGGGTTATCCTACCTGGATTGCTGGGGGTGGGGCTTTTCTCTGACCCAGACACACTTACATTTCAAAGGGCTCCCTCCAGCACATGCACAAAGGAACCTTCGCTAGTCTTTTATCACCCCGGACTGCTTGGAGCTTTGGAAGGGGAAGGGAATAACCTTCCAGAACCAGATGAAGTTGTAGCCTAGAAGATTCCCACACTTCAAAGGCTGGAACCAGGTATAATTATTGTCCCTCAGAGGAACTCTTCAGTACACTCCTGGACATGTAGCAGACTTTATAAGGACAGTCTGGACCCCCAGAGGATGACCCTGTTGCTTGAGCCCTGTATTGTACTCCAGAGGACGTGTGTGCTGCTTAAGGTTTGACTTTTTCCCCAGAGGACTTCTCTGTGCTAGGAGCCTGACTTGCTGCTTGAACCCAGGACTACCAGAGTGAACATAACAAGCTCTAGATACCTTGAACCATACACCTGGCCTCTGCTGGAATGAGTCCTAACCCCAAAAGTGGTTCCCCCTAAACCGAGGACCCTTGGAAGTGGTGTGAGAGGTGCTGCTCCTTCCAAAACCTAAAAATTGGGACATAGAAACATTTTCACCAAATAGTGCCAGAAGATCGACGGAAGAACAGCACCTACCTTTCAGCACATCTATCCAAGGTGAGTCGCCAGTTAGCCTGATTTCCTGGTAGCTCCCACTATGTTTTTCTTCAAAGCAGTAAATCCTCTTCAGCTGACCTACTAGTGACGGTAAATGCGAAGGTAAGCTATAACCAGGCCTAATCCACCTCACGTGTATAACCAGCACTCCACCGTGGACAGCCTTAACTTTCTACTTTGCCCCAGTCTCATGCGAACAGATACCTGCAGTTGATGCTTTCATCTTTTAGGCACTGCCTTGAACTAAAAACTTTTAAAAAATCCTTATTCCGTTTCTACTGATTGGATTTAATTTCGATTTTGTGTCATGTTATTCATTAAAATGTTCTCTATTTTTTTAATTGGTTTGGGATTTTTCTTCTATTGTCTTTTTTTGCTTTATTACTGTTTGTGTGCTGCATAAATACTTTACACATTCCCTGTAAGTTAAATCTGACTGCATTTGATCCAAGCTACCAGATGGTGCTGCTCCTGCCTAACCTTAATAGTTGAGCCATAGAAAGTTTTTCATCAAAAAGTGCCATAAGAAACAATAAAAGACAAGGACCTAGCTGCCAGCCTACTCAACCTAAAATGCATCGCCGGTCAGCCTGCCTCTAAGATAAGACTGACTGCTTTTGTACCAGACAGTTAAACTCAAGTTAATTTAGTGACCTTTGTGGTTTACCATGAAAAGTATTGTGGTTGGTGCTTGAGTAGGGTTATCAACCCCAAAATCAATAACCTGATTTCTTACAGGGGATGAAGAGTTATTCAAGACAAATAACTGTTTACTTGAGAAATAAAGTAACAAGTCTGTAATAAGAACAGTCTCCTACTTTGAATTCTGAAAGACCTATGTATGCATGCTATTTACTTTCCAATTCAAAAAGTGTTCAGCACTCGATAGGTGAATCTTTCATTGTGCAATACCCTCTTAGTGCCCCTATGTGTTGCTTTCTGTCCAAGGGCATTAAGAGGTGCATTTGGATGCATATTTGGATGCTGCATTGCACTGCATGAACAATAGTTACTCAGGGCCTAAATAAGTCGGAGATTGGTTGCACATGTTTGAATCAAATTTAGAAGTAGGAATTTAATTTATGGCAGATGCAGGACATCGATCAAACACTGGCAGATGGTCATCTGTTCTATTAGATTGTATGTCTATGTATACACATGTTCCCTAAATTTAACACATTCTTCTTTTTCAAACATACTGATCTGGTTATTTTTCTATAACACAAATTAAGGAGGGTATTCAGAAACTGTCATAGCCATTGCATAGTTACACATAGAATTAAACGAGTGGATTCTGAGATTACACCAAGGTCATCCTATATACCTATCAAACCTCCGAATGACAACATACTGATCAGGAAAAGTGCAAGGCCAGCTCCATATGAACTTTGTCATCAATGAGAGTGAAGGGATCACCATTTTAAAAGAACATATAATATCTGCGACCTTGTTATCAGACCACAACGAGGTCAAAACCAAAAATCTGAGGAGTCGCTAAGGGCAGAAGGCATGTTGCATTAATTACATGAAACTGATCTGTTGCTATACATAAACACCTAATATCTCCCTATGAATAATTGATATTCAAAACTATTTAGTAATATCAAGTCTGAAAATTAACTGGCAGAAATCACATTTCTATTTTGTCACAATTAGAGATTTCTCCACTGAAACAAATAGTTCAAAGATAAAATAAAATAACTAACAACCTAAGATAATGAATTGAGTATGAGACCTTTAACCGCATGATACAAAATGTAGGGATTATAGACAAATATTTACAGAAATTACTTGAATTCTGGCTTTGATGTCCTCTTAATAATGTGTAAATCATCACTTCGTTGTCTTACCAAGACCGTAGGTGCTAATCGAGATGAACTTATCCAAACAGTATCCAATCAATTTGATGTGTCAGCTCCAGTGCGGTTGAGGGCAGGGGAATGCATCCCCCCACAAGGAATCCTAGTTGCCCCTCACAAGCAGCAGCAGCATAGGTCCAAAAATTAAATAGGAGGATCTATTCTGGTGTCTGGGGGAGGCTGCTTCTTTTCTTGGAGCTGGCCTTCACCACTTCTCTTCCCACTACTGGAACTGGCACCAGTGCACCTCCGCAAACTAAATTGGACAGAAAAGTCTCCCAGAGCCACTCTAGCTGTACGTGAGTTGTACTTGAGTGGAAGAGGTGTTGTGCAGCGGCCAGGGCAGCAGACTCCAGAACACGGGGGGCGTATAGTACGATCACCGGCGGCAAGTTAGCCCAGCACCATATGAATCTGGGCAGTAGCTTGCTTAATCTTCCCGATGGCCCCCAGCGCCTTGAAACCCTTAGGGGTAATTGTTTGTGCTTTACAAATACCGTTTTGTTGTTGTTGTTTTTTACTGTATTAGGAGGATGGTATTTTTATGTGAATTATTTTGGGTTACTAGGTGACTTAACGTCAATAAATGAGTGTCTGGCAAAAAAACACACTGAGCCAACTCATTACTTATTCTAATAAGCCAACTCTTACCCATTTGGCCGGTTGCTTAGCAGATGTACATGTACTCTACAAATACTCTACAAATACCAAAGTAACAAAACATGACAGGTCATAACATCACACGTTAAAGAACAGTGCAAAATAAAAACAAACTAGGGTATCAGCACACATTCTCTAGACATGCTAATGTGTATATCTGAATCTATTGCGCTTGAACAGAGGAAAATGTTGCATATCCATTGACAAAACTATGGGTATTTGTAAAAAGTGTTCAGAGTTAATGCTATGCTCGTAGGTATGCTGTAAAGTTGAATAGAATGGTTATTTTTGGTTCATTCTTACTTTTGCTCATATCACAATGAGAATCTGAATATTTAACATTTGCGGTGAAGCTAGTAGCCTGTTTTAGTGATGTATGTATGTCCGGTTCCTCAAAATCTGTTAAGTAATGACCGGAAGTTTTTGTATCTGTCAACTTTATAAATATCTCATAATATAATACAAAAAAACTGAATTTGTTCTCAATTTACTCCAATATTAGAAATATTACTTAGAAGGGCTTAAATTATTGAAGATTACTTATAAGAAAAAGTTAAAATCTATTGTTTTTATAACGGTCTAGTGCAGCAGTTCTTAATCTGTGTCCAGCAGACCGCAAAGTGTCTGCGACTGTTTAGAAAATTAAATAATATAGGTAGATTAATAAATTGTATAAACATGCAAAATGTAAAATAAAAACCTTAAGAAGCTATGTAAATATATGAAAGAATTTGAAATCTCAATCTAAATATTAAGTTAGTATCCTTAGCTTCATTCACAAACCAAATCTAGTATGGACAATTGGTGGCGGCATCAATTAAAGCACTGGTAGGCACCGAAAAAGATAGCATGCATTAGGGCCAAAAATGAAAAAAGGCTATTGTAAGGTCTAGCAGAGTAGTTTGTCTTTTAGTAAAAGACGCATTTCAAAATGCTTCAACTTTCCAATAAAATTACAATTTCAATTGTATAATTGTTTTTGGTGGGGAATTTGATACAATATTTAATATTTTTTGTATTTTTTAATGTATAATTGTTTTCTGCATTTGTGTGCATTGTTTTTAGGTCTAAATCGTGGATTTTACTGAGACCAGGGACCCTGGGACCTGTTGTGATTCTTTTTTTTTATTTTTTTTTATTTATTATTGAGCAGTGCCATAAAGAAACATCATTTCTTTACACATTATAAAAGAAACAAAAGGAAAAAACCATTTTACACTGAAAGGAAATCCTATCCAAAATAAACAGATAAGATCAACAAAAAAATGAATAAAAATTCACAGCAGAAATTATCCCAAACCCTTGAAAATGTCTTTGTTGCCCCCACCCGCTTCGCATAGGTCTCTTCAAAACATTATGTTCGTTTCATTTTACTCATCCATTTCTCAAACAACGGTATTGTCCCTGATCTCCAGTTTTGTAAGATCAATGAACAAGCAACTAACATCGTGATTGCTAGAAAACGCCCCTGGGAGTCAGAGAGTATCATCTTCTTGCTACCTATACCAAACATAGCAGCTTCTGGAGAGGGTTTATACGTTTGCCAAATCGCACCACTAAAATATAGAAATATTTGTTCCCAAAAAACTTGTAGCTTTGGGCAGGAGAAGAAAATATGATGCCATTCCCATGCTGCTAAAGTATCACAACGAACGCAAATATTAAGCACCTCTGGATACATTTTAATTAGTGCTTCTGGAGTATAATACACCATCCAATTGGCAAAGAATGCCATTCTTTTATAATTAGCAGCTCTCAGAGCCTTATTACCTAGAGATGAGATCCTTTGCCATTCCTGATAGGAGAAAACACATTGTGTATGTGCTTCGACTTTCTCCAGCATCTTTAATACCAAAGGGGATTCATCCTGATGATTCAGTATACGGTACCATTTACCCACTCCAGTTAATCTCACAACGTAAAGTGCGGATGCAATATTGACAGGGGGGATGCTGTAAATAAAGTTATACTTTTTTTTTTATTAATAATTTGAATAAATTAAAAAAAAAAAAAGTTTATTCGAACCCAAGCATCTAGCCTGGGCTTCCTCCCAAGTAATTACCGTGCCATGAATACCTAAATAACTCAGGACCCCCAAACCGAATTCATTCAATTTTTTGAATCGAGCAGAGTGCATATATGATCCTAAGACACGACACTCAGTTAATTTAAGCGAAAAAAACCCAGAAAAATCTTTTTGTTTGAAAACCATACGTAAGCAATTTGAGAAGTCTACTAAAGTCTTATAGCGAGTTTTTTTGGGAAATTTTGAAGTCTTTAAAAAAGTCGGAAGTTGCGTTCCGGCCTCTTGGATCATCTTACTGATGAAGAAGTTATCTGACTGGTAGGGTTTAGATATTAAACATGCTATATAATCGAATATTTGGGAGTGAAAGCCCCCCAGAGTAATATCTAATTTCAGAATTGGGGGCTTCACTCTAGCAATCTTTTTATTCCACACAAAAGTTCTAATCATAACATCAATTTGGGATAATTATAAACAACAAAATCAAAAAGGGTAAAATAGACATTTTAATTAATGCCACTCGTCCTATCAACCTCAGGGGAAGATTACCCAATTTATCGAGAAGATTAAAAATCTAAATACTAGTAGTTTCATAATTATTCTTAAATAAATACCTATAATGTGCTGTAACGTACATCCCTAAATATCTGACAGGATTAGTTTTCATTGCCTGATATTGTAATTCTTCCGGCAGACATGCCAACCCAGAATTTAACATCAAAATCTCTGTTTTAGAAGGATTATTTTATAGCCCCCTATTTCTTCGAACTTGCGGAATTCTACCAATGTAGACTGTATATGTAATTTTTCCGGATCTAAATATAAAATGGAGTCATCAGCAAAGAGTTTTAGTTTTGCCATCCCTTTAATAGGGGCTCTAATATTACTATTTGTGGGTATTCTAATCGCGAGGATTCAATAAAAAAGTGAACAAAAGAGGTAATAAACGGCAACCTTGCCTAGTTCCACGATTTATCTTCATTAGACCGGCTTGATCCCCGTTAATTATAATCGGAGCCTGTGCCCCCTCATAAATATTTGAAATCATAGTTATTACAAGTGATGGAAAGGCAAACCTTGAAAGTGCAGAAAATAATGAGTCACAATTAACTAAATCAAAGGCCTTTTCCACGTCTACCATCGCAATACAGGCAGGGGTCCTATTCACATTAAAAAAATCGAGAGCTTGGGTCAAAAAGCGGGTATTAGTTGACATCATTCTGGTTTGATCGCCATGGATCACTTCCTTAGCTGCAGGGGTCAGACACAGGGCCCACCTTTTTTCACAAAGCTAACTACTATCACTTTTTTAAATTCTAAAGATAATACTCCGCCTATTTTAATATAATCAAATATTTTAACCAAAAAAGGGATCAACTCTTTCATAAAGCATTTATATAATGTCCAGTTGTTATTCAGTGATAATATTCTAAACTAGTAGGTAAGCAGACAACCTCTGATAATCAATCTAACACAAAGGTCTTCAAACTTTTTGGACCCCACTTCTGACAAAAATTTCTAGAACCTGTACTCATCATCATCGACAACCCTCAACAAACATAAAGGCCCTCCATTTCCATGGCAAATCACTTTATGGTGGGGAAATAATATTAAACAGTGTTTAGCAAACCAAGGGTTTGTGGGTGGCTGTGGTGCAATGTCAGAGGCTTATCACACAGTTCAAACAAAAAGTCTTCAAAAAGAATTACCCAAAAATGCACAATGGCTCTTTATTTTCACAAAAAAAACTATTTCACAAAGCATATTTAGATGATAAAATCTTTCTAAGCGAATGTGATGGGAAGCGGCAGCTGGCACAGGTAAGCGCAGTGGGGCGCGGCAAAGGGAGGCCGAAAGACAATGGAATAGGTGTTATTTATTTATTTAATTATACCAATTCTGTCATCTGTCGACTCCTCCCTGCTCCCACCCGCCCTGCCTCACCGGGGGGACCTGTGCAGGCTGCCGCTTCTGATGGGTGTGCCTCTATTTCTCCAGAGAGTAAATCTATAGTTGCACCTCATTAGTACTAGTTTAACACCCAAATATAGCAATAAGCAAAAAAGGGTGACCAGTCTAGCTTTGCAAAGGGCCTTCTATTGCGCTGCAACAGGTGTTGCTGCTTTTTAGTAACTTTTGAACTATTTGAGTAATAATTTTATTTTGTGTTAAAATCAGCAGATGATGGATTATGTGGCAGATGCGACAAATCTACATTTACGCTAAAATCACTGCAGCCGCAGAATTGCATAATTCCAGGGGCCTGCAAGGGCTGCAACTTTAGTGCACGCCATCCAATGAAAATCATACAATATTTCATGGGATGCCGATGGTTTGGCATTTACAGCTGTATGTAACTGGAGGTTGCTGAACATCATCCATCATAATTAAAACATACAATTTGAAATCATTAATGATGAACTGCTAATCCAAGTAGGATGCTTTCTTTAATTCTAGGGGAGGACGTGGTCCCTTAATCTTCTTTCATACTGCTTTTCTAAAAAAGGTTTTTATTTTTATCATTATGAAAAGATACACTACTGTTTTAATAAAAACTGACTCCTGGTCATATTAGTTTGCTGCTGTTGTTGACTTCAGTCATGTTTGGGGTGCTGAAGGGTCTATGTAAGTCTGTATATGGGGGCGGAGTGCAAGGTGTGGCCATAAACAAAATATTCTGTACTTTTTCTAGATCTTAGGTCAGGTAGCTAAAATAACAGGCAGCTTACAAGTTGATACTCAGTGGGAAATGCACTATAGCGCATTATGAATCCTCTATTAGTTAATGCACTACAAAGGTCTGTGTATAATCAGACAGCCCCAGAATCAAATCATGGTTGGTGCAGTGGAGAATAGTGACTTATGTATTTTTAGTGCTTTGAAGATACAGACTGCAACAAAAAGCACTCTGAATATGTATAATTGCATTACACACATTATAAGATAGACTGCTACAAAATGCTCAAAAGGTTTGATGATAAAATGGTGCTTCTAAAATATAGATTTTAATAATAGCCACACCATACGTCATGCTATGTATTTATATAACTGTCCCTTCAACACACCCTCAAGGATTGCAAGCGCTATGTAAATACAATGACAACTAAAAGCGAGCACTTCACAGCTCAGTTGTTAACTGTTTGCTCTACCACTCAAAGCTTCCAGTGATTCATCAATTGAAGCCAGTACTGTCTCCCAAGCATCCTTTACCCTTGCAGTATACCCTTTACATTTGCAGATTAACTCACTGTAACCATTTGCATTTCTTTCAGGCAAGCAGCACAATGGCTGAAAGGTGTGTTTAGAAGTCTGCCCAGTTTCGGTTTCACAGCACAGGAGAGTCCTTGAATGAGACTCCAGCTGAAGCATTTTAACAATCAGAATTAACCGCCCAGGGACGGTTGTCGTTTTTCAAAACGAAGAGCAAACATTTTGGATACCAGGCAGAATGAGGCTGAGGAATGGCCACCCACTTTCCATGACTCCCTGGCCACCCTGAAGGCCACGACCCACAGATTGAAGAGGGCAGCTCTAACTATTAGGGTAGCTCTAACTAATTTGATGAGTCAGGGAGGAGGTTACCCTATGAGCAAATATCCAGTAATGGAGCTCCTTTTTTAGCCATGTAGGGAGGGAGAAGAGGCCCATGGAGACAACAATATCAACTGAGTTACGGGAAAGGGTATTACTTCGGCAACAATGGGCATCAATATCTGGAAACCCACAATGGACGGTATTGGAGACAGTAAAAGAGATACCCATTTTCAATCTTTCCCAAAGTCCAGTAGATGCAGCCACCAATTCATTACTAACCAAGAGTTTATCGTATGTCCCTGACACCAATGGCAACAAATTTGAAATTACATTTTTTCTTATTTTAGGAAAATACGCCCAAACATTTTTTTGTAGATACAGAATTGCCTGAGACTAGACAACTTAATGCATCAGTCCTCTCTCCACCCTTTAACATCTACCTCCTCATTAAAACAATTGGGCCCAGAAGAAGCCATTTTTGAAAGGGTGGTATTTAAGAAACTGAAAAAATGTACTCAGTATATTCCGAGACCCCCCTCAAACCTGGAGTGGGAGGAATGAATTGCCTTAAAAATTCGAAGTGAAAAGAAGCAGGTCATAGTCAAAAATAGTAACAAAGGGGGAGGAATAGGCCTTATGGACATGAAACAATATATCATCAAAATTAAGCTCATGTTGAACAATATGGGGGCATTAATTAAGTATCAAGATAGACCCCACAAATAGAGTGGCCAAAAAGATTTAACATATCACCACCTAAGCTCTCAATGAAGGCATTATCTGCAATAAAGAATTTTAATTGTTGAATGTAAGCAACCCCGAGGTGGTGAGCATGTATAGCGTACCAAAGATCCACAAAGTTCGAAAAGAACTCTTGTTGTGACCTTTCTTCACCACAATATCGTCAGTCACTGAACCACTATTGAAGTAAGTAGACGCTTTTCTACGCCTTGTGGTTCCACATATAAAATCATACATAAAAGAAAATACACATATGATTGAAGTAATAGAAGGAGTGACTTACAATGAACACAGCAAAGTTTTGGTCACCTTAGATATTGAGGCGCTGTATAGTAACATCCCATAAGAGACGGCCATGAAAGTCTTAAGATTGTTCTGCAAAGAAAATGTCTTTGAGTTTGGGGGGTGACCTCTTCCTCCAAAAGAAAGGAGTAAGTATGTGTGCCTCCTGTGAATACAGCGAAGCACATTTCTTAATAAGCAGCATTGAGGAAAAATATATCCACAGTAAAGTGGCCCAGTTTTTTGAATCAGCTAAATTGTGGTCTTTATATATAGATGATATATTTCTCATTTGGGTAGATGAGCATGAGAACCCTAAGGAATTCCCAGAATGACTCAAACTTTGTGACCATACTTTGCAATTCACAGCCAAGACCAGTACCCAGCAGGTAGAATTTCTAGACATGTGGATTAGACAGAGAGCAGTGAAACAGGAAGTCGATCTATTTGTGAATTGGACTGCATGCAATACTCTCCTTAATTTCAATAGTTACCACCCAAGGAATCAAATGCATGGAATTTCCTTTGGCCAGTTCCTAAGACTAAGACGCAATTGCACCAACATAGCAGATTATGATGAGAAGGCAATTATTATTATGAAAGAGAAATCCAACAAATGTGGATGCTCTAGTAGACCGATTAGGGAGGCTTACAAAAGAGCTAGATTTTGAAATAGAGATCATCTTTTGTGGAATGTGAAAACTCTTAATGACCTTTAATTAGTATGCATCACCAGAAATGTGGTACTCAATGAAAAATGATGGCAAATTGTCAACTCCAATTGGCACATTCTCAACAGCAACCCAGAGAACAATACCAAGATTCCCAAACCCATGTTCGCCCACCAGAGGAACAACCAATCAATCAAACAGCAAGTGTACAGTGCAGCACTGTCATGAAGTGCAAGACGCACTGCCCCACCTGCCCCATCTGTACCGACACTTCGACACCTGCCAATTTCTGCAGTTATTGGCCTTCCTGACACTAGTATTCACACCAACGTCATGACCACAATCGCTGACAAGGGTGACTTCACAAACTCTTCGACGTCGCATTGCCTCACCGGAACCAGCGGCTCATCACTGATGCCGCCAAACTCCCCCTGTCGTGGATTCGACCCCCGCCTCCTCACAGACACGATGCCTCGCCTCCCTGTGGCAGAAAGGAACCAGCGTCACCTCTGCACCGACGCCTAACCTCCACAACGCCATGCATCATCTGTTGACATTGTTTCCAAGGTACTGTTGTTTGGGGGTCCATTTCACTCCGTGCCTGGCCTGCGCATCTTGCAGTCAGTGCGGTACTTTGGATCTGTGCATGTCACAACGTCGTAATATCCACAGGTGAAGCTATTTTGTTTCTACAGTTCTATTTTCAAAGTAACCATTTTTAAAGTGATATCCTGATACGTGCATTTGGATTTTTGTTGTTTTGGTCTTGTTTGGTTTAGATAAAGATGCTTTATTTTTCTAAAGTGGTGTAGTGTCCTTTTGTGGTGTTTCACTATGTTACTGTGTGTTGGGGTACAAATACTTTACACATGCCCTTTGGGATAAGCCTGTACAAAATGGGGTGGTGATGGACGGAGCATCCAAACCAATCAAACACTCACACCCAGTCAAAAGATCTGGGTTTAATCCATCACCGTTCTTTAGCCCACTCTGCCACCCCAGTCCAGACATGGCTATATGCAAATTGTTAGAAATGGGATCCCTGGCTGGCCAGGGCTTGCGCCAAAGTCAGTCAGAGACCACCACTTCCACGTCAGGGCAAGGGAGTTACACGCCAAGATAACCCCTGCTCAACCCCTTGGTAACGTAGCACGAGCAGTAAGGCTAAACTCGGAGGCGATGTGAGTTAAGTGTTTGCGCACGCACCCCCAGCAACTGTGATGTATTCCTATAGGTTCTGAATCGATCCCCCTATTCCTGACCCTATTCTGGTTAACAAACCAACAAGTTAACTAGCAGTCAGCCCATGAGGCAGCAAACCCCCATGATGCAGATACCGTTATCTGACGAAGCCACACTACGGCACAGGAACGTGTTATCTGATTAGGTCATAACGCTTGCGATCTACTTAGACAAGCGATATTTCTCCAGCCCCTGATAAGGCATACGGAGTTCTCAAAACAAATCAAACCTATGTCAACCTGGGAAAAACCCTGCGGCCATTGTTTTGATTTCTTCGAGAACTTCAGCAAAAGAATGTGCTAACGACCAAGTCGTATGACATCCTTATTGACGTATCTATGTCCATCCTTACGTCAATCTCGGCACCTTAAAGGTATAAATATTACCGATATTGCCCTATGCAAACACACGCGGTGGTGACGAGACGGAGCAGCCATACTTGCCGAAGCCCAGAGCAGAGCAGACCCCGCTGGCGCAGCCCCGCCTTCCTGACGCGCTGAGAACGAGACACGCTGCTTTGTCCTGCCGAGAGATCCAGCACCGGCGCTTCCAGGTAGCCCTCGCAGGCAGCCTGGAATATCGAGACCAGAGAGAGAGATACCATCCCTCATTCATCCTAACTTCCAGGTACAGAACTGAATAACCCCTCACAGAGAATTCTTTAGTCAGTCACTTGGCAAAAGCAAACTTAACTTAAAACTGTAACTTTCTATTCCCGCCCACGTATTAGGCTTAGGTCAGGTACACGGGGTAGGCGTAGTTAGAAACACCAGTTGAGTACGTTTAGTCAAATGTATATGTGTATATATCTATTTTAATAATTTTAAACCTTCATATGGCTTAGAAACCATATCAATGTTTTTACAGTATTATTTTATACTTCTGCTTTTAATGTATGCACTTTACTTAACTATAAGTATTGCAATAATATCGATCCATTTCTCTTGTATGAGAAAAGAGACTGATCAATAAATAACACCTTTTATTGAACACGCCCGTCTCTTCCTTTTCTCTACAATCTGATGAGACTAAGAATGCACGTACTGACTGAGTAAAATAAATTGCCTTTTGTTCACACGACTCTCGAGATACACTCTTGATTAGGGGAGAGCAAAGTTGTCATGTTCTATGGTTGTCAGAAACTAAATCCCTTCTTGTCTAATCAGGGAAGTTAATTCCTTCCTGAACATTCGAGAAAGTTTCTAGTGAACTCTGAGCTAAGCTGGCAAACCCAAAACTTTAAGTCTAATATCGACAATAGTAGACCTAGTTAACGTCTGGTCTAGGCCTATACTATTGGAGGTATTATTCCAATGCGCAGAGCCTATTGGGATGATAGGAACTACACTACATGGCGCCCAACGTGTTTGGAAAGGGCGATAAAACTAACGTAAGACATTTAGAGTAACTCAGTCGTGCTTTCTCACTCAGACCCCTTTTTTCCCATAAATACTCCAAAGACGTCTGGAGTGGGTGAAAGGTAATATCCTCCAAAACCTCGCAGGAGGGAACTCCTACGTATGGTTCTTGGTTTAGTCAACGTTGAAGGATACATCGTTCCAAAATATTGTGCATCTAATCTTTGTTTCCATAAGAAACCTGATCTGCAAACAAAAGAAATAACCATCCTGTCGGTAAAATGCTGTAACAAAGTACTTCCACTATTACAAAATAGAGGAACCTCCTGAAACGTACACTCCTTTCGAGGAGGTGGAAGTACCACTCAAATTTCAAGAGCACCTGCTCTTATTTGATGGCGCCCTAAAACATAATAATCACATCACCAGGCTCGGTCCCTTAGGTAGACCAGGAGCAACGTGGCCGGTCCTAGCCGGATACACACCACATCCAGACATCGACGGGATGTCTGCAGCAAACCTTTTAACACAGCTAAAACAACTAATTAAAATACACAGACAATTAGTCCAGTATGTGATGCGGACTTCAACAATTCAACCAGCAATTAAAATTCCACAGCTGACCCCTCACCAGGGGAACACAAATAAAATTACACCACAGAACATACAGTCCTGCCTAGGTAAAGTACCGGCTAAACGGGAACAAATACCATTCTGGTTGGCACAGAAAATCACCCAAATAGAGGCGGTGTTTCCAGACACCACCCCGCTAGAAAAACACAGGATTCTGACTATCTGTCTTCCAATGGGAATCGCACCACACATTGAGGACTGTGACACTTGGGGTACAGTCTTTGCTTCCATCTACACAAAAACGCACGGTGTTCCATCCATTTCGGTAATACCAGATGTGCTAAAACAAATTCAAGACGAATACGGTCCAGAACCCGCTTTAACTCTTGGTATGAAATTACTGAAAGACTTCAAGCAGGTCTCGGCTATATTATTAGCCAACATAAAGGGAGAAGCAGCAAACGTGGCGATTCGCCAGAGGTTAAAGGAGACAGATATAGCAGAAAAACCAGCTGAAATTGCCAGAATCATAGAAAAATCCTATGAGGAACTAGGTAGGGATAGTTTAGGTGGAATACCAGTAAAACCACAACTGATTGAAAGTCCTGAAAAAATATTTTTTAATAATAATTCAACATCACAGAAAAAGAGCTGGGATGGAAACAAACAATCCAATCCTAAAGAAAAGAAATTCCAGTCCAGAGGAAGGTCTCCTAGGCGAAGAGAAAAATCTCCGAACCAAAGACACAGGTCACCTCAGAGTGACCCCTCTGGGAAAAGATATAACCTTAGAAATAGGGATAATATAAAGAAGCCTGATAGATATCAAGACATTGATACACGTCCCTCTCAATCTTTTCAGACTTCCTCACAGAAATCGGAAAGAAGAGGACGATCAGAACAAAGAGAAGAGCACGCCAAGTCCAAAGACAAGGAACCTGCTCAGCTAAAAAAGAAATTACAATTTCCAAAAAAGAAGGTAGCCAGCATTAAAATAGTTAACAATGCCGAGAATTCTGAGGACACAACTGAAAAACGGAGAATGGGCTCAGACAGTACTAGACAGCGCAGCAGAAGTGAGCATAGCTCGCAAAGTCCTTATGAATCATCTGGAGACAGTGGACACGAATGAATATCTTCAAGTGGAAACTGCAGACACCAGAGTTAGCAAACCTCACAAAATATATGAAAAAACATTACGTATAGAGGGGGATAAGACTAGAAAAATAAGGGGACTATTTTGGGATAATCTCTCAAAGGGCTATGACATCCTTCTAGCTGAAAAAGACTGGCCACCAGAGTTTGTCAGGGAGTGCCCTCATGGCGAAGAAATAATTATGCCGGCCTTCTCAAATCATATCCCAATTCATAAAAAATACACACTTGCTAGAAAGTGGGCAGTAGCTCAAGCTCCTGCTTTATATAAAAATCATGTAGGATGGGATGAGGACTCTCCTCCTCACAAAATCCAGTTAAAATCACAACCTACTGCACAAAGGCAGTACCCAATTAAGCAAGAAGCTAAAAAACAGGTAAAAGAAATCCTAGATCAGCTAGAATACCAGGGGGTGATTGAAACTTGCACCTCACAAATGAACAACCCTTTGTTTCCGGTCTCCAAACCAGACAATTCATATCGTCTAGTTTTGGATTACCGACACCTTAACTCATGTTGCAAAACTTTTGCAGTGCAAAACTCGCATAGTGCTGCACTAATGAATAACATAGTGCGCAAAAAATACAAAACAACATTAGACATCTCTAATGGATTCTTTTGTCAAAATATAGCACCAGAGAGCAGATATTTGTCTGCGTTCTCCATAAATGGCACTCAAAAACAATTCTGTCGGTTAGCCCAGGGGTACAAGAACAGCCCGGGAGTATTCTCAGCGAGAGTAACAGAATTACTACAAATATATGACGACGAAGCATTATCTTATGTCGACGACATATACTTAACAGATGATGACTTGGATACTCACTTGAAGAGAGTGAACACCATAATACTTGGGTTCGCAGCAGAGGGTTACAAATTCAACTTTAAAAAATCCAGAATTGCCCATCTGACAGTCCTGTTCTTAGGATACGAATTATCAAGTGAAGGCAAAAGCCTGGCTGACAATTTCCTAGAGAAATGTGCCGTACTCCAAGCACCTAGAACACTAAAAAACCTACAGTCAATTCTAGGCTTCCTAAATTTCGGAAGAACATAGATTGCAAATTACGCAGAAAGGGTCAACCCCCTTTATGATCTAATAAAACCTGATTTTAAAAGAACTAATTGGACTCAAATACACACAGAAATTTTGAGATCCTTACAAACAGACATGTTAATTAAAACAAAATTAGAAACACGTGATAACACACGCAATCTTGTGATCCGAGTCATCCCAGGGAGATGCGGATTCACATACCTGACCTCTAATGAGGGAGAAAAGGTACCAATTGCATTCAAATCACACTTGTACACAGAGGCTGAAAAGAAGTTAAGTATAAAAGAAAACATTGTTCATGCAGTTCAAACCGCAATAGCTAGAGAAAAAGATCAAGCGGACGGTAGACACATCACAGTCAGAACAGCTGAATCAGCCTTTGAGGCATTAACAACACCGTGTAATTTACCAACAACAACATTGAATCCGGAATGGATACAATGGGTGAATTCAATCACAACGGACAAAGTGTACTACTACTTTGATCCAGAACTACAGGAATTAAAAAATCTAGAATATAAAAGAACATTCCCTCTGCCAATCGACATTTTGCCTTTACGACAGTACGCCTGTGTAATCTATACAGACGGACATGCTCAACCCTCCGTTTGGGGAGAACAAGCATACAACCCCACATGTGAGATTACAAAAGAAGTGTGGCGCGGAGGTAAACTAGGACCTCTATTAACAAAAACACACTCAGTAGAAACTAATTCAGAACAACAGACTGAAATATTAGCATTGAAAATGGCGCTAGATAATGCGGATCGCGAATTCCCGACACTTATAGTGTCTGATTCATATTACTGCGTCAAATCATACAACAAGGATTTGCAGACATGGATTCAAAACGGTTACAAAGATGACACAGGTGCAACAATAAAGCAGAAACTGCTCTGGGAACAAATAGCTCTTTTACAAAAAGAACTACCAAAGACTCACGTGATACATACACTGAGTCATCAGCGTGATGGCGTTCACGTTGCAGGGAATTCATTGGCTGAGACGGCCACAGCGGTAGCAACTAAATCGGCTTCCGTATTTCGAAAAAAGCATACATTAAAATATATTGACGGTGAAACAGTGCTGGCGGTGAAAACGTCATCAAAAGGCGACTGCTCGGCGCTACCGATCAACTATCCACTCAATTATACATACATAATCGATGCAAACTCCGTCCCTTTTGCTCGAATCCCTGGAGTGGGGGATAGAGTGATTCCAAACATGGACAGGAGAAACTTGTTAATCGCAGACGCACATATGGGCGAGGGTCTCAGACACCTCAAACTAAGAGATTCTCTGGAATAATTACAATCAAGGTACTGGTGGCCAGGCATGAGCCTGCATCATACCATGTTTGTAAAAAACTGCCCAAACTGCAACAGGAATCGCAGTGGTGAGAGAAACGGTGTAATACCGTGTCGTTTCACTGCAGAAAAAATCAACAGTAAAAAGCAAGGCTTGCGATTAACATATACAGGCTAGTTTCCACTTATAATGTAGATCACCAGCACTCGGCTGACGTCTGGACTGTTATACAAGATTTGCGAGTCTAAATGGCATATACGCTAAGAGCATACTACGTTTGACCATTGTTTTCCCTCTAGCCCTCCAGCCTGAAGGGAAACATGGCCAAATGAGCATAGCACAGCGGGAATCTTCTCACTTCCTTCCTGAGGGATACGGGATGGTGTAAAGAAAAAACCAAGGCATAAAGTAATCTATAACGGAAAGGATATTAGGTTCGGGAGCTGGGTGGGTCAAACATCTAATAAGTGTCCAACGTAGTCTAAATAACTTGCCAAGAAATTCTCTGAAGGGATTCAGTCTGTACGAATTATTATTTGGAACTAGGATGTTGATCTCTGACCTTGATAGTCAGACTTCAGTGGTGAAAGAAAAAAGCTTTGATATCAAAGACCGTTTGGCTATTTTACAGGACTTAAACAAAACAAGAAAAGACCTGAGCAACATAAAGTTGAAACAGCAGCCAACAACCACTGAAGAACCACCACCTGTCCCAGCAAGACCTGTCTGGATTCCAAAAGTCGGGGATCTAGTCAGAGAAAAGATCGCGGTAAAGAAGGAATTTGGGCCTTCTTACAGAAAAGCAGTTCCTGTCTTGTCTGTCAACGGGACAAGATCAGTTGTACTACCGCCACTTGCTGGTAAAAAGGAGAACCGAGTTGTATCCATCGACCTGGTAAAACCACAATCATGTGGCCGATAACAAATAGTAGGCCAAGTGGACTCCCAATAAGTAGCAGAACACCAAGGTTTGCTACCAGTACAGAGGTCCTAACAAAGAGGCTAATCACTTTCGAAACGCCTACAGAAGAACAACAAGGACTATGCAACAATGCAATGGAACTTAGACCTCTAAAAACCCAAATAAAAACATTTAGCAGAGACACACCAACCTACAATGAAGTAACAAACGAATGTGTAAGAAACAGTAATCCTGAAGCAATTGGAACAATTGACAGAACTGCATCCGGCTACTTCATAAACTTCGATGATTCCTCTGAAGGCTTCAGTGAATCAAAGACACAGCCATCATCAAAAACCTTTAAAGATAAAGTTAAAGAACTTTTGAAACAACTGAAATAAACATATCTAATTTCTCCATGGATTGAATTTTGGGTGGGTTTTGGTGCATTTATCCTCATACTTTGGCTCATCATGATACTAACATTGGGACGCTTCATTGAGGGAAAATATGCTAAAATGGACACAGCAAGTCAGAAAATCAACTTGATCCTCAAACCACACACATCTTCACACGTCGAGAAAAGAGAACTTTCTTCAGTCAACTTCACAGCCAATCCTATACCGGGTGGGGTAGCATGGGACAACACTGACTACGAAATCTATGGTCCGGTAGAAATCCTGAAATATCCACACCAAATTAAGATCTCATTGAGTGACTTTATAAAACCAAGCTCATTTGCTGATGATTGGGACTTCGAACGTATAAATAACATGATGTCTGACTTAGTAATGTCTGCTAAATTTACCAAACATGATTATTTGCAGGGTTCTACAAATTATGATAGTATGTATTGCTACAACCACTATGGTAACCATTTTTTACATAAATCTGCACAACCTAGAAATGTTTTAAATTATAATCAATGGGAACATTGTGCAACCCCTCCAAAAGGAAGCTCAAGAACCTTTTATGACAAATATTCATACTTTTCAGGTTTTAACACAAGTAATGCTGAAACATTTTATTTCAAATTGTCAAATAAGACAGGGTCAAAGACCATGATAACAAACACGAAATTGATATATTCAGACTCATTCTTTGAACAAATGAATACTTTTGGGTTTGATTATTGGGACAAAAATGTTGAATTGAAAAGTGTTTGGGGTACAAAAGAATGGCAAGTACAGGGTATAGAATCTTTGTTTAGAGCCTGCATGATCCCAGAACAAATTATATTTTTAAATGACACTGTTCAACAAACTACCTGTCTTGGCTTAGCCAAAATCAAAGACTTAAATAAACCGTCTATTCCAAAACCAACAATGAACAGCAATAGCTCTACAGATGAGGAGATAGACGTGAACTATGTATTAAACCAAAACAGAACACATCCAGATTGGAAACAGTGGTTGATCTGGCCCACAGATACTAATAACTGTCAAAACAGATTCCTGAACAAAACACAGGGGTTCAAAATGACCAGGCCAGACCCTAGATATCCTCAAAGACAACACCCAGGGATAATCACCACCTACAGTGTGGGCAAATTATGCCTTCAATGGCTACAAACTTCCACACTGGCAGAAATTAAGCAACACCTATCTTTACTTACTGATGGTGCTGACTTGCGTGATTTCATTATGGGACCACGCAAACAGCGTCAAAAGCGTTTCATAGCAGCCTCTGTATATGCAGCATATAACGAGGCCTGGAAGGTTACTCAAATTGAGACAGCAGAAAGGATACGGGAAATTGACCGTATTAATTTGGAAAAATCACTTTCTGTAGTGGACAATGGGTTAATGACTCTGTCCTCCAGAATTTTTTCTTTGGACAGCATTGTGTCTTCAGCAATCGACATATTATCGCAAGACTTGCTGATGTTACAACACGGTCAGTCACAATTGCGTTCTATTGTACAGCTTGGCTGGACGTTACAAAATCTGCGTTCAGGCTATGTGCCTTGGCGTTTAATCAACACAACGTCACTATTCCATATCTTTAACCTTACTGATAGACAAATCAGTATGGCACAGAAGGGTGCTGATTATACAATCCTGAGCATTGAGAAACTTGAGAGATTACCAGTGACAATGTCAGAACGACCTGTCAGTGAATGGATAATACATGGGATAATTAATATTCCAATATCAACCTTCAGGCTTCAATACTGCCAAAAATATATACAGGCTGGCATGTACGAAAAATTGGGAAAAGGGTACATTAAAACAACATGGAACCTGCCCTATTCACATGCATGTGTCAGTAATAAAGGACAGAAAGTGTTTCTTAGTGGCAATAATTGTGCAATGTCACTAAGCGGTACACTTCTGTGTAATGGAATTAGTTTGCATGGAGCCTGTGAAGGGAACTCAAATAACCTTTCATGTCACCAGCAAGGCGCACCTGCAACAGAGATTGAACCATTCTTTCAAAGACTCTATAATGGGAGTTACATTCTAATTGTAGACCGCAGATGCTGTAGTCTTATGCCCGGGACTCCTTATCTCGTAACTACGACTGCGAAGGTCAAGTGCTGTGGACACTCATTGTTCCGCAGCTCCTTTCCAGACAGGGAGGCAAGGGCATGGCCCAACTTGAAAATTACTTCTATTCGAATAGATACTTTAAGCAGAATGAAAACAGTGCTTCTTCAGACGCCTACCAGGCTCACGTCATCAAAAGAAACATATGATCTCCAAGTCGCAAGGACGACTGCAGAGATACATTCTTTGTTATCAACTAATTCCCCCATACATTTCGCAGAAATCCTGAATGAAATCTTAAATATTTCTGATACCAATGGGGTCTCAAAGGTATTTAAGACAGTATTTTCGATGGCATTAACACCATTCAAAGCCATACTGGGTATTTTTCCAGATTTCGTCCATTCGATTTTTGGCGGACTTCCCCTCATTTTAGGACTGATTGCAGGAATCCTATTCCTAGTCCTTATTTTTCGTTATGGCAAACCATGTCACAGACAAAACACCTGCGACAAGGGAAGAAACAATCCGAGCCATTGGATACCGGGACCGGATATCAAAAATCCTGGGACTATCCCGGCTTAGAGACCTGAACATGACTTGGTTTCTATCATTTCGACCAATGTGGCATCGATGTGTTTTACCTGTATTAAGGTGCCTGCTATGCGGAGAAGAATGCGTGTTAGACACCTGTCTGACGCTACAATCGGATGCGCCAATGGATGCAGAGACATTGTTGAGTCCAATCAAGGCTCATGCTTTGTGCTGCCCTCAACGGCTACCAATCCTGATGACGGCATTCGTGGAAGCTTCACCACTACGATTAAGGGGTAGTGAAGTTCAAGATGAAAGCAGCATCGATCAGGTACGACCTTCTGTCAGCAATCCAAATCAGAATGTCAATGGAGACAATCATGCGCACGAATGCATGGTTACACCTTTTTCCGAGTTAGTGGAACTTTCCCAGGAAGCTGTTGACAGCTTTTTCGAAAGCCTGAATGATATGATGTTCTCACCAGAGCTGAAATAGAGACTTTTGAGCAAGCTCGCACACGGCGTTCCCTGAATTTGGCCTTCAACTTTAATAATAGAGTCACATGAACAATTTTCCCACCAGTTCACGGACAGCAATTTTTTCAGCAGCCCCAAAATATTTTTGCATATTTTTCGGGACACTATCTTCTGCTTAAAGTAAGAACTATTCTTAAAGAACTAAAATTTCTAATTTTAGATAGCTTATAGACATTAGCTGCCCGCAGGAATGTTCATAATTATTTTACTCTGTGATGAAATGGTCTCGAACCTTTTTTCTGTATTAAGAGCCATTTCATGTGTAAATTTTCATATACCAAATAGCAATAAGGTATACAAATGCGTGCTTACTTTAGCAATATTCTACAGCTTGAGTGCATACTATACATATGACTGCATTTTTCCGTATATTTGATAATTTCAAAATGCATTTATGTATTTTGGGGTGGTAAGGTATACACATTACTCTATAGTATGTTTTACTATGCATAGATTAGTAAATATGTCCATAGTTAGCGTGGAGTGGGTGTGATGTATTCCTATAGGTTCTGAATCGATCCCCCTATTCCTGACCCTATTCTGGTTAACAAACCAACAAGTTAACTAGCAGTCAGCCCATGAGGCAGCAAACCCCCATGATGCAGATACCGTTATCTGACGAAGCCACACTACGGCACAGGAACGTGTTATCTGATTAGGTCATAACGCTTGCGATCTAATTAGACAAGCGATATTTCTCCAGCCCCTGATAAGGCATACGGAGTTCTCAAAACAAATCAAACCTATGTCAACCTGGGAAAAACCCTGCGGCCATTGTTTTGATTTCTTCGAGAACTTCAGCAAAAGAATGTGCTAACGACCAAGTCGTATGACATCCTTATTGACGTATCTATGTCCATCCTTACGTCAATCTCGGCACCTTAAAGGTATAAATATTGCCGATATTGCCCTATGCAAACACACGCGGTGGTGACGAGACGGAGCAGCCATACTTGCCGAAGCCCAGAGCAGAGCAGACTCCGCTGGCGCAGCCCCGCCTTCCTGACGCGCTGAGAACGAGACGCGCTGCTTTCTCCTGCCGAGAGATCCAGCACCGGCGCTTCCGGGTAGCCCTCGCAGACAGCCTGGAATATCGAGACCAGAGAGAGAGATACCATCCCTCATTCATCCTAACTTCCAGGTACAGAACTGAATAACCCCTCACAGAGAATTATTTAGTCAGTCACTTGGCAAAAGCAAACTTAACTTAAAACTGTAACTTTCTATTCCCGCCCACGTATTAGGCTTAGGTCAGGTACACGGGGTAGGCGTAGTTAGAAACACCAGTTGAGTACGTTTAGTCAAATGTATATGTGTATATATCTATTTTAATAATTTTAAACCTTCATATGGCTTAGAAACCATATCAATGTTTTTACAGTATTATTTTATACTTCTGCTTTTAATGTATGCACTTTACTTAACTATAAGTATTGCAATAATATCGATCCATTTCTCTTGTATGAGAAAAGAGACTGATCAATAAATAACACCTTTTATTGAACACGCCCGTCTCTTCCTTTTCTCTACAATCTGATGAGACTAAGAATGCACGTACTGACTGAGTAAAATAAATTGCCTTTTGTTCACACGACTCTCGAGATACACTCTTGATTAGGGGAGAGCAAAGTTGTCATGTTCTATGGTTGTCAGAAACTAAATCCCTTCTTGTCTAATCAGGGAAGTTAATTCCTTCCTGAACATTCGAGAAAGTTTCTAATGAACTCTGAGCTAAGCTGGCAAACCCAAAACTTTAAGTCTAATATCGACAATAGTAGACCTAGTTAACGTCTGGTCTAGGCCTATACTATTGGAGGTATTATTCCAATGCGCAGAGCCTATTGGGATGATAGGAACTACACTACACAACAACACCCAAGGCCCACCACAAAGGAAACTCCACACAAGGTTATATATAAAAATAGCCTTTGTATTACAGCAAAACACATTAGATAAAAACACACACTTTACAATGTGCCAACAGGCACGGGCAGAATTTACAGGGGATATGTACAAGACAGGGCCACCTGGACCACTGTCAGGAATCAGCACTTTTAGAACTTAGAATATAAAATCACTGTAGCACAAATTAGCACACAATCAGTAACTACTGGTAACAGGTAAGTACCACCTACGCAACCCTAACCACCTTAGGAAGATATTGCGCAGGGAACCAGGACCTCACTAGCACCACCTGTACTAGGAAGAAAAACAACCACCTAAGTATCACAATACCTGTAGGGGTATAAGCCTGGGAACAAAACAAATGACTGCCCCACAAGAGCCTCTCGGGCAGGCACCGGCTCTCTCTGTCCACCAGAGCGCGGGGTGGGCTCCCGTCCGCTTCCGGTTACGGGGGCAACACTTCCGGGTCGCGCTGCAGCCAATAGCAGTGCGGCACTGGGGGAATGGAGGCGGGACTTCCGGGTTGCCGTAGGCAGCGCGGCGGCCCGGCAGGGTTCCTGGGCTGCGGCGGTGATTTCAACACGGGGTGAGCTCCCGTGTTAATAAAGCGAGGTGGGCACTCGTTAATAAATAACGAACGCCGCCAAAGAGGGGCAATGCGCCGAAAATAGGCCAAAACGGGTCCAATAACGGGTGGGCACAGGCTTTTACAAACAAAGCGCTCCCAAGCGCTGTAAGTGGCAATGAAGCGCTTCCAGGCGCTTAGGCAAAGATAAAGCAAATAAAGCGCTCCCAAGCGCTTTAGGACAATCAATAGCGCTCCCAGGCGCTAGAGCGAAAAGGAAGAGCTCCCAGGCGCTAGGGGCCAACCAGCCCAGCAAAAGTCCTCCAGGAGTGCAGCAAGACAGGGGGGGGCAAGGCTGGGCCAGGGGCCAGCTCACTGGCCCTACAGGCAGGGAGGCAGTCCAAGTGGCGGTTCCTCCTGGCACCAGCAGCAGCAGCAGCCCCCCTCAACAAGGATCAGGAAAGAACCACTTGTAAGGGGACACAGCCCCTTCTTATACTAGTAAATCCTTTGTCTGTAGGTGCAGGGTGGGGGAGAAACCAGTCGCAGCTGGTTTTGGAGCACCCTTGATGGCTCAACCACCCCTTTCATTCACTACGGAGGCTAGGGTCGTTAGACGCACCACAAGGGGCGGAGCCAGCATTGTGTGGGGAAGGCCCAGCCCCATTCAGGAACCAGGTGCAGCCCTCCCCTCACATCAGCATGCTAATCTCAGCACTCACCACTGGGCAGACCCATCCAGACATCCTGGAGCCTGGCATCCCAGCCAGCTCCAGCCAATCACACTCCAGCACCCTCACAGCACAGGTACACCCATGTCTAGAAGTGGCACTTCCGCACTAGACACATACATGCCGCATACATCATCTCGCAGCATTCAATCACACGAGTCCGCACATACCAGACTCGAGCCTGTACACCCCACGCATCAGGAACTACCAGGGACACATACATTCCCCATGCATTCCTATGGGAGGGCAGGAATATCTCACAACATGCACTCAAAGTGCGCACGCACTTTCCACTGGGACACGGTGAAAGTGCGCAGAACCCAAAAATCACCATCACTAGGTCACCATTAAAAAGTCTAGGGGTGAACCTGCCAGAAGGGCGAAGTCCAACACAATCCCCTTCCAGCCAAAACGCAGGGTAGACCAATCACCACCGTGATGAACTTCCCTGCTTGGGGCGATAGAACACGGACGCGGGCCCGCAACTGCAGGGACACCAACTGCCCGAACTGCCAAGCCATGCCTTCCCTGGACTGGAAACAAGCTTCCGAGGACCGGTTTCTAGCATTACAGTCGTCTTCAGCCCGGCTTGCTTGAATCCAGTGGCAAAGTGAGCAAGGGACTCACGTCTGAGCATACCCTGCCACACTTATGGTGGCCAAAAGCGGTACAAAAGGGGGTGGTGATGGACGGAGCATCCAAACCAATCAAACACTCACACCCAGTCAGAAGATCTGGGTTTAATCCATCACCGTTCTTTAGCCCACTCTGCCACCCCAGCTCAGACATGGCTATATGCAAATCAGTCTTACCCTGTGCCTCATGGGAACAGTCCAGCCCGAACTGCCAAGCCATGCCTTCCCTGGACCGGAAACAAGCTTCCGAGGACCGGTTTCTGGCATTACAGCCGTCTTCAGCCCGGCTTGCTTGAATCCAGTGGCAAAGTGAGCAAGGGACTCACGTCTGAGCATACCCTGCCACACTTATGGCGGCCAAAAGCGGTACAAAAGGGGGTGGTGATGGACGGAGCATCCGAACCAAACACTCACACCCAGTCCAAAGATCTGGGTTTAATCCATCACCGTTCTTTAGCCCTCTCTGCCACCCCAGTTCAGACATGGCTATATGCAAATCAGTCTGACCCTGTGTCTCATGGAAACAGTCCGGCCCGAACTGCCAAGCCATGCATTCCCTGGACCGGAAACAAACTTCCGAGGACCGGTTTCTGGCATTACAGCCGTCTTCAGCCTGGCTTGCTTGAATCCAGTGGCAAAGTGAGCAAGGGACTCACATCTGAGCATACCCTGCCACACTTATGGCGGCCAAAAGCGGTACAAAAGGGGGTGGTGATGGACGGAGCATCTGAACCAATCCAACACTCACACCCAGTCAAAAGATCTGGGTTTAATCCATCACCGTTCTTTAGCCCACTCTGCCACCCCAGTTCAGACATGGCTATATGCAAATCAGTCTGACCCTGTGCCTCATGGAAACAGTCCAGCCCGAACTGCCAAGCATGCCTTCCCTGGACCGGAAACAAGCTTCCGAGGACCGGTTTCTGGCATAACAGCCGTTTTCAGCCCGGCTTGCTTGAATCCAGTGGCAAAGTGAGCAAGGGACTCACGTCTGAGCATACCCTGCCACACTTATGGCGGCCAAAAGCGGTACAAAAGTGGGTGGTGATGGACGGAACATCCGAACCAATCAAACACTCACACCCAGTCAAAGGATCTGGCCGCCATAAGTGTGGCAGGGTATGCTCAGACATGAGTCCCTTGCTCACTTTGCCACTGGATTCAAGCAAGCCGGGCTGAAGACGGCTGGAATGCCATAAACCAGTCCTCGGAAGCTTGTTTCCAGTCCAGGGAAGGCATGGCTTGGCAGTTCGGGCTGGACTGTTCCCATGAGACACAGGGTCAGACTGATTTGCATAAGCCATGTCTGAACTGGGGTGGCAGAGTGGGCTGAAGAACGGTGATGAATCAAACCCAGATCTTTTGACTGGGTGTGAGTGTTTGATTAGCTCAGATGATCCATCCATCATCACCCCCTTTTGTACCGCTTTAGGATAAGCCTGTCAGCTCATGTCAAGCTACCAAGGGGGTGAGTGGGGGTTATCTAAAGTGTGTACCCTTTACACTGACTAGAATCAAGGTTCCCTACTTGAACAAAGGTGCCTACCTCTTCAAATTAGAGACCCTAATTTCTAACAGTGACTGAAACTGAATATATAATACATTTACTTATCCGATATGAATCTTGGGAATTGACATACGTAAATCTGAACAGTTCTGTACATTTATCAGTTTGTAGCTCTCCTCTTGTCGTCTAGATCAATGTGAGGTGGGCTCGACACATTAATTATATTTCATTCTAGTTGCTTCGATTGGAAAGAGTGCACTCCAAGATGGCCGCCGGAATAAGGCTGAACCTCTCTATGGTAACTAATTAATGGCAAGCCCACCTTCAGAGGATAAGAAAATGTATTGTCTGGTGTTGCCAGCAGCATGAACCTTACACACGGTACGGTCAGGATCTGACCTCCCCGGGAGGGATTCCACAGACATCGCAAAGGACTATTAGATTACTTTTTGTTGTCATAGATAAGGCGAAAAGGAATTAGTGATGTGTTGCACACCCAGGATTTTAGTGAGCTATTAAATGTGATAGTAGGCACTGAAGCAGCCTCTACACAGTGGTTCAATTGATAGTCAAATTGTTTGGATTGAATCCCTTAACTTGTAGCATTAGCAAGTCCCACACCTCGCGTATTGATGCGGTAATTATTGAAAGATGAGCTGCAGGTTGGTATGTTTTCTCAAAGTGCTCGCCTGAGGGACCACGTTGTCAGTGGGATCCCATCGATCTAACATATCATTGGGCCACATGTCTGATCCTCGGAAGAGGAAAGCACGAATTGTATTTCTTTTACGCACACAGCAATTTAACAATCGAACCTTCCGATAATATTCTGTGAGGTCACACTCCTTCGAAACCCCGCACAGCCGATTGCTTGCTGTCGCGGAGGTCCGGATCCACCTGGCCGCCATCTTAGGGGAAGCGGAGTGTTGACGCTCCAGTTGCCCGTCCCCTCCTCCCTCTTCCTATCTAGAAATGGCCGTCATTACTCGGCCGCGCAGCGGACGAGCGCAGCGCTCGTCCGCGATCACGACGCGACCGGGGCCGGTCCCCCTGTCCGTTCGACTTGCGAGACAATCGGGATGTATAGCAGGGCAGAGTTGCTTGCATTAAGATCTATGCCATGCCATGGTGGTCCCCTGCTCCCTCTGAATTCCTGGGGCTCAGATTTTGCTTGCAAAGACTGTGAATTCAATCTTGCCCATCATGAGTTAAGGGGGAACCACTCTCACACTTGGAGCTCTGTTGTCCCCAAAGGAGCTGGAGTATCTATGTCCCTGACAGCGGCTTTGATCAACTGTAGATCGCTCTCCAGACATGCCATTGACATCTGGCAGTCTCTACAGGACAACAAATGAGATCTTCTTTTTCTTACTGAAACATGGTTGAATGATACTACTAACCCTGCGATTACATTAGCCATCCCCGATGGCTATAATATCATCTGTGCCAATCGTTCCAATGGCAAACTGGGGGGCGGAGTTGCACTCATACATAAATCTGAGTGGCCAGTTACAATCCCCCCGTATGAGCAAATTGACATCATTGAGGGATTGCTTTTTTGTATTAAACTATCCGCATCCATCTCTTGCTCAGGGCTTTTGATCTATCACCCTCCTGGTTCCAGTATCACTCACCTGCCAGCCCTGGCGGACTATATTATTCAGGCCAGTACCCGGTATGCTAATTTTACAGCTTTGGGAGATTTTAATCTGCATGTGGATGATAAGACTAGTTCTCACAGAAAATGTTTTTTATCGACACTCGCCGCATGCAGTCTAAATCAGCTGGTGGAGTGGCCAACGCACAAAGAAGGACACACTCTTGACCTAATCTGCACCAATCTCACAAACACCCTGGTCACCAACCCCACGCCGGTTATTTGGTCAGACCACTTCCTTATTTCTTTCATGATTGAACTACCTCATGCAGCCAGGCCTACTATAATTCCTAAGACCTCCGGTAGGAATTGGAGTCGCATTACTCTGGGCTCACTCCAAAAACTCTTAAAATACTCGCAGCCCCACCCGGCATCAGATCTGAACTCTCGTATTACTAATCTAGATAACTGGTTAGGCCAGGCAATGGAATCACTTGCCCCACTGAAGCCTATTAAAACCTATAGGTCAGAACCATCAGCCCCATGGTATTCGGATGCCCTTCGTCGCGAAAAAGCATTGTGCAAAGTCCTTGAACGAACCTGGAGGCAAAACTACTCTATTGAAAGCAAATCCATATATAAAGTAGCCTTAAAGGAGTACCGCAGATCAATTGTGGCACATAAAAGGGACTACCTGACCAACAGAATTAACAAAGCTAACAATGGGGCCAGAGAGATCTTTAATATTGTGAGATCTTTCACGGACCCGCAAGCAATGAACAGGAGTTTGCCAGCCACACAGTCTTTCTGCAATAAACTCTCCAATTATTTTGAGGAAAAAATAGAAACCATATATGCCTCCTTTCCATCTACCGGCAGTCCCAAACAGAGGGAGAAAGAAGACACTTTGACCGTGTTACCCCCCGTCCTTAGTTTGAAGTGGTATCAGAAGAGGTTACTTTGGCCGAATTACAGAAATGTAAATCCGGATCGCCCAATGATCCATGGCCAGCTAAGCAATATAAGGCTTTAGCAACACTTCTTAACCTTTTTCTCAACTTCATCTGGAATGATTCCCTCAAAATGGGAAAGTTCCCTGATAAATGGAAACACGCCTCCCTGATACCTATTCTCAAGAAACCAAACGCAGACCCGGATAACCCGAGCAATTATAGACCGATCTCCCTTCTACCTGCTCCGGCTAAGGCCCTGGAAAGATGGGTCCATTCCCAACTTGCCAATTATATAGAGGCCAATGGACTTTTGCATGAGACTCAGCACGGCTTCCGTTCGGGCCACAGCACGGAGTCGGCACTGATTGAAATGGCCGACTCAGTGAGATGGACATTGGATCAGGGATCGAGGGCGGTGTTGGTGCTGCTTGATCTTTCAGCAGCATTCGACACCGTCTCTCATAACAACCTGCTGAAAAGACTGGCTACTTTAGGAATAGGGGGCACTGTGTTAAAGTGGATCGCCTCTTTTTTAACAGAATGCACCCAACAGGTCTATACTCCCCCTTACACCTCTCGCGCCAGACCTCTTAAGTGGGGAGTTCCTCAGAGCTCCTCCTTAAGCCCGCTCCTCTTCAATGTCTATTTCACTCCGCTGGCTGAAATGATTGCTCAGGCTGGAGTTAAAACCACCTCGTATGCAGATGATATTCAGCTCCTTTTCACCTTCGAGGAGCCCACTGCCAAGGCTTTTGATCTTATGAAAACATGCCTCAGGAACATATCAAGATGGATGGACTCCAATTCCCTTAAGCTAAATGCTGGGAAAATGGAGGTTCTGTTTTTTAACACACCATCCCCATTGTCACTCAATCTTTGGTGGCCAGATGACCTGAGTCAAGCCCCCGTACCAAAAAACTCTGTACGGAATCTCGGGGTTCGCTGGGATAACCAGCTTACCTTCGAAGACCAGGTACAAACGGTAGCAGGATCCTGTTTTGCTAAGATCAGAATAATAAAGAGACTCAAAACGTATCTGCCCACTGATTGCAGAAAAACAGTTGTTCACGCCCTGATAACCTCCCACCTCGATTATGCTAACGCACTGTATGTAGGTATCACGGCCGATCTGTGTAACAGACTTCAGACGGTGCAGAATGCGGCAGCTCGTCTGGTGGAGGGTATTCCTCCCAGACATCATATCACCGCTTATCTTCGTAAACTGCACTGGCTGCCAGTAAGTAAAAGATGTCAATTCAAAGCAATGACACTGGCCCATAGGGCTACCCAGGGCAAAGGCTCGGCCTATTTCAAAACTTGCTTACGTCCCTATCATAATACCATATCACTGCGTTCAAACTCCCAGTTTCTCTTAGTCATTCCTAGGTTTAAGAGAACCCAGAAGGGAGGAAAAACTTTCCAAGTTTCTGCTTCTCAGCTATGGAATAAGCTCCCTCTGTCCCTCCGAGCATGTCCATCAGAATCTTTATTCCGTAGCACCGTTAACACTCATCTTTTTGACCTATAATATGTCCTATATCCGCCCACTGCTTCCAGATTCATTAGCGCCGGGACGCCCCGCTGGGGCAGCTGTGCGCTTTATAAAATACACAAATAAATGCCACACTCCTGCCACAGTTTAAGTATTTTAATAGAAAGACACACAGCATGTGGATATCATGGTTTCTGCTCCCAATGTTTCTGGAAGGCTGACTCTTTGGTTCTAGCGTACGGGGACATTTGGAATAAAGAGACGCATGATTGGTCCATGCTGTAACATGATTAGGCTTACACTCTAGATAGAATTAGGAATAAGGAACCACTGGAGGCATTCATACAATGCTACATTTTTGTTCTGCTTGTCTAGATATGTTGGGGGAGTGATAATTATCTACTAAAAGGAACAAAATAACCTTCAATGTACAAGTCTCCCTTATAAGATTATATCACCGCACACTCTGTTGAGGATAACAACAGGTACAGTGAACATATGGGCATTTGAACTTTATTGCTTATACAATTAGGTTGCACTTTTTTATATTTGCCTTGTAGATCATGTGAGTCTGTGGCCTTGTTTGGAATTAGTCCATTGTCATATTGACTTTTGTTTCCTGAGTTCTATTATTAGGTGAGTAGATGCAGAAGCGATTGGCTTTATTATTTTTTTATTCCTTTCAACACACTTTTAGGTCTTCTCTCTGAAGAGGTTCACATGTAAACGAATAAAACAAGCTACTGCATGGATTAATCATCTATCCAGTAAGATGGTGAAGGCTCTCTCTCTTTTGGTTGTCGTTTTGAATAGTCAAAAGGTATCTCCTTTCGGTGAAAGTTTTTTTGGGATGGTAGTTTTTCCTTTTTGAGACTGTAGGCGCTAGGTAACTTATGAACTATGCATGTACTGCTTAGCTGGACTGTATGTTATAAATCTGCAGGTTCTGAATACAAGTAGAGGCCTTTAAAATATGGCATTCCTGAAGAAGGCATTTCACGCCAAAGCGCATTTTAATAAAACAACATTGTAGCCACTGTTCCGAATTAATAAAATGAATGAATTGTAACAATATATTGAATCATATGGAAAGAAATTAAAATGTATAATTCTGTATTTGAAGAAAGCTAACAAATGATTTTATTAGAATACCACCAAGACCTCTGTTGTCATTGCAAAGAATGTTTTCCCAATTGGATGTATGTACGAGTGAATTGTAGAGTGTAAGGTTGCAAATTAGAGTGTGAGTTATGTCATTTTTATGCATTTCTATTACGTTTACATTGTAACCTGTATAAAAAATCCTATTAAAAACAATGAGGCTGTATTGTTTAGTTATAAAATACAAAGTAACAATTGTTTACTAAAGAAAGATGATTCTTAAAGGAATAAATTGTGGTATAGCAAAAATAAAGAATTGAAATAAGTATTACTATTCTCTGAGTCATACATGTTTTTGTATATTTGTGAGATGTTTCCCCAAAAATTTAAATAGCGAGGATGATTGGGGTTCTAGTTCCTAATGCGGATTCAGAAGGAGTCTACAGGAGTCAAAAGGTAAGAACCAGTGGTCTAGTCACTGTGGTCAAATGCATCACTTCAAGGACTTGTGCTTAACTGCTTAGTCACAGCTTTAAATCACAGTAAGATTCACTCAGCCCTTCACCTAAAGTCAGATATTTCTTTGATCTCTTGTGTAACAATAACAGTAAAAACAATAACAATAAAAATAAAAATCGGCTAAGTGCTCCAAGAACAAGTGGTAAATAAGTAATGTCTGTGAATTATTAGAAAACGAAATCTAAGAAACCACATTTGAGGAAAACAAACCATGGAAGAAAACATGTTTAACTCCTTCGCTGCGGCGGCTATTCCGCCGCAGCGCTAAGAGGGCGGGGCGGCCGTGCGGCGGCCGCATGCTGGTGACGGAACCGCTCCGTCACCAGCCTCAGGTGAGCTATGCTGATGACGGAGCGGTTCCGTCATGGCCCGCCCCGCTCACTAGAACGCTCAGCGCAGGCGCGGAATCCGCGCCGCGCAGGCGTGCCGAGCGGGCCATGACGGAACGACTCCGTCATCAGCACAGCGCCACCGCAGCTGATGACGGAGCGGTTCCGTCATCAGCATCGAAGGAGTTAAGGAAAGACATTGAAAATTAAAGAAAACATCTAAAAGGAAAGATCATTTTAAGGAAAAGTTCAAAATTACATTAAACTTGGGTGCAGCTTAGCAGCACTGTGAAGTTTTTGGGTTGATGGAAGGGTAATGTTTAAAGTAATATGTGTTTTTTAGGGATCAAGAATATTTGGAGTTCGGACATGGAAAGGAGTTTTTAGATTTCATAGATGGGTGGAGTATAGGGGTGGGGAGGGGTTTTTAAGTTTCACAGAGGATTGGTGTTTAGGTGTGTGAGTTGTTTTTAGCTTTCAGGGATGGGTGGAGTGTAAGGGTGTTGATGGGTTTTAGGGTTCAGGAATGGGCATAGTTTAGGGCTTGTGAGGGTTCTTAAGGTTCAATTATGGGTTGTGGCTGGGATGGTGAAGAGTTTTCAGGGTTCAGGACGAGGTGGAGTTTAGGGTGAAGAGGGGTTTTAAGGATTATGGGATGGGTGGAGTTTAGATGTAGAAAAAGGTTCTTATGACTCAGGGATGAGTAGTTTAGAATGATGAGGAGTTCTTCTGGGTCATGGATGGCTGGCCTTTAAGGGCGGTAATGTTTTTTTAGGGTTCAGGAATGGGTGAAGTTTGGGTGTGCTGGGGTGCCCTAAACACACCCGCTCAAATAATGATTCTTGATGCCTTTCTAAACCCATTTTGCGATTCAGTATCATGTTATGGTATAACAAAATGGATTTAGTGCATCTACTGAACAAATGTGCTGGTGCAAATCCTGTGATCTTGTGAATTGCAGGCTTTACGACTGTAATATTGTGTTGTGCATCAGGCCCTCAAAAGTTTAAATCAGTAACTAATTGTGGCTCAAATACCAAAGTATTTGCTATGCAGCTATGACAATTGTCATCCTTTCTGAAAAAAAAGTAGACCCTACACAATCCTTACGTGTATCGCAGACACATGTATCTTTCACTCAAATGTTCACCCCTAATGGTCACACTTCTTCAGATCTGAGGCTTTCACTGAAAAGGAGCACATTTTCTATTGTGATAACAACGGTGTCTGAGCTAACAACCAATCTTAAAAGCTACTAGACAGAGCCAGCACTGCACCTGTCGCCTCTGCACAATGAATGTAGTCTCTGATGTGGGAAATCTGCACAAGCAGTACTTTCATCACCTGTGTCATCTAGATCACCTGATGAAAAGACTGTCGGCACTATGCCATGGGCTCGATTCTATCTCTGCCAAGTCCCCCACTGAACTTTAGAACTCCAAATGATCAATGGCTCATTTCAGGGAAGCTCTGAAGCGGTTTGTGCAGACAGACATGTGGGAAACTTCGGAGGATAATGCCAGAGAGTTAACAAATGCATCTTGGTCACCAGTGCAGAAGGGTAAGCCAATACAAATTGAAACAGGAACAAATTAGCAATTCCAACCCTTTTAAAAAGGCATCTCCACATACTTGATCATACCCAGACATATAATACATCCCTGACTGTCTCTGAGAAAGTTGCCAAAGTACCTCTTATACTATTAACCTCAGGAATGAGCAATGGGCAGTAGAAAAGAAAGATTTACCAGGTCTCCTTGTCACTCCTCTCCGTTGTTACCGTATAAACACCTATATGTTTTTATCCCAGTAATCAAGGTAAATTCAAAGAATATCGGTTATTGTAGAGATTTTCATAGAGGAACAAATGCAATGCTTAATTTGTAAATGAATAAGTGTCAGGGCCATTGTCGAGAGGCCACTACAGCTTTCACAACCCATTGCCACTGCAAGCGCTGCCAATGGCAGTACCAACATATCTACTTACCATCGCACTCCTAAAAGTGTGACAGTTCTGAATATTCCATGGCTCCAATACTATACGAATAGCTTGGGTGGCAAGTATTAGTCATTGTTACTATATATTGAATTAATAAACACCTGTTGCTGTCCTCATCTCGAAATCAGTTAAACAGTGCCACTATGTAGCAGACTGTCATAAGTCTTGGTGTTGACAATTAAGTGTCGGTACCGAGCACCAGAAACCACCGCCTCAAATTAAGCACTGCTAGCAATCACTTTACGCTTTTGTCTTTCGATCAAAAGTTTAGAGCAATGTCCTAATCAAAGGCAACAGTTCTTAAAAGTATTAAGATCACAGAGCAACAGTGTCCAGACTTTGAGAAATGACATAAGCATTTAAATAAAATAAATCCAGCATTTGGTAAGCAAGAACTAACCACCCCTTAGGGTCTCAAGGCGCTGGGAACCATTGGTAAGATTAAGGGAGCTATTGCCCAGAGTCACATGGTGCAGAGCAGAGCTGCCGCCGGCGCCAAAGTTCCAAAGTGACCCCGTGCTCTAAAGTCAGCCTCTCTGGCCATTGCTCCACACCTTTCCCTGGCCCCAGGCATGAAAAAAGCTGATGAGATTAACATTGGAGGGAGTGCCCTTAATAGGGTATAACCTCTGATGTCATTCTTTATCATGCAGTCTTCATCATTTTGAGAGAATACTCCCTATATTCTTGTGCCTACTTTCTCCTGCATCTTCTGCTTACATCACCACTTTCACATATCTTCTATAAACTCTAAACCTTATTCCACTACTAACAGTTACCACTACAACAACCATAACATTTTCCCTTGCCAATTTGCCTGCTCCATCCCTTACTCTAGCCCTAACCAAACCCTTAGAGTTAACTAACCCAAACTCAGTCTCTTATGCCATCCGTATCTCTTAGCTTAATTCTAACCTCAACAAGTACTCTATCCCATACATTTTATCTTAGATCATTCCGCACACTATACTTCTATGACCATAACTCCTATAAATTTCTTGCTGGTACTGCACCCGAATGTCTTTAACTAACTGGTAGCCAACAACTTCTGAGCACCTTTGGGCATACTGTAGAGAGATATTTCACCACCGGAGCCGGGTGCAATGAAGTACCACTACTGAGCCTTCAGAATTCATTTTATTCACTAATGGGCCCTCCCACCCCATGCCCCATGCCCCAGAGCCCAAGACACCACCCAGAGTCCAGTCCACATTTTCATTTTAAAAAATCCTGCATATGCCTCCCAAACAAGCATACCCCCAAAAAATTCACTGGGTTCTTTGAACCTGCAAAATACTGCCTTGGCAAAGCCGCTTCTGTGATCCCGACCATAAAGGCCTTGGAGACATCTACGATCATGGACCTGCCAAAAGTGGAACTGCTCATGAGCCTTTAAGCTTTTAAATTTGAGAAGCAGGAGGAACTTAAGGCTGATACCTATACAGAACTCAGATCAGACTTGAGACAAAAAATTGTGGCACCACAAACAGACGTCAGTGGGCACAATAATCACAGGGCAGGGTGCAGAAGCCCATATAGATTCCATAAGGAGCAAAATTTGACCCTCATGACCAAATGCATGGCATCACGGGGGGCCATGATAACATGATCACCATGAAACCTGAGGGGCTTGAAAATCGTTTGAAAAGAGATAACTTATGCATTCGAGGCTTCCATGAATGGGCACAAGGCAAGGACATTGAACAGCATTACAACAAATATCAAGCTTGATAGAGTCCACTAAGTGGGACCAAGGAGGCACAGGCAGGCCTTGTGATATCCTGTCTAAATTGCATGACTACAATTGTAAAGAACAGATTCTAAAGGCTGCTCCGGCAAAATATAAAATTCTACATGATGACTACTTCTGCTAACTATTTTAGAATACACTCTTTAGGCACCAACAGTTCAGAAACATCACAGAAACGTATGATAAAATAAAAACAGGTAGCACTGGCTCTACACAATTGGAATTGCCTTCAACCACAAGAGACACCATATCTTAGACCTGTCATCTTCTGCTTACATGCTGTGAATCAACCTTGACGGTTCCACATTGGCCTGACTGAGGAGGTCAACCATGGGTCCGCAGGAGAATGCACAAAAGCCACTTCAATGGCAGACCAGTGTTTTAAATGGGCCGGCACTCACCAGTACTGAGTATGGGCACTTCTGAATTTTTTTGCCATCAGTTCTGGCAGTCCTCTGTAGCCAGGGAGAGTACCGGTACCCTGATTGACGGCACAACAGGCTCAAGTTCGGTTTCTCCTCCAGTTCATGGCAGAGGACGCTCTGCTTCTGAGTAGCTTGTAATTAACCAAGCTGTGAGGTAGCCTTTTGCAGAGTTGCTGCAGAAGATTCCAGCAGCGCCCATTTGAATGTCCCCAAGCTGCAGGGGTTTGAGATGGCTTGCGTCAGGCTGTGATTAACAGGACAGGGTCTCTAGACCAGGACCCTGCACTATTAATCAGGTGCGCAGTGACCATTATGGTGAGAGTGTTTAATCCCCCCTCATCAGGTATGTGAAATGAGCTGGGGCATCCAGTCAGTAATACAGTTTTCTTTAGGCTATGGCAGCTCAAGACAGTCCTCCACCTTTCTCAAAGCCAAAGATTTATTTTCCTGTTTTTGTTCAGCATAGGAGCTGCTTCCCTTTGTGTGCCTCTCCAACACTAATTGCTGCATGTACATGATAAACAGCGACTGCCATGGGTAATGGGTTCATGGGTGTGAAGTTAGCCCTGCCCCAGGGCTGCAGCACTCCAGGAATGAGCTCCCATGACAACTGGTGATGTATTTAGTTGGGGGGAAGACGAGATGAACATAGGAGGAAGGGGGAGAGATGAATGTAAGGAAGTGAGGTGACAGGTGAAGTTAGGATTGACACTTTTTCAGATAAAAATGCAAGATGTTTGTTGAGTTCTGAAATCATAAATGGGCTTAGAATGTTTTAACACAAATGTGTGTGAAGTCAAAACTCTGTTACATCTTTTGTTAACTTTAATATATATATATATATATATATATATATATATATATATATATATATATATATATATATATATATATATATTACCTACTGGCGATAGCCAGTAGGTATATATAGTTAGGATTTTTTTCCTATCGGATTTTTGATAATTCTATGTCGAATAACTTTGGCGTTTGAGGACAGAATTGGCTGCAATTTTCAGGAAAATGGAACATTTCGTTTCTGAGCAGCCCCTGAGAATTTGGGGGGGTTTCGTCAAGGGGGGGCCGAGAAAAAAGGGGGGTCCCAAAACGTGTTTTTCCCATGCAATTTTCCATAGGGCGGTTGGCCTCACTTTTAGCCTGAACGGCTGAATGGATTTACACCAAACTTGGCAAAATTGTAGGGACTGGTAGCCCGATGTGCCTTTGCTATGTCTCAAGATATAGGCTCCAGTGGTTTTTACAAAAATTAACTTTGAAAAATATATATTGGGCTATATATATGTTGGAGCCCAAATGTAGCCCAATGTAGCCCAATGTAGCCCAATGTAGCCCAAAGATGGCCACCAGAGACAAAAAAAACAAATGTAGCCCAACTATAGCCCAATGACAGAATGTCCCAGAGTGTTCTAAAGAACAACTAGAGTGCTAACAGTCCTACTTATTACAAAGGTATGGCACACCTGAAGCCATCTTGATTGGAATAAAGTGGTAACTCTTAAAACATTTAATTTAAAAAGGAACAAAATGAGGGGGTTCATTTTGCCATCGAAAGTATGATTAGCGAATATATGACGAAATCCCGCATACCATCAGTCCGCAAAACAAATCCCGCATGTACTATTAGGCCGCAAATTAAAATAACGAAAACTTTTAGAACGAATATGCCTTTAGCATACACTAAACAACTAAACTACCCTAAACCCTAAAACACTACCCCCAGCATGACCCTACACTACACAAACAGTACAACACTACCCTAAACCCTAAAACACTACCCCCAGCATGACCCTACACTACGCAAACACTACAACACTACCCTAAACCCTAAAACACTACCCCCAGCATGACCCTACACTACACAAACACTACAACACAACCCTAAACCCTAAAACACTACCCCCAGCATGACCCTACACTACGCAAACACTACAACACAACCCTAAACCCTAAAACACTACCCCCAGCATGACCCTACACTACGCAAACACTACAACACTACCCTAAACCCTAAAACACTACCTCCAGCATGACCCTACACTACGCAAACACTACAACACTACCCAAAACCCTAAAACACTACACCCCAGCATGACCCTACACTACGCAAACACTACAACACTACCCTAAACCCTAAAACACTACCCCCAGCATGACCCTACACTACGCAAACACTACAACACTACCCAAAACCCTAAAACACTACACCCCAGCATGACCCTACACTACGCAAACACTACAACACTACCCTAAACCCTAAAACACTACCCCCAGCATGACCCTACACTACGCAAACACTACAACACTACCCTAAACCCTAAAACACTACCCCCAGCATGACCCTACACTACGCAAACACTACAACACTACCCAAAACCCTAAAACACTACACCCCAGCATGACCCTACACTACGCAAACACTACAACACTACCCAAAACCCTAAAACACTACACCCCAGCATGACCCTACACTACGCAAACACTACAACACTACCCAAAACCCTAAAACACTACCCCCAGCATGAAACTACACTACGCAAACACTACAACACTACCCAAAACCCTAAAACACTACCCCCAGCATGACCCTACACTACGCAAACACTACAACACTACCCTAAACCCTAAAATACTACACCCCAGCATGACCCTACACTACGAAAACACTACAACACTACCCAAAACCCTAAAACACTACCCCCAGCATGACCCTACACTACGCAAACACTACAACACTATCCTAAACCCTAAAACACTACGCCCAGCATGACCCTACACTACGCAAACACTACAACACTACCCTAAACCCTAAAACACTAGCCCCAGCATGACCCTACACTACGCAAACACTACAACACAACCCTAAACCCTAAAACACTACCCCCAGCATGACCCTACACTACGCAAACACTACAACACTACCCTAAACCCTAAAACACTACCCCCAGCATGACCCTACACTACAACACAACCCTAAACTCTAAAACACTACCCCCAGCATGACCCTACACTAAACAACCACCACAACTCAACACTACACTAACACAACACTACACTACACAACACTACACTACACTACACAATCACTAACCCACGAAAAAATTAACACAAACCCACTTACCTCTCTCGTCATCGTGGTTTTCACAACGCAAATGCATTTACCATACATGCCTTTAAAACGTAATTCTTTGTAAAGGCATGCGCGATAAATGCACATGCGTTTTGAAAAAATTCGGGATAATGGTATGCGAGGTCAATGACCTTGCGGGATAATGGTATGCGGACTGAAAGTCTGCGGGATAAAAAATGCGGGAAAATGGCTGCAAACCATGATTAGTAGCAGACTTCCCTGGTGAGCACTAGCTTTACTACAGTGATCTAATGAGCAACTAGAGTGCTAACATTCAGAATTTATGGCAAATGTGTGACACATCTGAATGCCTTCTTGATAGAACCAAAGTAAACAAGCATTGAAAATGCAATAGATCGCGCCCTCGTTTAAGTTAAAGCCATTCTGTTTGTAATGAGGTGGCTTTTTAGCTTTGCTTTTATTAGTGTTTTTAAACTTTCATGTAAATAACATGCATATGTATGCATATATGTATATGTATGCATGCATTTATATTTATATAGATATGCAGATTATATATGTTTATATATGTATATTACCTACTGGCGATAGCCAGTGGGTATATATAGTTAGGATTTTTTCTCTATGGGATTTCTGAAAATTCTATGTCTAATAACTTTGGCGTTTGTGGACGGAATTGGCTGAAATTTTCAGGAAAATGGCACATTTCGTTTCTGAGCAGCCCCTGAAAATGTGGGGGGTTTCATCAAGGGGGGGCCGAGAAAAAAGGGGGGTCCCAAAATGCGTTTTTCCCATTCATTTTTCCATGGGGCGGTTGGACTCACTTTTAGCTCGAACGGCTGAATAGATTTACATGAAACTTGGCAAAATTGTACATATGGTTTGCCCGACGTGCCTTTGCTATGTCTCAATATATGTGCTCCAGTGGATTTTGAGAAATTAACGTTTAAAAAAATATATATATCTGTGACAGCGCTCCGGTTAGCGCCCCGGTTCGCGTACCTGACGCGTAACGGAACTTCGCGAAGCGAAGCAGATTGGCTCTCCGGTGTCTGTCAACATTCTAAACAGTCCGGAGCGGCCGCCATCTTGTCTCTCGGTAGGTTCGAGAGACAAGATGTGGTGAAAAAAGAAGGGGGAAATGAAGGAAAGGGGGCAAGGTAGACCACTCCTGACCCCCTAGGATTGATGAGGGGGATATTAAAGTGCCCCGCGATTTTTCGCGGTAGAGGTGCTTCCCGGTACGCGAACCGGGCAGCTAACCGGCAGCGTAACGGGAGTCCGCCATCTTGTGTTTTTGGAGCGTCCGGTTCGCGTACCGGGTAGCGTCCTGGTAAGCGTAACAAGGGGAAAACCAAGAGAAACAGTAAAAAAAAATTAAGGGAATAGATTTCCAGCAAACTTGGCAAAATTGTAGGGACTGTTTGTTTGATGTGCCTTTGCAAGGCCTCAAGATATGTGCACGTGTGGATTTTGTCTAATTAAGGTTAAAAAATATATATATATCTGTAAGCGTGCTCCGGCACGCTTACGTTACGGGTTTTGTTTGCGCTGCAGAGCCGATACGTCACGGTTATGCGACGCGTCATGAGGCGTCTCACGTGGCTACGTGATACGTCACGTAATTAAGAATATATTTTACAGCTATAGATATTAGCTTTTAAAAAACCAATGAAATTCACTGAAAAAACCATAGGTTATAGACCATATATAGTTAGGAATTTGCATTTACAAAACCTTGAAAATTCACTGAAAAAACCATAGGTTAGAGACCATATATAGTTAGCTGGACATTTTATTGACATAAAACCAATGAAATTCCATATATAGTTAGTTGCACTAACTATATATCGCGCACCCGCAATCCACTGCTGATGATGTCACATATTACATCATTCATGACATGGTCAGTGACATCACTGATGACATCACTGATGACATCTCAAATGACATCACTGATGACATCACTGATGACATCTCAAATGACATCACTGATGACATCATCTAGTGTCTGTGTGTTTTTGTAAAGTTTAAATATGTTTTACATATTGAAGAATGAGTGGATGTATGGAAGACTGAGTGTGTGTGTGGCTGGCTGGGAGGTGTGTGACTCTGTGCATATCAATGTGTACTTGTATCAGTGATTGTATAAGAGAGTAAGTATGTGTTAGTATATGTGTGAAAAGTATGGTGTTCTGTGTTTAACTGTATAGATGAGGAAATCGAAGTGTGATTGATTCTTCACAGGACTGACTAGGTGTATGAGTGCATATGATAGTGTTGTAATAATGAGTGACTGTATGTATGAGTGATTGTATGGGTGAATGAGTGAATGTGTGTGTAGACGTAGGAATCAGTGAGTGCGTATGTAGTAACTGGTATTGGTGTGTCATGATGTCATCAGTGATGTCATTTGAGATGTCATCAGTGATGTCATCAGTGATGTCATTTGAGATGTCATCAGTGATGTCATCAGTGATGTCACTGACCATGTCATGAATGATGTAATATGTGACCTCATCAGCAGTGGATTGCGGGTGCGCGATATATAGTTAGTGCAACTAACTATATATGGAATTTCATTGGTTTTATGTCAATAAAATGTCCAGCTAACTATATATGGTCTCTAACCTATGGTTTTTTCAGTGAATTTTCAAGGTTTTGTAAATGCAAATTCCTAACTATATATGGTCTATAACCTATGGTTTTTTCAGTGAATATATATATATATATCTATATATATATATCTATACATATATATATATATATATATATTTATATATATATATATTATATATATATATATCTATATATATATATATAGCATAGTGCCCGTGTGGCAAACTTTAGGGATGAGTACAGCATGGAGGGGAGAACAGGAGGCAGGTAGGGAAAAAAACTGAGAGAAAATGTAAGAGACTTGTTGAGAGAGTAAGCAAGAAGTGGAAGTAAGAGAGGCAGAACTAGCGAGAGAAGGTTAGAGGCTGGGTAAAGATGAGAGGTGAGTGGAGAGGACATGTTGATGTAAAAACACAGAACCAGAAAGAGACAGGAAGAGTCTGGTCATAGGGTAAAGGGGCTGTGGCAGTGCTTTAAATGGGCCAGCATTCACAGGTACTGAGTACCAGCACTTCTTATTTTTATCACTATAAGTACTGCACTTCTCTACTGTGAGGGGAGTACTGATACTCATAAAAAGGTAGGCATATCTTAAGCTTAGCCCCGTCCATAGCTCTGCCCACTTGCCACACCTCTATTTTAATGAATACCTACACTTATTTTTTCCCATTTAAAGCACTGTGGCAGACTCCATGGCCATGGTGAAGCCGCAGATCAGGACCACACAGACAGACAATAAGGACTGAGTACACCGGATAGAAATGTTCCACTAAATGAATACCTGTGCAATCCCTTTGGAGATGCAAAAGGGGGTGGTGATGGACGGAGCATCTGAACGAATCAAACACTCATACCCAGTCAACAGATCTGGGTTTAATCCATCACCGTTCTTTAGCCCACTCTGCCACCCCAGTTCAGACAGGGCCATATGCAAATCGGTCTGACCCTGTGCCTCATGGGAACAGTCCAGCCCGAACTGCCAAGCCATGCCTTCCCTGGACCGGAAACAAGCTTCCTAGGACCGGTTTCCGGCATTCCAGTCGTCTTCAGCCAGGCTTGCTTGAATGCAGTGGCAAAGTGAGCAAGGGACTCACATCTGAGCATACCCTGCCAACTTATGGCAAACAAAGCATTACAAAAGGGGGTGGTGATGGATGGAGCATCTGAGTGTTTGATTGGTTCAGATGCTCCGTCCATCACCACCCCCTTTTGTATCCCTTTGGAGATGGCACCTTAATTGTATTGCTATGCATATTACAAATCTACTGCGGCCAAGTCACAAGCAAAACAACTGTAGAAACATTTCACAGTCTTTTTTTGAATGCCCTAGTTGCAGTGGAGTTCTCTGCTTTATCTATTAACGACGGTGCACCTACCACCCCATCAGGAGAGGAGAGGAATCCTGTCAACCTGATGAGGACCTCCTTGGCACTGTGGGTCTTTAATGTTCTAGGTCATTTCAAATGTTGTTATGTTTTTGTTATGTGGAAAGCTCCGAAGAGAGGGTGAGCGCTAAATTAGAATCACCAAACAGTGCACAAACCACTAAATGTTAACATCACATCCATCTTATGCTTCACTTTTAGCACGCCCAAGAAAAATAAAACAGATGAAACGGGGTAGCAGCCCAGCGGGTCGATGAGTTAAGAGACTTCGGGCACATAGGCACTTACACCAAACTCTCCCATGGTTCAAATACTTACTATACATATTAGGAGACATCGTCTCAGGGGCATAGGGTGAAGTGGGCAGGCTCCAGCACTAAATGCACTGGTGGATCATTACTTCCAAGTAATGCTGGCAACAGTGGGCAATATAGCTTAGGTAGAGTTCCCCACAGAAGACACCAGACACCACTCAATGAATGTGTCACAATCACAGGCCCTACTTAGATGCAAATGATTTGAATGCTTATTAGATGTGATAGTTCTGCCAGTTGCTAAATAGAAGGATAGCACGCCTATTGCTGCATGCAGCATAAAATAATAATTTCCTGTGGTCAAGTTTTGAACTGGGAAACCCAGTACACAAGCAGATGAGGCCATGCAAAATTTCACTGATGGCATTTTACATTAAGAGTTCCAAGTCACGGACAAGAATTCTAAAATCTAAACCTATGCTATTTCAAATGTAATTTATAGTGTAAAAATGCACGTTTTTAAAAATTTCCAAAAACATGATCATACATCAGATATGCTTGTTGATATTTTTACTTCTAACTTTTCAAGCATGTAAGGACACGATTGGTAGACACATATTACTTTGGTTAGCTGTGACAATTATATGCTGAACAATGTTTTGGGAATTACTGAAGTTGCTATCACTGATTTATCTGCAACCCTGAAAAATCTGGAACATGTGTTGGATGTTTTATACTCCCCCAAAAAGTACACAATTAAACTTTGTAACACTCATGCATATTGTTTAAATAATTGAAAGATGAGTTGTGAGCATACTTGTAAAACTACATGCATTTTAATCTCTTCAGCATGATTCATATAACTGGCAATGAATATCATTTAACATAACTGACAATGATATAAGTATATAAGTGCGTTCAGTTTTATAGTGATTAAAAGAGTTTAGACAATATGATATGTTATAAAAGAAGCTGTAAGCAGAGCAAGAATGTTTTCAATAATTTAACATCCAGTTTCTTACATGGAAGACAGGTTTGATGACCACAAATATTCGTAGTGTTGAAATGGTTCCAGGAGGCAACAGCACAACACCAGAATCTGACTGCTGCCCCCTAGGTGTTAGTCTGGGACTCTCAATTATTAAATGAACGTTGCTGACATGGTTCGCATACGCTGTGGGAGAGATACTAACCCCAATAGGTCACTTCACTCAGTGTTTGTTATTTGATTTCTAATTTGAAGCAATGTTGAAAAGGCCATGGTGCTGTACTCACCAATGTTGAATGGGTCAACAGTATTTGTAATCAAGGTTTATAAAAAAAATGAACAGAAACATGAGTCAGTGGCATGCCATATTCCCATACTAGACACTGCACTCAACAATGTTTGGTTGAGGAGCAATATTATACAAAAGAATACCTTTTACTGCATGTAGGAAGTCAGACATAAAAGCAGTTAATGCATTAACTGTTAAGTTTGCTTACCATGCCTTTTAGAAGCATTTACAGTTGACTTCCTACACACTACAATCTGTCAATGTGTATTATTGTCTATAACATTGTGCCACTGTTGATTATTATACCTACTGACCAGGTTTCATTTGGGGTATTGGAGTACTCCTGGTGCCGTAATTATTACCTACATTGGACAAGTATCTTAAACATCTGTTGTATTCACCTTGGCAGATTCTCACAGTGGGAAATCTACATCTCTGTTGTTGTATGAGAGAGTTCATTTGAATGAAAAAACAAAATAGTTAAAGTCGTATGTGATATGCTGAATTGCAATTTATATTGAACTGACACAACATTTAAATTATGCAAAATGCAGTATGTACCTATACTTATTAGTACTAGGCCTGGAAGTGCCTAAAGCAGTTATTTGTTTACTAACGGCTGAACCAAATATGCTAAGAGTGCATAAAATGTTTAAAATTGGCCTTACCCTGGCATTCCTGTAATGAAAACTTCAAATAACACTGCAGGATATTTCTGATTAATAATGTTTTAAAAATGTTTTCTAGAAGAACCTTATCGTTTAATAAAATAGTTGACTCAAAATTCAATGAATTGTTAGCTAAAATACAGTTTGATTTATTAAGTCAGAAACATAGTTGTGCTAATGGGAAAGGAGGTCTAGAATTGAAAGTCCTCACATTCTTAATATTGTTTCACACTGCACTATAATATTCTGAGGCTTATTGTATGAGATCGTGAAAGTGGAAGATGGGAGTCTGTTCTCATAAGAATACTTAAAGTTGATTGGACAAGAGGAGAAGAAGATACAATGTGCACTGCAACATTTCTTATGACTGTTTATATTAGTGCATGTTCCTGGAGTAGGTTGAAACCATTTTCCAGACACTTTTTCCCTTATGCTGAAAGCTAACGGCCTAATGATGAAGGCTGAATGCTTATTTCCATCCTTTTCCAAACCTGTGGCTGAATGCAGTTTGCTACTGCTAATGCATGATTATTTTGCTTTATTGCTTTAGACTTTACAGAGTTTCATGAACCTCTCTTTATGGAAAGTTCTGCAGATATTGATTGATTGACTTTGAGATTCATGCTCTATTTCATTCTTTCCTCTCAAAATTGAACTCTTTATGGGTTCCTGCTAACACTATTTTCATCCCATTCTAAGATTAGGGATTCTTTCCTTTATGGAACATGCTTAATGCATTATTGATTATGATTTGTTCCAATCATATTTTTATTATCAATTCTGTTGATTAATTGACCTACTTGAACTAACGGAATGAAGAGAATTTACTAAACGTTTAATGAAAATAGAACCCTTAAAACTTACAGTTCACTCTCTTTATTGACTGAAATTTGAATAGCTATTGTGATTATAATGTATATGATGCATAGCTCCTGATCTTCTCATATATGACAGGAAAGGCCTCTCACAAAGAGAGAAGCATATGTACCCCACCAAATGGGGCTCAACTCTGTTTGAGTTGGATAGAGATGATAAACCATTTTGTTTACATTGATACCCGTTCTAGCAAATTCTGGTAGCATGGTGATGGTTTAAGTCTTGAGAAGAGGAGCTATAAAATATTTGAGTTAGAATAATGTACGAGTCCCAAAGAGCAATGCCCAGAACTTGAAGACTTACAAGGCTCAATTCTTGCAGTCAGTTACTGTTTTATAGGTATGAGTATTAAGAGGGTGATATGCTGTGACTAATTACTTCTTTGTTGTTTTTTATTTAGAATAAACTTGGAATACATTGGTTGAATGATTGAATAGATATCTGTTTTTGTTTATTGGGAATAGTTGAAAGTTATCAGACTTGGCTATTGAGGCAAGTGTATTAGACACTTGATAGACAGTGATGTTAAAATTGTCTGCTGAAGGTTTGTGGTGCAGATTGTGAGATGCCATCAACTACACTATTGAGACAGGGATTATAATGATTTGTTGTGAGTGTAGTAACATTGATTAATGTTTTTTGGGGTTTTTTTTATTATGTGAATTCTTTATTGGTTTAACATTGTGATCCAACATTGATTAATGTTGAGAGAACCTAATTGTGCAAATGGTGGAGCTACATTGATTGGGATGATTTCCTACTGGTCAAGATTTCACTTGCAAATGTGAAAACTTTGTATGAAATGTCGGATGGTGTAAAAACCTTAATATTCTGGTATTTGAATTGTCTTTGATTTTTCTTTAGTGGAGCTGACAAAGATTGTTTATTTTCAGTTGTGAACAGGGTTAACTGGGTGAACTGCTGCAAGGAGTAAAATCATACAACATAGAGTGCCATGCTGGGATAGGTTAACTGTTCTTCTGTTGTGCTGTGATTGGATGATGACAACGCAGAATGATGTGATAGGCCAGATTGTTGTGTGAACCCTGCATTGAGATTGGTAAAAAGTTCTTCAAGGGTATAAACTGTGACAGGATTGGAGGAAATTTGATGTTTATACAACATAATCAAATCATTGAATATGGACAGCATTAATTAAGGAATTATTGTTGCACTTTGTGAAAATCATGACATAATTTAAAGAATTTAAGAGTTTGGTGAAAGGCAATGTTAAGATTGCGATACAGGAAGGTGAAGAGGCACCTCCTGAGGGTACACCTGCACATTATATGAGAACAAAATTGGGATTGCTTACATGATTGTGGCTTTGTCAATGGTGCAAGATTGCTGAAATAGAGGATCCATTGAGTTTTCCTTAATATGGTACATTTTATTTCAATTATTGAAAAATTGAAGAAGCTGTACAAAATGAAGACTTCACCTAGACCCACACAATACGAAGCTCTGAATATGTGGGAGAAGGTAGCACGAGACAGAGAAAGAGAGAAATACCAGAGTAAGACTAGAGGAGCAGTGCATAATTATGCAGGTGCTCGAAGGGATGGAGCACTGAAGAGATTGAGGAAAGCCATCAAGGGAACTAGACTATATCCAGCTATTACCACAGAGACACCTCAAACAGCTAAAAAGATACAAGAAGAAGATAAAGAGAAGGGTGAGAAGAAAATTGAGACAAATAGTGTTCAGGGGACAACATTTTGGAAGAAATGTTAGCGGCGCATCCACCACCTTATGCAACCCCCACCACTAGTGCAGATAATAGCACAACTACATGTTCTACAGTGGCTACTGCCCCTGTTTAACCGAGAGTAATACAGATTAGGAAACCTTTTCAGACATTCCAGATTACTCCTGAACATATTGGTGTAGCACCCACCACAATAACACCATGTGTTACTGTTTCAATTGTGACTGTTCCTGTACAGGTGTCCCAAATTGCGACTTCAACAAATAGTGCCTTGACCAATTGCATCTGCCCCAATAAATACTACTTGACACCAGATGCTCAAGGAGCCTTAGGAGGATTGACTGCTACACGGTTTATCCCAAAATTCACAGTTGTTGGACGGAAAGTGCCAGAAACAACTCAATTATTAAGAGATGGGAAAAGGATAGTGTTTACAACACCAATAGTCATGGGAGAGGCAAATGTATTTGAGAACTGAATTTTCCCTCCGTGGTTTAAGGGAGCAGCAGGACTTAGAAAGACACAAGGTACAGAATGACAAGTTACCCCAGAACCTGAAAGGGAAAGACCATTGAATGTTTTGAAACTAAAAGTCGAATTTGAAGAAAGTGTTTGGGGATGTTTAGATCTCAAGCATTTGAATCAGTATCAGGAGCAATCATTGATTTACCTGAGTAAGGAAATAAGACGTGCAACAATCACACATAATATATTGACTGATTTGACCCGAAAATATGTTGCTGATCTTTTAAAACATTTTCCTTTACAGAGAAGTTACTGAGTGATGGAGCAATTGAGACAGTAGGTTATTCAGCCTAGCATTTACACATTACTGAACTGGTAAAACGCATCCGTAAGTGGAGTGACTGTGAGAAACTAGAAACTGAATGGTGTAAGAAGCATGAAAAGAAACAAGCAGAAGTAGAAGGAGAAAATAAAAAGAAATCAACAGGTTCACAAGATGAGGAAGAAGCTTTGGCTTACCCACTGAGAGAGATCGTCCATGTACTATGAAGCACAGGGGATCTTGCAGCATTTTCCAAAATTGAAAGACAAGCCCTTGAAGTAGTACACACAGGTTTACAGATCTGTCAAAATCCCAAAGGTGTTGTGGGTTGATTCAAATACCTTCTTTGACATTGTAATGCCAAATGATTTGTGGGCTGAATGTAAGGTTGTTGTACAATGGCCACGTGAAGAGCCAACAAGAGAGGTACATACTAATGAACCAGCTCCTGTAGTTATGGACAAGTATGATGCAGTGACTACTTTCCTGAAAGGCAAGGTACCTCCGAAAGTCATTGATTGGGTGAAGATCAAAAGAACTTCACAAGAACCTAAAGAATCTGTTCATGATTACTGTAGGAGATTGTTACAGGTGTTTCAACATAACAGTGGGAGAGAGTATCCTGAACCCAGTGATATGGGATTCTTTGTGCCTCAGTTTATTGGGTTGCGATCAGAGATAAGTAAGTGCATCCAACAGAGCGTGATCTGTTGGCAAACTAAATTGTTGGATGAAAATCCGAGATATTCAAAATACTGTAGAGGTGAATACAAAATGAAGCAGAGGGAACTAAAGGAGAAATTCATGTTAGCGCAGATGACGTTTGCACAGAGAGGGTTTCAGAATCAGTTTTGTGCCGGAAATCAAGGTGGTATGCACCCTGTGGTGCACAATCAGGAGTACAAGGTGCTCAAGGAGGATTTGGAAGAGATAGATGTTTTCCAGTTGATCTAAATTCTGGTATGTATGTTGCAACCCTGAAGAAAATGACTCCTTGTCACTATTGTAGCACAATGGGGCACTGGAAGAGGGAGTGTAAACTAAATCCTGACAGAATAAATGGAAATGTGCCAAATATAGGGAGGAAATCAAATGCCATTGCAAAATTTGCCAGTTCAGCAGATGAAAGTACCAATATAGATACAGGTCCCAATGATGCAAGTCCCAGAAGCCCAAATGGTCAAACAAAGCACAAGTACAGAGAACCTTACATTTATTTTGAATCAGTTGACCACGAAAATTTGAACGCATTTCTGAACCAAAATCAGAAGCTGTTCCAACAGTTCCTGTATTTGGTATCAATGGTTTTGGCTCCGACAATTCCCAATGATGGTGCATGAGGAGTCAGGAAGGTTATGTGCTTGGCTCAGTCTTGGATGTAGACCAGAGTGTTCCATTCGTGGACGGTGAGGTGAATGGCCAATCGTATCATCTTTGATTGTTACAGGAGCTCACAGGTCCGCTGTAAGAACAGCTGGAGTCCCAGACCTGCCCATCCCAGGAAGGAAGATCCAATTTGTAGGAGTTTGAAATAAATAGATCATAAATCAATTTTCAGATAAAGTCCCAGTACAAATATGTTAATTTGAAGAGAAACACCAATTTGTAATCTGTGATTCAAGTCCTGTAAATCTGGAAGCTAAATTGCACAATTTACTGCACACTGGAATGTTTAGAGTTTCAAATCCATGATGAGGATGTGGAGTTTAAAATGGCTCAACAAGATTCAGTTGTGGGTTTGTTCCCAGAGAGAACAATTGAGGATTTACCACTAATTTAAAGAATCTGTGAATCCAGAAGTATGGGACTTCATAGGGAAAATATCGGACTAATCAAAGATGTAGAACCCATCTGAGTCACATTGAAACAAAACACAGTATATCCAGGAACACCACCATACAATTTGAACCCAGAGACAGTTGCAGGAATAATGCCTATAATTGAAGACATTCTGAGAAAGGGGGTTTTGTGGGAATTGGTTGGGAATCCATGCAACTCTCCAATCATGGGTTTCCAGAAGTGCAGGACTTTCAAAAAATGTATAACATTGTCGTTCAATGTCATCTCATGGTACCAAATCCAGCCACCATACTTTTTCCCATCCCTTGCACTGCTGAATGGTTTACAGTTATTGATCTTTTTCAAGCCTTTTTCTCAGTGCCATTGCATGAGGATAGTCAGTACCTTTTATCTTTTACGTTCCAACAGAGAGTTTTGGCATGGTGCCGAATCCCACAAGGGTATACAGAGAGTACATCCATCTTTTAAACAGATTTTGAAAAATAATCTAGAAACATTGCAGATGCCCTACAAATCAGAATTGTGCAATATATATAGATGACCTACTTGTGGCATCAGAGACACGAGAAGCCTGTAAGCAGGATACAATTGCACTTTTGGATCACTTGGCTTAAAATGGACAAAGTGTCCCCAGGAAAATTGCAATATTGTCAAAAAGAA